>NC_090924.1:584849027-585474027 GCF_040938575.1 Ambystoma mexicanum
ATACAAGGAGATATCCCTCAATATCGACTTGGCGAAGAGGAAAGGAGAAAAAAGATCCTTGATTATCTGTTCACGTCTGAAAATCTATTTGTAAAACTTTCAGATCTAAAGATTAAACAATCCAATAAAAGTGACCATGATATTGTGACGGTAGCCATTGAAAACTGGCCTCAAGATTTGATGCTTAAGGAGGACTTTATCATTTACGCAGAGCAAGGCCGAAACAGAATTCAAATCAGAGAAGGCACAATTGATTCAAAAACTTCTTCAGTTAATCTGGAGGCTTTTGTGACCAAGGATACTGGCTCCTCAAGGGGTGGGTTCAAGTAAACTCATGTGTATGATCCAGCCATAGTGAGAAAGAAGAAGATGTTAAGAGCTCCCGGCTAAAAAAGAATCTAAAGGTGTGACAGTTATTAAAAAGGTGAAACAAAGATATAAAAATTGGGCAAAGGGTCACAAATGGCTCCTTCCTCAAAGAGATGCAGAAGAGATGCTAAGATTGATCAGTACAAAAAATACAAAGGACATATGGAGGGTAATAAATGAATTAAATGCACCCCAAAGCTCTTTAATTACGAATAGTGTGACAGCTGAATGATGGAGAGACTATTTTCAAATCCTCTTCAAATCAGACGAGGTGCTGAGAAAAGATCAACAATTGTCTGATGGACCAGGGATTTTCCCAGTAAAACGGGACGATATTAGATCATTAATTTCTGCAGCTAGTAATTCAAGCGCACAAGGGCCTGATGGCCTTACAAATTGTGGATTAAAAGAGGATCTTGAAGGATGGACTGATATAATGTTAAAAAGACCAAGGTTCTTCCTGAGACATGGACAACATCGATAATTGTCCCAATTTTTAAAAGGGCGACAGGTCGGAACCTGCAATCTATAGACCTGTCGCCGTTGGATGCTATGGGAAATATTTTTGGAGCGCTAATCCTTAGAGAACTAAACACATGGTATAAAAAAACAGGCCATTTTGATCAAGGGCAATGTGGATTTGAAAAAGGTATTGGGACGGCGTTAAATCTTTTCAATATCAATTACATCAAGACAACCACAAAAGCCCTTTCAGGAAGTAGGTGTATTTGGCCTCAATTGATCTACCAAAGGCATTAGACCTTATTGAAAGATCTAAGCTGTGGGAAAAATGTAAACAATGGAAGTACCCTCATGATCTAAGAGAAATCCTGATAGCACTCCATACAAATACCAGTTTAAAAGTAAAGTTAGATTAAAAAAATGCCTTCTTACTAATCCAATTAAAACTACGATTGGCTTTAAACAAGGTTGTACACTGGGACCAATGATGTTTAACCAGTTCATCTCAGATATTCCAGTTGTTTACCAACATTAGAATATTCCCCCCGAGAATTGCAGGAGAAGCGGTGGGTCGTCTATTGTATGCCGCCAATTTAATATTGCAGGACCAGACAAAAATCGGGCTGCAAAGACAATTGGAATACTAACTTTAGGCGGGAAGATCGCCAATACACTTTCAACAAAACAAGTATGGTATTTGAACAAGGAAAAAATCCCAGAAGTGTCTAGCTTGATTTACCTGGGGGTTAACATTAATAACAGCATCATTGAAGGACCCCAGGTGTTGCGGTTGAAAGTGAAAATGAGAAACTTAGCATCCATGGGGAAAATCCTGGTAAATAAATAATGTACGTTTACAGTCCAGCCAATAATTGACTTTTACAGAATGAAAGCAGTTCCAGTAATCACCTATGGTTCAGAATCTACATTTCTTATCTCCGAAGATCTGTGGCCAAAACTGGAAGGGTTGTTTTGGAGATTGACACTGAATTTGCCAACAGCACTACCAATTGCATTAATAAGACAAGAGTTGGGGTTAACATTGCTCGTGCGAGTGGTTCAATGGAAGGTAGTGGCCTTCTACCGAAAATGCCTCCTAGGAAACTATGAGGGAGGATTTAAGGAAGTAAATAAAGCTCTGCTAGATAATTCAAATTCTGTTTTGATAAAATGGAAGAGATCATGCTTAAGGATACTAGAAGAGGCTGGAGTGGATGAAGACCTTCTTCTGAATCGTCCTGGAAGAATGAAAATATATTTTTGTTTATCAGGACAGGATATCAACCAGAGAAAAGGTGCGAGAATTGAAGTTGTATGGTCAGAAAGATCTTGTGCCCAAAGCACGAGGCAAATTAGCTTGCTATCCAAAATGCAACCGACGCCAAATGGATTTGATGCCTACAAAAGAGGTATTAGAAGTAAGAAGACCGTTAGCAGTGAGAGACTATACCTGTCGACTCTGCAAAAGTGAGAAAGAGACACTATACCATCTGATTATGCTTTGCCCAGGATTGACTCAAGTAAGAAGCAGATGGATGGAAAAATATTATTCCAAATTTACAACAAGGACAATTGAGGACTGGTGATCCATACTGCTGGAGGGGAAAAGTGTCCTTCTAACACTTGCCTTTTTAAACCTCTTGCAAGAAGTGTTTGTTATGTTGAAAGGAAAAACATTGAACAATAACATCATAGAAATGAATGGATCATTATTTTCTTAATGCTTCTTGCTTAGAAGGTATATTATTATAAAACTGTAAATTGTAAATTGTAAATTACACAGCGTTGAATTCTGTTTTTTTATTTTAACTGAATGATTGAAATACATGTAAATAGCTTAAGGTTTATAATTTTTTAACCAAATGCTAATAAAAAATAAAATTAAAAAGAATAAAGGCTATATGTTTTATAGAACCTTGATTGGACATCCCTTTATTTTAGAGTAATATACTTTGCTATTTGGGTTACTACTGGATCCTGTTCGCATCACTTTTAAGAGTATAGCCGTCCCTGGGCCCTATGCCAGCACAAAAGGTGAAGGAGGTATATCTCTGGGCTGTGCCTTTTTTACCTTTATGACCGGTAACACTGTTGGTTTATAGAAGTGTGGTGGCTGAGCAGGTGGTTTAGCCACTACTCATCCTTATAGTCCTACAGAATAGAAGTAATTTCTTCACACCGGACTTAACCTCATGTCTCAGAATGCATGTTCAATCACTCAGACTTAATTCCTACACTGCATTCCATGTTTCAGAATGCATTCTGTCTCTATTTTAGGGCAGAATACCAATAGAACAACATTTCCCATCTGTCCTGCATGTTCCCATACATTTTCCTCCAAGGGACTATTTATTTACTTATCTATTTATTGAGTGTGTATAAGGCACTTGTACAGCAAACTGTGTTTCAAGGCGCCCTGATAGAATCCCTGAGAAGAGTATATGTCAGAGAAAGTTCACTGCCGTTCTTCAAACCATGAAACATGATATAAAAAAAGATTTGAAGCATAACAATTCATCCAGAATAAAAACCAAACAAATATATCACCATCATCATAAAAAAAATACATCATCTTAGAGATCATCAGATAATCAGGGCCTGTCCGAGTTTGGCAGATTTTCTGCTGGTAAATCCGCCAAATGGAATTAATGTTACCGCTCTGCTATCACCTCGGAATTGGAGTAAATCCTCCATAGTCTGAGGTGGTGTTATTCCCCATTTTGGAGTCGCATTCAACTCCATTGGGAGTGGTAATTACGCCAGCATTAATTCTGCCATTTTCTAGAGGAAAACGGATGGAAATACCTACAAGCAAGGGGTAATTTTGCATTGTGGTAAATCTGGTGGTAATTCAGTTTCTGCCACCTTTTTACCGTACTGCCAAACTCGGATGACCCCCAATGTATTTTAAAATCCAATTGTTGACATTAGCACCATACAAAATGCACAATTTTACAAACCTTCAGAGAAAAATCCCTAAATACAATAGAAACATCATTAGTGTAATTCACTAAACTGCTTAAAATGCAACATCTTACACAGAAACAGGTCAAAACATCATGCGCTTCATCATACATATCATCAGTAGCACTCACGGGAGTACCAGGACAGATTGTAATTAACTTTTTTGTCATAAGGTGACCCTTTCCTCAAAAAATTAGCATAAACTGCAAAGAAATCTCCTAAATAGAACAGATTACAAATTTTGAAATTGATTAAACAAAGCTCACAAATAAAATCGCCTGCCACCGCGGCTCAATACACCTTTTAAACAATCGTGTGTATCACAAGACTTCCACACTCTCACATATTTTATAGTTAAAGACCCTTTAGCCAGATACTACAAATGTGCCCCAAACTATTAAATGATATCCCTTACCTCTCTCTCCAATTTCTATATAAGCCTGCATACCAGCCATAACAGAGACATGATTATTTGGTAGGGATAAAGTACATGCGTTCATAGAACGCAGCATTCACCTTCAAAAGGCCACTTGTCATTAGGGATCGAAAATGTAAAGAATCCACGTGCAAACAAGCTAACGTGGAAAGAGATGAGTTTATAGATTGCCACTAAATACCAAGGGCCCGATGCATGCAAATGTGCGCAGAAATCCTGCAAGGGCCGTGCACCGAGAAGGATACTGTGGGAGCCTGTAGGCAGAAAGAAAAATGTGCGCCCCACGTATTCATGGAATTTACAGCGCAAAGTAACTGCATCCGCAAGTCGTGCCTGGAACAACTCTGACAGGCCCACATGCAAAGCATGAACAGCCAGAACAGGTACCTTTGATCGCTCCATCGGGCGTTAATGCATGCACCATTCAAACAGTGCGTGGGGTCCGCCTTAAGCAGGCCTGTGACTCACGGACCCTGCGCGGGGTCCCCTGTAACTATATCTGGCACCACTAGATCATGCGTATATAAAATCATTACTCTGCAGTAACTGAGGAAATTTGCGCGCAAACCCTGTAAAATGTTCCTGCACCCCGCTACACTTCTTACGCGCACCCCTAAGTGACATCAGAACCCCGATTGAGTACACGCACCCCGATATCTGACATGCAAGCCCACCTGCGTGCTGCAAATCCTATGTGCAAGTGTACTTATGCCTGTCTTCGGGTAGCGAATCGTATGAAGGACTTGCATGGCCATTTCCCAGCCTAGACATTGCACGATCGAATCCATGAATACATATCGTGCCGCGCAATTATGGGCGTCTGAAGGATGGCCACTTTTTTGCAAGTTCTTCCCCATTTTTGGTGTTTTCCGCTCCCTTTCGAGCCCTCTGCGCAAGCCACGTTTACGCTCTGCTTGGAGTCTCGCGCATGGCCATCTACTGCTCGCACAGACGTGCTGAGCCAGCACAAACTCCACGCAAGTTCAGGAAAAGTACTGCTAATCTGATTCTATGAATCGACAAAGGCAGATTTGTGTGCAGTTGTGCGCAATTTTCCTATTTTCTGTGCAACCAGGGCCCAAGTGATCAGAGACCAATCAAGATTTCATTGACCAATGTGATCAGAGAGGAACTTGAGGACTAAAGCACCCCTGTAGAAGAAAGGGCCACATGCAATTAATGTTATGCTATGTTGATTTGTACCATGCACCGATACCACTGCAGAGGCTGTCTCCAGGTGCTCACTTGGCTTTGCAAGAAAGAGGAGGGGTGTTAGTGAGTGTAGAGGGATAGGATAGGTCCAGAACCTGGAGCAACTGGTGCTGTGTGTGTTGGCTTGCAGCTGGCTTTGATTGTGTGCAATGGCTTGTTGTATCCATAAGGGTGAAGTCCAGTTCTTGGGTTCTTTGTCGTGTGTGAAAGTTAGTTATGTTGTGTGCATGTCTGAGTGTTTTATGTGTAGATTGGCTGGTGTTTAACGTTGTGGATATGCGCATTGACTTGTTCTATCCATAGGGGTAAGCCCCAATGCAAGTGTGCAAGTGTTACATGTGTTGGGTGTGTGTTTGTGTGTAGTTTGGCTATTCGAAAGGCATGGATAGTATTTGAGAGGTTTGTGGGAGACGAGCAGGAGTGGTGTGGTTAGTGCATTGGGAATTCTCAAAGTTCTTCAAGGTGGCTAGACTTCACAGTTCTATCTTGATGTGAAGCAGTCTATTCTCCACAAATCTATCTAGATGTGAAGCATGACTAATCTTCACAATTCTATCTAGATGTGATGCAAGGCTAAGCTTCACAATTCTATCTAGATATGACACAAAGCTAATTGCCTCAATTCACTCTAAATGTGACGCAAGGCTAAGCTTCACAATTCTATCTAGACGTGATGCAAAGCTGATCTTCACAATTCTATATAGATGTGACGCAAAGCTAATCTTCACAATTCTATCTAGATGTGACGCAATGCTAATATTTACAATTCTATCTCGATGTGATGCATGCTAATCTTCACAAATCTATCTAGATGTGAAGCATGACTAATCTTCACAATTCTATCTAAATGTGACGCAAGGCTAATCTTCACAATTCTATCAAGATATGACACAAAGCTAATCTTCACAACTCTATCTAGATGTGACGCAATGCTAATATTTACAATTCTATCTCGATATGATGCATGCTAATCTTCACAAGTCTATCTAGATGTGAAGCATGACTAATCTTCACAATTCTATCTAGATGTGAAGCAAAGTTAATCTTCACAATTCTATATAGATGTGACAGAAAGCTAATCTTCTCAATTCACTTAAAAGTGACGCATGCTAATATAATGATGAGTATGAAACACTGGGGGAATATCCCTATGCCTAAGTCATAATAGCAGACTGGTTGCGTTTTTTTTAAAGAGTTGGGCCGATGCATCACTGACTTGGTTAAAACCCAAGTAAATAGCATTGCAATAGACCAGGTTGTTCGACACATAGGTGTTGGCTATTTTAACTCTCAGAGAAAAGGTAGAAATAGTCTAAGAATCATCATAATGTCTGGACATGAAAGAAGCAGAACTAGCAACTTGGCTTGCATTTTGGGCTGAAGGTAACAAAGAGTCAACCACTACACTCAGGTTCTGCACTTGAGCCACCAAAAAAAAGGCAATGCCCTAATGTTGAAAGCATGGATTTGGAGAGCCAAGAACCCCAGTGGTCAGAAAGTAGTGACCTGTTGATGATAGTAGAACAAAGCAGAACGTCAGTGTTTGTTTAAAGGTTTGAATTTGAATCTGTTCCCGTCTATCTATAGGTCAGCCTCATCCATGCAGCTCCTGAAATGATCTGCAGCAACCCCCATGTCAACCCTGAGAGAGCCGCAACATGGGTATAGTTGGCATACATGAAGAACATCAGCACACAGGATCAGAGAAGATCTGCTAGAAGTCTCAAGTCCAGATTGATCCAAGCACTGCTTACGGAAGATTCTTGTGGTAAATGACATGTGGCAGCCAGCCACTGGGGCCAATTGAAAGGGGGAGGACCACTGATAGTACTCATTGTGACCAAATTGATTTCAAACAGGTGAAGGGATGACTCTAAGCACAAAGGAAAAATATAATGAGCCAGAAGGATGGAGGGTTCAATGGCATCGAAGGCAAATCTAAAAGGACCATGGCCCTGAGGCACATGTCATACGCCATCCACCTATGGTCATCGGATGCTGCTATGAGGTCTGATTCCATGCTACAACCTAGGTGAAATACTGTTTGGAAACCTTCTACTTTAGATGATTATTTTATAAATGCTTGCAGCATCCCAGGATAAAGATCTGAGAGATTATGCTGATAGTTGAAGAGCTACTCATGTCTTAATATTAGCACACAGATCTGCCCTGCAGAATACGCTGGGGGGGCATGGCCCATGCAGAGATCCCATGGTACGAGGAAGAGACATTGTTTTTAGAAGTTGTAGCTCAGCTGTGAACTGAAAACTAGTTGGGGAGGTTT
The DNA here is from genome assembly GCF_040938575.1 of Ambystoma mexicanum. NCBI lineage: Eukaryota > Metazoa > Chordata > Amphibia > Caudata > Ambystomatidae > Ambystoma > Ambystoma mexicanum. The sequence continues at coordinate 584,856,755 of NC_090924.1, forward strand.
GATGTCAATTTCTGTAATAAAATCACAGTGGATGGCTTTGTGAGGGTCACAAACAATTCTGCGTCAATATTGTGAATTTTCTCAGAGAAGAATGAAACAAGGTCATTACAAAGAGATGTGAAGGGACTATATACCATGATAGTGAACTGGGAACGCAAAATTATTAGAGTGCTCTGAAAAAGCCCTGTGACAGTTTGTGCTATGAAAGATGCGATCCAAGTAATATTAATTTGCTGTGCCATAATAAAAGGCTTCTTAGCAGGCTCTTATAGCCACATGGAATTGGAGCTTACAATGTGAATCGTCCTTCTCCAGGGGCGTTCTGTCTGCTTCAGTAGGTCTTTCATTGGCCATAGATCTGGGGCCTTCCAACATTCCCCATCCTGCATGTTATGTTTCTTCTGAAGCTTATTTATAATGGCTAAATTGACAATGGCAAGTGAGATTTCCCTGTAAAATCTATCCAGAATTTTGGAGCTATCAGAAACTTGTCCGGTGAGTTGCGAGCGATTCTCAAAAGTACATTAGAGAAGGATTTCATATTCTCAAGCGTAACATTGGACGACTTTTGGTATTGAAAGGGAGGCTTTTTATGTAGTTTATGGCTGTCCAAGGAAACAAGACCAAATGCAAAAGGAACCCCAGCATTATCACACTAGGGAAAAAAGGATGGGTAGTTCCACCATCAGTAAGGTCGAACTTAAAAAAAATGCAATTGAGCGTATGACCTGCCAAATATGTCAGCCTCTGAACCAGTTGGGAAAGTGTTACAGCTAGTTCATTTAATCAAAATCAAGATTAAAATTAAGAATGAGATGCTGAATATAAGAGTATTTTTTAACAGCTGAACCTACATTGATCAACATATCTTAATTGTGGGGAATCTAAGTGTTCTGATCACAGTAAGTAATAAAGACAATGGAAGTATCAGTGGATATCAAAAAGGAGAGAGAGTGATTTTCAAATTTGCTTGTGTTGTTTCCCACTCCAGTACTTATCGTATTATGTATGACAGAGAAGATCTTCTTGTGTCTTCAGATCTTGGTGACAAGGAATACAATGCTATTAGCGAAAGGAGTGTAGGGGGATTATTTGTAAATCGTGAAGATACAGTGACAGAGGTAGGCTGAATAGTTCCGAAAGGAGTGGCACAGTGACTGATCGTAGCTCTGGTACTGGTCTGGATGGTTACAGACAGCGCATATATGGCAAGCTTTTGTCATGCCAATGGATTGTCCACAGGACCCGCCCACTCCACCATTCTGCAGCTTGCAGTCCTATAGTGAGGACTGTCATTGTCATGTGATACTATAGATCTATAGATCTAGAAATGTGTCTGCCTGCAGTGGTTAAATAGCTGCTGCGGGCAATGAGAACATAGTTGCAGGAAAGAAAATAGGGCAAAAAAGACTACACAAATCCCAAAGTCAACTCCGCTGAGTAGTATGCACTAAAGAACATTATATTAATTCAAAGAAGAAACAACAAAAATAACAAGTTATAAGTAGCAAGATGTTGTATACATGTATATAGTTGAGGGAAGTGTACATAGTTAAGGTGCAATCCAGTGATGCACAATTCTGTACAGTGCAGGTGTTCCATTATAATGCACCATACATGTCAACTGCTGTGGGAGATAGAATGTTTGTTTTGGAAGTGGGAGGCGGTTGAGCTCTGGCTGCAGAGGTCTGGGCCTGCTGCAACAAGTTAAGTAATAAAGGACGTTAAGTTAAACCTTACCTGCTTGCTGTGCCTGCTTTCACAATACAATACACCCTTTAAACAGTGATAATTGTATTGCCCATACTATCTTTAAACTATTTTTTTATTGTGCCTTTGTAAGGTGCTTATACATCAAGTACATTGTGTTTCAAAGCGCCCAAAGGGCAACAGGGTGGGAACATGGGAATAAAAGAAAATACAACAATGAAAGATAGAGGCGGTCCTACTTGTTCTTGTGAGCATTCAGAACATGCAAGTGCAGAGAGAGAGAGCGAGAAGGGATGAAGGAGTGGGGGGGGTAAGTGCTAGGTGTAGCAAAAGGGGAGTGCTAGGGAGTAAGCAGCTGATTAAGTGACTTGGTGAGAGTGATCAGCTGCCAAGTGCAGGCCAACGGGTGCCAAGGCAAGTGCTAGGAGTGGGCGGAGGCTGAGGCGATTGGGTGTGGGAAGCCAGCACCTAGGAGGACACGTAAGGGCCCTGGTTACAATTAATCAGCAACTATGGGGGTTTAACACAGGACGGGGGAAGGGAAGGAAGAGGTGAAAAGGAAGGACTTGAGAAGCATCCAGAAATTGAGGAGTTCCGGCTCAAGACGAAGAGGAAGGGGGAGACTGTTCCAAAGGATAGAGCCTGCCAAGGAAAGAGATCAGCACCAGTTTGCTGTTTATCAAAACGCTTGACACACAGAGAGTTGGTGCCGGAGGAGCGTAAAGATCTGGAGGAAGAGTATTTGGTGAGAGACAGTTTTAGATAGTATGGTCCCTGGCCCCAGACATCCTTGTGGGTGATGCAGAGGGTGTCACGTTGCCCGCTCCCGGGGAGCCGGCTCAGGCCCTGCGTCCCCGAAAGCGGACATCAAGTCCCCGGGGAAGGTCCCAGCAACCCCTTATAGGGGCCCTTTGGACAGCGTCCTGGCGCCTATGGCGCCAGGCTCATAGAAAACGTCAGTCCTGGCGCCATAGGCGCCAGGCTCATTATGAAAGTGTTTGGGTGCACTTACCTGATGCAGACCATGCTGCAAAACCCCGGCCTCCTTGAGGCCTGAAAGGAACTACTTTACCTGTGGGACTCATTTACCACCCGGGCGTGGTCGGGGAAGGATACATACCTGATTGGAGGAAGGACACATTCTAGGAACTTCTTCCAAGGCTATTTAAACCACACCCGATCAGCCACACGTGCTTCGCGTTGTTCTGCATCTAGCAGCTGGACGTTCACCGTGTCTGCTCCTGCATCTTGACTTCTGCCACACCTGCCAGCATCCTGAATCACCTGCAAAGGAAGGGAACAAGAGAACAGAGGAAGGAAAAGGCCTCACCTGCTAAATAGGGAATCCCAGAGACATTTCGCCGACAATCCTGAAAAGGAAGACATTTATTTTTAAAAGCACATCGCATCAATCGCTGCAGCGCCGCATTCTACTCACCTTTACAGGGTGCCTCCATGTTCTGCAGCGACCATCCGGATTCGCAGTCGCGCCCCCGCGCCTAGGGAGAAAAAGACAAGAACAAAGGTGAGAGGAAGAAGGGAAAAGGGAAGCTAAAACTCCATGTCAAGACTTACCTGTTGGGTCATTCCCTTTTCATTTCGGTTCCGCGCCGCATCCAAGCATTTTCGGACCCCGGCCCCTAAGGGGAAAAAGACATCAGCGTTAATGAGTGAATGAAAAGACATTACCAAAACACTCATTAAAGACTTACCTGATTTCCACAAGGATTTCACAGCTCACCTCGGGTCGGTGTCTGTTCCCCGGCATTCCGTACCCCGGCCCCTATGGGGAAAAAGACACTAACATTAGAACATTAATGCATGGACACAAGGGGAACCACTTATAGAAAACTTACCTGGAAGCCAAGCAAGTTTGGTTCTCACCCATCCGAAAATCCAGTGACGTAACTGGATACCAACGCGCCCCTGCATCAGAAGCAGGATGGAGAGCTCGTCCTTCTAGACCCTAAGGTGAGACGCTACGGGGAAGCACAGAAGGGTTTTGAGGAGGGTGAGAGGGGTAAGTGGGAGGCCGATTGTATTACCCCGCAGACAGTTAACCCCATATTCTCACCTACAGAAGGAAACGTCTGCGAGTCAGACAAGCCAGATCTGGGGCCCGGTCCAGTCCGTCTTCTGAACCCTGCGCATCACCTTAGACGAGGACACAGCAGCGTGAACCAGGCCAGCGCCCCCGTGGGAGTCAGGTGAGCGTTACAGAACACGAAGCCTTCCTACAAATTCCCACCCAGGCGCTATGGAAGCTTCTGAGACTGATCAGTTGGCCCAATTACTGGGGGTATTACGGGCCGAAGTACATGCCGCTCGTCAAGAGACTAATGCCCTCAAGAGGGAATTAATAATATCAAAGGAAAGAACTGATGACCTGGCCAGACAGCTTTTGCAAGGTCAAGCTGGACAAACTCCTCTACCCTGTTCCAGAGGGAACCCCGCTCCTGTGGTTCCCAGTAACCCTGTGCAGATTAATCTACCTGGAAACATGCCGCTGGCCCCACCTGAACGCTTTGCTGGGGACCCCAAACGATTCGCCGTATTCATGAATCAGTGTCGTTTGCACTTCCTATGCAGACCTGGGGCCTTCCCTAATGATCAGACCAAAGTAGCCTTTGTATTGTCATATCTCAGCGGCTGCGCTGCCGATTGGTCAGTTCCACTGGTTACTCAAGATGACCCAATTCTCCGTGATTTTCAAGGATTTCAAGCAAGCATGGAAAGGTTATTTGCTCGACACTCTCAGGGGCAGGCTCTGGATGACGAACTTCTATCCCCGCGACAGGGCAATCAGGACCTCCTATCCTATATTGCAACCTTTAATAGACTAATTGTGGAAACGGGATGGCCAGAGGATAAAAGAGTCACGTTATTTTATCGAGGTCTACGCGGAGAACTTAAAGATGTCTTGGCCCAAGTCGTAAATCCGCCCCAAGAATGCACAGAATATATAGACTTAGTGGTCCAATTGGATCACAGACTTCAAAACAGAAAAACAGACCGGTCCAGGTTTGAGACCCGGGTGTTGGTCAAGACCCATGCTAACCCCAAGGGAGTTGATGTCTCTGAGCCTATGCAAATTGGAGGGGTTAAAGAACCCTTAACTCAAAAGGAACGTGAAAGGAGGCGGCAGTTAAAATTATGTCTTTATTGTGGGAACTCTGTACACTTTCTACGAGATTGCCCGGCAAAACCGCCCCGAAAAGCGGTAGGAGCCGCTGATAAAAACCATGAGGACTCTGTTTCGGGAAACGACTCAGCCCGACAAGCGTAGGGGTCCGCTTGCCGAGCTTGAAAACTAACTCTCAGACCTCGCATTTCATTGTGCCAATGGTTCTCGTAGATCCAGAAAAGCCTAAGCTGTTGCATGCAATAAAGGCATACATCGATAGTGGGGCTATTGGAAACTATGTGGATCGTGAAGTGGCCTCTAGGATTAACCTCCCTCTCCGTCCTAAAACCAGCAAAGATGTCATCACCACAGTCGATGGAACTGAAATTGCCTCTGGACCGGTAACACATTCCACTACTGGGGTGACTCTTATTGGTCCTGACGGCCATCGGGAGGCAGTTGTGTTTGATGTAATCAAGGCTCCACAGTTTCAGGTTATTCTTGGAATTCCTTGGTTAGAGACACATAATCCTCGAATTGATTGGCGAGCTAAGAGAATAACCTTCCCGGATTGTGCACAAACATGCTACCCAGAAAACCTGAAGATTAATCTAGCATCTGTAACCTCTGCCTCCATGCAATTACCTCCGGAATACCAGGACTTTCAGGACGTCTTCCAAAAGGAACAGGCCAACACGTTACCTCCTCACCGATCGTACGATTGCCAAATCGATCTGGTGCCCGGTACACAACCCCCTTGTAGCAGGATTTATGCCCTTACCGAACCTGAGAACCTGCATTTGAGACAATATTTGGATCAATACCTCGCCAATGGTCTTATTCGCCCGTCAAAGTCCCCGGCATCCTCGGCTTTGTTCTTCGTGCCTAAAAAAGAAGGCGACCTTAGAACTTGTATCGATTACCGCGCATTGAACCAGATAACGGTTAAAAACCGTTATCCTCTGCCTCTGATTCCTGAACTCCTTGACCAGGTGAAGGACGCTTGCATATACACCAAGTTAGATCTCCGGGGGGCATATCATCTGGTGCGAGTAAAAGAAGGCGACGAATGGAAAACAGCCTTCCATACAAAATATGGATTATTCGAATACCAGGTAATGCCTTTTGGGTTGTGCAATGCGCCTGCTGCCTTCCAATTCTTCATGAATGATGTCCTTCGGGAACTTATCGATGTTTGTGTTGTCGTCTATATCGATGACATTCTAGTGTACTCCTCTTCGGAATCTGATCACAGAAAACACGTTAGGGCAGTTCTGGAAAAGCTGCGCCAACACAAACTATTTGCTAAACTGGAGAAATGTGTTTTCCATATCACAGAAGTTGAGTTTCTCGGTTTCATCGTGACACCCAAAGGAGTCCGAATGGACTCAAGAAAAGTGGATGCCATCCTCAAATGGCCATCACCTAGCTCTGTAAAAGGGGTTCAAAGCATGCTCGGCTTTGCCAATTTCTATCGCAGGTTTATCCCGGAATTTTCACGCATAGTACAACCCATCACTGCACTCTTGAGGAAAAATAAACGTTTTGAATGGTCTGAAGAAGCCGAGCAGGCCTTCCAGGATTTAAAAGCTAAGTTTACCTCTGCACCTATATTGAAACACCCACGTCCAGATCTCCCGTATGTCGTCGAAACTGACGCATCCAGCCTAGCCATGGGAGCAGTTCTGTCTCAAAGAGATCCTGAAACCAACCAACTGCATCCCGTAGCGTTTTGGTCCAGAAAATTCTCGGCACCAGAGATTAATTACGCAATCACTGACAAAGAACTGTTAGCCATAAAGTCCGCTTTTAAAGCCTGGCGGCATTACCTGCTTGGCACTCGACATACCATCACGGTGATCACTGATCACCGGAATTTACAGTATTTGAAAACCGCCAAGGCTCAGTCATCACGGCAGCTCCGATGGGCTTTGTTTTTTGCTGAATTTGATTTCGTGATTACCTATCGACCTGGCTGCAAGAACGGCAAAGCAGACGCCTTATCCCGAATTGGAATGGGAGAATCTGATACAAACTCAGAACCAGTACCAATAATTCCCGAACAGAGAATTCTAGGCTTGACTTCGTTACAAACGCTTGAAGACATTCAAGTCAGAGTGAAACAACTCCTGGACCCTACAGTCCTACAGGATTGGATACAAAAGGGATCAGACTTTACCATAGATAATGGTTTACCTTATTACCAAGGACGCTTATTCCTGCCGCACAAGGATTTACACGAACTAGTTATTTCAGGTTATCATGATACATTAATAGAGGGACACCCCGGTATTGCCAAGACAATGGAAAAGGTGAAACGACAATTCTGGTGGCCCTCTTGGCGAAAAGATGTTAAATCATTTGCGATGTCCTGTGGTGTTTGCGCCCAAAATAAAGGTCAAAAGAAAAGACCAGCCAGTCTCCTTCAACCTCTAGACATACCGCCAGCACCCTGGCACACCCTATCAATGGATTTTATTGCGGACTTGCCTCCTTGTTCGGGATACAATACCATTCTGGTAATTGTGGATTTGTTTTCCAAAATGGCCCACTTCATTCCTTTGAAAGGTTTACCTTCAGCTTCTGTCCTAGCCAAAGAATTCCTCGAAAATATTGTTCGGCTACATGGATTCCCATCTATACTAATCTCTGACCGGGGAAGCCAATTAATTTCCCACTTCTGGCGCAAATGTTGTCAAATGGCACAAATCAACGTAAGATTATCGACCAGTCACCACCCTCAGACCGATGGTCAGACCGAGAGGACAAATCAGACCCTTGAGCAGTACTTACGGTGTATGTTACAGCAATCTGAAAGCAACTGGAAAGACATTCTTTGGATAGCCGAATACGCATATAATAATTTGGTACACTCTGGAACTGGCCATAGTCCTTTTTATACCTTGTTTGGACCTCACCCTCGAACCTCAAACCTCGACTCACCTCAGAACCTCGGAGTGCCCGCAGTAGAACATCTGCATTCTACCATTACCCGAGCCTTCAAAGAAGCAACCACGCATTTAAAACAAGCCAAGAGAAAATACAAGGAGAGTGCTGACCTACATCGGAGTGAAGCACCTCCGTATCAGATTGGGGATCAAGTGTGGTTAGCTACTAGACATTTACCGCTTAAAGGGCCTCGAACTTTTAACCCAAAATATCTGGGACCTTATTCTATTACGGCAATAATTAACCCAGTAGCGGTTAAACTTGATTTACCAGCTAATATGCAAATTCACCCTGTTTTTCATGTGTCACTTCTGAAACCAGTGGTCCCCGGAACCCGACTACTCAAACCTCCAGAACCTATTCAAATAGATGGGGAACCCGAATTCCAAGTGGAGAACATTTTAGATTAAAAAATGTTTAGGTCAAAGCTTTTCTACCTAATCGATTGGAAGGGGTACGGACCTCAGGAGAGGTCGTGGGAACCCAGTGACCATGTGCATGCACCTCGATTAGTCAGGAAATTCCACCGACTCTTCCCAAACAAACCAATACACCCGGAGGGAACAACCTTGGGAGGGGCCTTGGGGGGGAGTGCTGTCACGATGCCCGCTCCCGGGGAGCCGGCTCAGGCCCTGCGTCCCCGAAAGCGGACATCAAGTCCCCGGGGAAGGTCCCAGCAACCCCTTATAGGGGCCCTTTGGACAGCGTCCTGGCGCCTATGGCGCCAGGCTCATAGAAAACGTCAGTCCTGGCGCCATAGGCGCCAGGCTCATTATGAAAGTGTTTGGGTGCACTTACCTGATGCAGACCATGCTGCAGAACCCTGGCCTCCTTGAGGCCTGAAAGGAACTACTTTACCTGTGGGACTCATTTACCACCCAGGCCTGGTCGGGGAAGGATACATACCTGATTGGAGGAAGGACACATTCTAGGAACTTCTTCCAAGGCTATTTAAACCACACCCGATCAGCCACACGTGCTTCGCGTTGTTCTGCATCTAGCAGCTGGACGTTCACTGTGTCTGCTCCTGCATCTTGACTTCTGCCACACCTGCCAGCATCCTGAATCACCTGCAAAGGAAGGGAACAAGAGAACAGAAGAAGGAAAAGGCCTCACCTGCTAAATCTGCATCCCAGAGACATTTCGCCGACAATCCTGAAAAGGAAGACATTTTTTTTTAAAAGCACATCGCATCAATCGGTGCAGCGCCGCATTCTACTCACCTTTACAGGGCGCCTCCATGTTCTGCAGCGACCATCCGGATTCGCAGTCGCGCCCCCGCGCCTAGGGAGAAAAAGACAAGAACAAAGGTGAGAGGAAGAAGGGAAAAGGGAAGCTAAAACTGCATGTCAAGACTTACCTGTTGGGTCATTCCCTTTTCATTTCGGGTCCGCGCCGCATCCAGGCATTTTCGGACCCCGGCCCCTAAGGGGAAAAAGACATCAGCGTTAATGAGTGAATGAAAAGACATTACCAAAACACTCATTAAAGACTTACCTGATTTCCACAAGGATTTCACCGCTCAACTCGGGTCGGTGTCTGTTCCCCGGCATTCCGTACCCCGGCCCCTATGGGGAAAAAGACACTAGCATTAGAACATTAATGCATGGACACAAGGGGAACCACTTATAGAAAACTTACCTGGAAGCCAAGCAAGTTTGGTACTCACCCATCCGAAAATCCAGTGACGTAACTGGATACCAACGCGCCCCTGCATCAGAAGCAGGATGGAGAGCTCGTCCTTCCAGACCCTAAGGTGAGACGCTACGGGGAAGCACAGAAGGGTTTTGAGGAGGGTGAGAGGGGTAAGTGGGAGGCCGATTGTAATACCCCGTAGACAGTTAACCCCATATTCTCACCTACAGAAGGAAACTTCTGCGAGTCAGACAAGCCAGATCTGGGGCCCTGTCCAGTCCGTCTTCCGAACCCTGCGCATCACCTTAGACGAGGACACAGCAGCACGAACCAGGCCAGCGCCCCCGTGGGAGTCAGGTGAGCGTTACAGAACGCGAAGCCTTCCTACAAATTCCCACCCAGGCGCTATGGAAGCTTCTGAGACTGATCAGTTGGCCCAATTACTGGGGGTATTACGGGCCGAAGTACATGCCGCTCGTCAAGAGACTAATGCCCTCAAGAGGGAATTAATAATATCAAAGGAAAGAACTGATGACCTGGCCAGACAGCTTTTGCAAGGTCAAGCTGGACAAACTCCTCTACCCTGTTCCAGAGGGAACCCCGCTCCTGTGGTTCCCAGTAACCCTGCGCAGATTAATCTACCTGGAAACATGCCGCTGGCCCCACCTGAACGCTTTGCTGGGGACCCCAAACGATTCGCCGTATTCATGAATCAGTGTCGTTTGCACTTCCTATGCAGACCTGGGGCCTTCCCTAATGATCAGACCAAAGTAGCCTTTGTATTGTCATATCTCAGTGGCTGCGCTGCCGATTGGTCAGTTCCACTGGTTACTCAAGATGACCCGATTCTCCGTGATTTTCAAGGATTTCAAGCAAGCATGGAAAGGTTATTTGCTCGACGCTCTCAGGGGCAGGCTCTGGATGACGAACTTCTATCCCTGCGACAGGGCAATCAGGACCTCCTATCCTATATTGCAACCTTTAATAGACTAATTGTGGAAACGGGATGGCCAGAGGATAAAAGAGTCACGTTATTTTATCGAGGTCTACGCGGAGAACTTAAAGATGTCTTGGCCCAAGTCGGAAATCCGCCCCAAGAATGCACAGAATATATAGACTTAGTGGTCCAATTGGATCACAGACTTCAAAACAGAAAAACAGATCGGTCCAGGTTTGAGACCCGGGTGTTGGTCAAGACCCATGCTAACCCCAAGGGAGTTGATGTCTCTGAGCCTATGCAAATTGGAGGGGTTAAAGAACCCTTAACTCAAAAGGAACGTGAAAGGAGGCGGCAGTTAAAATTATGTCTTTATTGTGGGAACTCTGGACACTTTCTACGAGATTGCCCGGCAAAACCGCCCCGAAAAGCGGTAGGAGCCATTGATAAAAACCATGAGGACTCTGTTTCGGGAAACGACTCAGCCCGACAAGCGTAGGGGTCCGCTTGCCGAGCTTGAAAACTAACTCTCAGACCTCGCATTTCATTGTGCCAATGGTTCTCCTAGATCCAGAAAAGCCTAAGCGGTTGCATGCAATAAAGGCATACATCGATAGTGGGGCTATTGGAAACTATGTGGATCGTGAATTGGCCTCTAGGATTAACCTCCCTCTCCGTCCTAAAACCAGCAAAGATGTCATCACCACAGTCGATGGAACTGAAATTGCCTCTGGACCGGTAACACATTCCACTACTGGGGTGACTCTTATTGGTCCTGACGGCCATCGGGAGGCAGTTTTGTTTGATGTAATCAAGGCTCCACAGTTTCAGGTTATTCTTGGAATTCCTTGGTTAGAGACACATAATCCTCGAATTGATTGGCGAGCTAAGAGAATAACCTTCCCGGATTGTGCACAAACATGCTACCCAGAAAACCTGAAGATTAATCTAGCATCTACAACCTCTGCCTCCATGCAATTACCTCCGGAATACCAGGACTTTCAGGACGTCTTCCAAAAGGAACAGGCCAACACGTTACCTCCTCACCGATCATACGATTGCCAAATCGATTTGGTGCCCGGTGCACAACCCCCTTGTAGCAGGATTTATGCCCTTACCGAACCTGAGAACCTGCATTTGAGACAATATTTGGATCAATACCTCGCCAATGGTTTTATTCGCCCGTCAAAGTCCCCGGCATCCTCGGCTTTGTTCTTCGCGCCTAAAAAAGAAGGCGACCTTAGAACTTGTATCGATTACTGCGCATTGAACCAGATAACGGTTAAAAACCGTTATCCTCTGCCTCTGATTCCTGAACTCCTTGACCAGGTGAAGGACGCTTGCATATACACCAAGTTAGATCTCCGGGGGGCATATCATCTGGTGCGAGTAAAAGAAGGTGACGAATGGAAAACAGCCTTCTGTACAAAATATGGATTATTCAAATACCAGGTAATGCCTTTCGGGTTGTGCAATGCGCCTGCTGCCTTCCAATTCTTCATGAATGATGTCCTTCGGGAACTTATCGATGTTTGTGTTGTCGTCTATATCGATGACATTCTAGTGTACTCCTCTTCGGAATCTGATCACAGAAAACACGTTAGGGCAGTTCTGGAAAAGCTGCGCCAACACAAAGTATTTGCTAAACTGGAGAAATGTGTTTTCCATACCACAGAAGTTGAGTTTCTCGGTTTCATCCTGACACCCAAAGGAGTCCGAATGGACTCAAGAAAAGTGGATGCCATCCTCAAATGGCCATCACCTAGCTCTGTAAAAGGGGTTCAAAGCATGCTCGGCTTTGCCAATTTCTATCGCAGGTTTATCCCGGAATTTTCACGCATAGTACAACCCATCACTGCACTCTTGAGGAAAAATAAACGTTTTGAATGGTCTGAAGAAGCCGAGCAGGCCTTCCAGGATTTAAAAGCTAAGTTTACCTCTGCACCTATATTGAAACACCCACGTCCAGATCTCCTGTATGTCGTCGAAACTGACGCATCCAGCCTAGCCATGGGAGCAGTTCTGTCTCAAAGAGATCCTGAAACCAACCAACTGCATCCCGTAGCGTTTTGGTCCAGAAAATTCTCGGCACCAGAGATTAATTACGCAACCACTGACAAAGAACTGTTAGCCATAAAGTCCGCTTTTAAAGCCTGGCGGCATTACCTGCTTGGCACTCGACATACCATCACGGTGATCACTGATCACCGGAATTTACAGTGTTTGAAAACCGCCAATGCTCAGTCATCACGGCAGCTCCGATGGGCTTTGTTTTTCGCTGAATTTGATTTCGTGATTACCTATCGACCTGGCTGCAAGAACGGCAAAGCAGACGCCTTATCCCGAATTGGAATGGGAGAATCTGATACAAACTCAGAACCAGTACCAATAATTCCCGAACAGAGAATTCTACGCATGACTTCGTTACAAACGCTTGAAGACATTCAAGTCAGAGTGAAACAACTCCTGGACCCTACAGTCCTACAGGATTGGATACAAAAGGGATCAGACTTTACCATAGATAATGGTTTACCTTATTACCAAGGACGCTTATTCCTGCCGCACAAGGATTTACACGAACTAGTTAATTCAGGTTATCATGATACATTAATAGAGGGACACCCCGGTATTGCCAAGACAATGGAAAAGGTGAAACGACAATTCTGGTGGCCCTCTTGGCGAAAAGATGTTAAATCTTTTGTGATGTCCTGTGGTGTTTGCGCCCAAAATAAAGGTCAAAAGAAAAGACCAGCCGGTCTCCTTCAACCTCTAGACATACCGCCAGCACCCTGGCACACCCTATCAATGGATTTTATTACGGACTTGCCTCCTTGTTCGGGATACAATACCATTCTGGTAATTGTGGATTTGTTTTCCAAAATGGCCCACTTCATTCCTTTGAAAGGTTTACCTTCAGCTTCTGTCCTAGCCAAAGAATTCCTCGAAAATATTGTTCGGCTACATGGATTCCCATCTATACTAATCTCTGACCGGGGAAGCCAATTAATTTCCCACTTCTGGCGCAAATGTTGTCAAATGGCACGAATCGACGTAAGATTATCGACCAGTCACCACCCTCAGACCGATGGTCAGACCGAGAGGACAAATCAGACCCTTGAGCAGTACTTACAGTGTATGTTACAGCAATCTGAAAGCAACTGGAAAGACATTCTTTGGATAGCCGAATACGCATATAATAATTCGGTACACTCTGGAACTGGCCATAGTCCTTTTTATACCTTGTTTGGACATCACCCTCGAACCTCAAACCTCGACTCACCTCAGAACCTCGGATTGCCCGCAGTAGAACATCTGCATTCTACCATTACCCGAGCCTTCAAAGAAGCAACCACGCATTTACAACAAGCCAAGAGAAAATACAAGGAGAGTGCTGACCTACATCGGAGTGAAGCACCTCCGTATCAGATTGGGGATCAAGTGTAGTTAGCTACCAGACATTTACCGCTCAAAGGGCCTCGAACTTTTAACCCAAAATATCTGGGACCTTATTCTATTACGGCAATAATTAACCCAGTAGCGGTTAAACTTGATTTACCAGCTAATATGCGAATTCACCCTGTTTTTCATGTGTCACTTCTGAAACCAGTGGTCCCCGGAACCCGACTACTCAAACCTCCAGAACCTATTCAAATAGATGGGGAACCCGAATTCGAAGTGAAGAACATTTTAGATTCAAAAATGTTTAGGTCAAAGCTTTTCTACCTAATCGATTGGAAGGGGTACGGACCTCAGGAGAGGTCGTGGGAACCCAGTGACCATGTGCATGCACCTCGATTAGTCAGGAAATTCCACCGACTCTTCCCAAACAAACCAAAACACCCGGAGGGAACAACCTTGGGAGGGGCCTTGGGGGGGAGTGCTGTCACGATGCCCGCTCCCGGGGAGCCGGCTCAGGCCCTGCGTCCCCGAAAGCGGACATCAAGTCCCCGGGGAAGGTCCCAGCAACCCCTTATAGGGGCCCTTTGGACAGCGTCCTGGCGCCTATTGCGCCAGGCTCATAGAAAACGTCAGTCCTCGCGCCATAGGCGCCAGGATCATTATGAAAGTGTTTGGGTGCACTTACCTGATGCAGACCATGCTGCAGAACCCCGGCCTCCTTGAGGCCTGAAAGGAACTACTTTACCTGTGGGACTCATTTACCACCCGGGCGTGGTCGGGGAAGGATACATACCTGATTGGAGGAAGGACACATTCTAGGAACTTCTTCCAAGGCTATTTAAACCACACCCGATCAGCCACACGTGCTTCACGTTGTTCTGCATCTAGCAGCTGGACGTTCACCGTGTCTGCTCCTGCATCTTGACTTCTGCCACACCTGCCAGCATCCTGAATCACCTGCAAAGGAAGGGAACAAGAGAACAGAAGAAGGAAAAGGCCTCACCTGCTAAATCTGCATCCCAGAGACATTTCGCCGACAATCCTGAAAAGGAAGACATTTATTTTTAAAAGCACATCGCATCAATCGCTGCAGCGCCGCATTCTACTCACCTTTACAGGGCGCCTCCATGTTCTGCAGCGACCATCCGGATTCGCAGTCGCGCCCCCGCGCCTAGGGAGAAAAAGACAAGAACAAAGGTGAGAGGAAGAAGGGAAAAGGGAAGCTAAAACTCCATGTCAAGACTTACCTGTTGGCTCATTCCCTTTTCATTTCGGGTCCGCGCCGCATCCAGGCATTTTCGGACCCCGGCCCCTAAGGGGAAAAAGACATCAGCGTTAATGAGTGAATGAAAAGACATTACCAAAACACTAAAAAAAAACAAGGATTTCACCGCTCACCTCGGGTCGGTGTCTGTCCCCCGGCATTCCGTACCCCGGCCCCTATGGGGAAAAAGACACTAGCATTAGAACATTAATGCATGGACACAAGGGGAACCACTTATAGAAAACTTACCTGGAAGCCAAGCAAGTTTGGTTCTCACCCATCCGAAAATCCAGTGATGTAACTGGATACCAACGCGCCCCTGCATCAGAAGCAGGATGGAGAGCTCGTCATTCCAGACCCTAAGGTGAGACGCTACGGGGAAGCACAGAAGGGTTTTGAGGAGGGTGAGAGGGGTAAGTGGGAGGCCGATTGTATTACCCCGCAGACAGTTAATCCCATATTCTCACCTACAGAAGGAAACTTCTGCGAGTCAGACAAGCCAGATCTGGGGCCCGGTCCAGTCCGTCTTCCGAACCCTGCGCATCACCTTAGACGAGGACACAGGAGCGCGAACCAGGCCAGCGCCCCCGTGGGAGTCAGGTGAGCGTTACAGAGGGATTTGAATTTGATCCTTGCAGCAACCGGGAGCCAGTAGTGAGATTTTAGGGCTGGAGAGATGCAGTCCCAGGGCTTGAGGGCAGGGATAAGTCTGGCAGCCCTATTATGTATTAGCAGGAGCGGTCGTAAAGAAGAAGAGGGTAGATTAAGAAAGATGCTATTGCAGTAGTCAAGCCTAGAGAGAATCATAGCTCTGGAGAAATTGAGTTCTGGGGGAAAGTGAGGAAAGGAAGAATTCCTTTGAGGAGGTGGAGTTGAAAAGTGGCCTTCTTGGCAAGGTCTTGAATGTGAGGGAGGAAGGAAAGAGAGGAGTCAACAACAACTCCAATGTTTCTGGCTACAGACGAAGGAGTAGGGGGAGAGCTCATAGAGGATGATCAGAGTGAGTGGAAGAAAGAGTGAGCAGGAGTCCCAATGGGAAGGATCTCAGTCTTACTTGCAGTGAGGCAGAGATCATTGTAAGTACACCAGGACTGGAATGCAGATAGGCAGTCAGGAATGATAGAGGAGGTGAGGATAGGATCAGTGGGAAGTTTGAAGAAGAGTGGTGTGCCATCTGCATAACACTGGAAGTTGTGGAAGAAGGTGGAAATGAGGTGAGCAAGCGGAGCAAGATATATGTTAAAGAGCCAGGGAGAAAGGTTGGAGCCCTGGGGGATGCCACAGGTGGAGATAGAGGTTGGAGAGGAGAAGGATCCCAGAATAACCTGGGATGGACAGGCAATGCGGAAGGAGATCAGCCAATCCGGTGCCTGTTCCGAGATATCCAGGGTATCATGGAGACGTTTTATGAGGATGGAGTGGTTGGTCGTATCAAAGGCAGCAAAGAGATTGAGAAGAATGAGAACAGCTGCAGAGTTGAAGTGAAGAGATGCAAGCAGTTCCTCACAGCTGTTCAGAAGAGCAGTGTCCGTGCCTATGGATGCTCTGAATCCAGATTGAGGGTCGTGGAGGCAACCAACAAGTGTGCTGCATCAGCTGGGGAAGACCAATTTCTCCAAGAGTTTCCCAAGGAAGGGGGTGATAGATATCAGCCAGTAGTTGGCTGATCAAGGCGGGTCTGAAGAAGGTTTTTTCAGGAGAGGGCACACAAGGGAGTGCTTGAGGCAGGAGGGGAAAGATCCAGTACCAAGAGAGTGGTTGAAGAAATCAGCAAGTGTAGGGGCAAGAGAGCCAATGTTGTCCTTAATGGTTCTGGAGGAACAGTGGGAGACCTGTTTGGAGGAGACCTTCATGGAGCTGACAATTCTGGGGACCTCATCATGTGTAATAGGAGAGAAGGACAGAAAGGCAGAGGGCAGATGGGGGCCAAAGGAGGCATGGGGATGGGAGGAGGGAAGGGGGAAAGGGAGGAAGACAGAGTGCTCAGGTTGTCCTTAGTTTTTGCAGTGAAGTGGGTGGCCAGTGCATTGCAGAGGGCCGGGGAGGGAAGAGTTGAGGAGGAGACTGTGGAAGAGTTGGCTAGTTACTTTCAGATTTTAAAGAGTTCAGCCATGTTGCTGGATGCACCAGAGACATGAGCCTGGATGTGGGCACATTTCGTGAAGCAAATGGAGAGCCAGAATTGCTTTTGGAGCAGGCAACAGGCCAGTTTGTCAGAGGATGAGCCTGATGTCTGCCACTTCCATTCTGTAGCTCTGAACTTGCGTTACAAAGCTGCAAGTTTGGAGTTGTACCAGATGTTACGCTTGGAGGCATGTTTCAGGCAGAACTTCATGACTGCGGCAAGGATGTCGAGGGTATTAGTGATGGCAAGATGGAGGTTGCTAAACCCAGAGTCAGAGGTAGAGTCTGTAGTGGTGAGAGGGGTGATGAAGGTAATTGCGAAGGCAGCAGCTGACACATGTTTCATCTGACAAATGTTCGTGAATGAGGTTGGCAGGGCTGGGGCAGGTGCTGTCGGGGGACCGAGAGGGCCCAGGTGGGAGGAGAGGAGAGAATGGTCTGATCAGGAGGGTGGGGTGATCAGTGGTTGGGAAAATGAAAGATCAGTGTGGATGAAGGCATCACAAGTGTGTCCAGGTGAGTGGGTAGGACCAGAAGGGAGAATGGAGAGGGAGAGAGAAGTGCAGAGGTCATGGAGGTGTCAAGGTGGATGTTGAAGTCTCCCAGGAGCAGGAGTTTACAAGTGGTTGTGAGGAGAGAGGAGGGAAAGTCAGCCCATTCAGAGAGGAACAGAGTGGTAGAGCAAGGAGGCCTATAGATAGTGGAAATAGTCAGAGAGGAGGTGGAGAGATGACCAGTTTGCAAACCTTACTCACGAAGGATGAGTAGGGCTGAGTGGGTATTAGGGAAGAAGAGACCCACTCATGGAAGATCATGGCAATCCCAACTCCAGCATGGTTGGGGCGAGGCTTAGACAAGATCTTATTGCCTTCAGGGAGAAGGGAGTCAAAAGCATTGACTGAGTTGACATTGAACAACGTCTCGGTGAGAGCAAGGATATTGAGGTCAATGTCTTCAAGAAGGAGGCAGATTTCAGCAGAGTATTTGATGGCAGATTGAGCACAGATAGCTGTGGCACATATAGCACAGACAGCTTTTAGTTGCATGACTGGTCAAGTCCAGAATACCTAGCTCCAGTCATATAAGAGGAAGAGGCATTGACGGATCCACAACACAGTTTTCCAAAACTGGGCCCTAGTATTAACCAAAGCTATAAGGCTGATCTAGATCCAAATCCGTACCCCGACCATCAGTCTAGGAGAACATTTCCCCATACTGGCTTCATTCAAGGGAAGAGAGGTAAATGCCCCATATTTCCTGAAAATCTCAAAAGTGTATAGGTTTTAGACTTTGCTAGCAAAGTGGTTGAGTGCGCAATTGTTTCCAAGTGATCTTTGAAGCAATCAAGACCTCCAGATATACATATTCAGCCATAATTTCCAAATTGACAATACTCCAGGCTGCACAAAATCTTTTGATCTGCCATGCCTACTTTCGACTTGGTTCTATTAATTGGCAAGGCATTCAACCTGCAATGCCCTTGTAAGACAGATATTGCGCCTCATTACACGGTAGGCGGTAACCATGGCGCTATTAGCGCTATGGTTGCCGCCGGTACCGTAATGAGTCCGCCATGGTGAATGGCGGAATTACCGCCCTATTCCAAGGTGTGTGGGGGGGGTAATTCCCCATTCACCATGGCACTTCCCCATTCCCATTTGAGCCCCCATAGGGCTCAATGGGAATGGGGAAGGCGGCAATTACGGTACGGCAAATTGCGGTACCGTAATTGCCTCCAAGGTCCCTTTGCGGGCCCGTTCCTTAACGGCTGATAAAACCAGACGTTGAGGTCGGGTCCTGCGAAGGGACCTCGTAGTAAGGCGGTAAGGGTTTACCGATACGGTACCCTTACCGGTAACGGTAAACCCTTACCACATTCCGTGTAATGAGGCCCATTGACTGTTAAAGTCCATTTGAGGTATGGTCCATTATGATATTATCGTCTTTTCAATCAGAGGCAGAAAAAAAGTTAAAATCATTAAACCAAACTGAAAGGCTAGTCTAGAAGCAGATTAGAAGAGGGGTATACGTCCTTCAGCCACTGGCCATTCAGCAATAGTCTGTAAAACTACTTTTGCACACGGTTCACCCGGACATCCAAGAGTTCAATTAAAGGGTAAAAACGAGCTCGTGGCAATAGCCCTTTCTTGAATAAAGGAATGAGTATACTACCTTACAAGCTAATGACACCTCAGTAGTGCAATTTACTGCACTGTAAACAGTGGGCAAAACTTGCTCCCAGCACCAGGTCATGCCTTCTCTGCTATTTTAGAAAGGTCATTAGGCGCTACAGAATGTTTCATTGACAATATTGACTTCATAAGATGATCTTCTTTCAAATTGAGTGCTGCATATTTACGTGTCCGACCTGCCACTTGAAAACAATACACATCAGCTAAAGGCTACATTATATGTTAATCCATTGTCCTCTGATATGCTGTTTTTTTTCAATCCTCCCCTCAGATCGATCCGTTTAAAAAAATCTCTAGTACAACCCATCCTTGGATAAACATTTCTGCAATAAACCCGAATCACATGAAGTTTGAATGATCCCTCCTGGGCAAAACTAGGGAACATCTTTCAAAAAGTTAATCAGAAATGACGTTTGACAACATAGATTAAAAGGGTAGTTATGTTTGGAGCTGCTACTCAGACTTAGCCAGCTTTCTTGAGGAAGTGGGCTGTTGCTGGGAGCAGGCATTGGAAGTTTAAGCTTAATATACTTGATGTCAAGTGGTGTAGTTGTAGGAAGAAGGGGAGGGAGTGTTAGGGTGTGACCGGTCAGAGAGTGATATTTATGGTTGGTTTTGCTTATCCAGTGCACTCTGACACATTCAGTTATTGGGACTGGGTGAACATCAGAGAGATTTGTGAAGGTGGCTGAGCCACCAGCCAGTCTCCATCATTTGAATCGAGAGGACGAGACACATGCCATTGGGTGACACCTGGGAGGAAGAGCAGGCAAAAGACAGGAAGCCAGAGGGCAGTTTGAAGGAGAGGGCAGTATTCTGAGAGGGAGCAGAAGAGATTTGGGTAGGCAGTGAATGACTAGTCAGTGCCCATCGCTTGAAGCGAGGGGACAAAACCTGTGCCAATGGCGACTTCTGGAAGGAGGTGTGGAAGGAACCAGAAATCCCTGAGGGCAGTTTGGGGGACAGAAATGCTTGCATGATTTTGACAGGAGGGAGCAGCAGAGATTCATGTAGGTGGAGAGTGCCACATCATTCAGTGTCCGTCACTTGAAGTGAGTGGACGAGACATAATGCCACTCAGTCCGCACAATTATCTTGGAAAATAAACCACTGTATCAGTGCTTGGCAGTATGGCATCAAGCTCAACCCTCTGAATTCCGGTGGTGGAGATGAGTGATCTGCACTGAATGCCAGTAACTCTCCAGACTACTTAAGTGCTGAATAAAAGGAACCGAGAGTTAAGGTTATCTCTGCAAGAGAAAAGTTCCTTCCATGTGACATATTTGAAACAAAACATAACACAATGTAAAAAAATAAGCCATATTTGTGAGAAATGTATCTTTGGCCGACATAATTATATGTACTGATAAAATACAGAATGATGTATACAATAAAAATGAAAATAAACACCACAATGTTGGGAAATACAAAAACTATTTTCTAAAAAAGACCACATAAAAGAGGGATAAAACCCAAACAAAGTATGGTATACAAATATATAGAAATCTGTCAACCAATGAACATAAATATTTCTGTGACACTCCCTTAAACAACTTTTGAGGCTGTCAAAGGTTCATAACTTCTGAACATCCTGTGCATAATCAACTAAAACAAAAAGAGATGCTCTAATAAAGGCCCAGAATGTGTCTTCACGAGGTGATCAGAGCATTCCTTGTTATGCGTTTTAAGTGTTGGCTTCAAGGACCAATTACTTTAAGCCAAACCTTCTTTAGGACTCCAAACATGTGTATATAGACTATTGTTTGATATAACCTGTTAGTACAAAAACATGCTATGTCAGAACAACAGGGCTTTTTTTTTTGGTTGCAGTTTTTTGAACTCTTATTAAAGCTTATTTTTGGGAATCAGATGTTACATCTTTACACACTGGGGAGCGCTCCAAAGGGATGCCCAGAACATGTTGGAAGCCCTATGTAAGGGATTCTTCATAAAGGCCCATCTGTTGATAGAACAATAACGTTTAGTTAAGAATGTAGGAGATGTTACCGTTTAGCTAAAAAAGAATAAAGATATTGAGAATAATAGTAATGATGTGCCACTATGTAAAATACACCTTTGAACACTCGTGTACAGTCCTTACCGATGTTCCATGATTCTGACTGACGCAGTATGTGTGGTAATGACAATGTACTACATATTACAGGGCCGAGAAATGACATAAATCCCATTTTTAGATTATCAAGCGTGGTAAAATGCTTCAATTGCCTCGAAAAGGCACCCAGCTTGGATTCTGTCATGTTCAGGTTGTGAATCTGCAGACTGAACAATGTCTGCATGGATGGTGACCTGCAAATTGAGGAAGGGAAAAATGTTCTTGATTTATTTTTTTTTCGGTGCATGTACCACATGGATTAGGGGAGGGCAAACAAGAAGTTTGAGCCGGTGATCCAAGTCAGGCCTCAAGTGATCCAAAAAGGAGGGAGCATGTGTAGGGGCAGAGTAGTATTGTGGAAAACAGTGTGGCGAGGGGAGAGCAGTAATGGTGAAGGGATAGTAGAAATGCGGATAGGGGAGAGTAGTATTGAGGAAAGGAAAGAGTAGCAGTGTGGAGAGGTGGGGTAGCAATGTGGAGAGGGGAAGTCAGTCGTGTGGAGGGGCAAGAGTAGTGATAGATAAAGTAGGAATGTAGGAGTAACAAGATAACATTGGAAGGACAGAAGGAAAGTGAGACAGAGGGAGAGAAGAAGGAGAGTGGAAGGAGGAAAGGAAGGAGATTCGAAGGAAGGAAAGGAACAATAAAACATCAGGGGGAGGATTACAATAGCATGAAAGGAAAAATATAAGTGAGAGTTGAGTGTCTGGCAGGCCCTTCTCTTGTCATAATTGTATTGCGGGACTTAGGTCAGGATTCCACTAGATTGTTCCCTAAGGGAGAAAGGGCGTTCACCCGTAGGCCATCATGACAAGCCAGGCAGTGATTAGATTATAGGAGTTAATGATCTCTAGTAACCATCATAGGCTTGAGGGACACTTGAGCTTGAGAGGGAACTGCACTGGGTAGACGAAAGAGAGAGAGGGATGATCCTTAGTGAGCCCTTTTATAACTCCTTTAATAGAAACTCTTGATCGGTCTTCAAGACTTGGTGTGCTATTGAGGCCCTCTGCAGCAAAGGTCATGGGCAACGGAAGGGCTTACTGGAGCTTTGTGAGCCAATGTTTCTGATTTGTTGTGAGACATCAGAATGCTAGGATGTTTAGTAGGGAGGGTATCATTGGATTTCTGTCTACTTTATAGTTTCTAGCTTCTATAGACCTTGGGGCAGGTTCTCACAGTCTTCTTGTATAGGTTGTCTGCCCAAAACCAGGGTGTAGTGTACAGGAGTTGGGTTTTGGCATTTCCTCGAACCGATGATGTAGATGGTACCTTAAGGATAGCTAGTTTCAGCTGTTCCTGTGTCAAACAGTCAATTACTCAGCTGTGTTAAAGATTAAGGACTTACATGGCGCTGCACATAAAAACTAATACATTCTGCTAGGAGTTTGGGTACAACATTTTCAGTTGTGGTCAGCACCTCAGTTTCATGTGTGTAAAAGACGAAGACGTCCTGGACACCCCTTAATTTTCAGGTCATCAGGTAACCTGCTGGGGCCTAGAGCCAAGTCATTAACATAATGGGCGAAAGAGAGGGGTGCCAGGACGCACTGATGCTGCACCCTGCTGGTATTTTGGGAAGGGTGCTGGTATTTGGCCCACCTCCCAATGAGAAGACAAGCAGTATTACCTCCATTCAGGATCATGATGCAGGAGAGTATCAGTCTTCTGGGTACCTGCACATTAGATGCATCATCCCATAATGTACACATAGAAACCATATCAAAGGCCATAGTAAGCTCAAGAAATGCTACAAAACGTCTCTCCTATGATCCCATAGCTCTTGGCCGTAAGCCCATGGAACATCAACAGCTGATATTATAATAACATGCTGTTCTCTCTCACCGCCTCGTGAAGATGGTTCTGCAATCTCCTCCCAAAAACGTTGGCATTCAAATTGATTTCAGAAATGTGGTGTTAGGAGTGGGCTTTTTATATAAATGGCCATCATTGTATCTGCTCTTTGGGGGTTGGGAACTCGACTGATTTTAGGTCACATAGTTTATTCTAAAGTCGGAGCCCAGGTAGCTACATTGACTTTATTTCAATCCAGGCAGTGAGTACACGTTGAGGGCACTGGGCACACTTAGGGAGAGGGACAGAGGAAGCAGAATTGTTGGATGGGGGTGTAATGTGAGGATGAATAGCAGGGGAAGAAGAAAATATAGATTTACAAAAAAAATGCCTTCGTACCAGTTATATTACCATCGGCAGTCAGACACTTTTACCCGGGCAATAAACCTGTTTAGATTAAGTTAAAGTATGAATGACCTTAACAAATAAAAATAAGACGTCTATAACCACTCAAGAAATTTGGCAAACTTATACCAGACATATATGCAAAGAACCCCCTTAACCTACAAAGCAATTCTTTGCAAAGTAGTCACTGCTAGATGGGTTTCATCCATGCTACCAAGCACAGCCGAGTCACAGCCCTAATTTCTGAACCCAGTATTATGATCACTAGCTCAAGAGACATTTATTTTTATTGAATGAGATTAGAGAAAATCCATTTTCTAACTTGGCTCAGAATTACAAACCTGGGTGACACCTATGCGAGGAAAGTATGCCTTTGTGGATTACTATTAATTATAATACGAAGAACAAAAGAGTATATGTAACCCATTCCTCAATATCTCAACTCAACGCATTTACAAACTCTAACCACAGCTGAATTCTGGTCTTGGAACTCCTAATTACAAATGCTGAAATAGCTGACCTGATAGTTAGCTCAGTCTATAACAGGGGTGCACAACTGATTTTGACAGAGGGCCGAAAGTACCTTACATGAGGGCTATAGTGGGCCGAAAAGTAAATGTGGGCGGGGCTGTAGGCGGGGCGTGGCAGGAGGCTTTTTAAACCCCCAATTTCTACTAAACAAATGGAAAAATAATGTTTTTGAGGGGTAACGATTTTTATTTGCATTTCAAACTTACATTTTGTACTACACATTTTCCATTGTTATAATTTATTTTTATTTAGTTATTGTATCTCGCATGTTTAGTTAACTTATATATATTTTATTGACCCTAGATTGGACATGCCATAATTTTGGACTGCTACAGTTTGCTATTTGGGTTGCCCAAGAGGAGTAAGGCCTTCATTGAGTCAGGTTTCCTCAAAAAGCCAAAGATGAACATCTCCCAACTGTGCCTGTTTTAGCTTTATTATTGGGTTCACTCTTGGAGTGAGACACTATGCCTCATGTCCCTCACCCCCAACCAAACACTATGCCCCTTGGCCCCCTCACCCCCAACCAAACATTATGCCCCATGTCCCTCACCCCCAACCAAACACTATGCTCCATGGCCCCCTCACCCCCAACCAAACACTATGCCCCATGGCACCCTCACCCCCAACCAAACATTATGCCCCATGGCTCCCTCACCCCCAACCAAACATTATGCCCCATGGCTCCCTCACCCCCAACCAAACATTATGCCCCATGGCACCCTCACCCCCAACCAAACACTATGCCCCGTGTCCCTCACCCCCAACAAACACTATGCCCCATGGCCCCCTCACCCCCAACCAAACATTATGCCCCATGTCCCTCACCCCCAACCAAACACTATGCTCCATGGCTCTCACCCCCAACCAAACACTATGCCCCATGGCCCCCTCACCCCCAACCAAACATTATGCCCCATGACCCCCTCACATCCAACCAAACACTATGCCCCGTGTCCCTCACCCCCAACAAACACTATGCCCCATGGCCCCCTCACCCCCAACCAAACATTATGCCCCATGTCCCTCACCCCCAACCAAACACTATGCCCATGGCCCCCTCACATCCAACCAAACACTATGCCCCATGACCCTCACCCCCAACCAAACACTATGCCCATGGCCCCCTCACATCCAACCAAACACTATGCCCCGTGTCCCTCACCCCCAACCAAACACTATGCTCCATGGCACCCTCACCCCCAACTCAGCACACTCTCAAACATGCACCCATACAGACCCGAACCCCCCACCACCCCCCAACTCCAAACCCCCACCCCCCAAATCAGCACACACAAGCACCCAACCAGACCCGAACCCCCACCCCCAACTCAGCACACTCTCAAACATGCACCCATACAGACCCGAACCCCCCACCCCCCAACTCCAAACCTCCACCCCCCAAATCAGCACACACACAAACAGGCACCCATACAGACCCGAACCCCCCACCCCCCCAACTCCAAACCCCCACCCCCCAAATCAGCACACACACACGCACCCAACCAGACCCGAACTCCCACCCCCCAATTCAGCACAAACATGCAAACATACAGACCCAAACCCCCACCCCCAACTCAGCACACAGACCCGAACCCCCACCCCCCAACTCAGCACACACACAAACATGCACCCATACGGACCCGAACCCCCCAACCCCCCCCAACTCCAAACCCCCACCCCCCAAATCAGCACACACACACAAGCACCCAACCAGAGCCGAACCCCCACCCCCCAACTCAGCACACTCTCAAACATGCAAACATACAGACCCAAACCCCCACCCCCCACACACATCCAACACCCCCCACCCCCGCATCTCAACATACACACAAAATACATTCAAATCCAAACATCCGACACACATCCAACACCCCCCCACCCCCGCATTTCAACATACACAGAAAATACATTCAGATCCAAACATCCGACACACATCCAACACCCCCTCAGCCCAACATACACACAAAAAACATTAAAATCCAAACATCCGACACACATCCAACACCCCCCCACCCCCGCATCTCAACATACACACAAAATACATTTAAATCCAAACATCCGACACACATCCAACACCCCCCCACATCTCAACATACACACAAAATACATTCAGATCCAAACATCCGACACACATCCAACACCCCCCCACCCCCACATCTCAACATACACACAAAATACATTCAGATCCAAACATCCGACACACATCCAACACCCGCCCACCCCGGCATCTCAACATACACAGAAAATACATTCAGATCCAAACATCCGACACACATCCGACACCCCCTCGCAACATACACACACAAACAAAGCAAAACAGACCCGACACACAAACACAAACAGACCACTTACCGGAGACGTGCTGGAAGGCAGGCAGGTAAGCAGGAACGCTGGACTCGTACTACGGCTGGCGTGGTCCAAGGCTGAAATGCCTTCCGGCATCAAGCCTTATGGACCACGCCAGCCGTAGTGCTGGCCCTCCATTGGTGCAGCACACATGCATTACGTGGCTCGTAGGAGCGACGTGATGCGTGTGTTTGCTGAGCCAATGAGGGCCAGTGTTTTGTCCGGCCCGGAAGACAACAAAGACTTTCCTAATGGAGGGCGGCGCGGGCCGCCCTCCATTAGGAAAGTCTTTGTGCCTCGCGGGCCGGACAAAAGAGCATGGCGGGCCGCAACTGGCCCGCGGGCCGTATGTTGTGCACCCATGGTCTATAACAAAGCTGTCACGCATCATGTGATCCTGATAAAAAATATATCATTAACCTGAGGCAAAGTAACTGCTAGCCTGTTCTCATTCTGAGACTATATTAGGAGAAACTGAATATTTTAAAGCACACACATGAGAACCGGAGAAGATGTATGATGTTAGATGCTTTACTCTTTGTGTTCACAGACATGCACTGATTACGCCACATAGCAAGTGCACTGTTTTTAAAAAAAGTACATCAAATAGAAATAAGGTGTTCACGTGGTATACTGAGCACCAAACATTTCCATTAGGTGACTTCAACATAAACATTAAAACTTAGCATTGGTCAAGGCACATCTTGCCCTTTCACATAAAACTCACTGGATGCTGTGGAGAACTTAAGCTGATCCAGCAGCTACGACAAATCAGAATACATTTAGACAAATTCATGTCTGGTGAGTATTTGGATGAAACCACAAACGCATGTGAACGCAAAGCACAGGGCAAGAGGGAGAGCAAGACATTCGGTATTCCTTGTCTCTGAGGGAAGCCCTTCCCTCACAGGAAGGGCTTCCCTCAAAGACAAGGAATACCGAAGGATTCTTCTGCTATGCATTCTTCTGCTATGCATAGAGATAGGCATTGCGTGCCTCTATCTCTATGCATAGCAGGGCGTGGGCCATTAGTGTCCTCCTCTACTGGCCGCAACGGCAGTGCAGGAGGCGACGGAATGACCTTCCAAGGTGTAATTGCTGAATCCACTGCAATGGGTTTATTAAGAACAGGACCTTTTCCATGCAATCGGATATTGGCCAGGATAGCTCGGGTGCACTGCTAATGAGTGTCGATGCATTATGTAGGGCGGTGGTACACTGCATCATCTGAACCTGAGGGCTACCTGTACTCTCCAAGCCCCTACTGGCAGCCATTGCCAGCTGAACAAAACTGTTGACTAGCAGCATTTGCTCATGCGTACACAAAAGGTTGTCAACATGCAAAGGCATGGCATTTCTTTATGAAGCCGCAGTGTGACAGTACACCAGATGGTACAGCTATTTCATGCATTCACCCTGTTTTGAAGGCGCACTTCATAGCATCTTGAATTCTGTTTAGCATTTTTACACTATGCAGCTGCTCTCCTATGGCTGGGTGCACTTTGCCATTAAGGGTTGCAAGCATTGTTGTCGGTAATGGTAACCTCATGGTTGTAGTCTACCAGATTGAGACAGTAGCTACCTCCTGATGTTCAATAGCATATTTCCATTCTCGTTTCTGCAATCTAAGATCATACCAGTGCTGTCTTCTTGACAGCTGATAAGGCCTCCCATGCCATAATTTGCCTTTGCATTTACTGCAACTGTGGCAGTGCTTGCCAATACACCTTATATTGGGCCTCCAATGGTTGCATCCATGCTATGTCTTTACTCACAGCTGCATGGCAGTCATCAAACAGGTTGTGGACCTCCCTTGCATCTTCTTCAGTATCACTGAAGTCTGCATGCAAAGAAAGGAAACGCATCACTAACTTACTCCCAGAAAATTGTAATAAAATGGCACATAACACCACCTATCTCCTACAACCCCACAGGTCTTGGACCTACCTTAAACTACATGGCAACCTCCATATACAACAGTTTCCCTCCTCTTCCCTCCACTTCCATCTACCTGTCCTTTACACAGACTCACACAAGTCTAGAAGATACCAGCATTAGCGCATCATTGCCCAGAGACATGCACACAGTGCACCACAATGCCACAGAGCTGCAGCTCTCCGGGGCCTGTTTCATACAGCATTGCCAGTATCTACACCATCCAAACCTTCTAGCCTGATGGCATCCATAGTCGTGAGTACTTTCATCTCTGTGGGTGTCAGGTCCAAACAGGCAGGGATGGTTCTCCTGTCACAGATATCAACTGCTGTATATTGGTTTGTTTCATTAAGAGGGCACACTGATATAATTCCCCCTGACATATAAATCCACCCCCTATTCTGGGGAAAGGAAACAGAGTAATTTAGGAATACTGTTTAATTAAAGTAAAATCAGTGCAACGGTTGTCCCCAAGCTTTATGCAGGAGAAATTACCACAATGTAACACAATCAAAGGCAGCTTGTCTCGCAAAACGATAATAACGTGCCTGCATAAATCTCATTATTCCTCAAACACATGCTTCCATTTACATAGTCAAATCTCTTTATGTTTCATTCCGAAAAGCAATAGGCATTCTAGTCACAATTAAGCTGCTTGTCGGTCACTGTATCAAAACTCTCTACACTTCAAAACATTTCTAAATTACACATCAGTTACCTGTCAAATTATTGAAAAAACGTTGCTTTCCCCAATAACACCAACAAGTGATGGAACAAAAATAACTGTTGCATATATCCCATTACCCATGTACGTATGGTGTTGTGGGTTGCTAGTATGTATGTTCACAATGAGTAGCATCAGAATTCTTTTTGGGTCATGGATGCAGTGTTATCGATTCCGAACACACAGCATTTGAAAAAATTGCTTCTATCCTGACAAAGGATCCATTGGAAAATGTTTTCCTGAATGCATTTTTGCTGTACACTGTATCAGTTCCCCACAGATTACTGCTTGACTGATGCTACAATCTGATCCTGATTCCCAAGTATTTCCAATGGATAAAATGTGGTGATTCCAGTGAACATCTCTGATTTACACATGGTATCGACTACCCTAACCACAAAGTCAGTGCTTGATGTGTAAAACAATAAGTGCCAGGCCCCAAATATTGTTTAGCACCTCTTCGACACATTGGAGTTGACATCTCAATGCTTCCCTTTCTCCCTCCCACAGCTGCTCCCAATAGTGTCAACATATTTTGGTTAAAGCTAAAATCGCATCAGCTCTTTGGGGTTGATGGATGCACTGATTATGGCAGATATGCTATTTACAAATACCAATCAACATAATATGAAATAACATAACATACTAGTTGTATCTTGAAATAAGGCACATTTTGTAATTGCTTCTCTAAACACATAATCATTGTTAACACTGTGCTCTGGTTCTATAGGTGGCAAGTGGAACTTTTTGATTGTCTAGCCCTAGAAAATAGAGCAAATATGCTTTCTTCCTTTGGTAGATTGATGGCCAAATGCAGGCAAAATCCTTACTAAACTGACAAACTTTCCTGTGAAGACTGCATCAAGATCTTCCTGTATGCTGAGGGCAGGTCCTCCTCTTGGGCAGTGGCCTTTTTTCCTGGCTTTAGCCTGTTGCTGGAGGATGCCCTCTTGTTGTCAACAAGCCCTTCTGCAGCACTGCTGCTGGTTGTTACAGTAGCATAGCTGCATCCTCCCTGCAGCCTGACTGGAGCAGGGTGTGGGCATGGTCAGCATGAATGCTCAACATTGTAAACTTCCAACTCATTGTTATTCATGAAAATGGATAAGTAGCACTGCCACACCAGTGTGGGTGATCAGATTCATGTACTACAATGAACTAGTGCAGGCTAAAGGCACGTTGTGTGTCTATAACAATGTTGCTAAAACACCACATCGAAATGAAACGAAGTCTGAGGCAATAGGTGTCGGGACTCCAAAGCCGAAACCCAGAGCACATTTGGAGTTCCATGATCTTTGAGATGCTCATGTGCAACACGATTCACACAGAGTTACTGAAGTGCCTTTGAAAGATGATTTGTTTTTCTTCAAGGCTTTATGAAGCACGTGCAAGGTTGCTGCTTCCATCTTTACATCAATGTCTTAAAACACACTCAGGCAGAACCTTAGCAGTATTAACTGCCCCTGAATTCATTCTGCTTCACCCATTCCAGACCAATAGATGTCCCAGAATGCACCTTGCCTCTTTCAGGAAATGTGTCCCCACACAAGTACATTTCCGAAAATGTATTCTGTACGACTTAGTTTCCAACGAATATATACCTAGAGAATGCACTCTACCTTAACGACTTCTTCTCTCAGAAATCAAGGGCCTAATTCACAGGAAGCGTTTATAATGGTAAACCCCCATTGGAAAGCATTCTGTGAATTAGGCCCTAGTGTGCAATGTTAAGCGCTACTTTGTTCTAAAGTTTGCTTCTAACAGCTATGATAGTCACAGTGCAGCACTCGTGGAATAAATGTGAACTGCATGGCAATATGTAATTGGTGGTAGTGCCGTGATGGATTCCGACACCCATGGACCCTGACGCTCATGTCTCTGTGCCTTCCTCATATGCCCTGTACACCGTGAGCCACAGCCCGGGGCCCCCTGCTTTTGCTGCTGAGGTTGAGGATAATTATGCATCCTTTCTTGCCACCTAACAAATGTAAACAGAAAAACAGCTTTTCAGCAATCTGAATGTATGCTTGAAAGCAATCCTGATTAATGATGTGCCCACAATTTTAAGGTTGTCCATGAAATAATCAAATGAGAAATGTCCAAGGGAGAAAAAAAAAAACGAAGTTATTTGAACGAAAATTACTTTCGTTTTTTTCTCCCTCAGACATTTCTGGCAACCCACTATCCCCCTCCCCCCTGCACCTCTATACCTTTTTGCAGCACACCTCGCTGTGTGCCACCGACTCCCTTTCTCCCTGAGACCCATGTTCTCTTCACTTCCATGGATGGGAACCAGCACTGCAGGGTCCTTTTTACTTTATTGCATTTGGTGCGGGGGACACCCCTGAAGCCCCGATGCAATTATAGCAACCACTGCTCCCCTGTTCACTATAAGGGCACGGTATGGTATATTTGTTCGAAATTCTGAACGCATTTACATTTACTGCACATGGAGCAGCAATTGGGCTGGAGTGGGATTAAAGAGTAGAATAGCGATCTCTGGTATATTACAGCAGAACATTTTACTTAGGAATATTCAGAAATATAGGCCACAATATAATGGGGTCATATTTTTACTGTGGAACAATGTAAATAAGATATTTTATTTTGTACATTGAGCACGTTTTTTAAGCTATATAAATAAGATGCCCTGACAGCGGGTTCTTAACTGCATTAAGTTGCACATTTTGATGTTTGCCAACTCGAATAATCAGAATCGCGGGATTCATTGCAGTGTAGCCAGGTGATATTGGCCAAATATAACAGCCTCTTAGCTTGTGTGTTGCACGAGGAGGAAATAAGAAAGTACGGGGAAATAGGGACATTCACAACAGGGACGTCATTTAAGGGCCGCCAGAGGTCACAAAAGCGACCTCTGCTAATTGGCTTGCGACCTCTGCCAATCGTTTGTGACCTCTGCATTCCTCTAATCGAAATGCTGGGGGCGTAGCCACAGCTAGCACGCATGGTGCCGTGTGCATGTGCCTCCATTTTGTCTCGCTTCAGCAGCAGTTGTGTGGCGGACAGGGCCGTCACGAGGGGGGGACAGATGGGGCAAACTGCCCCGGGCCTCGCGCTTGCAGGGGGCCTCATGGCCCCCTCTCCTAACTAGCAGGCAGCACAGTTCACCCATGTCCTTTATTCACACGGGGGACTGTGCTGTCTGCTCTCTGCCATGCAATGACTTTGCTGTTTGTTGCGAAGCCGTTTGGCTCCGCAACAAACAGCAAAATAATGGGAGGCACCAGGGCTCAGAAGTGAGCTCTGCTGCCTCCCGTTATTATGCTGACAACGTGGACATGCTAAATGACAAGAGAGGACTCCTCTCCTGTCAGTCAGTGTGTTCACGTTGCTCGGCGTGACCATGCTGACTGATGGGAGAGGAGTTCTCTGCTGTCAGGCAGCGTGTCTACATGTCCTGTGGCTGCGCAGGGGCTTTTCAAGGGTGCATGGAGGTAATGTAAGTGTTTTTTTATTTTTTTATTTAAATGTGTATATATACATTCACTGCAAAAAAAACTTTGCTGAGGGGACGTTATGGTTAAGTTGCCCTATCAAAAAGCTGTGCAGTTCACTAAAAAAATAATTTTGACCTCCCTTTTCTGGTTCAAATTAAAACCGAAAAACCCCTGAAATTCGACAGTTATGGTAACCTAAGCCCCCAAGCCTGCCACTACCCCTGTGCACTGCTACCACTAACACCCAGACCATGAAAGTTGTCATCTCAAATGTCACTGATAACATCACTGACAACGTCACATGTTTAGTCCCTTTGTTTTCTTTCTCTGTTTTCTATATATATATTGCATGGCCACGGTAGTGGCCATGTAGTTATGGTTAAGTTGCTGTTTCCATAGGAAGAACACTTTTTGGGTGGCTTATAACTTCGCTCTCCCTGGACGGATCCTCACCAAACTTTGCAAAAAAAAGTATTTGGGTCACTCTGAATTTTTTGCAAAGTTTGGTGAGGATTTGTCCAGGGGGGGCAAAGTTATAGGGGGGGTCCCAAAACTTTTTTTTTCCCATAGACTGAATGGGAAAAAAATTTTGCTTGCGCCTACAGCCCAAACCGCTGGACGGATTTCAACCAAATTTGGACCAGGAGCAGCGGCTTGGTCCCGAAAGCGTGCTTTTGCAAATTTGGTGAAAATCCGTCCAGTAGTTTTCTTTAAAATGTCCAAAAAGTAGGTAAAAAAAAATTAGTGATATCTGTGTTCGGTTCACGGACACACTTCCCTGTTCGCTCCGCGGACAGTGTCCTGATTGGCCAATCGTCTTGCGTGATGTTCGCGGACATGCAACGTGTTCGCTGATTGGACGGCGTGGAGCGTGTCAGATTTTTCGGTAGCGCCCGCCATCTTGGATTCGTGGACCTCCGCGGACAGCGCGGTGAAACTTTGTTCAAAATGTGTATTTTGTAGAGTGTGTTGGTGTGTAGGAGTGTTTGGGGAGGGTGGGAGTGTATGAGATAGGATGAAAGTTGTGTTTTTTATGAGTTAGACGTTCTTTTTGTGTTCGATTTGTTTGCGGACATCACGGGTGTTCTGAAATGTTCTAAATAAACTGACTGGGGGGTGTTCTAAGGACTCAATATGTGTCCGTTTTGTTCGCAAGCAAAGTGAAACTGTTCTAAGAACACTCGCGGTGTCCGGGGAATGTTCGTAGGGGGTGTCCTGAGGACGCTGTCCGTATTGTTCTCTGTCAAGTTGAATGTGTTCTAAGAACACCCGCGGTGTCCTGAAATGTTCGCAAATAAACAAAATGGGGGTGTTCTGAAGACGTTTTTCAGAACACTCCCGGTGTCCTGAAATGTTCGTAGGGGGTGTCCTGAGGACGCTGTCCGTATTGTTCTCTGTCAAGTTGAATGTGTTCTAAGAACACCCGCGGTGTCCTGAAATGTTCGCAAATGAACAAAATGGGGGTGTTCTGAAGACGCTTCTAAGAACACTCGCGGTGTCCGGGGAGTGTTCGTAGGGGGTGTCCTGAGGACGCTGTCCGTATTGTTCTCTGTCAAGTTGAATGTATCCTAAGAACACTCGCGGTGTCCTGAAATGTTCGCAAATAAACAAAATGGGGGTGTTCTGAAGACGCTTCTAAGAACACTTGCGGTGTCTGGGGATTGTTTGTAGGGGGTGTCCTGAGGACGCTGTCCGTATTGTTCTCTTTCAAGTTGAATGTGTCCTAAGAACACTCGCGGTGACCTGAAATGTTCGCAAATAAACAAAATGGGGGTGTTCTGAAGACGCTTCTAAGAACACTCGCGGTGTCCGGGGAGTGTTCGTAGGGGGTGTCCTGAGTACGCTGTCCGTATTGTTCTCTGTCAAGTTGAATGTGTCCTAAGAACACTCGCGGTGTCCTGAAATGTTCGCAAATAAACAAGATGGTGGTGTTCTGAAGACGCTTCTAAGAACACTCGCGGTGTCCGGGGAGTGTTCGTAGGGGGTGTCCTGAGGACGCTGTCCGTATTGTTCTCTGTCAAGTTGAATGTGTCCTAAGAACACTCGCGGTGTCCTGAAATGTTCACAAATAAACAAGATGGTGGTGTTCTGAAGACGCTTCTAAGAACACTCGCGGTGTCCGGGGAGTGTTCGTAGGGGGTGTCCTGAGGACGCTGTCCGTATTGTTCTCTGTCAAGTTGAATGTGTCCTAAGAACACTCGCGGTGTCCTGAAATGTTCGCAAATAAACAAGATGGTGGTGTTCTGAAGAAGCTTCTAAGAACACTCCCGGTGTCCTGGAATGTTCGTAGGGGGTGTCCTGAGGATGCTGTCCGTATTGTTCTCTGTCAAGTTGAATGTGTCCTAAGAACACTCGCGGTGTCCTGAAATGTTTGTAAATAAACAAAATGGGGGTGTTCTGAAGACGTTTTTGAGAACACTCCCGGTGTACTGGAATGTTCGCAGGGGGTGTCCTTAGGACGCTGTCCGTATTGTTCGTTGTTAAGTTGAAAGTGTTCTAAGAACTATTGCGTTGTTCTGAAATGTTCGTAGGGGGTGTCCTCAAAACGGTGTCCGTATTGTTCGCTGGCAAGTTCAAAGTGTTCTAAGAACACTCACATTGTTCGCGGACATTAAAAATTTCCCATAGATCATAGTTGAAATGTTTGACTCTATGGATGTGATATGCTGCGGTGGTTGTTGCCAGGGCATAGAGTCTTGGGTGCATGGCCATTTGGCCATGCACCCAAGACTGTATGCCCTGGCAACAACCACCGCAGCATATCACATTCATAGTTGCTTATAACTTTGGGTGAAAAACAAATGTATAAGGAACAAAGGTATGCCCTGGCAACAACCACCGCAGCATATCACATTCATATTTGTTTATAACTTTGGGTGAAAAACAAATGTATAAGGAACTAAGGTATTAGATACTATGGCTCTAAGAACACTCGCGGTGTCCGGGGAGTGTTCGTAGGGGGTGTCCTGAGGACGCTGTCCGTATTGTTCTCTGTCAAGTTGAATGTGTCCTAAGAACACTTGCGGTGTCCTGAAATGTTCGCAAATAAACAAGATGGTGGTGTTCTGAAGACGCTTCTAAGAACACTCCCGGTGTCCTGGAATGT
The DNA here is from genome assembly GCF_040938575.1 of Ambystoma mexicanum. Taxonomy (NCBI): domain Eukaryota; kingdom Metazoa; phylum Chordata; class Amphibia; order Caudata; family Ambystomatidae; genus Ambystoma; species Ambystoma mexicanum. The sequence goes on from NC_090924.1 coordinate 584,892,504, forward strand.
TCGTAGGGGGTGTCCTGAGGACGCTGTCCGTATTGTTCTCTATCAAGTTGAATGTGTTCTAAGAACACCCGCGGTGTCCTGAAATGTTCGCCAATAAACAAAATGGGGGTGTTCTGAAGACGCTTCTAAGAACACTCGCGGTGTCTGGGGAGTGTTCGTAGGGGGTGTCCTGAGGACGCTGTCCATATTGTTCTCTGTCAAGTTGAATGTGTCCTAAGAACACTCGCGGTGTCCTGAAATGTTTGCAAATAAACAAGATGGTGGTGTTCTGAAGACGCTTCTAAGAACACTCGCGGTGTCTGGGGAGTGTTCGTAGGGGGTGTCCTGAGGACGCTGTCCGTATTGTTCTCTTTCAAGTTGAATGTGTCCTAAGAACACTCGCGGTGTCCTGAAATGTTCGCAAATAAACAAGATGGTGGTGTTCTGAAGAAGCTTCTAAGAACACTCCCGGTGTCCTGGAATGTTCGTAGGGGGTGTCCTGAGGACGCTGTCCGTATTGTTCTCTGTCAAGTTGAATGTGTCCTAAGAACACTCGCGGTGTCCTGAAATGTTCGCAAATAAACAAAATGGGGGTGTTCTGAAGACGTTTTTGAGAACACTCCGGGTGTACTGGAATGTTCCTAGGGGGTGTCCTTAGGACGCTGTCCGTATTGTTCGTTGTTAAGTTGAAAGTGTTCTAAGAACTATCGCTTTGTTCTGAAATGTTCGTAGGGGGTGTCCTGAAAACGGTGTCCATATTGTTCGCTGGCAAGTTCAAAGTGTTCTAAGAACACTCACATTGTTCGCGGACATTAAAAGTTTCCCATAGATCATAGTTGAAATGTTTGACTCTATGGATGTAATATGCTGCGGTGGTTGTTGCCAGGGCATACAGTCTTGGGTGCATGGCCAAATGCCATTATAACTTTCATAGTTGCTTATAACTTTGGGTGAAAAACAAATGTATAAGGAACAAAGGTATGCCCTGGCAACAACCACCGCAGCATATCACATTCATATTTGCTTATAACTTTGGGTGAAAAACAAATGTATAAGGAACAAAGGTATTAGATACTATGGCTCTAAGAACACTCGCGGTGTCCGGGGAGTGTTCGTAGGGGGTGTCCTGAGGACGCTGTCCGTATTGTTCTCTGTCAAGTTGAATGTGTCCTAAGAACACTCGCGGTGTCCTGAAATGTTCGCAAATAAACAAGATGGTGGTGTTCTGAAGACACTTCTAAGAACACTCCCGGTGTCCTGGAATGTTCCTAGGGGGTGTCCTGAGGACGCTGTCCGTATTGTTCTCTGTCAAGTTGAATGTGTTCTAAGAACACCCGCGGTGTCCTGAAATGTTCGCCAATAAACAAAATGGGGGTGTTCTGAAGACGCTTCTAAGAACACTCGCGGTGTCCGGGGAGTGTTCGTAGGGCGTGTCCTGAGGACGCTGTCCATATTGTTCTCTGTCAAGTTGAATGTGTCCTAAGAACACTCGCGGTGTCCTGAAATGTTTGCAAATAAACAAGATGGTGGTGTTCTGAAGACGCTTCTAAGAACACTCGAGGTGTCCGGGGAGTGTTCGTAGGGGGTGTCCTGAGGACGCTGTCCATATTGTTCTCTGTCAAGTTGAATGTGTCCTAAGAACACTAGCGGTGTCCTGAAATGTTTGCAAATAAACAAGATGGTGGTGTTCTGAAGAAGCTTCTAAGAACACTCCCGGTGTCCTGGAATGTTCGTAGGGGGTGCCCTGAGGACGCTGTCCCTATTGTTCTCTGTCAAGTTGAATGTGTCCTAAGAACACTCGCGGTGTCCTGAAATGTTCGCAAATAAACAAAATGGGTGTGTTCTGAAGACGTTTTTGAGAACACTCCCGGTGTACTGGAATGTTTGTAGGGGGTGTCCTTAGGACGCTGTCCGTATTGTTCGTTGTTAAGTTGAAAGTGTTCTAAGAACTATCGCTTTGTTCTGAAATGTTCGTAGGGGTTGTCCTGAAAACACTGTCCGTATTGTTCGCTGGCAAGTTCAAAGTGTTCTAAGAACACTCACATTGTTCGCGGACATTAAAAGTTTCCCATAGAACATAGTTGAAATGTTTGACTCTATGGATGTGATATGCTGCGGTGGTTGGTGCCAGGGCATAGAGTCTTGGGTGCATGGCCATTTGGCCATGCACCCAAGACTCTATGCCCTGGCACCAACCACCGCAGCATATCACATTCATATTTGCTTATAACTTTGGGTGAAAAACAAATGTATAAGGAACAAAGGTATTAGATACTATGGATGTGATATGTTGCTATGGTTGTCATTATTGTATACTTACTGTTTGGTCTAGTAATGGGAATCCATGTTTTTCTTCTTCATTTCTGTGATAAAAGAAAATAGCATGTTAGTATTAGTATTTTGTAATGACTTATTACATTGTATAAGCAATATACTTTTATTTTTTTTCGACCCTCATATTTAGTAGAGTACAAATCAGAGTACTGTGCAATTTGCTCAGTTTCTGTATTTGTTGCTAAAATCATTGGGTCTGTGGGAGAAAAAAAAATCCATGTTGGATTAAAAAAAATCCCTTTTTCTGTTATGCTACAGTTTATTTGTTTGTTTGTTTTCAGTGTTCACTTGTTGTTTCTGGCTAATGCTTTATACTTTGCTTTGTTGTATTTTTTTTTTGGAGCAGTAACAGATTCTTCCTTTGTTTTGATATTATAAAAATTTGGAGCAGTTAGATACCAATTGGCGTATTCTAACTGTCTATTTTTTTAATATATTTTAGTGGTTTTGATTTATCTATTTGGATATTGTTAATTTTGGGACAGTTAGATACCAATTGGCGTATTCTAACTGTGTATTTTTTGGCCTAATTTAGTGGTATTCATTTATCTGATTAGTTGTTGTAGAATCTTTGAGCTGTTAGATAGCTTTTGGAGTATTCTAACAGTTTATATTATTTTAACACAAATTTATAATTTTGGGACAGTTAGATACCAATTGGCGTATTCTAACTGTGTATTTTTTGGTCTAATTTAGTGGTATTCATTTATCTGATTAGTTGTTGTAGAATCATTGAGCAGTTAGATAGCTTTTGGGGTATTCTAACAGTTTATATTTTTTTAACACAAATTTACTTAAATGTTTAAATACAGTTTATTTATCAAATTTTGGTTTTAAGAACATAAAATAAGCGTTTGTAAGATTTGCTAGTAATCTCTGCTTTAGAGTAATGGTACTATCATTACATTCAAACCATCCACATTTCTTTTTTATATATGCAGTGTAGTGCCCTGAATTGGTTGTGGCTCCTGCGTGGTAGATTATACCTATTGTTGTGAAGGTTTTCTTACCAAGTGATATTTGACCATGTGTGAATCCAGTCAGCTTGCAGTTGTTTTTGGTACCATCTGCATTGTAACGTAGAAGCATTAGTATTACGTATTTACTATGTAAATCGTGGAGCGATTATCTGAATTGCAGGTAGAGCATAATCTACCATGGTTTGCATTTTGTACAAGTTGCTGAAATGGAATGGATTCACAATTTGGTATTGATATATATATGAAGCGTTCATTGGGGATTTCTTCTTGTGTCACATTGTTGAAGAGAGTGCATGTATGTTTCCACATGTATGAAATCTGAAAGATTTCATTTATAGGTATGTTTTTGTTTTCCAGTACTTGTAGTAAGTATATTAGAAATTCTTGTGGATCTTCCTGTGAGTTTATAGTGAATTTCACCATTCCAGCACAGTAGTCCAATTGTCGTCTTATTCCAAAAACACTATATGTGTTGTCAGGATTGTTTGCTGCATTTCTGTGAAGTACTAACATTTGCAAACACAATGGGTCTGTACTGTGTAAGTAAATGTTGTCAACAATTGGTGGTAATTGAAATAGAATATTCATTGCTACATTTGCATAGCAACTTACACCAACTATATTTGAGAATTTAAATGGTCCAGGTAGTTCTGTATCTAACTGCTTTTTTTGGAGTTTGTCTTCCTTCTTTAAAGAAGTACCTGGTTTACTTTCTCTAATTGATTCTTTTTTGTTTGTGGTACTTGATGAAGTATTAGTTTTTTTTACTCTCTTTGGAGGACTTGCAGTGACGTCCTGTTGCATTTCTGTTTGATTTAGTTTTCTTTTACAACGTTTTAGTTTTTGTGGAACAGAATATGTGTCTAGATGGGGAGTGTATAGTGAGCGAAGTGTATTATATTCTAAAATGCAAGGAATATCAGCGTTTACTTTACTTGCATCAAAGTTGATTAGAAATAGACCGTCAAGTGTACGTAAGCGTGATGGTGCTACGTAGCTCATGCCTTCTTTAAAGACTGTGTTACCAATATCTATCGTTGCTTTGTCTAGGGTAAGACCTTGTGATTTATGAATCGTGACTGCGTATGCAAGAGTTAGAGAAAATTGTTCTCTGCGTACATACATAACTTTGAAGAGAATGAATCTAGCTGTTAAGCGTCCTATCTGTTTTACTTCTGAAAGTTTGTCAAAGAGTATATTGACAAACTGAATTTTGTTGTCACGTGGGTATGTTTGAAAGCCAACAACTGTACCCAGTGCTCCATTAACTATTCCTTGGTCCACGTCAAGGTTACGTTTAAGCATTACTCTGCAATTTAAGGATAATTTTAACATCTTTTCTAAGCCTGCTGTGTTTGAGATTGATTTTTCTAAATTATTTAGTCTTGTTGTGGCTTGGTCACACATGGGTAGTGTCATACCATGTACATCTAGTTTGTCTGTGGCGCTAATTTCCATTATTGGTTGCATTTCTTTACTTAACATTATTTCATTGAATTTGAGACAGCTTGCAAGAGTTGGCATTAAGGCCATACAATTGACATTTTTGTGGGCTAATTGTTCCATAACATTTTTAGCACATGCATTATCACCATAAAGTGCATTAATGTGCCGGGTTTTCAATGTTGCTTCTGCTTCTTTAGAAAGTATATCAGCTCTCAAACTTTTTAAAATGTTGGCATAAGTTAGATCTGCCGATTGGCGCATGTTTTCTGTTAATTCTCTGTATTGGAAATGTTGCCAAAGGTTGACATTTCCAATGCCGCCAACAGTTTTACGGCAGAGTTTGTGCCCTAATGTTTTAAAAATAGGTTCACCTTTTACTGGTGTTAATTGAAGCAGCTCTCCAAAAACAATAATGTGTTTTCCTGCAAAGAGCTCTTCATAGTCTGTTTTGAGTACTTCTTGTAATCTGAGGTGAATCAAAGCTAACATCAGGTTGGAGACCATGCTCACTTGATCTATTAGTAGCATTTTCATTTGTTTCAATACTCTGCGTAATTCCATTGCAGCTTCTGCAGAAAGTTTGTAATAGTCTAATTTGTTCTGGTGTTCTACTGGTAATAGTAGTAATCGGTGTAATGTAACACCACCTATGTTGTAGGCAGCTAAACCTGTGGGGGCAGTGACAACAGCTGACAGTTTGTTGTTTGTCAATTGTTGAAGGAACTTATAATGATTTTGATTAGGAATGTTTTGCCAGAACCAGCTTCACCACTGACGTACAGTAGTATAGGTTTATAATTATGGCAGGAACATTCTTTATTTTCATGTTTTACACCATGTGCAATTTGTTTTGTTACTTCTTGAAAAATGCTACTTTGCTCATTGTTTAGTTTTGATTGTAGTATAGTTAAGTCTTCCTTATCTTCATACTGACACATGGTGTTTTCTACTTCTATCATAGCTAATTCTGCCTCATTTGTTATTAGTGTTTCTCCCAGTGGTTCTTGGCTTCCTGTTACAGATGGTTGACTACTGTCAGGAGTATCCTTATCTAGTTGGGCTTGGAGTTCTTCTTCATGTTGCTGTTCATTGTGCAACATTGTTTTGTACTGTGTAAAGTTTACATCAGTTATAGTGCTTTCATTTGCTTTGAAAGCATCCTCATATGAGTCATAGTTATATAGTAATTGTTCTTCTGTTCTCCATGGTTTGAAGAGTTGTGGCAGGGACATGTAATATACTTCTTTATGTTGAGGAGTCTTCAATGACAATTTGATATGATTAACTAAATTTGGTTTAGTGAGTTTAACTAAGCTTCCTTCACAGTCTGTCACAGTCTGTCACTCTATATTTACCTTTTTTTTCATCAGGTTTCATATCATTTTTGTATGTGTAGTTTTGGGCTATTTGGTATAGACACATGTTTTCCAAAGTATTACTTCTGTTTGGGTAGTATGTGTCCAATAAATAGTTTTTTTAAAATGTCTTGGCTGTTTGGATCATGTTTGGCTATTGTTTCTATATCTTCATATGATTTTAGAACTCTTTTTCTAGATTTAGCTGGACCAAGAATTAGCCATACTATATTTTCAGATTTACCATACAATGAAGTACCAGTTAAACGATCAGCTGCTTCATAAGATCCACATTCTCTATGGGTGAGCATTTTTTTGCCCAAGCTGTATAATTTCTGAGATACTGTTTTATCTGATGACAGGTCATTCCAGAGGTCTTGGAGCTCTGTCTTTTCTGCTTTAGTTAAGTATGCTGTGACATATCGTGCAACTGCAGTAGAATTGTCTGCAATGTACTGCACATCTATCTATGTTTGCATTCCATAAGTGGGCAATGATTGCATTATAATCATTGATATATTTTTCTTCTTCTTTTCTTTTTATGTAATATGTATTTTTAGGTGACTTACCTTTAACACTATGTCTAACTGAAGACATGATGTTGTTTACTAGACCTGTATTTGTAACTGGTCTAGGGAAACCAAATCGGTATTTGATGTAGTATTTGCCTTTGTTTTTGTATTTACGACGACAATATTTTCCACATTTGTGTCTTTGAAATTGTAAAATTTGTGCATGAAGATCACTATTTGTGGCTTCTGATGGAATTTCACAAGTGACATATTTTTCAATAAACTGTAAAACAGTGGCATCACTGTCTTGACCAAATTTAGGAGCTTAATCCATAAAAGCATGTGGATATGTGGTGCTCCTCTGGCTTGGTATTCTTTTCTCCAAAAGAAGTGTTGCACTTCTCCAAGGGGAGGAACAGTTTTATTACAAATAAAATGTAGCATAGCAATGAAGCGATGGTGAAAATATCTTGAAACATTAACAGGATCCAAAGATCAAAGTTCTCCAGGTGTTAGAATATCTATGTTTGTTTTGAGAATATCTATGTTTGTTTTGTTTTTATTTGATATGCGTAGGAAATCATGTAAATCTTCCCATGCATATTCTGCACAACTTAATGTAACAAACCAAGTGGGTGGGCCAAGGTTTCTGATCATACAACGTACATCTCCATGACGTCGAAACCAGTACTCTTTAGTACCACGCATATTTGCTAATAGATTTGTAATATTTGATTGTAAAACCTCATCCTTTTGTTGCACTTTCTCTAATAATTGTGTAGCTGTCATATTTTGAAAGTGTGATCCTGATTTTAATATGTGTGCAACTCTGTAACATAAAGTTGCTAGTTCACTTTCAAAGAGTAGGTGGAATATGTATTCCACATTTTGTCTAAATCTGGGATCTTCAGAATACATCCGTAATGAGCGGTATTCTGAAGCTATCATCATACCTTCCTCCTTTGCCAGTAGGAAAGAGTAGAGGAAAAGCACGTGCTTCTATACTTTTTTCCCATATACTGATTGGCGATCCTTTTGTTTGACGCATTTGGTAAGTTTCCAGTACATCTTGCACGGTGTCATTACAGTGCAAAGGATGAATTGTATAATGGTCTAAAGTATTTGATATTGTAGCAGGATCTAGTAGCTCAAATTGACCAGCTTCTTGTGTTTCTTGAATTATTTCAGTTGTATCTTTCAAGTTTTCTTCAATATTAATTTCTTTGTAATATTCATTATTCTCTTTAAGATATTGGAAGGCTTGTCTAACTTTATATACATCTACCAGCTGTTGCCATATTTTTTTGTCTTTTGTAGGTACTCCATTTACTAATATAATTAAAGATTGCTGCATTGGACGTTGCACTCCTAGAGTATGCACATTTTCTTTTAGATTTAATGGTAAATAAACTACTTTTCCACGAATGCCTTTTACCAATTCAGAGGGAGGTAATTTTGCTGTTTTTGGTTGAAGGCGTATTATTGCTTGAAATGGGTGTACTGTTTGAATTATGATGCTCTCATATAAATTAAGTTGTTGTAGAGGTTTTGGTGCTGGGTATAATTCCAAATTATTTGTGATAGAACGTGAAGGAGTTTGGTTGTTGTCAAGTTTTGTAGTGCAATAACTGCACAGTATTAAGGGCTCAGTTATTTCATATTTGTTTTCTGCTACAAGATAGAGAGCTAATTCAAACCATTTAGAATCTTCATTGTCTTCTATTTTGTATGATAGGTCCACAGTTTTTGTGTTACTTTTATAAAAAATTCTACAGCAACATACACATACATGGTTTGGTACTTCAGCTGATGTACTTTTAAATTTTAGTATTTCTTTTTTGTATGTGTTTAGCAAAAGGTTGCCATGTGTAGAATTGTTGCTTAATTGGTTTAAAGCTATTTCATTCTGTAAATGGCTTTCACTTCCAAAATATTTTTTCTGAATATAGTGAATTTCTTCAAGTAGGTCTTTTGCTGTACCATGTAGAAGGATGTTATTTAACTTTGATAGTGCTAAAGCAGGACTTTTAGCATAGTACAGTTTATAGACTAGATTTCTTATAGTTGAATGATGTGTTGATATCCTTTTGATATCATGGAAAGTGGTTTTACAAGTAGGTCCTGTAATGCAGGCCAATGAATGTCCTTGTAGTCCTGTGTACTTGCGCACTGGACAGGTATCTATATTTTGCAGTAATTTAATTTTGATTTTGTCTTTGCTTTTTACATATTTATTGAGGAATTGGCGTAAAGATTTGAAACATTGTTTGGGAATGTTACACATTGACGTGCATGGCCATTTGTACACTAGACGTTCTGATTCAGTTGAATGGAGGGGTAATTCTAAGTTTTCAGGGCATATTTTTGTAAGAAGTACTTCTTGTTCCATTATGGTATTATTCTCTTTTTCATAACCTCGATCACTGCTATGTATGGCAATTGTATTTGTTTGCTTTTGTTTGTACGCTTCTTCATTAAAATATGGTTCTGTGCTTGTAGTGTAATTCCATTCACCTCCGCTGATACTTAAGAAGTTCTTTCTGTTGATATTTCGCTTATTGAGAAGTCTTTTTTGTAATTTAGTTATTAGTTTTGTTAGTGGTTTCATTTTGTTTAACAGTAAAATAAATACATTTCTTTTGAGAAGAATTGCACTGTCCATCAATGCTTCTAAGATTAATTTCCTACGATAGGTTTTAAGCTTTCAACCTGATTTCTCTCCTGTTTTTATAAGATTTTGAAGGACTTTGTGACGGTATATTTTGGCTAAAATACTTTTCTTGGTATGCTTACTTTGCACTATATTAAAATTTGAAGAAGTAGTTTTATCTGTACTGATAGCTGATTTTCTGTTAATTGTTTTTTGGTTTGTTTTACATTTTGATAGAGGAAGCGAAGTTGTTGTACTTGAAACTTCTTGTGTTTTACTAAATTATTGTATTAGCTGTTTTGTTTCAACTTTTTTTTACAAATTCTGCTAGAGATGGATGCTTATGTTGGACACCTTTATTTTCATTTGCTCTACTTTTGCGTTGCTTTCTACGGACTTGACTTTTGGTAGGCATTCTTTAGGGTCTGTTGAAAAAAATAAAGAAGATATGGGTTGGGGTGTTCTGGAATGTATGTGTGCTGTGTGCATGAGTGTTTGAGTAAGATGATAAAGATGTATGTAATGGTGTGTGATTGTGCATTGGGAACTAAAACTAGTAGGGATAGGTATTCTTGAATGTATGTTTTACTAAACTGGGGTTCAGATGATAGTGGTGTGGAAAAGTACAAATAGTAAATCTAATGTATACAATTAAAACAGTTGTTTGTTCTATAATATGAAAATTGTAGTGGTTCAGTTGGCTAATTTGTGTGTCCAAAAATAGAAATTTGTGGGGCATTCTGGCTGTAAATCGCTGTTTAAGGCATGGACATTTTTGGACAAAATGGTACAATATCTTTATTTTCAGAAACCGAAATAGCTCGTATTAATGTTATAGTATATTTGATTAATAATACAAATATTATGGTGATATTTTACTTTTTTTTTTTAAATTAACAGGTAACTTCTTAGTTTTTCTTTCTTCTTCGAATTCGGCTGCTTCTTTGCAGGAAACTGGTCTTCTCTGCAATTGTAAAAGCTTCAAATTAGTAACTTTGTTTGTATATAGCACTGTTTTTAATTTAGATATTGATTTTTTTAATTGAAATCCTCAGTGCCTTCTGTAAAACCATTAAACTAATTTATTTACATAAGATACATTGCATCAAAAAAAAATATCTTTTCTATGTCTTGTGAAATTTATAATATATTAGTGAATACCACTATTTCTGTAAGTAAACTGTTCTAGGTAATAGCGCCTCAATGTCAAGTCTAATTTAAAGTAATTAAGTAAATAAATAAATAAAAACAAAAAATATGAAATTGTATAAGTATTTTTATAAAGGTTTAAACATAGATTGTGTTTGCATGCAATTTTGTTTGAATATATGTAGTCTATATATTTCATTTAAAAAATGTTAGTTTAACATGATTTGAGTGTGTGTGTATAAAGGAAGTAAAAAGTATAAAGGTTTATAAGTGATAGTTGATTTTAGGAAATTGAAAAAAGTACAGTAAATTCACAGATTTTACAAGGTAAAAGTCTGTTTGAAAATGTGTTCATCTACTATACAGACAATATGCATACCTGAAGTTTGTGTTCATGCATATGGATATGCATGGAGCTGCAAGTAGAAATCTTGAAGACTTGTACAGTATTTCTGGTAGATGCTGCTTGCCAATGATATGACACTTGTACTCAGAGAGATTCAGAGTACATTTGCAGTGCTGATCTATGATGATGCAGTTAGATGTAAAGGTCTTGAATGTGATTGGTGCATGGTCATGTGATTTTTGAGGTACATCCAATGAGGGAATGGCAGAGAGAGTGTAGTGGAAATGGTAGAAGGGCTGTTCATGTTACGATATGTCCGCGGACATGGTGGTAGTTCGCGGACATCGGGAGTTACATCCGGGGATTTTTGGGTTCAGAAGTCATGCAAATGAGAATAAGCACTGAAAGGGATTGGTCAGGAAAGTTTGGTGGGTGTGTTGTGCCAGGAGAGATTTTCTCAGATACTCTTTTTGCTGAGAGAACAAAAGATAGCTATGGCTGTGTGTTTCAGAAAACAGATTGTTTGGATTTTAGGAGATTCGTGGATACATTGGTTGAAGGTGCATGCAGAAAGCTGTGGAATAGCTGTAGATCTTGGATTCCCACATGTGGAAGTACACTGGCATGGAGTACGTGGTATGAAGTGGTTGGACTTGCTACCTCTTTGTGCTACTTTGGAGACAGAGCAACATCCAGACATAATTGTAATTCATTGTGGAGGGAACAGTTTAGGACATGTGACTGGAATTTTTTTGCAATTTGCTATGAAAGAAGGACTTAGGAAGGTTATGGACATGTTTCCTAATTTTCAAGTGATATTTTCACGGATTGCGCAGAGACAAATGTGGCTTCGTTCTTCTTCATTTGGTCCACAAATGGAAAAAGCAAGGCGCAATGTTAATAAGGCTGTTTGTGCCTTTCTAAGAGATTTTGGCATGTCTTCTTTTCACAATGAAAATATTATGTTTTGTAGTTCATACATTTTTCGCAGAGATGGAGTCCATCTTACTTATGCTGGCAATCAGATTTTTCTGAGAAATGTACAAAATGCATTGCAACCTTTTTTGGAATTACAACACCGATTTTGAAGTAGATGTTAAGCATTTACAATTTTTGACTTACAAACACCACCCAAAGGCTCTTTTCAGAGCCACCACTTCTTTCCAGAGAAAATTACAATGTTTGTGATGGAGTAGCAACCCAATTTTTTTAATGTTCGCGAACTGTCCGCGGACTTCTAAAAAATACAAAGAGCCCTGCTTCATTTATTTTCACTTCTATTTTTTAACTGGGAAAGGCGGCTCTGAAAAGAGCCTTATTTCTTATTGATTTTTGTAATTTTGTATTTTTTTTGGTTTTTCAGACACGACACACTAGGAGAGGAGGGTAAAGGAGGGTAAACGGGGGGACACCAACCACAGGGATAAGAAAGGGCGAGCTGAGAGAAGAAGATGTAGAGTGGGTTTTATTTGGGTAGTGAGCAGGTCTTCTCGTGCTCTGAGACGATAGTCTCAAAAGCACTCCGAAGTCGCTCCCCCCTGCAGAGTACTGTGTTACAGTACATACATACAACTGTGACCCTCGAAAGGTAAGGGTCATCAGCATTCTGTATGGCCTGTGAGGCAGCTTGAGGAAGGCGCTGTCCCACAGAGGTGGTCCTTGTGGTGACAGGATCAGAAACAGGATGAAGTAGAAATCAACCTGCTACGTTCTTCACAAGGTACAACCCTGCAAATAGCCCCAGACTGAAATGACCTCAGGTGTCGCTTCATAGTAGTGGTCCCAAAGCTGTACTTACCGTGCTTCCCGCGACTGAGTATCATTTTGCACTCATTGCAGGTAACACGGTTTGCACGAGCCTTAGGAACATTACCATGAATGGTAAATAACCGCCACACCCAAGACTCACGCCTAGTGCGGGTAGTAGAGTTTTCCTCTACCTCATTCTCATCATCCTCTTCTTCCTCCTCTGCATCCTCACTCCTGTTCCCCTCTTCAGGCCCTTGGGGAGGTGGTGGTGGAGGGGGTGGGGGTGGTGCTGAAGCAGGTGCAGCACCAAGTGGCAGTTCAGCAGCCAAGGATGCCATCTCGATGATGGTGTAGTCTGCAGGTGGCAGCAAAAATCACTGTGTTCTGAAGAATAGCCAGAAACACAATGGGAATAAGCTCTTGGGCGTGGTCTTTTATAGGGGTGCTTTTGCGCGGTCTGCGGACATGCGCACTGTCCGCAGACAGATCGAACACAAAAAAAGGATCGGAAAGTTTCAAAAGGTATATAGAAACTCAAGATTGCTATGTGGGACTTGTGCCATGGTGAGATTTCATTGAAAATTATTATGGATTAACTGAAAATGTACTTTTAAATTGTTCGGGGACATGAACAGTGTCCGCATTTCAGGACACACGATGAGTGTGGGCGCGGTCATATGATCCGTTTGCGAACTAGTCCGCGAAGGAAGCGCCTGTCCGCAGGACACCAAGTGCACAGAGATTGATTAGCGCATGCGCATTGATGTCCTACGGACACTGTTCGGGTTCTGAAGTAATTAAAAGTGCGTCACACGTGAAACGAACATTTCAGTACAACGCGTGTGTTCTTAGAACAGTTTAAACTTGGTAGCGAACAGTAAGGACAGATATAGTGTTCTTCAGGACACGTGTAATTTCGTTTATGTACGAACATTTCAGGACACCAATTGTGTTCTTAGAACAGTTTCAATTGGGTAGCGAACACTACGAACAGGTATAGTGTTCTTCAGGACACCTCCATTTTCGTTCACGTACGAACATTTCAGGACACCAATAGCGTTCTTAGAACAGTTTGAACTTGCTAGCGAACAGTAGCGGACAGGTATAGTGTTCTTTAGGACACTTTAATTTTTGTTTGTTTACGAACAATTCAGGACACCGCGTGTGTTCTTAGCACAGTTTCATGTTGCTAGCGAACACTACGAACAGTTGTACTGTTGTTCAGGACACATCATTTTCGTTTATTTACGAACATTTCAGGACACCAATTGTGTTCTTAGGACAATTTTAAGTTGATAGCGAACATTACGGACAGATATAGTGTTCTTTAGAACACTTTAATTTTTGTTTCTTTACGAACATTTCAGGACACCACGTGTGTTCTTAGAACAGTTTCAACTTGCTAGCGAACAGTACGAACAGGTGTGGTGTTCTTCAGGACAACTCCATTTTCGTTTATGTACGAACATTTCAGAACACTCGCACTGTCCGCGGACACTTTTATTGTTTTTAAAAAAAAAAAACGGAAACTATTCACAATATAATATAAAAATTAAACTTTATTTAACATATAGTAATAATTTATGACAGAGAAGGTGAGGCAGAAACAGAAACAAAAACAGGAGAATTTGGGGTTTCAACATGATTGGTATTAGGTGAAGAAGGGATGGAAGTCTCATCAAAACATTTTGGATTATGGAGAGGGTTTGGGGATAATTGACTGGGATATGGTGAGGAGGGACAAGTACATGTGGGGCAATGGTACAAGGTTTTTGGTTTGAAATGTTTTTCTACAAAAGTTTTTAAATTATTAAAATTAGCAAACAATACATCCATTTTTTCTTCTATATTGTGAAGACTGTTATCCATAACAGGGTTTTCTGAAGTTTTTTCTATTTTGGTATGCTCTGTACAAAAAAATAATATATATGTTAAATGTATATAAAAAAATAATAAATAAATGGTTTATATTATAAAGTGTTTACCATTAGTTTCACTATTTTGTGACATTTCTTCATGTGGGAAATTGTCCTCTAGCCATTCCAGAGTACTAGACATTTCTGTGAGAAAAAAAAAAGATAATATATTTTTTAATCTAATACAGAAAGTTTATAAATATATGAGTAAAATGAAGTACACTTACTATTTCTGGTAAGATAAGTCCTATGTATTCAGTGGGTCTGGTCTTGTTCTCAGTTCTGTTGTGTCTGTGAGGTAATTATGTTGGAAGCCAATTTATCTTCTTGTGGTATATTCCATTTCAGAACATATTGTATTTAAATGAATGGTTAGTGTGTTACATATATGGGTTACATTTCTTATGTATTACTATATATAATGTGTTTGTGTGCTGCTTTTTGAATTTGTTAAATGTTCCTATATTATGATATAACAATCAAACAAACCCCACCACCCCCACCACAGTTTTTAGGTAGTGGTACTGTTCTCCAACATTAAATAAGTTCGCGGACATCAAGTTCATAAGAAGAGATCTAGTCAGTTCCATATGACATGTATATAAAGTCAAAGTCATTATTGTTAAGTTGTGCTACTAAACAACTATGAAATTCAGTGAAAAAACTTTGTTAAAGGGACATTATGGTTAAGTTGCGCTACTAAAAACCTATGAAATTCAGTGAAAAAACTTTGTTAAAGGGAAGTTATGGTTCCAAGTAAAACCGAAAAACCCTTGAAATTCGCCAGTTATGGTAAGCTAAGCAACCATAACTCGCGCCACCACCGTGCACTGCTAAGACTAACACCCAGGACATCAAAGATGACATCACAAATGTCATTGATGACATCACTGATGACATCACATGTATGGCTCACTATTTTTTCTTTTGCTGACATATCTAGGCCACATGGTTTTCTTCAGTAACAGTCAGAAACTAAGAATTTTATTTTATTTGTAGACGTATCCTTCTAGTAGGTTCTTACAGTAATTCCCTTAGAGTACAGTCATATACATATGGGAAAACACAAGCTTGAAAGACAGCAATCCTTTTTGTGCATAAAGATAATCACTAGACTTATGAGCACTTTCTGATAGTTCTGTTGTTTTTTTTTATGGCTGTACTTTCCCTGTATATGGTCATATTTGTATACATTGTACTCACACTACTTTCCTTAGGGTCCAATCACATCAAGTGATACATATACATAGGGTAAATAGCAGCTTTGAAACAGAGCAATCATTTATTTGCATGAAACTAATCAGTTAAGTTATGAATTGTTTCTGCTACTACTTGTGCTTTTTTGCTAACTTCACTTTCCCTGTATATACCCATATTGGTATGTGTTCTTGTGTCTTTGTGTTTTGTCTATAGTAATGCAATTATGTAATACATGGGTTTTATTAGCTACTTATTACATATTTCACAGTACACAAAAATCTATTAAGAAAACAATTATCATTTCATTATTCAACATATTAACATTACGAATATCATACCTTCATCTTGTACGCTGCACACAATGTTATGTTTCTGTATGAGTAGCTTAGTATACTAGATAGAACCCCATAATAGGATTCTATTTATATCAATGCATCGTTCAATGCACTTATTAGGGTATATTTCTTGCAATGATTCTTGACACTTTTTTCGCAACATTATAAGAATCCCTTCTACACATATTTCATGAGAAGTACATACACATGTGATGTCATCAGTGATGTCATCAATGACATTTGTGATGTCATCTTTGATGTCCTGGGTGTTAGTCTTAGCAGTGCACGGTGGTGGCGCGAGTTATGGTTGCTTAGTTTAACATAACTGGCGAATTTCAAGGGTTTTTCGGTTTTACTTGGAACCATAACGTCCCTTTAACAAAGTTTTTTCACTAAATTTCATAGGTTTTTAGTAGCGCAAATTAACCATAACGTCCCTTGAACAAAGTTTTTTTCACTGAATATATATATATATGTACATTCTGTAAAAAAACTTGGTTAAAGGAATGTTATACTTCACAGCGAAACCAAAAAACACTGCTCATTCCCCCATTATGGTAAGCTAAGCAACCATAACTCGCACCATCTACGTGCATTGCTAAGACTAACTCGCAGGACATCAAAGATGACATCACAAACATCATTGATGACATCACAAACCTCATTGATGACATCACTGATGACATTACATGTCAAAAGAATGTTGAGGCAAAGTCCCTACCTACAAGGGGTGCTTTGTATTATGTTGGGAGCAAGATGTCAGGGGTGATTGTGTAATGTTAAACATGTGATAATTAGCTAGCAAATCATGACTTAACACACACTTGTGCTAGTACAAACAATACATATGAAGACCCAATGCATATAAATGAAAGACACATACAGGGAAACTGAAGTAAGGAAGAAAGAAACAGCATCATGAGAAAGTTTATCTTCCTGTAGACAAATTAATTGTGTGCTTGAGGCCTGCTATTACCCCATGCATGTGCATCATGAGCTGCGACCAGACCCTAGATTTACAGCACCTTTTCAATTTTTATATTGTGAGTGTCAGTGAATAAAACCACCAGGGCTACATTTTTCAATGCACAAAAATAAGTGAGGCAGACATGTGATGTCATGAGTGATCTCATCAATGATGTGTATGATGTCATCTTTGATGTCCTGGGAGTTAGTCCTAGCAATGCGCATAGATGGTGCGAGTTATGGTTGCTTAGCTTACCATAATGGAGGAATGAGCAGTGTTTTTTGGTTTCGCTGTGAAGTATAACATTCCTTTAACAAAGTTTTTTTACTGAATGTACATATATATATATATGGCAGGGAAAGAAAGCAAAGGGACTAAACATGTGACGTTGTCAGTGATGTTATCAGTGACATTTGAGATGACATCTTTCATGGTCTGGGTGTTAGTGGTAGCAGTGCACAGGGGTGGTGGCAGGCTTGGAGGCTTAGGTTACCATAACTGTCGAATTTCAGGGGTTTTTCGGTTTTAATTTGAACCAGAAAGGGGAGGTCCAAATTATTTTTTAGTGAACTGCACAGGCTTTTGGTAGGGCAACTTAACCATAATGTCCCCTCAACAAAGTTTTTCTTGTAGTGAATTTTACAGGTTTTTGGGAGGGCAACTTAACCATAACGTCCCCTCAGCAAAGGTTTTTGTAGTGAATTGTACAGGATTTTGGAATGGGAACTTAATCATGACAGTCTGTCAAAGAAGGTGTTGTGTGGAATGTACACTGTGATGATGTGATTTTGGGAGATATGTAGCATAATGTACGTACTTGATATACATTTAACATAGAGCATACAGAACCCCCTCCCAATTGATAATAGAAAGGGACGGACTGAGCGCCTGTTTGCGGACGGGGCGGACAGGATCAACATTACCCAAAGAGGCGGGGGGTATCTGAAAATGTACTATTGTCTTACACAAAAAGTGTACAATGTAGAAAAAGGACATAAAGATGTTGTAAGTAGTAATAAGTAAATATGGAAACCTGAAGATGTGAGAAGTAAAGGACACATTTAATAGGCATGTAGAATGAAATGGATGGTACTATAAAAAAAAAAAAGGATGCCTCCATCGTAATCACTTCACAGAAAGTCGGCAGCCTGGAACGACAGTGGACGGATGCAATAGGAAGAAGGAACATTACATCATAAGAGTGAGTGGAGGCCATTTTTTTCGTATGTGGTGCAGAAATAATAATTTCTTTCTGTTCGTTTAACTGAGAAATGGCTAGTACTTTGGAGTAGCTGGAGGAGTATTTTCCGCATGGGGAAATGTCTGAAGACAGCGACAATAATGGTACACATTGCTCTGCATATGCAAAATAATGACCAGTATTTTATAGGCATTTAACATACGTATATTTTTTTTTAACAGACCAGGAAAGAAAAGAAGAAAGGGCAACAAACAAGACAGAAGAAGATAGGATAAAAAGGATTGAGCAGAAAATTGACATATTGAACAAGAATTTTAAACGTTTACGGGAGTTTGTGGAGGACTGTGTGAGAGGAAAGGTTTGTTTCCATTGCCCCACCTGTACCTGCCCCGCTTCTCCATTCCCTTGTGAACCATCCCCAAACCTTGAAGAGGAAAATAGATGTTTTGACAAAATATCCATCCCTTCTTCCCCTTACAAATCTTCTCCTCATAACCAGCCCGTGTTGAATCCTAATACCCCCATATTTGTGTCAGTGTCCGCTTCCCCCGCTATTTCTTTGGACTGAAGTGTGTGTGTGTGTGTTTGGAATGTTTTTGTACAGTAGTTGTAGTGAAAGAGAGTGAGGAAAAAACATTTTTTTTTAAAAAGAGGTAAAATGTTCGCGAACAGTGAGCCTGTTAGACCTATCCGTAAGGAATGGAATGTGGGTGCTGTAAAGGCAGTACACCTACCATTACTAATGTCAAGTAAGATGGACTTGAAGTGTGACCGCACCATCTGTTGAAATTGTGCATACATAAACATAAAGGGGCATCCTAAGAACATTATAACTCTCCGTACCGCTTGTAAACGAGATGAAACATTTTCATAGAACACACCAGATGTCCGGGATGGCTGTAAATAAGCAAAATGGGAGTGTGTGAAGGACAGTATACCTGTACTTATCGGGTGCAGCCAAAATGGTACCGTCCGTAGAACAGGCGCGGTGGGCGGCAAGTTCGTAGGCAAACAAAATGGAGTTGTCCTAAGGAAACTGGAACTGTCCGTGCAGTGAACATATCATGTATGCACATGCGCAGTACAACCGTAAGTATAGCAAACATTGCGCCTGTTCCTAACTGACCGTCTCACCTGTGTCGCACTTCGAAATAGTTTGAGAACCCGAACACTGTCTGTAGGACACTTGCACGCATGCGCACGTTTGGTACCCTGCATTTGCTATCCAGCGGACTATCATTTCTGGCACGGATGTGTTCAGGACGTCATCATGTGACCGCACCCACGCTGAGCGTGTGGACTAATTTGCGCAGTTTGTGTGCTTCCGCAACAGTCCAAAAGAAATTGTAGACACAAGGCAAAGTATTGTAGAGTGTAAAAATATAATTTCACATATCCCAGACAATAGTTGACCTGAGGACTTGATGTGTAAAATTTTTGTGCCGCTTTGCAGTGATGAAGACGGTCACGAGGCACACCCCTCCACTCCTACAAATGGCCACACCCCCGAGCGCATCTTCATTCTCCTTCTAGCTATAGCAGATTGAGGTGTAGTGCCTTTACTGCTGTAGTGAGTAAAAGGAAACTAATCGGTATGGCTTCCATGGCTGCTGTTGGTTCATTAGCCTCTGCACCACCCCCAAACCCACCACCACCACCACCTCCCCAAGAGCATGCAGAGAGATATATGGGTGAGGATGTAGAGAGCGAGGAAGAAGAAGAGGAACAGAAT
Source organism: Ambystoma mexicanum (assembly GCF_040938575.1). Taxonomy (NCBI): domain Eukaryota; kingdom Metazoa; phylum Chordata; class Amphibia; order Caudata; family Ambystomatidae; genus Ambystoma; species Ambystoma mexicanum. Next base: position 584,912,355 of record NC_090924.1, read on the forward strand.
GAAGTGGAGGAACCCAGCAGTAGGAGCACTTGCCTGGAGTTGTGGGTGTGGTGGTTGTTTTCCATTTATGGGAACGTACCAAAAGCATGTGCGAACCTTGTGAAGTGTAACCAGTGCGAGGTGGTGCTGAGTTGCGGGAGAGTTGGCTCGTACAGCTTTGGTACGACAACCATGAAGCGACACCTCACTTCGTTCCACACTGCGGACATTCGCAAGGTGGTGCCATGTGAAGAGCGTAGTCGCTTGAGTTCCTCCACAGCATCCTACATGTCCGATCCTCCCACCACAAGAGACACTCCTGTGCGGGAGCGCCTCCCTCCAGCTGCCTCACAAGCCATTTGCAATGCTGTTGACCCTTACATTTCAAAGGTGACAATAGTGTGTAATTATTGTGACGCAGTACTCTGCAGGGGGGAGAGTTTTTGAAGTGCTTTTGAGGCTATGGTCGCAGAGCACCAGAAGATCTGCTCCTTACCTAAATAAAGCTCACCCTATATCTTTCTCTGTTCACTTGCCCTTTCTTATCCCCATAGCTGGTGTCCCTTCCTTACCCTCCGTTGACCTCTTCTCCTAGTGTGTCGTGTGCTGTGAAGCAATAAACGTGAAAGCAACAAAAATCACTGCAAAGGCTCTTTTCAGAGCCGCCTTTCTCAGTTTAAAGATAGAACTATGAAGTGACGGTCGTAAACCCCCGCAGAGTTGTGGAAAAGTTCACGGACAGTTGTAGGGGAAAAAGGGAGGGTGCAAACGGAGCAAACACAATGAAGTGGACGATGGGAGTAAGTGGTGGCTCTGAGAAGAGCCTTTCAGTGGTGTGTTGTGTGGGTCAAAAACTGTGGATTGGAGAAAACGGATTGTAAGATAGGTTAGTGTGAATTCAGAAGAGGTTGCAATGCATTTTGTACACTGCAAAGAAAAATCTGATTGCCAGCATATGTTATGTTATGTTATGTTATTTTGCACTTATATAGCGCCTTATATACCATTGGTATGGTCTGAAGGCGCTGGTAGGTTGAACGCCCTTGGGAACCGAAGTTCTAGTCAGTAGAGGGAGGAGAGAGGGTCCAATAGGTGCGAGTGCGCATCTGGTATGTGTGCAGCTGGTGCGAAATTTCCTGTGGAAGCTGCTTCATAGCGGTAGGTGTGGTGGCTGAGAGGTCAGGAGTATGTGTTCGAATCTGGCAGGAATTATCCAGACCGAGAGTGGCAGCGTAAGGCCTGAGGAGAACGCCTGGCTGGGGGTGCGAGACCAGCAGTGATTACATAGAGTGATGTGGAGTGAGCGGCGTCAGATGTTGATATGAGAACAGTTATACCGAATGGTGTCATAGTATCTCTGTGTTCTAGTTGGGTGGTGGTGTAAGGAGAGAGTAAGCGTGGGGTGTGATATGAGGTATGATCTTTTAAAGGATCCATGCATTCTAGGTATAATATGGACTTCATGCAGTTAAGCGATTCGTCCGTTCTGCACATTCGTCGGCCCTCCACCCGTCTTCTCGCCACACACGTCCTCTCGCTACACATGTCGTTTCGCCACACACGTCCCCTCGCCACAACACGTCCTCTCGCCATAACACGTCCTCTCGCCACAACACGTCCTTTTGCCACCATATGTCCTCTCTCCACCCACGTCCTCTCGCCACCCACGTCCTCTCGCCACCCACGTCCTCTCGCCATACATGTCTTCTCGCTACACACGTCCTCTTGTCACAACGCGTCCTCTCGCCACAACACGTCCTCTCGCCACACACGTCTTCTCTCCACACACGTCTTCTCTCCACACACGTCTTCTCTCTACACACGTCTTCTCTCCACACATGTCTTCACTCACTACACCCGGCCGTCCTCCACACCAGGCCGCCCTCCACACCTGGGCGCCCTCCACACCCGGCCGCCCTCCACACCCGGCCGCTCTCCACATCCAGCCGCCGTCCACACTCATGGGCCCTCAACACTCATGGGCCCTCAACACTCATGGGCCCTCAACACTCATGGGCCCTCAATACTCATGGGCCCTCAACACTCGTCCGCCCTCAACACTCGTCCGCCTTCAACACTCGTCCGCCCTCAACACTCGTCCGCCCTCAGCACTCGTCCGCCATCAGCACTCGTCCGCTCTCAACACTCATCCGCTCTCAGCACTCATCCGCTCTCAACACTCATCCGCTCTCGACACTCATCCGCCCTCGACACTCATCCGCCCTCGACACTCTTCCCTTCAATAGGTCGGTGTGATGGTGCTAGTTTGGAAGCCGGTTGGTTTTAGGAGAAGAGCCAGGTTTTCAGTAGTTTGCGGAAGGACGTTAAGTCCTCAGTTAGGCGGATGTGGGGTGGGAGCGAGTTCCACAGGGTTGGAGCTTGGGCTGAGAATGATGTTCCGCCTATCCTGATTGAGTTTGTCTTAGGAATAGTTAGGAGGCCGGCTGAGCTTGATCTTAGGGTGCGAGAGGGATGATATGGTATTAGTTTTTCTTGAAGATATTGAGGTCCAGTTTTATGCAGTGCTCGATGGGTGAGGCATAAGGTTTTGAAAGCCACCCTACGGGCTACTGGAAGCCAGTGCAGTGTCTTGAGGGCTGGGGATACGTGGTCTCTTGGACCTAGCTCAAGCAGCATTTTGGCTGCCGCGTTTTGTGCTCTTTGGAGTTTATTCAGCTGGTAGGTATGGATTCCGAGGTATAGGGGGTTTCCGTAGTCCAGTCTGGATATAACGATTGATTGGACGGCAGAGACTCTGTTCGGAAATGAGAGGTATGGAAAGATGCGCCTGAGGGTTTTAAGGTGGTAGTGGCAGGACTTTGAGACATTATTGACTTGGCGCGAGAGTGTTAGGCCGGAGTCTAGGGTGCAACCAAGATTTTTCACTGTGTTGGAGGGTGTCGGTAAGTTGCCCATGGCGGGTGGCCAGGGAAGAGGGTGCGGAAGAAGATCGGAGTTGCCGCACACCATGATTTCTGTTTTGGCGGGGTTTAGCAGGAGGTGGCTTTGGGTCATCCAGCGGTCAATGTTAAGGAGGCAGGCTGCCAGGTCGGGTCGGGAGTTGGGCTTCGAGTTCAGGAATTTTAAGATTAGTTGGGTGTCGTCAGCGTAGTTGTAACATATGATGTTGTGTGAGCGAATTATTGGCGGGAGGGTGATCAGGTAGAGATTGAACAGCAGGGCAGATAGACATGCTCCTTGAGGGACTCCCGTGTCGACTGGTCGAGCTTGGGAGGTAAAGCTGGAGAGTGTAGTTATTTGGTGCCTGTCTTTGAGGAAAGAGGCTATCCATTTAAGAGCGGTTCCACGGATTCCTAGGGAGTGGAGGCGGTCTAGGAGGATTGAGTGATTGATCGTGTCAAAGGCAGCGGATAGGTCAAGGAGGATTAGTGCTGCGCATCCTGCGGCGTCTGCTGTCATTTTGAGGTCATCCCAGATCGACGTTAGGGTGGTTTCGGTTCCGTGACGTGATCTGAAACCTGATTGAGCAGGGTCTAGGAGGTTATTGGCTTCGACAAAGGCATTTAGTTGGGAGTAGACGGTTCGGTCAATGAGTTTGGCAAGGAACCTGGTGTTTGAGATTGGGCGGTAGTTTTTGACGTCGTTAGGGTCGAGCGAAGATTTTTTTTATTAGAGGTTTGACGTATACCATTTTGAATGTCTCGGGAAATATACCGGAGGAGAGGGAGTCGTTTATGATAGATCTTGCGTGCTCCCCTGCGCAGGTAGAGGCAAAAATTCCTTTAAGAGTTTTAGCTGGGCAAGGGTCTAGTGGCGATCCAGATGGTTTGCGGGCAGATAGAAGTTTGAGAAATTGCTCTGGTGATAATGGACTAAAGGATTCGAACGTTGGTTGCGTTGAGGTCTCAGGTGAGGGGCTGGCCGGTGCGGGCGGCTGAGTGTCAGTTGGTTGTAGGAGAGCCAATTTGGTGTTTAGAGTTTTAGTCCTTTCGATAGCCGTGGTGTAAAAGTGGAGGGAGAGTGAATCACACAGTGATTGTGACGGGGTCGGGATGGTTGTGTTACAAGCTGGATTGGTGAATTCTGAGATGATTTTGTGGAGTTCTTTGCTTGGGTTTTTGGAGTTTAGGATTCGGGTGTTGTAGTGGGCTTTTTTTGCTTTCCGGATTTCGGCCTTGTACTGATACAATTGTCGGGCCAAGGTGGTCTTGCTCTCTTGGGTTTTCTCTTTCCGCCAATTGCGTTCGAGGTATTTGTAATGCCGTTTAGTGGTTTTTAACTCAGGAGTGAACCATCTGGGAAAAGGGCCAAGGCGTGATGATGGTTTGCACAGGGGAGTGAGTCGTGTCAGCGATGCATTGAGCCATGAGTCAAAGGCTTCAGGCGTTAGATGGTTGTGGGGACGGTAGGTAGGTGGTCGGGACTGGAGGAGTGCCTCGGCTAGGTCAGGGGTGATTTTTAGTTTTTTCCAGCACATGCGTAGGTTCGGAGGCTCAGATGTGCGTATGGGAAGGGGGCTGGGAGAGTGGATGGTGAACGAGAGAATAAAATGATCGGACCAGATGATAGGGGTGGGGGGCTTTAGGTGAATCAGGGTATTGGAGCTAAAGATGGCATCGAGAGTGTGTCCTTTAAAGTGAGTCGGGCCGTTTATGTGGGGTTGGAGGTTAATTGCATCTAGACCGTCAAACAGGGCGTGGGTCATAGGGTTGGTGGGGTTGTCGAGCCATATGTTGAAGTCTCCAAGGAGGGTGAGGTTGGGATGATTGATTTGGAGGGAGGCGATGGAGTCACAAAGGTTGTTTGCGAAATGACTATCGTAGCCAGGAGGCCTGTAGATTATTAGGAAGCTGTGTGAGAGCGACGGGGAGAGGGATAGTTTGACGAGGAGCGATTCACAGGATGGAATGGAGGTTTGGTTGTCCATGATTGTGGCACGGAAGTGAGATTTGAAGACGAATGCTATCCCCCCTCCTCTGGACGGACGGTTCAGTGGGATGAGGCAATAGTCGGGTGGAAAGGCTTCATTAGCGATTGGGCCGAAGTCATCAGAGAACCAGGTTTCAGTGATGAAAACTAGGTCCGGTTTGACAGAGGTGAGGAGGTCAAAGATGCAGTGTCTGTTTTTAGCTACAGAACGCGCGTTAAAAAGGATACAGTTTACATCTGCAGGCAGGGTTGGGTTTGGTGCTTGGGTGGGGGAGGGCGGAGAGGCTGGAGGGAGGGGGTTAAGGTTGGTGATGCTAGGGAAAAGTGGGCGAGTAAAGAAGTATTTAGGCTTCGGGCGTGGTTGGGTGGTTGCTTGTGATAGGTTGATCGGGTTCGGGGTGGGGGATTTGAGGAAGGGGAGTGGGCGTTTGGGAGTTTCAGTTGCAGTCGAGGAGAAATCGAGGGAGAGGGGTTTCAGGAAAGGAGAGGCCACGGGGGAAGGAGGAGAGTGTGGGAGAGAGGTGCAGGGTCGAGATAGGGGAGGCGACGAGAGCTGAGAGGTTGAGGGGGACCAGGAGTGTTTCCTCTTTAGTTTCTTTGCTGTAACAGGTGTGTGAGAGAGGGTAGGTGGGTCAGAGGGGGAGAGGGAAGCGGCTTCGGTTCTTGCTAGTGCAAGGCGTGCGGTTTTTAGGGATGGGAAATGGTGCGGTCGGCCGGTGAAAGTGGTAGGGGTATGGGGGCAAGGAGGGGGTTGGGCGAATGGAGGGTCGGGTGTGCTAGATATGATAGTAAGGAGGGCGGGAGTGGGCATAGTGGGCACTGATGGCAGGTCGGCGGTGGGGTTTATGGGATGTGTGGTCTTAGGGTGGGTTGCTCGCCATCGTGCACCCCTGGCTTGGTGTTTGGAGAGGGTGGTGGCAAGGATTGCGGACGACGGTGGGCTGATATGGGAAGGGGGGGGCGGGAGGGAAGGCGGATCGGGGAATGGAGGTGGTCCACGGGAGTCGTTTCTGGCAGGAGTGGGGAGAGTGCCTGCACTCATGATTGGTGCGAGCTTTGGGTTGATTTAGGAGGGTTTCTGATTGTAGTTCAAGGGTTGATGATTAACGCTTTTTTGGGAGACTTTCGGGTTCAACTGGTCGACGACTTATTTGGTGCTTTCTGGATACAATTGGGAATACTTCTAATGCAACTTTTCTTAGAGAGCTGTTGGGAGCAGCTTCTAGATGTAATTGGGATTACTTCAAATTCAGCTTTTCAGGCTATTGGGCGCAACTTCTAAGTACACTTCCAAGTTCAACTTTCTCAGAGAGGCTATTGGGCGCAGATCTTAAATGCACTTGTAGATGCAGTTAGGACATTTATAGTTGAGTTTTTTCAGACAGGCTATTTGGGCGCAACTTCTAAATGCAATTGTGTATACTTCTAATACAACTTTTCCCAGGGAGGCTATTGGGCGCGAACTTCAAAATGCAATCATGTGCACATCAGATTCAACTTTTCTCAGAGAGGTTATTGGGCGCAGCTTCAAATTCAATTGGGAAAATGTCTAGGTGCAATTATGACACTTCTAATTCGACTTTCTTAGAGAGGCTATTGGGCGTAACTTCTAAAAGCAATCGTGTACGCTTCCAAATTCGGCAATTCTCAGAGAGGCTATTGGGCGCAACTTCTAAATGCAATCATGTACACATCAGATTCAACTATTCTCGGGGAGGCTATTGGGCGCAGTTTCAGGATGCAATCATTTACACATCAGATTCAACTATTCTCAGAGAGGCTATTGGGCGCAACTTCAAAATGCAATCATTTACACATCAGATTCAACTTTCCTCAGAGCGGCTATTGGGCGCAGTTTCTGAATGCAATTGGGAACACTTCTAATTCAACTTTTCTCAGGGAGGCTATTGGGCGCAGCTTCAAAAAGCAATCATTTACACATCAGATTCAACTTTTCTCAGAGAGGCTATTGGGCGCAACTTCAAAAATCAATCATTTACACATCTGATTCAACTTTTCTCAGAGAGGCTATTAGGCGCAACTTCAAAAAGCAATCATTTACACATCTGATTCAACTTTTCTCAGAGAGGCTATTGGGCGCAACTTCAAAAAGCAATCATTTACACATCAGATTCAACTTTTCTCAGAGAGGCTATTGGGCGCAGTTTCTGAATGCAACTGGGAACACTTCTAATTCAACTTTTCTCAGAGAGGCTATTGGGCGCAACTTCAAAAAGCAATCATTTACACATCAGATTCAACTTTCCTCAGAGAGGCTATTGGGCGCAACTTCAAAATGCAATCATTTACACATCAGATTCAACTTTCCTCAGAGAGGCTATTGGGCGCAACTTCAAAATGCAATCATTTACACATCAGATTCAACTTTCCTCAGAGAGGCTATTGGGCGCAGTTTCTGAATGCAACTGGGAACACTTCTAATTCAACTTTTCTCAGAGAGGCTATTGGGCGCAGCTTCAAAAGGCAATCATTTACACATCTGATTCAACTTTTCTCAGAGAGGCTATTGGGTGCAGTTTCTGAATGCAACTGGGAACACTTCTAATTCAACTTTTCTCAGAGAGGCTATTGGGCCCAGCTTCAAAAAGCAATCATTTACACATCTGATTCAACTTTCCTCAGAGAGGCTATTGGGCGCAGTTTCTGAATGCAATTGGGAACACTTCTAATTCAACTTTTCTCAGAGAGGCTATTGGGCGCAACTTCAAAAAGCAATCATTTACACATCAGATTCAACTTTTCCTCAGAGAGGCTATTGGGCGCAGCTTCAAAAAGCAATCATTTACACATCTGATTCAACTTTCCTCAGAGAGGCTATTGGGCGCAGTTTCTGAATGCAATTGGGAACACTTCTAATTCAACTTTTCTCAGAGAGGCTATTGGGCGCAACTTCAAAAAGCAATCATTTACACATCAGATTCAACTTTTCCTCAGAGAGGCTATTGGGCGCAGCTTCAAAAAGCAATCATTTACACATCTGATTCAACTTTTCTCAGAGAGGTTATTGGGCGCAACTTCAAAAAGCAATCATTTACACATCAGATTCAACTTTTCTCAGAGAGGCTATTGGGCGCAACTTCAAAAAGCAATCATTTACACATCAGATTCAACTTTCCTCAGAGAGGCTATTGGGCGCAACTTCAAAATGCAATCATTTACACATCAGATTCAACTTTCCTCAGAGAGGCTATTGGGCGCAACTTCAAAATGCAATCATTTACACATCAGATTCAACTTTCCTCAGAGAGGCTATTGGGCGCAGTTTCTGAATGCAGTTGGGAACACTTCTAATTCAACTTTTCTCAGAGAGGCTATTGGGCGCAACTTCAAACAGCAATCATTTACACATCAGATTCAACTTTCCTCAGAGAGGCTATTGGGCGCAGTGTCTGAATGCAACTGGGAACACTTCTAATTCAACTTTTCTCAGAGAGGCTATTGGGCGCAACTTCAAAAAGCAATCATTTACACATCAGATTCAACTTTCCTCAGAGAGGCTATTGGGCGCAGTTTCTGAATGCAACTGGGAACACTTCTAATTCAACTTTTCTCAGAGAGGCTATTGGGCGCAGCTTCAAAAAGCAGTCATTTACACATCTGATTCAACTTTTCTCAGAGAGGCTATTGGGCGCAGCTTCAAAAAGCAATCATTTACACATCAGATTCAACTTTCCTCAGAGAGGCTATTGGGCGCAGTTTCTGAATGCAACTGGGAACACTTCTAATTCAACTTTTCTCAGAGAGGCTATTGGGCGCAGCTTCAAAAAGCAATCATTTACACATCTGATTCAACTTTCCTCAGAGAGGCTATTGGGTGCAGTTTCTGAATGCAACTGGGAACACTTCTAATTCAACTTTTCTCAGAGAGGCTAATGGGCGCAGCTTCAAAAAGCAATCATTTACACATCTGATTCAACTTTTCTCAGAGAGGCTATTGGGCGCAGTTTCTGAATGCAACTGGGAACACTTCTAATTCAACTTTTCTCAGAGAGGCTAATGGGCGCAGCTTCAAAAAGCAATCATTTACACATCTGATTCAACTTTTCTCAGAGAGGCTATTGGGCGCAGTTTCTGAATGCAACTGGGAACACTTCTAATTCAACTTTTCTCAGAGAGGCTATTGGGCGCAGCTTCAAAAAGCAATCATTTACACATCTGATTCAACTTTTCTCAGAGCGGCTATTGGGCACAGTTTCAAAGCAATTCTAGATTCGACTTTCACTGTTGGTGCCTTGTTATATCAGAGGTAGGGTAGTATGGCGTGAAGTAATTGCTTCTGTCCCCTTCCTTGCCACACTTACTTATTGTTGGCTTCTTGCTTCTCCTGCGGATACCTGCAGATACGATCTGGAGCCGCCACCGTAGGAGCCGTCCTTTGCCTCATGGTCCTTAGCCTAGGGGGCTGCTCGGGCAGAGGGCTGCCCTGGGAGGGTCGTTAATGGCCAAGGTAGGATGGTGCTGGGACCAATCGGTGCACAGGGGGGGGGACAAGAGGTGGGAGTTGGAGGGACCAGGAGGCAGGGAGCGGGCACGGACAGGGGAGGGCTGGGAGAAGGAATCAGGAAGCGGGATACTGGCGAGGGAAGGGGCCTACACGGACGATTTCTTCAGGATTTGGCCGCAATTTCACACAATGGCAGGGCTCAGGAGGCACTCACCTGCACCAGCAGTGGAGATGGCAAAGAAGGGGCAGGCCTGTGCAGCCGAAGCTAGGCTCGAGGGCCTAACACACAATGGCCAATCAGAGGAGGTGGGCGGGCACAGGGGAGGGCTGGGAGAAGGAATCAGGAAGCGGGATACTGGCGAGGGAAGGGGCCTACACGGACGATTTCTTCAGGATTTGGCCGCAATTTCACACAATGGCAGGGCTCAGGAGGCACTCACCTGCACCAGCAGTGGAGATGGCAAAGAAGGGGCAGGCCTGTGCAGCCGAAGCTAGGCTCGAGGGCCTAACACACAATGGCCAATCAGAGGAGGTGGGCGGGCACAGGGGAGGGCTGGGAGAAGGAATCAGGAAGCGGGATACTGGCGAGGGAAGGGGCCTACACGGACGATTTCTTCAGGATTTGGCCGCAATTTCACACAATGGCGGGGCTCAGGAGGCACTCACCTGCACCAGCAGTGGAGATGGCAAAGAAGGGGCAGGCCTGTGCAGCCGAAGCTAGGCTCGAGGGCCTAACACACAATGGCCAATCAGAGGAGGTGGGCGGGCACAGGGGAGGGCTGGGAGAAGGAATCAGGAAGCGGGATACTGGCGAGGGAAGGGGCCTACACGGACGATTTCTTCAGGATTTGGCCGCAATTTCACACAATGGCAGGGCTCAGGAGGCACTCACCTGCACCAGCAGTGGAGATGGCAAAGAAGGGGCAGGCCTGTGCAGCCGAAGCTAGGCTCGAGGGTCTAACACACAATGGCCAATCAGAGGAGGTGGGCGGGCACAGGGGAGGGCTGGGAGAAGGAATCAGGAAGCGGGATACTGGCGAGGGAAGGGGCCTACACGGACGATTTCTTCAGGTTTTGGCCGCAATTTCACACAATGGCAGGGCTCAGGAGGCACTCACCTGCACCAGCAGTGGAGATGGCAAAGAAGGGGCAGGCCTGTGCAGCCGAAGCTAGGCTCAAGGGCCTAACACACAATGGCCAATCAGAGGAGGTGGGCGGGCACAGGGGAGGGCTGGGAGAAGGAATCAGGAAGCGGGATACTGGCGAGGGAAGGGGCCTACACGGACGATTTCTTCAGGATTTGGCCGCAATTTCACACAATGGCAGGGCTCAGGAGGCACTCACCTGCACCAGCAGTGGAGATGGCAAAGAAGGGGCAGGCCTGTGCAGCCGAAGCTAGGCTCGAGGGCCTAACACACAATGGCCAATCAGAGGAGGTGGGCGGGCACAGGGGAGGGCTGGGAGAAGGAATCAGGAAGCGGGATACTGGCGAGGGAAGGGGCCTACACGGACGATTTCTTCAGGATTTGGCCGCAATTTCACACAATGGCAGGGCTCAGGAGGCACTCACCTGCACCAGCAGTGGAGATGGCAAAGAAGGGGCAGGCCTGTGCAGCCGAAGCTAGGCTCGAGGGCCTAACACACAATGGCCAATCAGAGGAGGTGGGGGGGCACAGGGGAGGGCTGGGAGAAGGAATCAGGAAGCGGGATACTGGCGAGGGAAGGGGCCTACACGGACGATTTCTTCAGGATTTGGCCGCAATTTCACACAATGGCAGGGCTCAGGAGGCACTCACCTGCACCAGCAGTGGAGATGGCAAAGAAGGGGCAGGCCTGTGCAGCCGAAGCTAGGCTCGAGGGTCTAACACACAATGGCCAATCAGAGGAGGTGGGCGGGCACAGGGGAGGGCTGGGAGAAGGAATCAGGAAGCGGGATACTGGCGAGGGAAGGGGCCTACACGGACGATTTCTTCAGGTTTTGGCCGCAATTTCACACAATGGCAGGGCTCAGGAGGCACTCACCTGCACCAGCAGTGGAGATGGCAAAGAAGGGGCAGGCCTGTGCAGCCGAAGCTAGGCTCGAGGGCCTAACACACAATGGCCAATCAGAGGAGGTGGGCGGGCACAGGGGAGGGCTGGGAGAAGGAATCAGGAAGCGGGATACTGGCGAGGGAAGGGGCCTACACGGACGATTTCTTCAGGATTTGGCCGCAATTTCACACAATGGCAGGGCTCAGGAGGCACTCACCTGCACCAGAGATATGTGAGGTGGACTCCATCTCTGCGGAAAATGAAAGAGCTGCAAAACAAAATGTTTTCATTGTGGAAGGAGGACATGCCAACATCTCTTAAAAATGCACAAACAGCCTTATTCACATTGCGTCTCGCTTTCTCCATGTGTGGACCAAAAGCAGAAGAACGCAGCCATATTTGACTTTGTGCAATATGGGAAAAAAGTATGTGACAATTTGGAAACATGTCTATGAGCTTCGCAAGTCCTTCCTTCATTGCAAATTGCAAAGAAATTCCAGAGACATGGCCCAAGCTGTTTCCTACGCAGTGAATGATAAGTATATCTGGAGGACGCTCTGTCACTAAAGTAACACAGAGAGGTACCAAGTCCAGCCACCTCATGCCACGCACACCATGCCAGTGCACCTCCACATGAGGAAATCCGAGATCTGCAGATAAACTGCAGCTTTCTGCATGCACCTTCAACCAATGTATCCATGAGTCTCCCAAAATCCAGATAATATGTTTTTGAGCATCGAAAGCCATGGCTGTGTGGTGTCCTGTCAGGGAGAATATGCTCTTACTAAAGTGCGCAGTTCAGAACACACCTACTGAACTTTATGGACCAAGCTCTAGCTCCGCTCATTATCATTTGCATGCGTCTCCACCCCTGAATCCCTGTTGGTGAAACGCTCTGGATGCGAAGTACCGCCATGTTCGCGGACATGTATAGGATCAGAGCGTGACGACGTTACATTAAAGTGTCATTCCCCTTTTTCCCCTTTAAGATGGGCTCTGAAAAGAGCAGTTATTTTTTTTATTTTTGGCCAGATACCGTACAGACATCTGTTATTTTATTTATTTTTGTTGTATTTTTTGTCCTTGCTTTACTCCTACAACCATTACAGAACCTTCTCTAAAGCAAGCCTTACGTTCCAAAAGAACATTGCATTTCCCAAAGAAGATAGCGCAACACCATCTGCTTCAAAATAATCTGCATTGCTTGAAGCAATGTTATCTTGGCTGCAGAAAAACATACCAGCTCGTATCATGAATGCACGCATGCCGCGATTGATGATACACCTCCCAATACTTTGGTCTGGACAGAAAACAGAATTGTTGTCCCATTTTAATCTAGGCAGCAAAGCAGAAACAATTACTTTCGTTGTTGGGAAGATGGTCATGAGTGCTTCAACCAAATGTGCTAAATTGGCCAACAAAGTACATGAACTCCCGTATCCCAAATGGGAAGCACCATAGTGCAAAATTACCACATGAGGAGTGGTCATTGTACGCATGTCTCTGCAAACTTGCAGAATTGCCGCAGCATTGCCATCAGTGTCAGCGTTCCACACCACCTCTACTCCTCTGACATCGAAATGGTGTGCCACATGCCTACTCTCGGCATAGTGTTGTAATCCATGCACAAAAATGTCTCCAATCACCAAAACCCTGACCCTCTGCACCTCTGCCATCTGCACTGTACGCTCCGTCTTTTCACACAAAAGAGTAATGTGAACATCAGATTGGCTGATGCCTACAGTCCCCTTTCCATGCAGGATTTGCTGTAGAAACCTGTATGTGACACGCCCTACCTGCGGACAAGCGTTGCTTACGTGTGGCACGTAACTCTTACCCAGTCCTTCCACCCTTTCCACAGTGGTAGCAAGTCGAGTCCCTCATTGGACACAACTAAGCAGTCACACAACCATCCACCAATCACATTGAACATCGCTAATTCTAACTCCGTCATCAACATTGCGCACTTCAAAATTACTGTCGATGATTGTGAATGGAAGTCGCATATCATTGCAAAGCCCCTACTTCATAAGCTACTGTGCAAGTATTGCAAATTTCTACGTACAGCTCCATGCATGCGCACATGCATGAGTATATAATACAGGCATGTATATTGTAATCAGAGAACATGTGCAACCCTTAAGATTTAATTTAGACAAATTAATGGCGCTTAAGGTGCACAGGCAATACATACCAACGTTCCCCCTTTTAAGTGCAAGATGTCCGATTTATGATTGACAAACCGCATGACTGCTCACTGTCTTCCGCATAACCTATACATACGTTGCAAGTATGCCTATTTAGGGCGGAACTCAATTTTGTATGTGAAAATGTTGGAGTTGTGCACTGTGTACGGGCTACAGTAATGCTACTTGCAATGTAATCGTATGAGAAAAGTAAGCGCTCCTGATTGCTGTGGTGACATCTCCCTCTGAGGGTCTCCCGATTTTTCAGCATCGTGTTTTTAATTTGCAAGTAGAACATTTTTCCCCCATCTACTACTGTGCCCTATCGCTTACAAACCTCTCCTATACATAGTACACCGTGTAAAAAAAAAAGCTTTTCCATAAACTTAAAATTTTGAAGAACTTTCAAGTACCATATTGCAAATGCCATGGAAAGACGGCACAGAGTGAAGTGAAATGCACACATGCACTGGGTTGAAATATGAAAAGTAGAATGCTGTGATGAAAGAAGCACAATTTATGTGTGCAGTATCATCACTGCTGTAAACACACTAAGGGCCTCATTCCGAGTATGGCGGTAAGGGATAGCGGCCACCGGTACCGGTGGCGGTATTCCCTTACCGCCATACTCCGAGTTCCCTCTGCGCCCTCGCCTTTAACGCCTGCTTTGAGCAGGTGTTAAAGTCGAGGGTGCAAAGGGGCCCCCAAGCCAATAACGGTGACCGTAATGAACGGTCACCGTTATTTGCATCTTCCCCATTCCCATTGAGCCCTATGGGGGCTCATTCGGGAATGGGGAAGAGCCTTGGTGAATGGGGAATCACCGCCCCGCCAACCTTGGAATGGGGCGGTAATTCCGCCATCCACCAAGGCGCTGCCGTTCCGGGTACGGCGTCAACCAAGGCGTTAATAGCGCCATTGGTTAGCGCCGTACTCGGAATGAGGCCCTAAGTCATTGATTTTGTTTTTTTGCACCGCAGTGAAGACTACTCTCCTGAGAATCAACAGCATCTACACTGCAGACATACCTGAAGAAACCTGGTTATTTTGCGAAAAGAAGTAAGTTCAGTACTACCTTTATATTGTAACTACTCCTCTGTGTAGGCTATTTGTTTATTTTGGGCACCAAAGCAAACATTTATTTCTAAACCACTCTACCTACAAATATCCATTTATTGAACAAAGAATAACAGGCAGAATGGCTCACAAATCCCTGTGTGTTTGGAACTCAAATAACATACGTAATCCTTAGAAGGTTACATTTAGAAAATAAGTTGCTGTTGCAAGTTTATGGCATTTCGTTCATTAATAATGGTTTTCGTCACAAGTAGGCCACTTGGTGCTCTCATCTGAAGCACATTGTAGTAGTATAGAAACAATAAAGTAGCCTTACCAAATCATTGCATGAGTCCAATGCACATCGACACACCATGACAAAGACCTTCCCCATCAGACTCATGCACACATGCACACAGCACACAGACATTGGACAACAGACCAAAGTATACCTTTTTTTTCAACAGATACCAAAGAATGCCTACCAAAAAGTAACTCCGTAGAAAGGAATACAAAAGTAGAGCAAATAAAAATAAAAGTGCCCAATGTAAGCATCCACCTGTTGTAGAGTTTGTAGGGAATGTTAGAACAAACCAGCTAATGCAGTTGGTTAGCAAAACAAAGGAAGTCGCAACTACCGAAACATGACCTCCTCCATCAAAATGTATCACAAAACACAAAAAGGTTGTCAAACAAACGACTACCAGTACAGCTTAAAATGCACCCAATAATCCTGATAGTGTAACAAGAACGCATAGTAAAAGAAAGTATGTTATCAAAAATATTTTGTCACAGAGTCCTTCAGAATCTACTAAAAAGAGGACCGAAATCATCCCCACTCCTTAAAACCTACTGTAGAAAGTTAATCCTACAAGGTCTCGTGGACAGTGCAATCCTTCTCAAAAGGAAGTTGTTTATATTAGTGTTAAATAGGATGAAAGTACTAACAAAACTAAGTGCTAAACTACAAAAGAAACTGAGCAATAAACAGAATGTGAACAAAAATAATTTCTTACATGTTTGTGGTGGTGAATGGAGTCACACAGCAACCACAGAACCATATTTTAATGAAGAAGCATACAAACAAAATCAAACAAACACAATTGCCATCCATAGCAGTGGACGAGGGTGTGAGAAAATCAATACTACCATCAAGGAACAAGAAACACTGCTTACAAATGTATTCCCTGAAAACTCAGAATTACCTCTCAATTCAGCAGAACCACACTGTGCAGTAAACAAATGGCCGTGCACATCAATGTGTACCATTCCAAACAAAGCATTCAAATCTTTACGTCAGTTCCTTAATCAATATGTAAAAGGTAAAGAGAAAAGTAAAATGAAAGTGCTGCAAAATATGGATATTTGTCCAGTGCGGAAATACACAGGACTAAAAGGACATCCATTAGCCTGCATTTCTGGGCCTATTTGCAAAAGCACCTTCCATGATATCAAAAGAATATCAATACATCATTTCAATGTAAGAAATCTAGTGTATGAAATATACTATGCAAAAAGTCCAGCTTCAGAATTAGGCAACTTAAATACCACTCTTCTGCATGGTCACCCAAATACTTACAAGAAGAAATTGACCGTATTCAGAGAAAGTATTTTGGAAGTGAGAGCCACTTACAAAATGCAACAGTTTTAGAACATAGTAGCAACATTTCTGCATATAGCAACCTTCTACTACACACATACAGAAAAGAAACAGTACAATTTAACAGGTCATCGGCTGAAGTACCAAACCATGTGTGTGTGTGTTGCCGCAGAACGTTTTACAAAAGGAACACAAAAAATGTGGACATAACATACAAAATATAAGACAATGAAGATTCTAAATGGTTTGAATTAGCTCTCTACATTTAAGCAGAAAACAAATATGAACTTACTGAATGCCTAATATGTTGCAGTTACTGTACTACAAAATTAGACAACAACCACACTCCTTCACATGCTATTACAAATCATTTGGAATTGTTTCCATTACCAAAAATCCTCCAGCAGCTCAATTTGTATGAGAGCATAATAATTCAAACAGTTCACCCATTTCAAGCAATTATACGCCTTCATTCAAAAACAGAAAAAAACCTTCCTCTGCATTGGTGAAAGGCATTCGTGGCAAAGCAGTTTATTTGCCATTAGATCTAACGGAAAATGTACACACTCTAGGAGTGGAACGTTCAATATGGCATTCTTTAATAGTCTTGGTAAATGGAGTACCAACAAAGGACAAACAATTTGGCAATAATCAGACAAGCATTGCAATATCTAAAAGATAATAATGAGTACTACAAGGAAATAAATATTGATGAAAGCTTAAGGGAAACAACTGAAATAATTCAAGAGCCATCAGAAACTGGACAATTGTAACTTCTGGATCCTGCTACAGTATCCACTCTTTTAGACCATTACACAATTCATCCATTGCATTCCAATGAAAGCATAGATGATGCACTAGAAACTTACCAAATGCGACAAACCAAAGGGTCACCATTGAGTATATGGGAAAAAAGTATAGAAGCACGTGCTTTTCCACTGCTATTTCCTTCTGGCAAAGGTGGAAGATACGATGATAGACACACTCAGATTGGTGTATCAGAATACCGTTCATTACGAATGTATTCGCAAGATCCCAGATTTAGACAAAATGTGGAATACATATTCCACCTATTCTATGAAAGTGAATTAGCAACACTATGTTACGGAGTTGCACATATTCTTAAATCTGGTACCCACTTTCAAAATATGTCAGCTACGCAGGTAATACAAAAAGTACAGGAGAAAGATGAGGTTTTACAATCAAGTATAACAAATTTGTTTGCAAACATGCGTGGTACAAAGGAATACTGGTTCCAACGGCACAGAGACGTGCGTTGTATGATCAGAAACCTAGGACCACCGACTTGGTTTGTTATGCTAAGTTGTGCCGAATATGCATGGGAAGATTTACATGAGTTCCTACGCATAGCAAACAGCAACAAAAACAACATAGATATATTAACACCTGGAGAACTTTGCTCTCTAGATCCAGTTAATGTGTCAAGATATTTCCATCATTGTTTCATTGCCATTCTACACTTTATTTGCAAGAAAACTGTTCCTCCCCTTGGAGAAGTGCAGCACTTCTTTTGGAGAAAAGAATATAAAGTGAGAGGAGCACCACATATTCACATGCTTTTATGTATCAAAGGTGCACCGAAATTTGGTCATGACAGTGACAGCACTGTTTTTGCAGTTTATCCAAAAATATGTCACTTGTGAAATCCCTTCTGAATAGACACATAGTGAGCTGCATGGGCAGACTTTACAATTTCAAAGACACAAATGTGGCAAATATTGTCACAGCAAATACAAAAACAAAGGTAAATACTACACCAAATGCCGCTTTGGTTTCCCTAGACCAGTTACAGAAACATGTGAAGTAAACAACTTCATGTCTTCAGTTCGACATAGTGTTAAAAGTAAATCACCTAAAACACATATTACATAAAAAGAAGGGAAGAATCAAAATATATCAATGATTGCAATGCAATCATTGCCCTCTTATGGAATGCAAACATAGATGTGCAGTACATTGCAGACAATTCCACTGATGTTGCACTATATGTTACAGCCTACTTAACAAAAGCAGAAAAAACAGAGCTTCAAGACCTCTGGGATGACCTAGCATCAGACAAAACATCATCAGAAATTGTACAGCCTAGGCATAAAAATGCTCTCTTGTAGAGAATGTGACACATATGAAGCAGCAGATCATTTAACCAGTACTGCTTTGTATGGAAAATCAGACAACATAGTATGGCTCAGTCTTGGTCCTGCAAAATCTAGAAAAAAGTGCTAAAATCATATGAGGACATAGAAACAATTGCCAGAAATGATCCCAACAGCCAAGACATTCTGAAAAACAATTTACTGGACACATACTATCCAAACAGGAGTAGCACTCTGGAAAGCATAAGTCTATACCACATAGCTCAAAACTTTGCATACAAAAATAATGTAAAACCTGATGAAAGTAAACGTAGATATAGAGTGACCGATTGTGAAGGGAGCTTAGTGAAACTAATCAAACGAAGCTTAATTAATCATGTAAAATTGTCATTAAAAACTCCTCAACAGAAAGAACTTTATTACATGTCTCTGTTACAACTTTTCAAACCATGGAGAAAAGAGGAAGACATACTAGATAGCTATGACTGCTATGAAGATGCTTTCAAAGCAAATGAAAGCGATATCACCGATGTGAACTTTACGCAGTACAAAACAATGTTACACAATGAGCAGCAACACGAAGAAGAACTTCAGGCCCAACTACATAAGGACTCTTCCGACAGTAGTCAACCTTCAGTAACAGGAAGTCAAGAACCACTAGGACAACCACTAATAACAAATGAGGCTGAAGTAGCTATGGCAGAAGTAGAAAACACCATGTATCAGTATCAAGAAGATACAGAAGACTTAACTGTACAACAAGCAAAACTTAACAACGATCAGCACACCATTTTTGAAGACGTAACAAAACAAATTGTACATGGTGTACAACACAAAAATAAAAAATGTACCTGCCAAAATTACAAACCTATACTGCTGTACGTCGGTGGTGACGCTGGATCAGGGAAACATTCTTAATCAAAATCATCAGCAAGTTCCTTCAACAATTGACAAACAACAAACTGTCAGCTGTTGTAACAGCCCCCACAGGTTTAGCTGCCTACAACATAGGCAGTGTCACTTTACACCGATTACTACTGCTTCCAGTAGAACATAAAAATAAATTAGACTATTACAAACTTTCTGCAGAAGCTGGAATGGAATTACGCAGAGTATTAAAACAAATGAAAATGCTACTAATAGATGAAGTGAGCATGGTCTCCAACCTAATGCTGGCTTTGATTCACCTCAGATTGCAAGAAGTACTTAAAAGTAACAACGATGAACTCTTTGCAGGGAAACACATTATCGTTTTCGGAGATCTTCTAAAATTAACACCAGTGAAAGGTGAACCTATTTTTAAAACCTTAGGCCACAAACTCTGCCAGAGAATTATTGGTAGCATGGGTAATGTCAACCTTTGGCAACATTTCCAATAGAGAGAATTAACTGAGAACATGTGGCAATCTGCAGATCTCACTTATGCCAACATCTTAAAAAGTATTAGAGTTGGTGTATTATCACAAGAAGCACAAGTTGTATTGAAAAATCGGCACATACATGCACTTTATGGCGACAATGCATGTGCAACTGATGTTATGGAACAAATAGCGCACAAAAATGTCAATTGTATGGCTTTAATGCCAACTCTTGCAAGCTGTTTCAAATTCAATGAAACGATGTTAAGTAAAGAAATGCAACCAATACTGGAAATTAGCGCCACAGACAAACTAGAACTACATGGTATGACAGTACCCATGTGTGAGCAAGCCACAACAAGACAAAATAGTTTAGAAAATTCAATCTCCAACACAGCTGGGTTGGAAAAAATATTGAAATTATCCTTAAATTGTAGAGTAATGCTTAAACGTAACCTTGACATAGAGCAAGGGCTAGTTAATGGAGCACTGGGCACAGTTGTTGGCTTTCAATCTCACCCATGTGATAGCAACATTCAGTTTGTCAATATTCGCTTTGATAAACTTTCAGAAGTGAAAAGTATAGGGCCCTCAATTGCTCAATTCCTTCTCTTTAAAGACATGCATGTACGTAGAGAGCAATTTTCTCTAACTCTTTCATATGCAGTTACCATTCATAAATCCCAAGGTCTTACCCTAGACAAAGCATTGATATATATAGGAAACACAGTCTTTAAGGAAGGCATGAGCTACGTAGCATTATCACGCTTACGTACACTTGACGGTCTGTTGCTTATGAACTTTGATGCAAGTAAAGTCAAAGCTGATATTCCTTGCATTCTAGAATACAATAGATTGCGTTCACTGTACATCCCTCAACTGAAACAATACCCTGTTCCAGATAAAGTAAAAAAAAAAAAAAATTGGTGAAAGAAAACTAAATGAAACAGAAATGAAACAGAATCCAACAGCAAATTCCGTAAAGAAAAGAAAAGAAGCTAAAGTTTCATCAATTAATGCAAACATAGAAGAACCTACTAGGGAATGTAAACCAGGGACATCGGCAAAGAAGCAACAGAAATTCCAAAAAATGCTCTCAGATACAAAACTTGCTGTCCCATTCAAATTAGCAAATGAAAGTGAGGTAAGTTGCTATGCAAATGTAGCAATGAATATTCTACTTCAATTGCCACCAATTGTTAACAATATTTACCTCCACAGTACAGACCAATTGTGTTTGCAAATGTTAGTGCTGCATAGAAATGCAACAAGCAATCCTGACAACACATACAGTGTTCATGGTGTAAGGCAACAATTGGACGACTGTGCAGGAATGGTGAGAT
Source organism: Ambystoma mexicanum (assembly GCF_040938575.1). NCBI lineage: Eukaryota > Metazoa > Chordata > Amphibia > Caudata > Ambystomatidae > Ambystoma > Ambystoma mexicanum. The sequence goes on from NC_090924.1 coordinate 584,933,377, forward strand.
TCACTATGAACTCACAAGAAGATTCACAAGAATTTCTAATGTACATACTATTAGTATTGGAAAACAAAAGCATACCTGTAAATGAAATCTTGCAGATTTCGTACATGTGGAAACATACATGCACTCTCTGTAGCAAAGTGATACAGGAAGAAATCCCAAATGAGCGATTTGTGTATGTTTCCATACCAAATTGTGAGAGCATTCCATTTCAGCAACTTGTACAAAATGCAAACCATGGCAGATTGTGTGCTATTTGCAATTCAGACAATCGCTACACCTTACTGATACAATCACATAGTGCCTACATAATACTTATGCTTCTATGTTATAATGCAGATGTCACCAAAAACAACTGCAAACTGACTGGATTCACACACGGTCAAGTGTCACTTGGAAAGAAAACCTTTACAACAGTAGGTATAATCTACCATGCAGGAGCTACACCCAAAGCAGGTCACTATACTGCATACATTAAAAAGAATTGTGGATGGTTCAAATGTAATGATAGCACCATTACTCAAGCACAGATTGCCAGCTAATCTTACAAATGCGTATTTAATGTTCTTAAAGCAAACATTCACGAAATAATGTGTACTTCAAGATTTAAAAAAAAATATATGTGAAAGACTACAAACAGTTAGAATACGCCAACAGATATCTAACTTCCCAAGAGGATGTCAGAATGACACAAAGAAATGAATATCACAGAACGTTGGGAACAAATGCACAGGTAGAATACACCTACAGGTATCTAACTGTTGTTAAAAATCGGCAGGAAGGCAACAAAGAAAATTTTAATGGAAAAGGTGAAGGAAACAGGATATAACAACGACACAAATGAATGAATATCACAAAGCTGTAGGAACAAATGCACAGTTAGAATACGCCTACAGGTATCTAACTGTTGGTAAAAATCGGCAGGAAGGCAACAAACATAATATTAATAGGAAAGATGAATGAAACACTCAAAGGAAACAAGGAAGTAGTTAGTACCATAGTAAATGAAGGTTTTTTTTAAATCCGACAAGGATTTTTTTTCCCCCAGACCCAAGGATTAGAAAAGCAAACACAGAAACTGAGCGCAATGCACAGTACACTGGTTTGTAAACTAAATATGAGGGTAAAAAAAAAAAGGTTAACTGTCTATTAAGCAATGTAGTACATTTTCAAAAAATGCAAAGACTAACATACCTGTTTCTTTTATCACAGAAATGGAAAAAGGGATACTTCCACCAAGTACGATAACCATTTAAAAATTGTATGTGGATTCTGTACAAAGTAAGGAGTAAGTATATTGGCAGTCATTTTCTACACATGCAAATCTACACGTCTAATCTATGGTACTAATATGCTGCAGTGCCTGTAGGCTGGCCCTTGCATCTTCGGTGTGTAACCTACCATGTACGCCTTACGACCAAGGTACAAGGAGTATAGGTCCTAGCCACAACCATTGCTGCATATCAAAACCATGGTCCTTGTAAATTAGCTACTTATAAATTTACTTTTCGGCCCATCATCTGTAGCCATGCAGGCAAGACACTAGGGCGTCCACACAACAAGCGCATTACACCACACCCATATTCACTTGTAACTCCACTGCTTATGACTTCAGTCTTGGGTGCATGGCCTTTGGGCAAGCAATCAAGAGTCTGGGTCCTGGCTAGAAACACCACAGCATATCGGAACCATTGTGCCTTGTCATTTTACTATGTACAAACTTCATTTTGGGAGCATGGCCTTTGACCATGCTCCCAAAACACTACGCCCTCCCCACAACCATCTTAATGATGTTGAATAGTACAAGTGTACCAAGAGCTGCGATATGATGCAGTAGTTTGTAGCCACAGGCTACAGAGTTGAGTTTGAGGCCATAGCATTATGAATGTATGGGTATACAGTATTTAAAATGCATAGTTACTTACAACTGCAGTGCTTATTACTTTGTTCAAATACTGTGCATCCTGGCCACTACTACCACACCATATGACATCCTTTGTGGCATATAAGTACACTACGAACAATTGTACTTCTGGGAGCATGGCCTTTGGCCATGCGCCCGTGATTACAGCCCCTCCCCACAGCCGCCAGAGTGATGCACTATCACACCATATTGTACCCATTGTGCCTTGTAAGTACACTACATATAACTGTGCTGTTGGGTGCATGGCCTGCGCCCATGCACTCATGACTGCAGATTCTCCCCACAGCCACCTGACTGATGTTCAATACTAGGAGTGTCTCTGTAGCTCTGAAATGCTGTACTGTTTGTGCGCAGGGCCTAATATTGTAGTTGTATGGCCATACATTCCATGATTGCAGCCCCTCCCCACAGCCGCCAGAGTGATGCACTACCACACCATATCATACTCATTGCGCCTTGTAAGTACACTACATTTAACTGTGCTGTTGGGTGCATGGCCTGCGCCCATGCACTCATGACTGCAGACTCTCCCCACAGCCACCTGACTGATGTTCAATACTAGGGGTGTGACTGTAGCTCTGAAATGCTGCACTGTTTGTGCGCAGGGCCTAAAATTGGAGGTGTATGGCCATACATTTCAATATATGGTTGTGAAGTGTCTTATAACTGCAGTGATTACAAGTTTCCTGTTGGGTGCATGCTTGGGTGTATGGCATACAACATGCAACCATGCACCCAAAAGTACACATCTTGTCCACAACCACGGCACTACATGAAACCCATGTGGACTTGTAAGTGGAGAGATTATAGCTTTGTTGTTGGGGGCATGGCCTTCAGCCTTACACCCAAGAGTACACACACTCCCCACAACCAGGCAATCGATACGCATTAGTAAGGGGGTATCCACGGGTGTGACTTGCTGAAGTATTGGTGGCCAGGGCCTAGAGTTTTGGAAGGAAGGCCTTTGGCCTTCGGCCGATGGCCATGCATCCAAGACTCTAGGCTCTGGCCTCAACCACCGTAGCATGGGCCACCCATGGCGGCATAGAATAACCATAGTAAAAAGTATTGCAATTACGGCATGGTGTCAATTTCAATGTTCGCTAACACCACCCATGTCCTTAGAACTGTTACAAGTTCCCTGTGCACTGCACAGACTGAAATACTGCCCTTATTGGACCCCTCATTTTCTGTGTGCACGAGGAAGCCATAGAAAATACATCATGAAGAAGGTATAAGTGTGTTATTGGGTGCATGGCCTTTGGCCATGCACCCAACACTACAGAGTCTCCCCACAACCACCTCAGTGATGTGTGGTAGTGGGGGTTTTTCTATAGGTGTGGTATCCTTCAGTGCTTCTAGCAAGAGGCTTCACTCCTAGCTGTTTGTCCATGGATCTTACAAGCAATGGGTGTGCAGTGGCTTCCATGTCTACTACTTATAACTTTGTTCTTGGGTGCATGTACTTATAACTTTGTTCTTGGATGCATGGCCTTTGGCCATGCACCCAAGACTGCACGCACTCCCCACAACTTACCAATCGAAACGCAATACTACGAGTGTATGCATGGGTGTGACATGCTGCAGTGGTTGTGGCCAGAGCCTGCAGTCTGGGAAGCAAGGCCTTTGGCCTTCGGCCGATGGCCATGCATCCAAGACTCTAGGTCCTGGCCACAACCACTGTTGCATGTGACACCCATGGCGGCGCACTAATGAATATAATAATAGGCATCAGGAAAAGTAATGCAATCATGGCATGTTGTCAATTTCAATCTTGGCTACCACTACGTGTGTGCTTTCAACAGTTAGAAGTTTTCTGTCCACTGCATGGACTGAAATGCTATCGTTATTACACCCCTCATTTTCTGTGCGTACAAGCTGTCCATGGAAAGTAAATCATGAAGACCGACCCCCAGAACAAATGCATTGATCACCCATGTCTTACTGTCTGAACCTTTCCCAACGGTCTGTGACACAGCAAAACAGTTTAATAAATAGAGCATATGTACGCTGGTTCTTGCTCTGCTTTCGGCAGATCCAAGATGTCAGCCGTATCCAAACAATCTGACGCAGAACACGTCTCGCAGCAGCCAATTGGTAGAGACGTTGCGTATCCGCGGTCATGACGCCAGCCCCTTAGCCAATCGGTATCTTGTCCATGGACCGAATAGGGAAGTGTGACCGCGAAGCGGATATAGATATCACACATTTTTTCAGACCTACTTTTTGATAATTTTAAAGAAAAGTACTGCACAGCAGGTCACCAAATTTACAAAAGCACGCTTTCTGGACCAAGCCCTACCGCATATTTCGTGAAAATCCGTCCATCGGTTTTAACTGTAGCCGTGCGCAAAGTTTTTCCCCCATTCAGTCTATGGGAAAAAAGACGTTTTGGGACCCCCCTATAATTTATGCCTCCCTGGACCAAACACTGCAAAAACATTCAGAGTGGCCCACATAATTTTATTGCAAAGTTTGGTGAGGATTCGTCCAGGGGGAGCAAAGTTATAAGCCGCCCAAAAAGTGCTCTTCCTATGGAAACTGCAACTTAACCATAACTACACGGCCACTAGCGTGGCCATGTAATGTAGTATATATATATATATATGTATTTAAATTAAATAAGTATGTATATGTGCATGAATGTGTGCTAGTTGTATGTTGGTGTTTATGTTGAGCTATGTTTGGTTTTATCTATGCGTGCATGCAAGGAGTTGTGTGACTGGTGGAAGAATGCATGGGTGAAAGTGTTGTATGTAAGTGTGTGCGCCAGCCCCCACCACTAAATTTAGCAGACCTGCGGGCCACTTAATTAAGGGGTGTGGTCATGGCATCAGAGGTGCACCTAGGCAAAAATTTCAGGGGGCGACGGAGTGGGACTAACACTTCAAATGTTGGGAGGGGCGCTACTTACTTGTGTGGGCACATCTTAACATCTTTCCACATTAGAATTAGACTATTCTGATGAAGCTTCAATGTTACAAGCAGCTAACTCTCGCCCTCATTTCTGAAACGTCCCACTTAAGGACTGCTGCGAGAATGAGATTTCTCATTTCACCACTTCCCTTCTAATCATTCCCCTGGCATGCAAGTGCTAACCCCACATCACAAGTTCGATTACCTAAAAATGTATGTTTATGAATGCAGGTGCTAACAGCGAAATATTTTATGTTAGTAATTTCAGGGCCCTTGTTAACAGGGAAGCCCAGGCCCCGTTTAATGTCTGTGTCTTGTTCCGTCTGGCTATGGCTCTGTTGGTCAGCCCCACAGGGGCTGGATGACAGTTTGAAAGCGGATAGTGAGTGGGGCCAAAGTGGGGCCAATGAACCCATTGCTCTGTCGGTCTCCCCACTGACGGATGGCGTCTGGGTATTTCAGCTTTTGCAGTTGAAATGGGCCCCCAAGCAGCTGCTCTCATGTTGGCAGTCTTATGACACAGACACCCACTGATAATCTGCAGCTTTTAACCACTTCACTGTATTATTTTGACTTCATTTTTGATTTAAGCAGTCCACAGGTGCCTTGGCCTATATTACCAATCTATAAGGCCTGGGGTGCCCCACAAACAATGCAAACAAATGGGCCCCAAACCAGCCCTGACACATCTTCAATCAACCCTGCTCCCACTTGCCTCCTAATACCCTGAGCCCAGCCAGGAAGCTAAATAGCTAGTTCACCTTCCCTTTGGCTACTAGTCGTACCTTTCACCCCAATTCAGAGGCTCTTTAATTTCATAATGCTTTTCTAATCTCTGGAGAGGTGTGCCATCTAAAATCCGAGACCAGAAGTTAAGACTTTAGCTTTATCAAAGTTAGTCTGTTGATGTCGCATGGATAGGCATTTGTACTCTGCATGTTGGATGCTGCTGCCGCTCGATAACGAGAGCTACGGGCTGGCGGCACATCGAAAGAGGCCTTCTGCCTCAAAGTGGGAGGACTTTAGCCCTCCCTAGCCAGGGGCTGGCTCCGCCCATGCAGCCAGGTAGAGTCACCAAAACACAACATTTCAGAGGGGGCTAGAGCCCGATCCGCTCAATGTTGTTGCACCCTACGTGTCTTTCACTGAAGTCCTGTTAAAAACAAACATTGGCAAAGCCAACGGTTTTGGCATGTGCATAAGTATTAGGCATTTTCCAGGCACTGCAATTTCCAGTTTGCACCTGCTACCATCAACGACCAGTTAATACCAATACCACAGTGCCTTTACCATGCCTACATGAAAGCCCAAACTGTTAGCATTGCCAATGTTTTGCTTTACCTATGTTGCACAGGACCATGCATCAAGGTTAAAGCAAACATGCTACTTGGCTAAATTGACCACATTGAATTTAGGCCAGTGGAGCCAGTATTAACACGTATGGTGCACATTCAGCCTGCACATACTTTCTGTGGCATGGCATGTTTACTGGCTGGGAGTGCGTACATGGTAATAATGGCATATATTGGTGCAGCGTGCATGGACCACATGGGAACAACCAGCATGAATATATCTTTGTATTTGTATTTTGTATTATGTTTATTTGTATAGCGCACCTGGCCCAAAGGCATCTTGGCGCATATCTTAGGTTACAATTATACAATACAGAAAGAGTACATGGTTACAATTATACAATAGAGAAAGTGTACATGGCACGATAACAGTGACGAGAGTGCAAAAGGATGAAATAGGGAGCATGAGATACAATAAATGAGTAAGTGGTCAATGTACAGTCAGGGTTACAGTTACATTTACAGTGGAGTACAAGGTACACTAACAGTGGGGAGTGAGATACTTAGCCTGAGATAAACTAGAAGAAACAATGGACTAAAAGTCAAGGTTGCATAATTACAAACAGGTAATATACAATAAGACAAGCAATGGTAGTATCAGGGTGTTGAATCTTAGGATGTGTGATTGACTTGAGCAGCAAGCCACAATTTGGCTTTGCTCTTGAAGGATTGAAAGGAGGGTTCAGCTCTAAGAAGGTTGGGCAAGGTGTCCCACAATTTCGTAGCTAAGACCGGAAAACTCACCCCTCCAGCTTTTTGAAGTTTCAATCTACGAAAGGAGAGGCAATAGGCTTGGGTGGCTGTCAGCGGTTGGGTAGAGGTGTGGGGTGTGAGTCGGTTGACCACTTTATACCAGCATATGTTGTGTGCAACGGCGGCATGAAATGTATTGGAAAATGTACCTGTGCACGGTTGGCAACTTGCAACTATTGGGTTTTTCCATGTGCTTCCATACAAAACTATGGATTTCTACCCAATTTTACAATGAAAGAGCTGTAAAATGCATAATTCTAACCCAGTGTTTCAAACATTTTCTTGGGAGTGAGAAACCCCCCAAATAACCCTTGTTTGGTTTGGGCACCCTCACTGTGCTCCGTCGATCCTGCATAATTGGCACAAACATTTAAGCCTCTTCAGTTCAGAAATTCACAAGCTTCCACTGTTCATCATCCATCTGTCACTGTGTATGATGTGTGTTTTAATGCGCACACAGGGGAAGGGTGCTCCTTAATGCTGGTGTCATGTTCCACATGGCGTCATGCCATCCTAAATATGTTTATGCCTATGATACAAAAGTTAGTCTGGCATAAACCTTTCTTCAGTAGAGAAATCTAACTTTGCTGTAGTTGATTTGCAGTTGTAGTAATACACCATATTTGGGTTCCTCCACACAAACTGAAGGGGAGATTTCTCGAGTCCCCTGTTTGCAAAGGTGCCGCCGCTGGCCCAGTGCGTAACATCAAAAGGGGGCCTCACCAAATGTTTTACCCCGGGCCTCACCACATCTTGTAACAGCCCTGGTGTCGTAGTACAGTACTCCAGTCCTCTGCATGGTGGCGGGCGTGTGTTCCGTCGAGCTCCTGGGCTGCATATCCCTCGATTACCTGCAAAAATTGAGTTACATCAACTAGTTCTCCATCCAATATCTTGCTGGTGTCTGTTCAGGACCACTAACATGGGGGAAGGCCAGTCACTGAACCCAGGCCTGGACTGCACGCTGCCTACCCTTGGAAACACTTTCTGGCCCACTGCAACAGGGCACCCATGCCCCAGAGCCGAGTAGTTTCTTACCGGCCCTAGACAGGTACAGGGCTTCCGGGCTTCCCGGCATCCGGACCCCGAGCTGCACCCACAGCTGGAACTAGGCCTAAACAGCAGCCAGCCACCCAGCTGTTGGGAACTCCTGGATGCCAGCCAAGGGGTCTGGAATCAGTCCGTGAAATAAATGAATGAAGGGGGAGCAGAATCGCTCACCTCCAAAACTGGCACTCTACCCGCGACACAGCCAGCCCATTCATATGTGCCAACAGCAGGGACACAGCACTGCCAGTCCGAGAGGGCCGGAGAATAGGAAACAGCTGATGATGGATCCTTGGGGAAGTCAAGCCTGCTGTGACTGAGACACAGTAAATGGCACCATGTCAGGTCGGGGGTGAGTGAGTGTGCTGGGTGTGGGTTTCAGGTCGGGGTGAGTGAGAGTGCTGGCTTGTGTGTGGGATGGTTGATGGTGAGTCCTCATTGTCGTGTGTGAGTGTGCTGTGCTCATATCTGCGCCAGATGCACCTGCAGCCTTTTTAGCTTGGTCGGACAGTAGTTTGGTGTGTCTGTAGCTGGCTGACACTTTAGTAGAAAAGAATGACAGATGAGCAAACAGGAAAAGGCGCGGAATAAAAAGACCAGGTACTGCGTTTGCTTAATAAATGTCATGGCAAAACTTCCTCCAATTGTACAGTGCATACTTTGTCAACAGAATCTGGACCTGCAGTTCCTTCAGGCAAACATGGTATGAATAGCAATTAATCAGGATAAGTCAGAGCTATGCATACAACAGAGACAATTATTAACTGCAACTACCGAACAGAACATTAACCAGACTCTGAAACGCAGTACAAAATTGTGGGTGTAGTAGGAACATGTTGTGTGCTCCAATGATTTGATATGATGATATGATAGGTTATTTATAACGCGCTTAATACCCAGAGGTTTCTAAGCGCGGACCTGGTTACTCCATGTTGTCTTGCTTCCAAGGCCAGCACGTTGCTCCTCCCAATCGCAGCGTGGTGGTCATAGAAATACGCTTGAGGCTGCAGGAATGTAGACCAAGCTATGCTGATGAGTATTATTACTGGAAATATATTGCATGAGCTGTGGACATTAGTTACCTTTCTTACAAGCACGACAGATCTTTTGACAAGAAAGCCTGATTCACAAAACTTTTTTAAAATGAAAAATCTTATTAAAAACTCCTTGTGAATCACAGGCATGGCATTTTACTGGTGCAAGTGTAATTAGCACCAGGGTCTGATTGGCCCCTCGGCTTTTCGGCCCATGGCCTGGCCGAAATCGTCCCTGGGGAGTAGGGGCCGGTTTCTGGCCATGCCTGGCCGGTTTGGAAGAAAATAAAATTGAAAAAAATGTATTTTTTTAATTATTTTTTTTCTTTTTCAAAAAGCTTTTCATCCTTCTTAGCTTGATAAATGAGTACCAACACAGGTTGGGTGATATTATATGCATATTTGTTCTATAAAAAAGAGCTTAAGCCTAAGTGCTATACAATAACATATTATCATTTGGCCTTGGACGTCTACTTGGATTCACAGTAATTTAGTGGGACGTCTACTTGGATTCACAGTAATTTAGTATACTTAGGAACAATGCTATTTGATGCCACTTCCTGTTTTGTCAAGGGTTGAAAGGTCATGTTTCATCGCTTCCTGGTATGTCACTTTAGGGTGGGATTAAATGACATCACTTCCTGTGATGTCATCAGAGGTCAAAGGTCGTGAGGCAAGGTGTGGGCCACTTTTTTGAGGTGAGGGGTCGGACACTTTTTTTTGGGTGACCAGGCCTATTTCTTGTCCCAGTCCGACCCTGATTAGCACTAGAATAAAAATGACCCTACAGCATATTCTTTCAGCCCATGTTTTCCATAGTCCTGGTCATTTATCCCAGTGCAAATGTTTTTAAGGAATTTTGTTTGCTGTGTTGACCGTCATTCATTTGTAGTGGAAAATCCCCAAGTCTATGCACCTTCCCAAATCCCAGCTCTGCCCCATTCTTTATCTCCTTTACTACACGCACCTACTTCCTCAGATTGTTTGTCACTCTAAGCCGGCACTAATACACATTGCATGCTCTTTTTTTGCATGTTTCAGTGTGTAGCACTGGTTTGCGGTGCAGCAGCCTGGCCGGGCACTGTTATTGTTTCTCTTACACGTAGTGCAGTGGCTTTCATACCAGGGCTGCACTTAAAAGCCAATAAAGCGTACATGCCTCCTAACCGCCTGTGCAGAGGCTTCCTCTGCAGCCCTCTAACAATGATAAGTGGAAGAAAAGGGAGCACTGTGTGGCTGTGTATCATTTCCATCCTGGCAGATGCAACAATGACTGGGAAGGCAATGCCTGCTGCCGAGAGCTTTTATCAAGTATGTTATAACAACTAGAAATAAGTAGAAATAATAAATGCCCGAGACCTTTTGGGAACTGATGGCAATACTAAACAATTTGAGGTGCCTGCTGATAGGGGATTGTTAGTAGTGGAATTCCCCGGTTTCTCAGTTGAGTTTTTGGCCTGACAATAAAAAACAGTTTAATATGTTATCTAATCCAAGCCAGGAGGTGAGTTTGGCAGCAAGCTCTTGCAGATGTTCACATCCAATAATCTATCCATAATTGATGAAACAGGGAGGTCGCATGTAATGGCTGCTTCTATTGCAGTAACAAATAAATGGCCATTGACAACACGTGCCAGTGGGGTGTTGAGTACTGAGCGGCAACGAGCAAGCGCGGAACAGCGCTCAGGTGGAGGCAGCAAAGGGAATGTAGGCCTTTGTCTTTACAATTCCTCAATGTGATATGTGAAATGTAGTCCCCACAGAATGTCAATGCAGAAGCACTGCATATGTGGAATAACAGGTTTTCAATGTTGCTAATCAGGTTTTGTAACACACCAAATGTCTGCAGACCTTGTATGGTAGGATGTGTACCGGAAACCAAAAAATTATACTTGTTTTAAATTGTGAGAGCGCGATACTAGTAATGAATATAAACAAGAACTTGAAATGTTTTGTCCCTCTTGAGTTATGCAAGCACTTTGAAGAGATACAGGAAGATGATCAGGTAGCAGTATTTACCAATGCACTAATCAAACCCATTTTAAACTTAGCTCTAGGTTCTGAAGGAGATGAAAATTGGGTACGGGCCAAAATCATTGAAGACTGTGGATGCTATCGTGGATTTCCCCTATCCCTATACCCGCCTATCTGCCCCTGTCACCCCAGAATGTGATTTCGCTCTGTAGTCCTGTTGAAATAACAGGGCGGATCCACATAAAGAGGGGATTTGAGTTCATACACTTCCCATTGCAACATTGGCCTTGACACACTGCTACATACAATGATACATTCTTGTATGAAATGTCAAAATACAGTGATATCGTAACCATATGTATCTTTATGATGCCACCTCATGTGATGCCATGTGGGGGTGTGGCCACATGACATCACTTCCTGTGATGTCAAATGGGGTGGGGTCAAATGACATCAGTTCCTGTGAAGTCACTCGTGGGGGTGTGGCATTGTGATGTAACATCCGCTACGCTACCCCTGGCATTTTGGCGAAATGACATCACTGACTCACAACAGTGTATACCTGTGATCTTTTGCATGGAGTGTATTGGGAGCTCTTACCGTTCCACAGGGAGAAAAGAAAAGCGGCTGGCACTGGGAGATGGAACGCTGTATTTGTGTGCAGCCTTATTACATGGTCTAGCAGGATAGTGTGTCAGACATTGCTCCAAAGAACCTCATGACAATGACAAATGTTTAACATTTTTATTAGAAGGAAATAGGTATATGCAAATCATTTGAAGTTCCCAAACTAGGGATCGTTCCAGCAGCTTACCTCGATCTCCATGTGTGCTCCCAGCTTCCTAGCCCAGGCTTCCATATTGCAATCTCAATGTCTGCTCCCATCTCCCTAGCCCAGGCCGCGGTATTGCACCCACAATGATTCTCAAAATACAGATTTCACAAGGGGACCCCTACTCTATGAATTTATCACTTAGCCTAATGGGGCTAAAGGGCTAACAACTGTGGCCTTATCTAACTCTCCCCATGGGACTTCCTCAGGGACCCAATGTGTTGCCTGGCTGTTTTGTCAATTTTCCTTCAGATTAACTCCACAGATTCTCCTCTCTTTTCTGTCTCCACTATCTCTCTTCCTCTGTCTCTCTCTCTCTCTTGCTCTAGCCACTCCCAATCCTTCTCTCTATCCTTTCCTTCCATTGATCTTACTGGTCCCTCCCACTTGGCCTATCTCCACCTGTTAAGGATTTTAAAGATGCAGCACACTCCAGACCAGGACTCTTTCTACTGGCCAGGGATGCAGTGCACAATTTAAACACTTTTAAGTTTATTGCATTCAGATTCAATTTTCGAGAAGGCAGCCAACCTGTCTCACACCCCCCTTTAACGTGCACCCCGTGTCGCAATGGACCATGAACCAGGCCGGTGTGTAATAATGAAATATTTATTTATTTTTAATTTTGAATAAAAATCAAACACATTCAATATAGGGCAGCAATCACCAGTGTGGTGATAATTACACAATAAAATGATAAGATACACTTAGTTTAACCTTCTAACATAAGAGACACAATGCACAATTGAATGAAAGCAAGATTACTTTTCGGTAGTATTTTCAGATAGCACTACGGTGCGGGAAATCCGCCGGCGGTAAGAGCGAGAATTTTCCCCATTGAGCCCAATGGGGAATGGGGCATTCCTGAATGGGCTCAATGGGGAATTACATTACCGCTGAACTCGTGATCCGGCGCTATTAGCGCCGGGAAGTTAGGCGGTAGGGCTAATACCGCTGGTGGTAATACCGCCGGCATTACCGCAAAAAGTCGTGATCAGGCCCACTGCCGAGAACAGACTCCCTCCCTCATTTAACTGAATAGGGAGGAACAACTGTTCTCTTATTTTCTGAATGTCAACTAAGCTTTGAGCTGGTTTTTCATCACTTTTGAATATAGGATTTGGATTTTCAGATTGGGAATTGGTATACAATTTCAACCTATTTCATTTCAGTGTGGAATGCCACTTGAAACTGGAAGGAAGGTCGATTTTCAGGAATGGAGAGGAGTTCCCATCACCAGTTTGTTGTCCTACAGCAATCACTGTAATGTCAGGTATTTGATTATTTTGGAGATGAAACTCAATTTGATCAGATTTGTGTTCACCCATGTGGCATGTGCCATTTAAACTGACACGGCTGACAGTTTGTTTTTATTTTATTACCCGGTTAGTCTGAGTCCAGAGGACCTTATTTACACAGTCTATCAGGGGAGACAACCTGCGCAGGATGTAATTGCCTAATAGACATTGCGTCCCTTCTGGAGTCACGACTATGACCAGGTGCTTCACCTTATGTCGCCCAATTTTCATTTCCAGCTCTGCAGTCCCCTCGATGGGAATTTCATTCCTGCCGAAGTTCTGAAGTTGTCCAGGAAGAGGGGTTAGAGGGATCTGGTGTCTCTCCCCCTTCCTGAATTTAGCTGCTCAAAGGCCCTTTTGGACAGAAGAGTGGCTTGGGATCCATTGTCCACCAGTGCTGAAATTGCACATTGCCCTTGCACTCGGATGGGGGCGTAGAATCTACCTTCTTTCTCCTCCAAGGGGCAAAGGTAATGGGCATTTTGGGCAAGCTGGGCGGTCAATGTCTTTATTTTGGACTCTGACACGTGGGGTTTTGGACAGTTTTCTGTGCTGGAGTCTGGGAATATGTAACAAAAATTTGGCATCCTGAAATATGTGGGATTTCGAAATCCCCTTTTTCCCATAGCTCTGTGCTGCCCTCTCTTATCTGGTGGCAGTTAGTAGAACCAGTTTTTGGGGAGGATCCCTCCATCAATATTTTGTTCTCTGGATGACAGTTCCGGGGCTCAGGGATGGGTGATTCTGAATGAGTACCCCCAACTACCCAGTCTAAGTTATGCGCTCTTGGGACCCTTATTTCTTTGGGAGGAATTCCCCTATCCCTGAAGGAGAAGATTTTCTTCCCAGAATCCTCTAAGGATTCTTCCCCTTCAAACTGGAGGACACTGATTTCCTCCCACAAAATGGGTCTTTCTGATTTCTTTGTTTCTCCTACCCACCCTCTATTCCCTGGGTTGCAGATTTTCGGGGGCAAGAGATTTTAGTTCTGGTTCCGGGGTGTCCAGGGGCTTTTCACGGGTGAGGAAGGAAACTTCCTCTAGGGCTTTTCACCCCCCTTCTCCCTCCCGTGCCTTCTCCTCTGGAACCGGTGGGTTGTCGGAGTTCTCTCGCGCCATTGTTCCGGGGTGCCAGACCATTGGTTTGAGGGGTTCTGAGCCGCCATTTTCATCTCAGGGTTCTGTTGAGCCCTAAACATGCGGCTCAGATCCTGAGTGAGGTTCTGGACCTGGCGCTCTAGTTGGGACACCCATTCCGGCTGGTACGGGTGTCTTTGCTCAAACCTAGCTTGTTCTCTGGAAGGGTAACTATCCCTTCTCCTGGAGTACCCTGGGTATTGGGGACTCCCTTGGTAACCCACCAAACTTGGCCTCCCCTCTCCCAGATTGGTCTGGACACCTGAAAGCAGTTAGAGAAAGGAAGGTTTTCCTGCAGGTTGGGGTTTGGAAGGTACCAGGGGAAGAAACTTAATCCAGGATTTGGAGGATTACTGCCCTCCTGAGGGAAGTTAGGAGGGAAGTTTCCTGGGGCAGTGCTGACCTGGTTGGATCCCCCCCTTAGGCTGGGGGAGTCCACACATACCTCAAGATAGGTCTGTTGCCCTTATACCTGGGGCTGATATAATTAGCAGAGTTCACATTGGTGGGGTTACCTACCTGACTTCCACCTGCTGCTGATTGATCAGATGGCCTTCTTTTCCTCTGATTTAGCTGGTTTTGAGAAGGGGTGTTTTTAGGCCCCCCCATTTGTAGGTCCAAAATGGGGGCAACCCTCACCTCTGCCACCTTAGCAGCAGCGGGAGTTATGGTTGGTTTGGGGTTTTTTGTTTTGTTTTTACTTTCTGCAGGTTTTGGACCTCATAGTTGCCTGCTCTACTACCCAGTCCAGGGTCCTGTTGTCGTGAAAATCCCTTACCAGCTGTGTCATTATATCTGTTGGGAGTGCATGAAAATAGGTGGTTATAAATTCTCTACTATTCATGCGCACCCGCCGGGTAGTTTGCAAAAAGGTGCGTTTTAGCCCCTGCACAAATTCTCTTGGGGCCTGATCCTCTCCGCACTGCAGATTGAAGGCTGCTTTGCGAGCCTCCTGGGGGTTTCTGTGGGCAGAAAAGTGCTTCAAGATGGCTGCCTTATTGGTGGACCACCTTGAATGGTTCTGGTCTTTCAGCCCCGCAAAGAAGCTGGAGTACTCCAGAGAGAACGTCCATTTGACATAGTCTATACAGTTCTGGCTATTTTTGATGTAAAAAGAGTCCATCATCTATTCATATAGCTCCAGATGCTCCCAGACAGAATATGTTGCATTTTTGTGATATAGGGTTATAACATTCCTAATAGCCTTGATCTGCCTAATGGGGTCTTTCACCAGAGCTCTCTTTTGTTTATTGGCCTTCTTTTGCCGGTTCACCTGAATCCATTTGCCCTCAGACTCAGAGCTGTTCGAGGTTCCCTCATTATCTTCCAGGTGCTCCCTGCTTCTTTGGGCTTGTGAGTGGCTCGTAGATTGGTGGGGCCTAGTTTCTTCTCCCAGTTCTTGTGAGCCGGTGAACATGAAGTTAGCAGTTCCAGGTGTATACAAGGCGGAAAATGGTTTTGGGTCCCTTGGTATAGAGGGCATCAAACTGTGATCAGGGGTGGTCCTGTCCCTCTCTCCTTGTTTAGGGTCCCTCAAATTTTGATTTCGCCTAGCATACTCTTTTCTAACAGCTCCAGTTTCTCCCTCTCAGCCCCTATTTCCTGACAATAGGATAAGGCCAGACCCTTTTGCTCTGCTATCAGGACTTGACTTACCTCTATTACCTGCTCTTGATCTGCCACCTGGCTCTGGAGTCCCCTGTTCTCATCACAGAGGGCCTCATTGTCTTTTTGTGCTTCCTTTATGGCCTGGGAACACAAAGACAATTTCTGTTGCAGGAGGTGAACCTACTTTCTCTGCACATTTTGGGCCTCTATGGACTGCTCTAAATCAAATTCCATTTTCCCTCTTATGTCCCATTACTTTTTCGTACTCTTCTTTTAGGTCAGTGAAGGTGGTCATTCCCCAAAATACAAATCCCAACTCAGAATAAACAGACACACCCCAGTTGGGAATGAGACCAGGAGAAAGATTGCAAGTTAATTAAAGATTTTATAAAGTAAATGATGCACACAGAGGATTCTTCTGCTCTGAGAGCGCTCTGCCAACAATAGAGAAACAACATATCTGTATACACCAATATTGTCATCAATGACGAACAGTAGAAGGGATGAATAGTGCGGGCCCATTGGTGCATTGCAACAATACCATATAGTTCATAGGGGATTGGTGCAGCTTGATTGGTTGGTGCAGAGTTGTTGCTTCTCACAGCACGTGGGTCAGCTGGACCCATCTGGGAGGGGTGAAGGTCAGGCTGGGTCCACAAGATGCAATTGTCCTGTCTAATCTAACTACAAAGTGATCAGTGACATACTACAAATAATGTAATTCTCATACCAGAATGCGGGGCTCGCCTATAAATTGTGAACAAATATATACACATTTTTAACCTAGGCCTTAGCAGGGCAGAGGGTGCAGTGGCCTTGTTTGCCAGGTGGTTTATCTATAGGTTTTGATCTGCAATTTCATCCTGGTGCCTCATGGTTCAAATGACTGGATTCATGGGTGTTAGTCTAAGGAGAATATTTGATCATATAGGATAAGTTATATTGGGGGCAATCTAGGGTGGTCCATGGATAAGTGTCTCACCAACTGCTACATGAAAGGAGACTGGAAGGGCAAAGAGGTTATGCAGGCAATAATTCCTAAAGGTGGGAGCGAAAGAGCAGGAACAGGTTTGTGGAGACGGATGAATACACAAGTCAAGGTTCACCCCGTTCACACACACACAGGGCAATGAGCTCAGAGGAACAAAAAGAATACAGTTTTTCAGTTTGCAAAAATTTGCGCCTGGGCTTCCGTGAGAACAGGGCTGGTGAAGCGCAGACAGGGGAGGAGGTGGTGGGGGCTGTTGGAGCTGGCTGTGCGCGGCGCGGAGTGAGGTGAGAGAAGGCTTTTTAGACATCATTGTGAGGCCTTGTATGAAAATGGAGTCTAATGTGGCACAAAATGGAATCTTAGTGTATCATCCCATGGCTTCCTTACACTGTTGTCAGGGCAAGACTAGGGGGACGTCTCCCCACGATGGGATGAGCAAATAGACTTACTTCATGCGGAATGTGGAAGGGGGGCATACAGACCCTTCCTACCTTACATCAGTCAGTCCCTGAAGGTCTGACTCCCTTCTCTCCAGGTCTGTCTTTAGTTTGCACACTTCCTGGCATAGGGAATCTTTTTCTTGACACAGAGCACCCCTCTGTGCAGCCAGGTCATCCCGTTGTTGTTTGATAGCCCTTAATGTCTGGCCTTCTTGTTCAAATTCTGTTTGGAAGCGGAGTTAAGGATTCATTTATTATTCTCCTCTTCCAACTTTTTTATCTGATTTTATAAAGTAACTATCTGCTCTGAGCAAGCTCTGTTATATGTTATCTGTTGATTCAATTTCTGCTGGCTCTCTTCCAGAGAGTCAACCCTTTCCTGACACTCCACTTTTAATGCATTTAACTTGGCCTCTTGGTCTGAATTGTTTTGTTGTTGCACAGCCAAGACTTCTTTTAACTGTTTGATGTAGTTTTTCCATTGTACCTCAGAATCTTGGCTCTTTTGCAATTTCTGTTCTACTAGTTTTAGTTCAGTCTGGATTTGGGTTAAGAGCTTAGACTGGTTTTGCGTAACAGTCTATTTTCTTCATATTTCTCCTCCATAACTCCCATGTGGAGATATGTGTAGGCTGTTAATCGGACCATTTTAATCTGTTCCTCTTAAATGCTTGGAGTCATATACAGTTCGCTCAAGGCTTGATGTAACAAGCTACCGTCTTGCCACACATCCATGTTCATGGTGGTGACCTGTTGCTTCATTTCTTCTAGCCAGGCCTCCTCAATTTGCTCTTCCCCTCTGACAAATAGTTTGTGCAAAAGGTGCTGCCTAGGCATGTTTATCTTCACTGTGGTCATTATTGAAGTGGGTTATTCCTTTATTAATTAATGTATTCTGTTGCTTTTTGTCTAGTTCAGGGTTGATTTTACTTTATTTTTACACACAGGCCTGATACTTAGGGTCTAAGTTTTGGGAATGCGCTTTTACAGTGTAACACAGTTTTCTAACCCCAAAAAGTATCCTACCTTTTCTGGGTTAGCCTGCTGTGTTAAGCTGTCATGGGTGGAAACACTATCTCAATCCCGGCAACGAGTCCCCACTGTGTTAAGGATTTTAAAGATGTGGCACACTCCAGACCAGGACTCTTTCTACTGGCCAGGGATGCAGCACACAATTGAAACGCTTTTAAGTTTATTGCATTCAGATTCCATTTTTGAGAAGAAAGCCAACCCGTCTCACACCCCCTTTAATGTACACCCCGTGTCGCAATGGACCATGAACCAGGCCGGTGTGTAATAATGAAATATTTATACATTTTTCATTTTGAATAAAGATCAAACACATTCAATATAGGGCAGCAATCACCAGCATTGTGATAATTACACAATACAATGATAGGATACACTTAGTTTAACCTTCTAACATAAGAGACACAATGCAAAATTGAATGAAAGCAAGATTACTTTTCGGGTAGTATTTCAGATGGCACCACAGTTAGGCATTCCCCCTGCAACACTCCCTCAAACCCCTGTTAACCAAAGTTTGTGTGGGTAGAAAGGAGTAGCAAAGAGTCAGGTATACTAGGCAACAATCTGACCTACCACCCCTGAATGGGAGGCTAAAATCGGATAAAGCTCCCTTGAAAAATGAGCTAAATGTCACTCTGAATTACTAAATAGTTATTTTACATTTGTGGTTGAGCGGATAAGGCAAGAATGTGTGTGGCTATACTAACGAGGCAAGAAAACGTACAAACTACAAGGCAATGTACTAAACAACGGGCAGACAGTTTAGAAAATCAACTTTGGAAGGAAAAACACAGTGCAGCAAGAATCACACGTGGCAACATTGCAATTGCTTCATTACACTGGTTTAAAAAAGCAAAACAGCTTGGAAAATGAGCTAAACAAACATAATCGGAAATCGGTTTCAATGCTAAGGTACAAAGGCACATAACAGATATGATGTGAAAGTGAAAGGGTGACTCTTGATGGTGACAGTATGGGATTCTTAATGGAAGGTAAAACTTGGATTTTATAATAAAAGCAGTTACACAGGCATAATCTGTTTTAAGAGGAAAATGACAGGTTCTACTGAAACTATTGTTTTAGTGGCTAGATTATAAAAGAGAGACACTGCCCGTGAAAGGTTAATTTGCAATGTGAACCCATTCACGCCGTGTGCCTCTTTATATGGGAATTAATTAATGTATACCAAATAGTACTAAGGACTTATATAGCGGACTGAAATGATTTGGAAAGAATGGCGCTAACGCATGGAGATTAACATTTTTTTTTACCTAATGACAGGATACACAGAGGATTCTGACAATTTTAAGAAGGTACTAGGATACTTATGTGATTTTTTATAGGGTTTCTTATGGGGTTGGACCAATTGCAAGGTAAGAAAGCAATGAATGCAGCTTGTTGGTTACTGGGGAAGGGTGATACTCACAAAAAAACACTTGAATTGAATAGTTTGGACAGCCAGCCAGGTCTTTGGACAGCAGTACAGGGGTCTGGTCACTGTGCAGTGCTGGCTCTCCTCTAGGGACACAGCGAGGCAACCGGGGTCTGGTCTCAGTGGACAGCGGGGTGCATCAGCTGGGCAAAGCAGGTATGGTCACTTGGACAATCCCAAAAGGGTTCAGCAGCCTTTCCCCCTTTCTCCCTGAATTATTGGGATTTTTGTAGGTTTTAATTCTGGATAGTAGTTCTGCCTGGATAGGAGGTACTGCATGGATCAGGATCAGCTACCCCTGGCCTGGCACTGGAATCTGGAATCTTTCAGGGTGAATGTGAAATGTCTGGATCTCTGGATGTTGCGGAATTTTTAATTTCTCCTCCTTATATAGGCCGAATGACATCAGAGGATTTTTACTATGTAGGCAGAACTAAGCTGGACATACCTCTAAGATCGGACAGGTCAGCCTGAGGATGTTTCTGCCTCCCTGTAAGCAGATTGGACTGAAGGAAGTGACTCAGCTTTAGTGTGTGTGTTTTTATGAGGTGCTTTGTTATACCAAAGTTACTTTTTTCAAAATCAGTTAAGGAAAAAAACCCTCCTATTTATAAACGTCACCCTTATAAAAATTAGATAGGCAAATACCACATTTCACATGAAGCATACTACTGCAAATCACAAGTTTGTACGATGCAGTTTAATCCTTCTGGCAATCTTTTGTAATTTCTATGGCAAATATTTCCCCTAAAAATCTACAAATGGGTACCCCAAAGTTTATCAATGTTGGACATATTTGCATTGAATTATCATAACTGTACCATGTTTGATTTTCCCAGAAATGTCATTTTACTGGCATTTGCATCCACATCTTCGTATTTTCATGGTGCAAAGATTACATTCAAGCTGTCAAAATTTGACATTACTGCTTTTTTAGATCACTGACATAAATTTCTTTATATGAAAAGTCTTTTCAATCCTATGGGCCGGCTTTGTTCCCAAATTTGGGCAGTCCTTTCAACCCCCCAGCCAAATGTCATGCTCTGGTCAATTTTGCACAGAGGCTGCCATGACTCCTCTTTGATCTTAGGCAGTTGAAGCTGATGAGAGGTGCCAGAGGAATTCACACTTACGTGACAGGGTTGTCCATTGTCCCAGGCTGCAGCAATGTTGCTCTGTCTGACGAAGTCGCCACTTTCCACACCTCTGGCCCTTTCATGTGGAAAAGGAACTTCTTTTCCCATGAGGCTGGCCCATTAGAGGTGCCTGCCTTCCTTTGGTTTCACAGCAATTTCTGGGCCTAGCCATGATGTTGAAGTTCTTTTTGTGGGAAAAATAAACTACACAGAGTACAATTTACTTATATTTTGGCAGCTTTTCTTCCCAACATATATAGTTTTGTTTCAGGGCATGTTACAGTGTTATTTCCATTGAGCTTGTGCAAAATCCACTCACTGCTTTGCAGAGCAGTGCAACACAGGTTCATTTTAATTTCCCTGGTCATTTAAAAATGCAATTGTCCTTGCATCTTTATTCTGAACATGTCAACTGGAAGTCATTAAGAAGGTTTCTGGCTCCATCCCCTTTTAAATCTCCATTGTTGGCAGGCAGCCGTGTGCTCAGGCTGCATATGTTTCCTTGGATTCCCTCCAAACTGTGGCAAGTTTTGCTTCCAACTGTGCTTGGGGAGGATTCCTGTGTTTTCCCTTTGGCTGTCTTTGCCCATTCCACTGGGATCCATCTGGAGGTGGTGGGTTGGGTGCTAGGTGTCTCATTCCTGTTGAGAAGGGATAATGCATGTCCATTCCATTTAATGTCACAACTACTTTTCCCCTGGTTACGGGCTGAGTTTTCCAGGTTGTGCCCAGGTGCATTCACAGAGTTTTGGTTCCAGTCTCCCACTACTTGCTTCTGTTTCTATAGCTCCTGGATTGCCTTCAGGCATCCCAGGGTTTAGGTGTTCACAAGTCCTCAGGTTTTCTAGAAAAAAAGGAAAAGAGACCTATCAAGTACAGAGGCTGATATTTATTGTGGCAGGGACAGTTGTACCAACAGCCCTGCACATCTTCAAGCACACTGTAGCGCCACAGATGTGGTCACTCTCAATTCCCAAATCCTATCCCTGGGATAGGACTACCTCTGGCTGTACCATGATAGAATGCCTACATAAGTTGAAAGGGTGCCTTAATCCTCTTGACATGATCATATCCATGACCCTGTCGCAATTATCAGGTTTTGATTTCGATGGGGTGTAAAGAAAGAAATCAGCACATGAAGGTGAAGGCGGTCTATGTAGTTTACATTTGTGATCTTTGGGAACAGCCCTTTCTGAGCTCTTGTGATCCAGCTAGGGAGAATAAAAAAATCAACACTGAAGTCATTACGGACGTTGTAGGGATTCATTTGTGCATGCCTTAAATATCAAATATAAAAAAAAAAAGCAAAGAATTGAAACCATAAAACTACAAATAAAAAGCAATAAAATAAATCATCGGAAAACACAGCTGGTTCAACCTTTAAGAATCAGAACCATAACTATTCTGACATCAGTTCATTCTTAGTTAATACAAATTCTTGAGACATTGCCTCATTCCGAGTATGGCGGTAAGGGATACCGGTCACCGTTAACGAGACCGGTGCCGGTAATCCCTTACCGCCACATTCCGAGTTCCCTTTGCGCCCTCGTCCTTAACTCCTGCTTCTAGCAGGCGTAAGGGACGAGGGCGCAAAGGGGCTTTTTAGCCAATAACGGTGACCGTAAAATACGGTCACCGTTATTTGCAATTTCCCCATTCCCATTGAGTCCTATGGGGGCTCATTTGGGAATGGGGAAGGGCGCTGGGGAATGGGAAATTACCGCCCTGGTCAACTCGGAATAGGGTGGTAATTTCCCATTCCACCAGGGCGGTGCCGGTACGGGTCCGGTGCCGACCAAGGCGCTACTACCGCCATTGGTTAGCTCCGGACTCGGAATGAGGCCCATTGACTTTTCTAGTCTGGTAATCAATAAACACTTTCCTTAAAGTTTCAATTACATTTGTATTATTGCAGAATCTGCTGTGCTTACATTTTTTCATAATGATCTGCCATAAATATAAGGTCTTCCCAGCTTCAAATTGATTGCAACAGACTTCTTGTAGTCTAACATGTAAATAAGTCGTAGGTATTTCAAGTTCTACTGATGTATCTTTAATATGTTCAATCAATAGTCTTTTTCTCAAATTATTCCACATAATCTGTCTATCTCGTATTCTTTCGTAGCTAATTTGACTTTAATTTTGGAAGGGAATGCAGTCTTATCGCCTCATTTTATTGTTGATGTGAATTCACATGATTTATTTAAAAGGATGCCAAGCATCCTATTTATTACAGTGGAATTATTTTAAATTACTTCTTTGTAATTTCCTTGAAATTGGATTTATGTGTGGTCCATATTTGTAAGGTGAAATAAATAGACCACATTTTAGCTTGCACCCACCATGACATTATAGGCAACTATATTTGTATAGTTTCAATTGGAGCATTGGATGAAAGTCAGAAGAACCTTCAATAAATTGTTGTTTCTTGCATTCTCAACTAATTTGCAGGCCCATAGTTCTGCAGCATAAACAATTGGTGGATTTTTTTTTTTTCGTCTTTCTAAAAGGTTGAGTGGAAAAGCATAGATGTTTTAATAAAAAAATAAGAGTGGATTCAAAATCCTTACTGCTTTCAATTTAATTTCCATTTAATTTCCATTCTATGGTCAGCCAATTTCATGCATCATAATACTTATTATTTATAACTGGTACTGTTTTCAATTTCACTTCACTCAATTGCCAAGAAAAACGACTTCTCAAGACTTTTGATATTGTAATATTTCCAATTTGTAAAATTCATGTAAATTTACTAAGAGCCATTGTAAATCAATCTCTGCAGTATTCAAAAAGATAATATTGCCTTTATAGGTAAGCCATTGGATAAAGTCTTCCCACCCATGTTGGTGGAAAGGCAAGATCTTCATTGAAGTACTCTCGGAGATCTGCCATATATAAGCTGAAGGCTGTTTTAGATCCCTCTGAGTGGTCATTGAAAAAATGTCCCATGTCCTTTCCGTTTAATATGTATCGAGGTTTGTTCACGGAAGCTGACATCTAATCAGTTCCCAACGAAATATATAAATGCTGCATACAACGGCGTACAATTTGTTTTTATGGTTTGTTTATCAAATGAAGTTAGGGTGATCATATTTTTCCTGAGTGGATATGCCATTTTGAATTCTTCTTGAAATTGAATGTGTGATTGCAGAGCAGCATTGTGATCTTTGGCATACAATGTATTCTGAGCTCTTCTGCTCCATGTTAGATTAAAACAAACCTCAGTGGATGAAGGTGAATACAAAGCAGATCATGAAAGTTGGCAAACTACATTGTGCAGAAGAATTTCTCCCATGCAGGGGATGCTCCTCTTACTTGTCCCACTAATCATTTCTTATAAAGGCACGTTATAAATACCAGATCACATGATATCATAACCTGGAAATGGGGCCCATCTTCTCCCTCCATGGTATCAGCCTTGACAGTGTTATTGCCTGGGGAAGATTTAGGATTTCTACTCGAGGTTGTGTCTAACTTAAAGTGCTCTGCAGCACCTCCTAGATGTACATGAAACCTACCAGCTTTATGAAAACCAACAAAAGCAGAATTTAACTTTGCAGAAAGCTACTTGCTAGCTTGTCATGTGCATAGTGTTTTAATAATTATGTGTTCATGAAACATTAAGTCATTCTCTCAGAAAATGTTACATTTATTAATAAAATGTAACACAAATGTTAATTATTTGGGGCAGGAATATCGAATTGGACAAGTCACCTGTTACGATTATTTGGCAATCAGGTTTGACTGTAAGGCTTGCAGGACAAACATGAGGATAATGGTGCTGTTAGTCCATCTATGAGCATAGTCCATCTAGCAGCATATATGAAGCCCCAACATGCTCTTCGTCCACTTTTGGCTCGAAATTGTTTGGTTATCAGAATCTGACAAAAATTGTTAATAGCAAAACAAAGTATAAAAGGGATACCAGGTCTTACAAAGGGTATGTCTAGTACATTGTTCAAAATAGAACTTGACCTGAGAAATTTTAAACGCATCCCAGACATTAAACCAGTTTTATACTGGCTCTGGATGTGATCCTCCCCATTAATTTTTAATTATAATAGTGGAACGCCCGATGTTTGCACAAAAAAGGGAGTTTAAATTTGCCTTGGTGTAAACATGTCAAGACCATATTAAAACACTTAGGGCCTCATTCCACGTTTGGTGGTATTTTGGTGGTAAGTTGCTACTCGTGGGTTTATCACAGGATTTCCAGTGGTGGTAAGGTGGTTTTAGTCCCCATTTGGACTCTATTGGGGATTTTTGGTGGAATTACCACCAGTGTATTCACTGATTTTTAGAGGAAAAGTGGAGAATATACCTACAGCATCAAGCTGGAGGTAAATCCTCCACTTTACCTCTGAAAATGTCAGGATATATATGGGAATTAAAAGGACTGATGTTACTTCTGTTTTGGATTCAAATAGCCAGGACAATCTCTTTGGCTTCCCACTGAACCAAACAGTCAAAGAGGGCTGATAAACGCCTTTCATTATTTGCAACAAACATAAATGATGAGGAGCCTTGAATGGGGGAAAAATAAGCCTCTGATGGGAAGATGACCTGGAGGGGTGGAGCCACGCTCGACTGAAGAGGCGCCTGTAGCATTGACAGTGAGTAGATAATTAGTAAGATCCTGGAAGGCAGGCGTCCTGAGCAGCAACAAAGCCAAAGCCGAGAATGAGGCAGAGGCGGTAGAGAAACCGTCTCACCTGGTGACGTGACCACTCTGGAGCTGTGATGGGACTGGAGCCCATTAACTGATGCAGAGACCAGACCACCGCAGAGAGATTGGATCACTGACCTCCACATGAGAAGAGTGCTGACTGCTGAGTTGGGTAGGAAAAGGGAAGCTGACGCTCCTGAGTGTTGGAGAACACCAGGGAGAGCGGCGAGCAGCTGTCTCCCTGAGTGTTGGAGAAGTTGAAAGGATTACAGGAGCCCAATAAACCAGATTGCTGAACATGGGCCGATGCCCAACAGAGGTCCCTCTGCATTAAATATATCAGAGGGCCAGAGGGCTTTCGGGAGCATTAGAGAACTAAGTGACATTGACATACAAGGCTGCGTAAGCCAAAAAGGGTTCTGGGTGCCAAAGATTCCCGAAAGCTGAACACGGGCAGACACCCAATCAAGACCCTGCTGAAGTAAGCACATTAAAGGGCAAGAGGGCTTTGGGGAGCCTAAAAATACAAACAATAGGGGAAAAGACTGTGACCAGATAGAACCTGGAGGGTTCCATTGCCCAAACCCTAAACAAGAACACTATCAAATAGAAGATAACAAATTGTGGATTATTTTCCCCTTCAAAGAATGGAAAGTATTGGATGTGTGTGAAGACCTACGAAATCTGCCACTGGAGAACTATATTGTGAAATTAGACCATTTAAAAAACTCTTCTTCGGAGGAACCCAAGTAGTTTTGCCAAGCAAAGCCTGAGTGGAGAAGCTATTGCTCTGGTCTATTTTTGTTATAAGTGGTAGGGCCAGATAGCAAGAAGTTTTGGACAAAGCACTATGTCAATTTGGACATTAGACGAGTATAATTAGTTTTGTTTGTTAGATCAATATTCTATTAGTACTGTTGTTGATGCCATGAATTTCTGAAAATCGTGTTGTGATAATAGCTGTTTCGAAAGACATCCATAGAGAATGGCTGCAAAGGAACTCATTGGTTAACGGGGAAATCATAAATAAGTGTTATTAGTGTATTTTCATGATGATTTATTAGATTTTAATATTTAATGGTGTATTTTGTATGTATGTCTGTGTGGACAATAACGGAATGATATTGGTTTATTTACTTATGTAATGGATATTGTATGTGATTTAATTATTTTGTTGTTGCTGAAAGACTTATGTCGAATAAAGCACTGAGGAAATGAAAAATAAAATGAAATAATGCACACTCAGCTTTTGAGAAAAAGAAACACCTACTGTCCCGGGTTTCACTATTTACATGAAGTTTTACAAAGTGGCTTCAGTGGCAACTAGGAGTTGCATCCATTATTGTTAAATATCCTGCCATATTCCACACAGGCTAGAGCTTTGTTACGCTATGTTACTGGGATGAACACTACACACCACTTCTGTTTTCATTTCCAATCAGTCTGATGCATATGAAAGAGAGGTGGTGGTTTAGGTTAGTGAAAAGACAGTGAAATTGCAAGATATATGTGCTATTGTGTTGATGCATGCAGACGGCACGTATTCTAAGCTCTGTGTGAGGGCGACCTGCTAGGTATTTTATGTCGAGAGCAAAGAGGAATTAGAGGGATCATGTGCCTATTATCCTTGGATGTTTTGATTTAGACTGTGATATGTAAGTTGATTGTAGAGTGTGGCCTTCTGCTGTTTGATGTCTGTTGCGAGGGTTGTACAATTGCTGTGTGTGAGGCCAAGAGGTAGGGGTGGACAGGCCATTCTGCCATTTGGCCCTGGGTTGATTGACAATTAGATGTCAGGCGTTTTTTACGAGCAGCAGTGGGGGCCAAAAAAATGCACACCAATACATCCATCCATGTCACTGTGTGTGTTTAAAACTACTTTATATAGGTGCAACTTATGTTTCACAGGCTTGTAGCTTTCTCTCCCTCTCTCTCTCTCTCTCTCTCTCTCTATCTCAAGTTCTCAAGTGTTTTCTCTTGTGTCTTCTCTAAACTCTTTTTTTAACACGTGACTTTTAATGGCACAATAGAACAACAGGCTTCATCTGCCCCACTCAGCCCTGTGATCTGCTCTGCTCTGCCTCCACCACCTTGGCCCCATGAGTCATCAATCATCGGTGATCACCCAGACAGCACAGAAGTGTATGGATGTGCCCCTAATCATCTTAACCAAGCAGGCCCACCACTTAAGAAGTAATTGCCTGTTTGTACTTAAAGCAAGTGTATTGTAAAATCGTCCAGGGAGGAGCTAGATGACGCTGTAGAGTCAAACTAACCCAAGTCTTGTCGAACCACATAAATTGACAAATTATATACATTTTTGCAACAGTTAAAACACTTAAATATATTTTATTACAATCCAACACCCATGTGTGATTGGACAAAACCTGTACAAAGAAATACCATCTTTATCCAATTTGTCCATTCTCATTAAACACTGGCGATCTTAACTACATACTCAGTTCATATTCATAGCACACACATTTTTGGGATTTGTCTGTGGTAAGTAGGTCATGACATCACTGCACAATAAAACATTTGTGTACAAACATAATTCATTACAAGTAACAACTGGCCTTAACCCTTTAACCTTAATCGTAATTGCACATGTTTCGCATGGATACTTCAACAACATGAGAAAAGCAGAAAAAATGAAGTTCCCTTAGAACTGGCGAAAACTATCTCATCCGCCCCAGCTTACTGGCATCATTGAAACAATATAATCTAATTGACAACCATGTCAACACGCACATCACATCTGAGAATACAATTGAAACTCCTGCATATCGATAACTTTAGCCTTGAGCATTATTTCACCCCATGTTTATTACTGGTCAAAACAAATAGCCAGGTTCCTCTGCAAAACTTCAATGCACTTAAAGTGATTACATCTGCCTCCTGCGGAACTACCAAGCCATAAACATTGTGTCCTGTCCAGCGGCTGACCATCTGCTTGGTTAATTATTGCTTTTCCTCCAGCCCTCAGTCCTTTAAAACTCAATTTTCCCACCCTCCTGAAATTCAAAGTGCAAACTGCGGGCTGCAGAGTCTAAATGAATTCCTAAAAATGGGATGATCTCCTGAAAACGGCAGATCAGGGGGACATGTCCTTGCTGGTCATGCTGGACCTGCCGGCTGCATTTGATACGGTAGACCATGGGATCCTGTTGAAACGACTGAGGGAAGTAGGAAATATCTCAGAACAAGCCCTTCAGTGGTTTGAGTTTTTCCTGTTTAAAAGAGAACAAAGTGTCCGGCTCAGTGATTTCCTGCTGGATTCCGTCCTACAAAAATGCGAGGTTCCTCAGGGATCTTCACTCTCACCTTTGCTTTTTAACTTATACGTTAAACTGCTTATGGACATACTGAGGAAACATAACATCAACTTTCATTCCTACGCGGATGATACTCAGGTGTTCTTAAATGTGCAGAGAGTTGAAGACACATTTGCAATAGTGGAACAGTGCCTACAGGAGGTCCAGAATTGGATGTGTGCTGACCAATTGCTGCTGAACCCTAGCAAAACGGAAGTACCATTATTTTCCTCAAGACATCATCTGAAACAGAACAAACAGATAATGCCACCATGTTTCATAGGAGCGCAGCTCAATTTTGCAAAGAAAATCAAAAATGTGGGCTGTGTGTGGGAAGACAATATGGGTTGTGCAGCGCAGATTAGTACAAAGGTACAGTCAGCATTCTACACACTAAGATTACTGAGACACATTCTGCCATTTATTGCAAATGAGGATAGAGCAGTGTTTGTAGGGACACTTGTAGTCGCGCACCTGGATTATGGAAATGCACTGTTGTCAGGAATACCAGCATTCCAGCTGCACAGATTGCAGGTGGCCCAAAATGCTGCGGTTAGGTTAGTGTGTGGGGTATCAAAAAAGGCACCAATCACCAACTTGAGGAAATCTCTACATTGGCTGGCGGTGAAAGAGCAAATTGAGTTCAAAACTCTCTGCCTAGTTTTTAAATGTATAAATAAATTGGCACCAGGCTACTTATCTAACAAAATTAAGATCTACATTCCTAGTCGGCTGTTATGCTCAGGGGAAAATAATTTACTCCAAGTTCCATGGTCAAAATATGTGAGCAAAGGAGACTGTAGATTTTGGGTCTATGGACCCAGACTTTGGAATAAGCTACCGGGACATATCAGAGAGACCAAGACACTTATGATATTTTGTAAGGCCCTAAAAACCCATCTGTTCTGTTGATACTTCCCACGGGAATTACTGATGGGGGCAATCTACACACTTTTCCATCTGCGCCCAAATACGATTTAGTTTGTCTGGTGCGCGATACAAATGACTCAAAACTCAAACTAAAAAGCTCACTGCATACAGATTTATAATTTACCTTTGTATGTTCCTCAGTGTGCATGCATGTTTAATCAATATTATCTTTCCTTTACAGTGGGTTCTTCGGGACAGGCCCCCTTCCTCGCCTGCTCATTATGAAACTCCTTGTTACCTGCTTCTGGGCACTCCGTAGCATTTCACGTGTAAATTGCATTTTTATTTAATTTGGCGTTTTTTGCATTTTATCTTTCTACGTACGTGCAAATCTAATATGTTTCAACTTAAACAAAAAGTAACACTAAAGCAACATATCCTTTTCACATTTAACTACGCTTGATACATATGAAATTGCAACATCATGCCGATTTCACTGCACCCCATCACAAATATGGCGAGCGCAACATGAACCCCTCTTTATTGTTGGCACCTTTCCTGACCACCCCAACAATAGCAGCAGCTGTGCCCAGGAGGAACTGGAGCCTCATAGTCAGCTCTTTGCACATTTAGGTTTGTGTTTGCAGAGGCACCGGTCGCAATTCAACATCAGATCTGGATCTAGGTCTCTCCAACTGCAGCAGGAGATGAGGGAGGAAGACAGCAGCACGGGACGCCAAGAAGCAAAAAAAGAAGAGTGAGGATTGAGGAAGAGGGACTGACTAACTGACTGCCCGAGTTCAGGAGACTGACTCCGGACAGGTTAGTAGTACTGGGTTCGAGCCAAGGAGCTTTAATGTTAAAGGGGGTGGCTGGCATATACTATACAGTGGAGCAGTCAGTCGACGTACTACATCAAGAATATTGTTTTAATTAAAGAGTTACTGTGACGTGACTGCCTTCTGTGTGGCTTCCATGTGTGAGGGTCACGCGAGGCCACAGTGTTGCCGTCCAACCTGTGGCTCTCTAGAGACAAACACCTGCTCACAGTCACAGCGGCCCATCAGAAGCTGACTACAAGCCCCTTACTGCTTATCAGTTTCTTTCTTCAAGCAGAGCATTTGAAGGTGATTTACAAATGATGGCCATTTAAGAGGCCATTCTTTTGGACAGGATGTCCGTAACTTTTCATTTTGAAAGCACACAGAAACCATACGTTAGCTGCCTCTAGGCCCTTCTCTAGGTCAATTAAATATATAGAATAGTTTTCAACTAACTCATGATTTTCAGATGTTCATGTTTAACAAACCAAAAAGTGTTTATGTTTGGTAGAATGTAATATTTGCATCACATCATGTATGAACCCTGCATTTGTCAAACACTGAAACACTGAAACCTTTTCACACATTACATGTTGTTATACGTCTTAAAAGTACATTTTCACAACCCAAAGGCCAGTTTTTGCCCTTTGCTGAATTGCATTATGGTATTTCTAGTCACCCAAGTCAAGATGGGTGGGAATAATGCCACAAATGTAAACTTTTTGCCTAGCATATTTCTATAAGGATTAATATATTTGAGAGAGTCCATTATCATGGTATGTGTATGTTTCAAGTCTTCTTTGTAAAGCAGAGTATTGTTGAAAACCAGACATGGGGTTGATGAGGGTAAATGATGAGAGGGCAAGTGAGTCATGAATATTTGCCCATGATGGGGTAAGAGAGGTTGCAATCCTGGAGACTGGTGCAGTTATTTTGCTCTGATTGTGGCCATGTGCTCCTTGCATGTTTTTGAAATCGGCAAGCTACACCAAGCATTTGGCTACCAGGATTTCACTCATGTTGCCATGTTCCCACAGTGCAGATGCTTACCCGCAAGACTACATAAAATTGCCATAAAAAAACGTGTCTCGTATTAGGATTTTGTTTTCCAGGAAATATTTCAGTATGCTTGCCAGTGTATTTATCAGAAAATGTCCTCTCTTACATCATTTTTCTGACGTTAATTACTTTTTGTAAAAGGCCAATGCTTTTTGTCTTGTGGACTAATTGAACTAAGTTTGCATATTTAACTTTGAGATATGTTCACTTACTGTGCCGATATTCATGGGTGCCAGCTTTTGATTTTCGCTGTGAGGGCACACGTTCCCATGCAGAGTGGAACAAGGGAGCCGTATTCATCCACAGGTCCAAACAACACATTTTACAGTACATGTTGCAGCAGGAATAGGAAAAAAGACATGATTTACAGAAGGGTGTAAACATATAACATCTCGCACAACAGTCTCCTAACCTGCTGAGTTGCCTTTGCAATATTCTACTATAGGATCTCCTGCTATTCCAGCCCCCGACAAGCATTTCTGGCCTGCTCACCCCGTCCAATCAAGGCTCAAAGGATACAGTACTGAGTCTCCCTTTTGATTTTGCACTGAGCAGCACTTGATACACATAGTTATTATCAGCTTGTAGTTTATTTCTTTTGATAGTAAATATAATCATAATCAGTAACTTCTGAAATAAAGCATATTGCTAATTTGGACAATATGACCAAACATGCACACAATACAAATAAAAAAACAACTGTGAAATATCTGCAAAAACAGCAGTTAGCTTGAGTTCTCAAAACACAATCACCAAGTTTCAGCAATGCCTTTCACGGTCAGTGTTTCCAAATCAAAGTTTCAAAAGACCTTTTGAAACCGTTTTTCCACCAATTTCATCTGGGAAGAAATGTGTTCAAGTTCCCGACTTGCATACTGCTCTCAAATCCCTGCTTCACCAAAGTGAGTGCTCCCGGGCAAACCCTTTTATCACACTATGCCTTATCTGCTAAAATCAGAAGTCTATGCAAGGTATTCAGCTCACACTGTCTGCTACTTGAAGAAAAGCCTCACTCCTGATATTGCCACATAGGTACATATTAATAATGACAGTTCATATACTGGATGTCACAGTGTATTTGTCTACCACCTTACACAGACACAATATTTTTAATTTAACTTCCCATGACACCTTTGAGTACTAGAGATTCATGATATCACTGATGTCACTATTTACGCAAATTGGGGGTCCCACACATCTTTTGCCGCTCAGGGACCTGCAAATCCTAAAGTCGGACCTGTGGAGAGGTTTGAGAATAGAGTGCAGCAGGGCCTTGATGGGATTAAGTAGACATGTTGCTCAGTGTTAACCTGCTGCTGGGATAGAGGCTGGCCCAGAGAGGAGACAGTTTATTAGTCATGTGTTTTATACTTTCTTTTCTTCTGCAATGTTATGGAATGGTGTGCAAAATGAATGTTTTGCACAAGATGAATATTAGTTTTCTTATAAAGCCTATTGCTTCAAATATATGTTTATGAATTTCATTAGATATAAGGAGTGACTTGTTAGCTACCTATTGATTTGCAGTATTACTTTTTTTTATCACATACATTCCCCAATAATCACAACTTTTCTACACTAATTTACAATGGTAATATCTTTAGTATTGCGTTGCACAGAAAATACTGACATTTTAACGTAACCCAATTTTTGACCCCAGATTCCCCTATATTTGGGTTGTGGGAAAATGTGTGGTTTTCTGCATGTTGTTGGTATGTATCCTTGATGTGTTTTAGCAGGCTCCGCCCCATACCCCATATTTTTGTAATTGTGTGCTGTGCGATACCATGGATTAACAAATGAAATAAATCAGATTTTACTTGTACACACATTTACAAAGCCAATAGTTTTGACATTTGAATGAG
Organism: Ambystoma mexicanum; assembly: GCF_040938575.1. NCBI lineage: Eukaryota > Metazoa > Chordata > Amphibia > Caudata > Ambystomatidae > Ambystoma > Ambystoma mexicanum. The sequence goes on from NC_090924.1 coordinate 584,966,871, forward strand.
CATTGAAGAGAAGGTTTGGGAGGACAGAGGGAGAGAAGGGCAGCACGGAGTGAGGGAAGGAGTAGGTGAGCTATGCAAATAAAAATAAGAATGGTGAAGAGTGATAGAAAGAGGGGATATGATATGGGGAAAAATAGAACTTGGTTGAAGTTAATGTACATGTGCTGCAGAGGTTTGCATCTAGCCTGACGATTACAATCTCCAGTTGTAATATCAACAAGCATTGGCAATGCCAACAGTTTGGGTTTTTGTAGGCATGGGAAAGACCCTTTCCAGGCACTGCCGTAGTGGTATTAACTAGCCATCGATGGTAGCAGCTGTAAAGTGGTGCGAGTAGCTTGGCATATGATAACAGTGTCTGGCAAATGCATAATACCTATACACAAGCCAAGACTGTTGGCTTTGCCAGTGCTTGTTCTTAAAAGGACTTCAGTCAAGGAAACACATAGTGCTTTAAAATCGAGTGGCAGAAGGCAGACCTGGCTGAGACATTTTTATTACACCAGTAGTGAGGTTAGGAGTCCAAGTAAGTCCTTAGCTGTCAGAAAACTGCCAAGCACTTCAAGCACAAGGGTGATGGTAAGTCTTGAATAACAGGAGCTCAAAGAGTTCCCATGAGGAGATGTTTTGGGCAGTGAGGGGTGGGAACTGGGTGGGAATGGCCATAGGGATTAGGATGGCCCTTGACACTCAATGGGTGGGCAACTAACCAAACAACAGCTCAAGCTTGCCATTTCTCCTTATCTGGGAATAGGATACAAATTCTGCCTGGTTACTGCTGCTTATACAATGGACTGGAGCCTACGGTGGCCCATGTAGTGACAGAGGTGCACACAATAAAGGCCACCAAAGTGGATGAAGTGTGTAATAAGGGACCACTTTACATTAAACTCCATTGAAGGTATACAATTACTTTTTTTTTTTACAAAGAACTAAAGGAATGTTATCTGAATTTTCCAAAGTGTTTGCACAAAACATTCAAAGCAACAAACACCACCAACCCTTCAAAAGCACCATAAATATAATTGTCGCAATTCACAGAGGTGGGCCACTTTTTTGGAGGGTGCCGGGCCTATTTCTTGTCTAGTCTGATTCCGCCCAGAGGGCAACTTCGATCACCGACCCTGTGTTGTCATAGAGATGTTTTCTTTGAAGCTCCCATTAGCCGATGTCTCAGTAGTGGTACGATTGGGAGAGGTACTTTTAAGATGATGTCCTGAATCACTTTGATTTGCACTGGGATTTCTGGCAGTAAACAGTGTGCAGTGACTGGTCCTGGATGAGAGTGGAGGAACAAACGAAGTAAGGGAAGACATAGGGTACCATGTAGGCAGTGGGTGACATTAGCTCCCAAGGGGAGCTCAGAGTAGGAATTCCAGAGGGCAGATCAGAGTCTTGTTGGAGTTCCTAGGAACAACTCAGCATTGTATGTAGTCACTATGTGATTTTAGGAGACAGACAAGCAAATGACATTACATATCACCGAGCAAATTCACAGTAGAGGGCTAATTGTATTAGTCAACAGGGGCCAAAATAAAAGTGGGACACTACGGAGCAAGACCATAGATGGGTAAACTCATAAGGGTTTAGTTTAGTTTAGTTTATTCATTTGTATTGTGCACCAGACCCGAGGGTATGAGGGCACATGAGCAGCAAGGTTATTCAAAGCTTGGTTACAGGTTACTATGCATTACAGTATTACAATATGACAGAGGAGGCAAAACTGATAATGGGAAACATGTGCAAGAATCCTAGTGTGCAGAATCAAAACATCATATTGGGTACCAGTATAGCACAACAAAGAATGTGGATCAGGATATGAGGGGAGCAAAGAATCCAGTTGGACAATGCAAGGCATATCATGGCCTAGTAAGGCTAGTACTGAACAAGCTTTTCTGAAGTAGAACAAATTAAAATATATTGCAGTATTTCTGAAGAAATGTCAAAGTTAGAGTAACCAGGATAGATTCCTAAAACCTTTATTGGCACACGTGATGAGATGGCTAGCCCATATCTGCCACTTGTGTCAAATAATCGTGTGTCCAATCCACACAGGGCATCTGAATATACACATTCAGATGTGCTTTTTATCTCTTTGCAAAACAGAACAAGGGATGTTGCTGCAGATTTTAAAGCGCATCCTCAATCACAAATGTAATTCACGTTAGAATGCACAGAAAACAAACACATGAGCAGGGGAAAGTGCAATATATGAGGGTAATTTTTCTGACTCTTCAAGGCATTTCTTTTAAGTGTAAGAGCAGCAATATGAGTCGCTGCTAGCATACTTACATTTCTATTCCGCAATCAGGGATAGAAATGCGTTTTCCTTTTTTATTTAACTATCACAGTGGTGACCATTTAAAGACCCATGATTGTGAAATGCACTCAGTGAAGCCCAGTGGGTGTGAGTTCCCTGTCCGATATTAGGGTAGGTCAATGCTCTCAACCCTAAAGTATTGTTTTTGCAGATGCCCTGCCCGCTAAAACGTGCAGTCAACCAAAAAAGATGTCTTGCACATTTCCTAAAGTGCCACAAGTAAAACGTAAACATACTCCGCTTTTATTTTACTTGTAGCGCTTTTTGAGGATCTGCACCACAGCACACTCCATCCCTTTCTCCATTCAACCCTGTGTAATCCATTCTATTTGAAAACATAACCTGATATACCGGAAGAAAGCAAGAGAGTATACTCCAAATAACAGGGTTCGTGGGAATGCAAATGAGAGTTGGCTGATTCCTCTACACATGTTGAACATGACCTAATCCATAAACTAAGGTAAGGAGACGCTCAACAATAGGACGTATAAGCAAGCTTTAAGTAGACATAGATTATTAATAAGTTTCAACTCAATTTTATTTTTGCTATGTATAGGTATTATGTGAAACACAATTAAGTATCTAGCGCGACAGACATTATTTGACAGACGACAGAAACCTCCTGAAAAACACTTATGGTCTGACTGATACACAACAGCTAGAATAATTCCACAACTTAATGTTATCAAGTAGCAACAACACGTGAGTAAACATATTTTTTTACTAAACCCTAATTCTGATGGCAAATGTATGTCAACAAGTAATCACTAAATGTTGGTCCCTTCTGTTCGTTATATTTGTACTCTTTCAAAACAAGACATGATCCCAGAAGCAGATTAAAAAACGTTCACACATGTCACTTTGTATTCACAGAACCATAATGTCTAAATGCTAGGCTCATCCCTCCTGAGGAACCAAACAATTGTATTTGGAGAAACACGAGCCGAGGTTTCTTTTTGTTGAAATTTTTAATTTTGATGTGAATCAACATCAAATAAAGAATATTTTCAAGTTAAGAAAAAGTGAGCCAAGGCAATTTATTGAAAAATCGAATTAACACCAAGTTGGAAGGTGCAGATGAAGAGAAGTGACTCTACATAACGTTTGCTAATTTTCAGCACACTCGGCAGCCTCACTGTTAGAGCACCTTATTACCTAGCCTCAACATAAATAAAGATCTACACAAACCACAACATAGAGCTCGCACAAAGGTTGCCTTTATGCTGCAAAATACCACTTTTCCTTCTGCAACCACAGCAGAGCAGAGCTAATAAAAATGTGATTTCCAGAAATACTAAAAACAAAATGTCGCAAAGATTTAAAACAAGATCGGAAGAGGCAGAAAAACGTTTCTCAGGATCCAAGGTCACAACAGATACTGGAGACACCAGCAACAACACTAATACTACTTCCCTTAAAGCATTGTTTGAGAAATTGGAACCGCTAACCAAAACAGAGATCTCAAGTTGGTGAGAGATAGCAACACTAGAAAAATAACTCGACGTTAATGGAATACCAAGAGGATTGCGCATTTGTATCTTCCCATCTTTTGAGGAAGATGAGGTGGAAGCACTCAAAGATTGGGAACAATTGCTGATTAATACCTCAAAAGGGATGATATGTGGGGTAATAGATCAAGCCAAAAAAGCACATGCAAGTTTACTCAAATAAATTGATATAATTAAACAAAAAATTATAGATCTGAATAAACCATAAGCTACATTCAAAAATAATATTAGACAACTTCCTGAATATCTATACAAATTAACTCAAAACCAAAAACCAGAGAAAGTTCTTCAGGTGAGAAATGGATTATAAACACAACAGAGTGTACAAATTTCAAAAACCCAGAACATCGACTTGGAACCTTAAATCTTTCAAGAAACCTCCCACCAAAACTTCAAGACTTTTTATCCACATCTCCACAATCATCTGAACCAGAGACAGCCAATTAAAGTGACATAGAAACATCTAGCACAAGTACATCAAGTTCGACCAAAGATACAGACTAGATTGCACCTATCCACTTTTCAAATCAATTCAATCAAGGACAAAGGAAACTACATCCACAAATGTAAGCCAACAAGGGTAGGCTGTAGGGATAAGGGGAGCTCCAAGAGATACCAACAGCACAGAAGGAATCCTAACAAGATCCAAAAACATTCTATCAAGGAAAACTTAGTCATGAATTTTACGGGACAGGAACTCTGCCCAAATGTAATTTCAGCCCTAGATAAAGGTCTCTCCTTTTGCCCCGCTAATAAAATGAACTATTTTCAAACAAATGTGGACTTGTTTAAATTCTGTAGAAGTTTGAGACTCAAGAAATATTTTTCCACAAAAATTGCAAGAAATTTCAAAGAAACGGTATCCATTCCATCAACTTTAACAACATCCATTGCTAAACAAACATTAACACTTCTTAGTTTACAGAATACACCTGAGGAACTCACTTTGGAATCCCTTGCAACATAACTACATTTAGACCTAGGATTGACACAGGAAACAAAACTAAAACCTAAATCAACATTTAACCCCAACTTAACATTGGACAATTCAATAGACATCTTTCAGAAACTTGTCACCAATGATATTAATACAATATTACCTGTCCAGCCAACAAAAGAAACCCATTAAACACAATTTGACCTACAAGAAAACCAAACCAACCCAGCAACTAGGCAACAATAAGGATATCATTTTAAAACAAGCAGATAAAGGAGGTGAAATAGTATTACTCTCAACAACCGACTATATCACAATGGCCAATGTCCACCTGCAAGATGACAACTGTTATGACAAACTATCTGACAATCCCCTACCTGCACTAACGAAAGAATGGAATATCATGAATAATCACTGGCACAATCAAGGTCTACTATCCAATGAAGAAAGAGATTTCATGAAAACACCAAATCCAATAATTGCCACAGCCTATTTCATTCCAAAAATCCACAACACCTTCACCCATTTGCTGTCAACCAGATAGCTAATTAATGGAGTTGACTCCTTAACAGAACCCATATCTGAATTTATTTACCAGCACCTCCAACCTTTGGCAGCAGGATTATCTTCTTTTATACAGGACACCAAACACATTATTAAAAAATTGACCACTGTCAATTGGGAACCTAACTTCAGACTTGTAACATTTGATGTCTCATCTCTGCATACCAGTATCTTACATTCAAAAGGAATCAACACAACACATTATTTTCTAAAGACATGTTCAATATTTTATTACCAACAAAATCTAATGATATTGGAGATGCTTAACTTCACATTACAGAATAACATCTTTATGTTCAGCAATTACATCTACAGGCAAAAGCAAGGAACAGCGATGGGGCAAAAATCATCCCTCCCTACGCTAATCTCTACATGTGCCATTTTGAACTTCAGCACACTTGGCAACATCCAGCTTTTACAGACAACAATAACATAATTTTATGGGGCAGATATATCGATGATATTCTAGTTATTTGGAATGGATTACAACAACAATTACAATACAAGATTATCATGCACACCACAACAAAAACACATACAATTTGCAACTCACTATGCAGGAAAGCACAGAGAGAATACAATTCATAGACTTGAACTGTACGTAGAGAACAACACCATTCAATCCACCCTTTATGTGAAACCAACAGCGGGAAACAGTACGTTATATGCAACTAGCAGCAACATAGTAAATCCAACATTCCATATAGAGAATTCCTAAGAATAAAAAGAAACTGTATCCAAACCAATGAATTTATCAAACATGTTGGATATGCCATACAAACATTTCAAGCAAGAGGCTACGACAACAACATCCTAAATAAAGCATACCAAAAACAACATTCAGAACAAGAACTGAATTATTACAAAATAAAGTAAAATCAAAATCAATTCGGAGGCGCAAATACATAGAAAAATATTACAAAAACATTGGTCAAACAGCAGGTGAAGACATTCAACAACATCTGGGAAATTCTTCATGTATAGCTTATCACAAAGCAAAAAAATTTAAAAAGGTACTATGTCCATCACATTTCCAACTTAAGAAACCACAAAAAGGAGTAACACAACTTTGGAATTCACAAAATTTAAGAGGAAACTACAAATGTGGCTCTTGTACAGTGTGTGCTTTCTCTGTTAATGGAAAAACCATTTTCGAATTACCAAATGGCAAAGATCACAAAATAAGAGATTTTATCAACTGCAATTCTAAATTTGTAGTGTATGGGATTTTATGCATCTTTCAAAAACTGTATATAGGCAGCACAATCTGCCATCTGAAAAAAAGGATCAAAGAACATTTCAAAACTTTAAAAAACAAAGACATCAAGTATCCACTTGCCTACGATTTTTATCATGAACATGCTAATGAAAATTATGAACAAGTGAAATTCTTTGGTATTGAGAAAGTTGCCAAACCAGCAAGAGGAGGAAACAGAGAAAAATGCGAGGCAGAATGGATTTGTTTGGCAGATTGTTGTTTCAAAGGCCTAAATTCAGACTCAGAAATGAGCCATTTTTTATGACTACCCATCCATCTTTTCTTTTGTCACCATCATTTTGTCAATTGTGTTATTATTTTCCCCATTATCTTTGATTATGTATGAGGTTGCATTAGCTTGTGTATATATATGGATACAATTCTAGCCTTAATATCAGGTGCCGACATTGGCATTCATAAAAAGGGTATCTCATATATCTATTAGAATTTGCAAATACACCAGTTAAATTTAAGCATTAACTATAACGCCTACACCTAAAAATCGGCATCAGCTCAATTCAAAATGACGGACAACGTGATGATGTAATTGCGTCACGACGCGATGCGTCATCACGCCACCATAAATATGTGGCCATTTTGGTTTCACTTTGCTCACAGCCGCGGTTATCATGCCACAGTGATTTATCTGTCCCAGTTGCTCTACACATGATGAACATTACCTAATCCATAAACTAAGCTAAGGACACGCTTAAAAATAGGATTTATAAGCAAGCCTTAAGTAGACATAGATTATTCATAAGTTTCAACTCAATTTTATTTTTGATATATATAGGTATTATGTGAAACACAATTAAGTATCTAGATGGACAGACATTATATGACAGACAACAGAAACCTCCTGAAAAACAATTATGGTCTGACTGATACACAACAACTAGAATAATTCCACAACTTAATGTTATCAAGTAACAACACGTGAGTAAACATATTTTTTACCAAACCCTAATTCTGATGGCAAATATATGTCAACAAGCAATCACTAAATATTGGTCTCTTTCGTTCGTTATATTTGTACTCTTTCAAAACAAGACATGATCCCAGTGCAGATTAAAAAACATTCACACATCTCACTTTGTATTCACAGAATCATAATGTCTAAATGCTAGCCTCGTCCCTCCTGAGGAACCAAACAATTGTATTTGGAGAAAGACATGTCGAGGGTTTTTTTATGTTGAAATTCATGCCTTTAATATCAAGCAATTATTTTCATTTTGATGTAAATCAACATCAAATAAAGAATATTTTCAAGTTAAGAAGGCAATGTATTGAAAAATCAAATTAACACCAAGTTGGAAAGTGCAGATAAAAGGAAGTGACTCTACATAACTGTTAGGACAGATTTCATTTCATATGTAATGTTCCCTCCAGTTGTACACCCCCAAACGTTTTGCTGCTGTTTAAACACCTTGGTCTGACTTTGCATGGGGAGCACAGCCTTCTGCTGCACTCCTCTGGGCTTTCGCTCACTTTTTTATGGGGAAACTGACATGCCCTTAAAACAGTCAGTGCTGGGGAACTTTGTTTCCCTTAGTCCCTTTCCAATGTTGCAACTTTTCTGCAACATGTAACAAGTGCCCAATGTACCTTACAGTAGAGTGCACTTGGGTCTCATAGTCAATTACAAAGACCCTAGACACTCTTGTAGGACTTTTTGGGATGTGTGCAGATGAGTCATGGACAGGGCTGGTGGCAGCTTATCGTTTCATATAATTGTTACCCTTTCCTGCCATTTAAACTGTGTTAACCGCGTTTGGCACAAATAGGTTGCCTGGCTCCAAAATGGTCATGCCATGAGGTTCTTTGTCCTGTCCTTTGGCCATCTTGCCCCTTTGCCTTCCCCAGGCTGAGCCGACCCGGGTCAATCCTTATTTGGTCATGAAGTTTCCCGCAAATCGCCAAGCTTTCACGGGCTTCTGCATGCCTTGTGTGTGTGCCTCCAGGATGTGGGCTGAGGTGTCTGTCCCCAATACACATCCTGGGTGCCAGAGAGTCTGGAGTGTTGTGCATGCCTGGGACCACTGTGGTCCATGATTGGTCCATGTATGGAGTGTGTGTTTGTAAGCAGATCTCCCATTGGGTCCTCTCTGTTTTGGCGCAAAGGGAACTTTTAGATAAGAGGAGGCTGAAAACACTCATACCATGTCGATCTCTGGAGTTCTCACTGAACTAAGAAATAGGTTCCAAGTATCCTGAAACTAAGAAGCAGAGTCGAGGAACCGCTGGAAGGTTTGGCACCCTGAGCCAGATGTCATCCCGTGAGACCCCTCTGCATCTGGTCATCCTAGAATGTTTGCGAAGATGCTTCGACCCATTAGAATAGTGGGACCAAATATTCTCGGCACCTTCAACAAAACCTGCAAGGAAGCCTTCTCGGAAGTGTCCGTGGGACACCAGTGGGATGACCAGTTTACGCAGGACATTTGCTCTGTCTCTGCCGTAGTTTTGAGAAGGCCCTCAAAACTTGGCATACTGCTAGCTCTGTGTCCCCGGCACCCTCACACCGAATTTTGAACACTTGGCATTTCCAGGTCTGAATTGAGACGAGTGCGCCAGGACCAGAGTAAACACAGTTACCGTGTTTTCCAGCCGCGGCGACGATCTTCGCAGGTGTGCTGAATTTGTGACCCTCTTGCCCCTGAAGCCTGCTGCAGTGAAACTGGCCTGATCAGTCCATCAGTAGCGGAGAAACCATCACTGTCCCATTTGGGAATCCTCACTGTATCTTCGGAACTGAAAGCCGCAGAGCTGTCATATTGCCGAAGTAGAACCCGCAACCGAAGTGGACTTGACTGGCGTAGTTTGGTTCGGAGTGCATCTGGGGTCGGTGAGTAAACCTAACCCTAACTGGTGGCCCCTAACACCTCCATCCATTACTATGCACGAGTGGCCCCTGGGGGTCCCTCTCATTTCCACTGCTAGTGTGAACTAACAAACTATTCCCGAACCTTGGAATCACCTCTGCTTTCAAGTGGAAGCCCTCCTCGAATAGTGGGAATCTGTTCTTCATCACCTCACCCACCTTCCTGAGCTGCTAGAGACCCCTGAAGAGACCCCGTTTTGGCCAATGGAACAACCGCGTGCGCCTGCACTGCATGTGCTATTGAGCATAAGGCTCCTATCTTCTTAGAGTTTGGACTACCTCTTAGTTAGGTGTGTGTTTGATGTTGAAGGGGACTAAAGACTATCTTCACTGCCTATTTTCCTTCCCCTCTAGGTTGTGAATATATTTCGTGCCATTAACCCTTTAAACCCCAATGGTCTTGTATATATCGTGTATTGATTGTGTTGTGTTGGTTTGATAGTATTGCTGTGATTCTTTTACTGTGTGTTGAGTTACAAAGGCCTTGTAATAAATGTGTTTATATTATTGATATATACACCAGTCTGGGAGTAATTTGTAAGTGTCCTTACTCTGTGTGCTCATTGAGGTCTTTCAGTCACCATCACCCCTCCTGAGACTTAGGGCCTCATCACGACCTTGGTGGTAACCCTTAAATCCGGCGGTAGCGCTATTACCACTGGATTTAAGGGTCCGCCGAATCAGGGCCTCGGCAGATTTCAACCCAGCTCTGAGATGGTGTGAAATCTGCCGAGAATTCGCGCTCATACCGCCGGCAGGAAATCCGCCGGCGGTATGAGCGCGAAATTTCCCCATTGAGCCCAATGGGGAATGGGGCATTCCCGAATGGGCTCAATGGGGAATGGAGACTTCCAAGTCCGCCCAACTGGTGACCCTGCGCTATTAGCGCCGGGGGTATGGCAGTCGCGCTAATAGCCCCCGCACTAATACCGCCGGCGTTACCGCCGAGGTCGTGATGAGGCCCTAAGTCTTGACCGCAGATCATTGCTACCTTGATTGGTCTGGCTTGTCCAGAGGTTACCCTGTTCCAAGAAACTAGGCTGGCATTCTGAACATCTGCCCACCAGGTCAGAGTTCAGAAATGCATCTTAACAATAACGTTTGCTAATTTCAGAAACATATATGATTGGTGCTGATAGGAGAAATTACAACACAAATAAGGCTGCAGAGTAAGGATGGAAGCTGAGAAGTCTTTCAAACCCGATGCCCTACAATTTGATGTATTGCTTAAATGTAATAGTGGTACCAGTCTGGGTGCCTGATGTATGGATGCATTGCTAAAGACTTCTTCTGGTGACAATGTGGGTGCTAGAAGTTATGGATGTATTGCTGAAGTATTAAAGAGGTGCCTATTGTTATGGATGTGTTGATAAAATGGTATGGAGGTGTGAATAAAGTGTCAGATCCTATCAATGTAATGCCCAATGACTGATTTGTAGGGTGCATGTGTAGTGTGTTGAATGTTCGCGTGGAAGCAGAGGAAGTCTTTTTTATCCTTGGTTGTATGTATGGGAAGAAGGGAGGTGTGTTGTATCTTGCATGCGTGGGCAACTGATGTCATGTGTGGAGTGTGGAATGTGTGGCATGTAGTGACCCAGGTGTTCTGCCCAAGGATTCTAGTATTGCAAGTTGGGAGGATGTAGCCTCGCCGGTGGGCACCAGTGGGTCCAGCTCCGTTGTAATGTACCAAGATGTAACCTATGAAGATGTACAATACATCTACTTACATGGAAACATAACTGAATCATCCTGGACATCACTTCACAACACTCTGCTTAATTTATTTTTTTATATATTTGCTTTGGATATTTCTGTGTGGAGCTGTTAAGACCTCCTTGTAAATTATTATTTGTAATTCCAATAAAATAAAACTATAGATATATGTATTGCTCAGGTTAGTTCCTTGTGTATGCATGTGCAGCATTGTATTTTTCCTCAGTAGCATTCTCTATGTGCTAGATAGGTGTCAGTAAACAAGAAACGATATACACTCTAACCTGAAAACTAAGAAGATATGTACATCAGGATATACAGCACGAATGCACACCAAGAATCTTCATAGGTTTTCTGGCAGAGCCCACTAACTGTTCGTACAGTAACCTCAGAAGTCAGGATTGTATTCTCAGCAGGTAGTTTGCGTAAAAGAATTGTCTTCAAGATCACCCCTTTCCCGATAATAGAACTAGTCATTCACAGCTGAAAGACCCTGTCAAGCAGAACCTTGGGTGCACATTGTCACATTGTGACATGACCAATTCCACCTCTCCCACATCATTGTGTCGGCGGCCTCCAGTTTCTGGCCAAGTTACGGATAAGTGGTGTTGGGTTAGGGAGGGGGTGGGACTAATGAGATCACATGTTTTCGGCAGTTAGCCGTTAAACTGAAGTGAATAAAGGAGTTCCATGCTACGCTCTGTGCCCGTGTGTAATTGGACTATTCATGGCCCGTCTAGTGAAGAGTCCTGCGGGACCCTGTGCAAGGTCCGCACTCGGGGTCTTACACACAAGGGCTTACATTATTGTCTGTCTGCCTCAAAGTGTCCTGCCACACTCCTGCCACCAATGCAGTGAAGTGGACGTACTGCAGCATTAAGCGCCATGCAAGGCACAAGCATGTCATAGCCTTGTGGAAGATATCATTTACACTCATTTATTCCAATGATGGCAAACAGAGGTGATTTATTCATTGGCTTGCAAGTCAAGGAACTCAACATATCAATCCCAGCAATCCCACCTAGCTAATCTAACGTGCCTTCCAGGCCCAGTTTCTGTATACCCTTTTGGTCACCTGACCATGGAACATTAAAAAAACACTCCTCCTTAGACTTCCGGCATGCTTGTCCCACCTTTGCGAGGGCAGTAACCCTATTCATAAACCTAGATGTCTATGATTTTTGTTCATGAATAAGTATGATGCAGCTTCATGTGATGCAGCACATAAAGAGTTGGAGATTACGTCCAGGGGAAGCCCTTCTGGGTGAGCCGAATCAGCCGAGATGCGTCCGTCAAGACCCTGCCTGACGGCTTCCAGACTGGCTAGATCTGGCGGACATAAGCCCAGGTCTTTGCTCCTATACCTCCAGAGAAGACGGAGCATGACTGTCCATTGTACCTACACAAGGGTCAAATGTCTGTGATTGAGTTCAGCCAAGCAGGTGAGGGAGGCCTAATAATTTTACATTACGAAGAAAAACTAGGGGTTATGGGGCACAAAATCACAGAAAGGGGCTTTCAGAGCTGATGTTCATATGGGAGGTTCCCTATCTCTTCTACAAAAGAAAAACATCCACCCTCATTGTCTGCTCATTACATACGCTCATGTATTTATTCATGTATTCATTTATTTGAGGTGGACCTCTGTTCCCACAGCCTTATGTGGTGACAGTCATGCAGAACACAACTGTACAGGAATCATAAGCTGCACTCTCAGAGAACATATTAAAAAATCCTATCCCACTTCACCCATCCCTCAGCATGGTACCAAGCATATTTTTTTTTCTAGCAGAAAGAACTTAAAGAATATGTTGGGGCACAGCCTGTTCAGACCCAGCCCCTATCAGCTACGGAGTGCCTCAGGGGGCCTGTATCTATCTGGCCCCCTTTAATATGTACATAAAGCCCCTATGTGAATTACTAGGAGCCAAGGGTCTCCATTTTAGTAACTACGCAGATTACTTTCAGCTTATTATGGAACTCAGTGGTGACGATCTCTCTGATACAGCTAAGCTGAATGACATCTAATGATTCATCCAGGAATGGATGATTAGTAACTGGATGTGTCTAAACAGCTCAAAGACCGAGCTCATGATCTTTGGGACAAACCAAGCAAGAAGTAAGCTCCATTTAACGTATGCTAGCTTTATACTTGACAACTGTTGCATTAAGGTAGTTGACAAAGTAAAAACGCTTGGTATAGTACTTGAGGCATCTCTGAACTCAGATGCCCATGTCAATAATATTGCCAAAAATACACACTATCATCTTAGAATTCTGAGACAAAATAAAACCACTAGTGTCGCGAAAAAACTGTGAAACCTTAACTAGAGCTATAATTAGGCTCCGGTTGGACTTTTGTTGTGCCTTACTTAGCAGAGCAAGTAAAATGAATATCCAGAAGCTACAGATCATTCAAAATGATGCTGTCAGGATAATACATAATGTCCCTAAGAAAGAACACATCTCCTACCATTGGAAAAAACGTCATTGGCTGTCGGTGGAAAAAATAATTCAATTCAATGTATTATCCTTAACCCATAAGTGCTTACATGGGAAGGCGGCAGAATACTTGAAACTCACCTTGACATGATACACACCTAACAGGAATCTAAGATCAAGTTCAGCACATCTCCTTACCATTCCTCATGCCAAACGAGTCAGAGGAAAAGACAGATCCTGTCTGCTTAGAGCTGCGGGTGCATGAAATAATCTTCCTACATTCATGCGATCAGAACAAAAATACAATATCTTCCGAAAAAGACTTAAAAACATTTCTCTTTGAATAAATAGTTGTTTGGAATGTATGTCTCGTCTTACCTCTGTCTATTTGTGAGTCCTGATGCCTGCGGGCTATGGCGCATTAGAAATAAACAAATACATTTTAAAATAAATTGCTGTGACTCGTGCCTCATGCAGTTGGAGCTGCCTGCGCTCCACTCGTACTCCAGTGCATGCCACACCGGAGCAACACGCAGGATTGGGAGAGCTGTTCTCTCCCTCTGGGCATCTAATTTCTTTACTGCTTCCTGCTGTTCACTCTCTGCATTTCTCAGGGTCCCCAACCTCTGCCTTAGCTTTGACACAGTGTCACGCTTCCATGATGGGGGCAGCTCCATGATCCGCACCTTTCTCAAACTTCTGCTGCGTCCACTGCTTCTTACTCCTTCTGATGTCATGCACCTGGAGGCACCTTTTATATTTATAAATCCTGCTCGAGTGTGTGTCATCCAACTACTAGACTGCATACTGCAATTCTGTGCCTCTGAGCCCCTCTTCCTCCTCTCAGTATGCAGAGCATAATGGGACTTGAAGTCCCTAATGTTCTGATTTATGTTAAGTTCATTCACTTTACTCTGCTTTAATGATGTATAGGATGCACACTGAGGGGAATCTTTTTAAGAAAATTATGGTTGCTTCTTGACCTCACAATTCAAATAAAATGCACAATTGTAATAATCAGAAGCAGTATCAATTCCTTGATTTTTTCTTCCTTGTTTACCATAAGGGTTTTCACACTTTGGGCCTCATGACGACTTTGGCGGTAACCCTTAAATCCGGCGGTAGCGCCATTACTGCCGGATTTAAGGGTCCGCCAAATCAGGACTTCGGCGGATTTTGCCCCAGCTCTTAGCTGGGGGGAAATCCGATGAAAATTTGCACTCATACCGCCGACGGGAAATCCGCCGGAGGTATTAGCGTGAAATTTCCCCATTGAGCCCAATGGGGAATGGGGCATTCCCGAATGGACTCAATGGGGAATGGGGATTAACATTACCGCCAAACTCGTGATCCGGCGCTACTAGCGCCGGGGAGTTCGGCGGTAGGGCTAATACTGCCGGCGGTAGTACCGCCGGCGTTACCCCCCAATTCGTGATGAGGCCCTTTGTGTTAAAGGGAGTCTGGGAAGGGAAGTTGTATGATGACAACAAGCCATCATATAGTCAGTTATTAGGGAATCCCCACCCACAGAAGATGATGAATATAATATTTTGCCTGACTTTCCCCTGATTGCCTCCTCCTCCCATGTGATCCACCCGGCTATTACCACCTCAAAAGTCAGGATCAGGTAGCGGCTGCCTTCCCCATGCCGCATGGGAGGAGACTTTAGGCTGGGATTCTGTGAGAACTTCACAGGATTCATCACATACCCTTCCCCTAAAGACCCGGTCTCCCGTTCCAGGTTCTTTTTCAGCCCCTGATCCACAAGTTTCCCCCACATTCAAAGAATCCCAGTTCCATGCTGGATCTTCCGAAAACTTTTCTTTGTATCTCAAGAATTTAGGCAACAGTAGAATGAAGAAAAAGTCTATTTTCATTTTTTTATAAATACTATATATTATCGGAAAATCAGTTCCGATAATGTTTTAATCGGGTAAACCTGGAATAATAAAAACATTTATTCTGGTGGTTTTCCCCGAATGTCAATGGTAACTGCTGTTCTATAATAGACTTCCTCATCTCCATCGACACAAGTAACATTAATTGGGTGACTCTTTTTATAACCTTTGACAGTTATTAAAATGGACCTTATGGCTGTCTGTTCACTCTTCCATTTACTATTGCTAAGTTATGTGTTTTAAAACTCTCATTACCTAGAAACGCATTTTTAACACTTTCCACATCATTATTTATTTATTAAAAATTCTCGTAACACTGCGCCACATGCCCATAGGCCTCATGGCGCGCACACATGATCGGCAAGGCACACACCACTACAAGGAGTTCTAAACAATGCTAAGAAGATAGGCCAATGCAGAAACTCAGGGATCAAAATGGGAAGGGCTCCTTAATCAAAAAGAAGTCCTAACCAGGCGGCAGGTCAAAGAGAAACGTTTCAGTTTCCTCTTAAGCTTAGCCGGCGTCTCGGAAGCACTAATGCCGAGAGGCAACAGGTTCCAGGCAGTGGGGCCTTGAACTTTAAAACTGCACCTGCTGGCCTTCACCAACCTACAACTGGGTTGAACCAGTTTAATGATGTTAGGGAGTATTCTCCAGAATGGGTAATTTCCCTTACCTACTGAGTTCCTCAGCAGCTTTGCTGGATTTCTAGGATTAATTTTTTTCACCCGTTAAGAGTGTTAGCCTTTTTTCCCACTCTTACATGTGTTTTACTGTGTGTGTTTAACATTTTCTTGTGTTCATAGACTGTGGAGCCTCACCTACTGCATAGGCATCATCTTTTTACTGTGTGTTACACAGCACCTTCAGTGCAGTAACACAGGGTTGTCTTTTTTACTTCCCAACTCCGACTCCATTTTCTGGGACTGAGTACTGTCTCCCAGAACATGTAAAGTTGCAATTGACTTTATTAGTCTCTTTTAAAACTCACATATACATAGTACAAACTATCTTAAATAGAGTGCCGGAAAGGGTTAATACTTATCCCTTTTTGTCTGTTTCTCTTGGAGCATTGTTTCACTCCCTTTTCATTAAGACTTGGCTGATGGAAGTGGTAAGTACCCTATTATTCCTACTGCGGTTATCTTAAATAGCCTTGGTATTGTTTTAGGCTATCTTGGTATTCTCGAACTTAAACCCGCTAAACCATATACGTTTTTATACAGTTCTGGCTGGGTTTATTCGCCATTTCTTTTTGTAAACGTCTTTCTCGTTTTTCACTCTGCGCGCCAAACCAGGTTTGGTTCCTTTGTTCGGCGTCCTTTCACGGGCTTCTCCACAGAAGCCCTTCCTAGGTGCCTGTATGTCTGGGGGGGACAGGATTGAACTTTTGCTTAATTATTTTAATCTGTTGTTCATATAGGATTTTTTACGTAATTTAGAACTTCTGCTATTTTAGCAATTGTATTGACATGCTGTGTAGAATATTAAATTGACTTGTATTTTAAATTGACTTGAGGCTAGTCTCTGCTAACACTGCAGAGAAATAGAAAGTAAATCTGGTGTGTTGTTTCTATAACGCAACCTTAAGTGCCTCCTGTGTGTAATACATGGGATCAGCTGTTCCTGGCTTCCCTCATGCACTGCATAGCATTGGGAACTACATTTCCCAAGGGATTTGTAGTTTAAGGCTGACCTCTTAACCCCGACCTCGGCGCGAACGCGCCTGCGCGCAGGGTTCAAGCTCATTCCAGTCTACGACAGTCCGCGACTAGTACGGGGCCACAGGACCATACTTCTTCCCCCCATCAAGCTATGGGTATTCAAGAAGTACTTAAGGTAATTGCGGCTGAAAAAATGAAATCTAGCCTACGAGCAATGGCAGCGAGCGTAGATACAAAGATCATTTTGCCAACATTGTCCGAAGATGCAGCTGCATCAAAACCTAATACGGCCCCTAATACTTTGAGATCTAATTCTTGGGATATGAATATATCTAGTACAAATAAACAGATATATAAGGGTCTGGTTTCTACTCATTTAGAATCCAACCCCATTTCAGGTACAAATTTTACATCAGGTCTAAATGGATCTATTTTACCGGATACCGGGAAGTTGCATACCAGAGTGATCAAGCCCGTAAACACCCTCCACTGCTTGCTATTAAACACACGATCGTTAGTCAAACACGCTACTGATGTTGCAAATGTAATTGAGGACCAAAAACTGGACCTTTGTGCTCTTACAGAGACCTCGGGAACCAAGACTGCGGCTCCCTCTCTGAATCTGGCCATTCCAGAAGGATATGCCATGATTAGGAAAGATATTGTCGAAGGGAGAGGAGGTGGGGTGGCATTCATATTAAAGGAGGCACTAACAGTATGGGAAACAGCAGGGCTTACCATTGAAGGGATAGATACCTTACATATAAAAATTGGTATGAATGCGGAAGCCACTACCAATTTTGTTCTAATTTATCGTCCTCCTTCCTCAAAAATGGACCTATTTTAGGCAATTAATATTTACCTCTTACCACAGCTTAAAAGCACTTCAAAATATATAATTTTGGGTGATTTCAATTATTGGTTGGGTTCCATGCAGGACCAGGGGGCCACTGAGTTACAACATTCACTAAGCAGTCTAGGTTTTTCCCATTGCATGTTGTCTACAACTCATGTATTGGGTCATACGCTAGAATGGCTCTGTGTACTTAACACCTCCTGTGGCGAAGTTAGCTCCAGTATTTGCCCTTGGTCGGACCATTTCTTTGTTCATTTTACCATTATGGTACCAGTTGTAATTAAAAAGAACCACATACTTCAGGAAAGATTTTCCCGTAACACAAAGCAATTGACAATTGCCAATATTGAACCCCTGATTGGTAACATACTTGATTTTGCACCTGGAAAAGCTCTGACAACTCAAGAAATGGCCACAGCTCTAACTAACAATTTGGTTAGTATATCAGGTAAATTAGCACAACTCAAACAGAAAAAGATACGTAAAGACAACAATAATAAAAAGACTTGGTTCTCTGAGGAACTGAGAAAACTCAAATCGGCTTCGAAGAAATCTTTTCATGTTTGGAAACGTGGCCTTAACCCAGTTTCACTAACCTTATATAAGAAAGCTGTCCTGGACTATAAAAATGCTATACTTCTGGCTAAGATAAACTATCATAACACTTGCATAAGTAATGCTGTTTCTGATACTAAAGAATTGTTTAGAATTTTAAAGGAACAGGAAATCACGACTGCCCCATAGGGCTTAGCAGAAACAAACGATAAGGAATGGTGTCAATTTATCCAAAATGGTTTGCAAAATAAGCTGAATAATATCCGAGCAACTATGCTTGAAAAAAAGAAGCAGAATTTGGCCTCTTTGGATACCACGTCACTGAAAGTCTTTATAAAGAATCCAGATATCCCTATTTTAAACTTTCATCCAATAAGCGAAATGGAACTTGAAAAATAGGACAGTGTTGAGGTGATGCTTGTGCATCCACGATAATCAAATCCTGTGTTCCATCCCTAGTAAAAGCAATCTGCACCTTCGTTAACGCCTCACTTAAGGAGGGGAAAGTGCCATAGGAACTAAAACAAAGTAAAGTTAGCCCAATCATCAAGAAACCAGGACTGTCAAGAGATAATCCACTGAATTTTCTCCCCATCTCGAATATTCCATTTCTATTGAAAATTCTTGATAGGGTGGCTTACCATCAGATCGCTGAACACCTGAATCAGCATCCTATCCTGCACTCTCATCAATCAGGTTTGAGAAAACTGTTTGGAACTGAGACCTCTCATTTGGAACTTAAATCCAGGCTACTTACACAAATGGATAAGAGTGGGCTCTCATTGATCATATCACTGGATCAATCTGCAGCCTTTGATTTAATTGAACACTCCATATTGAATACGAGGCTCAAGGAAGTGGCTAATTTCTCCAACCAGGCTGCTGCTTGGATCGCTTCCTTCTTAGAACACAGACACAGTAGTATCTGTTTGGATGCTGCTGAAGCAGATTTAATCCCGGTTCTCTATGGAATTCCACAGGGGGCTAGCACCTCACCATGTATTTACAATCTTTTCATGGCACCTTTTTTTTCTACATGTTGGAGCAAGAGGGTGTAATTTTTTCTAATTACGCAGATGACACCCAATGTGTGATGCATCTAACTGGCTCCCATGAACTGTATGAGCTGGAAGCTAACAGAATCTTCAGCTTGATTGAAAACTGGATGCTGAATAATTATCTGGCTCTGAATAGGGCTTAGACTGAGTTAATGATTGTTGGCTCCCCACATTCGATGAAGGTCCTAAATCATGCCTACAGCTCTTTCACGCTAGGGGATGATATCATATGCCCACTCCCAAAAACTAAAATATTGGGAGTTACCCGTGACCAGTCTCTCAATATGAAAGTTCACGTGTCCTCCGTTGTGTTTGGGAAGTATGCTGCCAGCAGGCTTGATCCTTGTGATCATTCTAGATAGGATTTGTTAGGTTAGTATAGGTGTCCTCTCCTGTTGTATGTCTTGTACTACTGTTAGCGCCTTCATGCCGACAAGCCCATAGTGCGCTTTATAAATATCATGTAATGTAATGTGAGGGAGGGGTTTAGGACATGTCGCACTCTGATTTGATTCAGCTGTGATGACTGTCCCGGCGGGACAGCCACCCTGCTGTGTGATTGACAGCCAGGCTGTGTGAATGGGGGAAAACTGCATAAAAAGCAGGTCTCTGGTGCTGGAAAGGCAGAGTCGCCACTGGAACTAGAGAACCGAAGAGGAGCTGACAGAAGAGGACCCCTACCACGACTGAACCTCCCGGTGAAGCCCTGCTGCAGGTCTGAATCTTCATACTCCAACGACAGGGAAGATCCGCAAGGAATCTTCTCCCCTTGAGCTGGTAGGAACAACCAGTTTACCTAACTGCTCGCCAGGCCTCCCTTCTCTGGTTGAATTTGCTGTACAGAGCTACAGTGAACCGGATATCCAGGAGGAACGGGCCCTGCTTGCGTTTTAAGGAACACACCTTTTATTCGTTGCTTTGCTCTGCTGCTGGTTTCTTCCCTGGGCAGTGCAGGACCCTCCAGTCTTCCTACTTCATGTCAGTCCGACAGTCGCTTCAGGAACCGTGAGCCGACAGGACCTGCCAGCAACGTGCGCCTCATCTACAGCCTTCCTCTCCATTTAAGGTACTGTTCAAATCCGGGTGTTCGTTTCGTCCAGCCGCGGTGACGGTGTGAAACCTTTAGCCAATCCAAGGGCTTGTCCTTCTCCATTCTTTAAGCTAACTTTTCTGCCGACCAACTTCATCCGTAACTCTTGGCAAAGACTTAACCGCGAACTACCCTGAACTGTGTGATCTTGAGCAAAGACGTTGGTCCATTGACTTTGGGCCAGGCCCCTTTAATTTGATTTCCTCACTGCAGTTCCTTTTTCTAGATTGCCATGCTTACTTACTTGTTGGTGCTGCTCAATTCTTGTCTAACTTTGTCTTTTCCTCCCTTTTAAATTGCTCGGGTGCCATTTTGCTCACACTTCATTTTGAGCCTAACTTGTTCAAAATCTATTGGGGGAGGTGCAGTGTATTAAGAGTGTGATTTTTCAACTGCTTTAGTTTAGTGAAATGTTGTACAACTGATGTATCAATAAATGTATATTCTTTTACTCAGAAACCTTGAGTCAGTGTTTGTTTGAATCAAAGTAATTGCTGTCCTTTGTGTAACTATTGATACTGCTCACTTGCTCTTGAGATAAGTCTGGCTGCTCAGCCATCGCTACCACTTTACTGTGTAGTACAGGCTTGTACCAAAGGTGAATATGTACAGTCACTTGTAGTCCTAATTGTGTGTGGTGTTCCCAAAGGGTACTGCATATAATTCTGCCTAACAAATGAGATGTTGGGATTTAAGAGAGCGGACAGGGGAGTGTGGTTGAAGACGTGCCACAAGGTACTCAGGGGCCAGGTTCACCACACACTTCAAGTCAAGATAAGAACTTTATGTCTGATTTTAAGTTTAACTGGAAACCAGTTTACACCCCGCCTGGCCGCAGTAATATGGGTTTGTCTAGCCAGACCCATAACCGCCCGCACTGCCCCATTCTGCATAACCTGTAAGGCGCATATGATGGAGTGTGAACAGCCGCCAAGCAGACTGATGCAATAGTCGAGGCGTATATTAATAAGGACTGAGGCCAAGGTGATAGATTCTCTTGGGTCAGAAAAGGTCAGATACACAGGAGCTTATTAATCAGGCCACAAGAAGATCTAATCCGGGCCACATGGTGAGTCATAGAAAATTCAGCATCCAGAACTACGTTGAGAGTCTAAACCTTCTTGGACACCGGTATCAAGGTGTCTAGGATAAGAACATTCTTATACTCTGCAGGGAGCGACTTTAATTTTGAGCTGGAGACGACAATCAAGAGCTCTGTTTTGCTTGCATTCAATGCAAGCAAATTGGCAGCCATCAAAAGATGAATAAACTCATAAATGATATTAAGGTTAGCTGGGTCCACGCGATATGAGCCCGATAGTTTTACAACAACCTGGGTGTCGTCCGCATAATTTGCGACATGGACACCCAGGCTGGTAAGGAGTTACCACAGGTAACAGGAGTAGGTTTCGAGGTGACTTCGCCTACACTCACCCTAGAATTCCTAGGGCCCAAAAAGGAAGATATCCAGTTGGCAGCTTTAGGGGAGCAGCGCACAACCGACCAGAGTCTATCCTCTAGTAAAGTATGATCAACAAGATTGAAAGCTGAGGATAGATCCAGCAGCAACAGAACAGATAATTGCCCTTGATCAATGTTATGTAAAAAATTGGCCTTGAGGTCAAGTATAGCGGTTTCAGTACTGAAACCCTTCCTAAAACTAGACTGGTGGGGCAGGAGAATATTATTTCCCTCTACACAATTCTGGAATTGCAGATGCTCAACCTCATCCAGAATTTTTAACAAGAATGGCACATTGGTAATAGGGAAGGAATTATCCGGTACAAATGAGTCAATACACTCCTTTTTTAAGAGGGGAGTAACAGAAGCCTCCTTAAGAAAAATCAAGACACTACTTTGCGCAAATGATAAATTAATGAACTTGATGACCCAAGGACAAAGAACGTCCAGACATTTTATAAAAAGACTGGATGGGCAAGCATCGCCCTGGCACAAAGTCAGTTTCATACCAGAGATCATTTGTGCAATGAAAGATTCAGTACAAGGGGTGATAGCAACAGAAGTGGACACAGATGATGTAGGGGCCGCTTCCTTACCAACTGCCTGCAACACGACGATGAGGGACAAGTATCCCTTGCCCGTTGAATGTTAGATTGGTGCAGGAGAACCTGTTAGTAAATGCGTGGTGGATAGACTGACAACAGTCCTTATCTTTCACTGGTGCCAGTGAAGAAAGGGGTTTACTCTTAAAGTCACGCAAAATAGAAATGTTTTCCTAGGAACTCGATTTAGCATTAAGAATCTTATTATTATATACATCAGATTTGGCCTTGATAATGGCCTCCTTATATTGTTTTACCAAGTTTTTATAATTGGGTAACGTTATATCAGACGGATCTTTTCGCCAACAGCGTTCCGCTGTACGTTTCTTCTGCCTGATAAGAATAATATCATCATTAAACCAGGATTTCTGGATGGCTTCGCTTTTAAAGTGGCTGATTTTCAAGGTCGCCAGCTGGTTGGTAGCAGCAGCAAGGGAATTTGTAATATGTAACGACAGCTCGTCTGCACTTTCATAATCCTCTATAGCGCCCAACTTCTCCTGCAGAAGTGGGGAGAAATTTTCGGGTGTAAATGACTTCAGATTGCGCATACGAACAACTGTTCTAATGTTCGTGTGGAGTCTGGCAGTCAGACTCAATACAGGGCGAGACAGACACATTGGACAATGCAAGCTTGTGAACTAGCAACCAGTCAAGGGTATGCCCTGCGATGTGAGTAGGGGAATCGACTAATTGCGAAAACCCAATGGAGTCAATGGGGGTAACATCCAGGGGCATCGAACCAGTGGTTAAAGTCACCCATCACTAAGACAGGAGATTGCAACTTGCAAACCTTTCTTCTTCTTCTTCTTCTTCTTCTTCTTCTTCTTCTTCTTCTTCTTCTTCTTCTTCTTCTTCTTCTTCTTCTTCTTCTTCTTCTTCTTCTTCTTCTTCTTCTTCCTCTTCTTCTTCTTCCTCTTCTTCCTCTTCCCATTCATGTCCCTCGATGTAACCAATCTCCACAGGTTCCTCTCTCTTGTTAAAAGGACAATGTCAGGCTCGATGACCAGATAGTCCACAGGAAAGCATAATGGTGTTGGAGATCTTTGTTTTCATGTCTCTTCAAATTTTGTTTCACCTTTTTCTTTAGAAAAATACCTTTTTCTATGTTCCCCTATATTTTCTTTAACTATTGATTTGAGAAGATTTCCCTGATTCTTAGTCTTGCTGATAATCTGAGGGGGGTGATATGATTGTTTTGATTTTATTTTCACGTCTTCGCCCTTTTGCAGCTTTCTTACATGTCGATTAGTTCCCATACAATTTTGAGTGGTCTCAACAACTAGACCTAAATTGGGTTTGTTTAGCTGCAATATAGCTTCTTGTAAATAAGAGGATACAGAATGTATGAACTGTTCTATAGTCAGAATGTCCAAGACTTCTTCAAATGATTTCTTTCTTATCCATAAAGATAAAGGGCCTCATTACACGGTAGGCGGAGAACCATGGCGCTGTTAGCGCCATGGTTCATGCCGGTAAAATACCGGCACCGCCTTGGTGGAAAGGGGAATTACCGCCCCATTCCAAGGTTGGTGGGGCGGTAATTCCCCCTTCCACCATTGCCCTTCCCCATTTCTGCCCCATAGGGCTCTATGGGAATGGGGAAGGCGCTAATTACGGTACCGCCTACCGTGTAATGAGGCCCAAAGTGTTTTGAATCCTAGAAGACAATTCTAGAGGGGTCTAGTCAGGATTCAGTTTGATATTTCTATGTTTTGCTTGCAAAAACTCTCAGTTTGACCCACCTTTTTCAATAATTCCCTTTTCATTTTATCAAAAGGGGTGATCCTTCTGGATTCAATAGATGATAAGAATTTTGAATCTCTCCTTTTAACAGACTGGCTAAATAACATGTTTTTAGTTCTAGGCTCCAATTTCATTGATGAACTGAGCTTTTCAAAATTGAGGAAAGAAATCTTTCCCCTCTCTATAAGGATGTAACACTTCTTGTGGTATTATGGGTCTCTGGGATGTAGCAGCTTCTCTATTTAACCCTTCCTGAAATCTTTCTTCTACCCTTATTTGGTGTTCAGTCAATCTGGCCAACAGGTTTTCTAGGGTAGCCAATGTGGTATTTTCTAAATAGGTTTCAATCCAATCTGTGAAGTCAAGGGTTTGTCTGACTTTATTACGCATAGAAATCCTCATTTTCTTGGGGGTATACAAATGTTATCCCTTATTCTGGATCAGTGAAAGAATTCACTTCTATTGGTTCATGTGTTTCTGCCAATTTGGTTGGTACCCATGCGATTTTAGGAAGACTGGGTTTAATTTCGGAAAGGGGGAAAAGTAAAACCAGTTTTGGTTGTGAGTATTAGGGTAGGTTTACTATAGTTTTTTATATTGTAATCTGATACTCTTTTTAGATTTGATAACAGCTTTTTGTAGAAAACATGTTTTGGGTTGTCTATTGGAAAAACAGATATACTTACAATTTGTTGTTTTATTCTGCAAATTGTGTCATGGGGCTCGACCTCAAGAATAAACTAATCTGCCTCACATAGTTGAATTATAAGTTTCATGAAATTCTTTTTAAAGGGGTTCCTAGTTTGTATCAAATGAGCCATATCCCAACCCTGACACCGTTTCAAAAGGGTCCCAATTAGCCATTCTATTAAGCAGTAAGGGTGAGACAAACCCCTAACTCTTCCTAATCTAATAAACCCAAAGATAAAAATCTCTGTCCCTCTAACTTATACATGCAACAAAATCATATAAGGGTTATCTGGCTGCAAACAGAGACATTATACATTATACACCTACATCCTTGTATCCAGGGTTGAATCCCTTCCCCTTGATCGAAATAGGATGCTCCCCGCAAAAAGTAAAACATAAGCAATTTCTTCCAATACCGAAGTTTCACTTAAGGTATGACAAAAGATCTCTTCACGCCAATGGTTCTTCACTTGGCAACACAATTGGCATAGGACTTCACACTCTTCAAGGCAATAGTTGAAATGTCCACAAACTGCTGTTTGAGAAACTAGAAAGATCTCTTATTACACAACACAGTCTGGTAAGGATGATTTCACAATAATTCAACAAAGCACACCAGTGGCTGTACCACTTCCCTTCTGTCACAACCTTCTACCACATTTCAGTACTTTAACTTCTCTTCTTCCTGATCCACTCACCTGCCAGGACTAACCAGTAAGCGCCCCTTTCCTCGTCCACTCACCTGCCAGGATAAAACTCCTACAACTATTATCAGTACCTTGTGATAAGGCTTGCTTCCAACTTTCCACACTTCAATCGTCCGTGGGGAAAGTTACATCACAATTATTTCATGATTTGATAATGTCTTTGCCTCTGATTCACTTGGCCCCAGACTTTTCAGATTATTTTTCTCTCCCCCTTGATACTTGGCAACAAGGAGGGCTCCTATTCTGCCACCTTTGGTTTCCTTAGTTAGCCTTTCTTTTGCTCTGGCAATCCTTGTTACAATTTCCTTCTACACATAATCTTCCTTTCTGTGAATCACATTCATTTTAATATTGTTCCCTTTTGGCTTTGCTAGTGGTGGTTACAATCTTCTGTTTCACTCTGTTGAAATATTGCCCCTTTTTGGCTTTGACAATGGTGGTTACAATATTTCCTTTCACTCAGGTTAAATATTGTTCTCTTTTGGTTTTGACAATGGTGGTGTAGAGAAACTCTTCAACGCTCACACCACAAAAAATACAACCCTCTAGGTAAAAAGGCCCAGCACACCTCTTGCAAGGAGAACAAAAGTTCTATTTCCACGAAAATAGAAATGCGCCAGCAAAGCACACTGCCGTCACAGAACTTTCTGGCAAAATCAGTATGAGCAACACTTTATGAAGGCACAGAGCGTCATCATTGATGTAAATGAGATAAAGTACAAATCCGAATGGCTGGTTGGTGCGACCCTATACATAGGCTACCTGCTCCATAGGGCATGCCAGGCCATTGGTCCCAGCCCTTTCTGTACGTCTTCTTGAAGGTGGGCTCCTCCTTGTGCATCATCTGACATGATGCTACACTTAATTGGTTATTAGGTGAAGAAAAACAATGCAGGATCTATCTTTACCCTGATGTGCAACTGGTAATGCAGACAAGGGCTAAAAGGATACTTCGAGGCCATTGCATAGCACACACTAACTTGATTCCAGACACGTTTGTGCCCATTTGAAGATCCCCCCCTCATTTTAGATATGCTGTTTTACCCCCACCCCCCGGCACCTCGCAGCACAAATCACATGACCTATTGTAAAGGCAACTGGTCCCTGCTTTCTGATCTTCCTTGATCGATTGAGGGTCCAACAGTTTTATGGCCGGTGGTCTGTGACTGTCAGGTACCTTGGAATGCTTGCGGTCTTGGGATGGGGGCATCTCGGTGCTTTTACTTACAGCTGAGACAGGGAAGGTCGGAGGCTTGTGCTCTTCTTCTCATGGGATCGCTTTACACAGAGAGCTCTCAACCCCCTTGTGGCCTTGCAAAGATGCATTCCTTCTGGGATTCGAAATGTTGGCAACATGAAACCATGAAAGATCTATGAATCTTTGCAGTTCTGGTCTTCTTCACTGGTGCCCATGTTAGAATCTATTCCCTATTCCTTCATGCATACACTTATTTCCATTTGTGTGGCTCAGGCTGCGACTCTGGCTGCAGTGCAAAGCTAGGCCTCAATTTCAATATGGCTACTGCTATGTAAGATGGTGTCTAAGTCCCATTGTATTTTAAAGCTAAAGTATACACCACCGTCCCCACACTATAACCCTTGGTAATACCTGCATCCCCCTGTAACCTCCCAGAGGCCCTACTGCGCACTTTCAGGCCTCTGCCTCATCCAAAAGTGTTACAGGGCCTGGAACGATCGTCCCCCCTTTCCACCCTTCACCCTTTTTGTTAATACTACATTAACACATTCCCATGTGGGCCCCTCATCCTTCTGACCCCTTCTTTCCCTTCCCAATCTTTCACCTTCTAAGTATGGAGGTGACCCATCCTTTGTTACTCATGCCCTACATACAAACTGTAAACTTTCCCCCGCCTGTGCATATTGCTCAGGGGTACATGTCATGTATATGCATCCTCCATCCACTGCTAAATCTATCTAGTTTTCTGTGTAGTGCTCTGTGTAGTTCTCGGGGTCAGGTGTGAGAACTCTGGTGGCACCTGGGGGGTGAAGATGTTGCTCTATCACAACCAAGCAGGGCTTCTTTGGGTCATCAGTCTGAACTGCAATGTCTTTTCTACCACAAGGTGCCTCCTGTACCTCAATTGAAACCATCATCATTGCGCTGCTAGGCACTGCATTAGCACAGCATCGAAGTCCGAGCCGTTAGGTGCAGAATATTACCAATACGAACATGATCACAGGAACCAACATCTTCAGGAGAGCCACCATCCAGAATGGTGCCCAAGAAAAAATGTTGTTAAACCAAATAGTCTCTTGTATGTCAGCTTCTGTTTGCATATGAATGCAGATAACGTGTAGGGCCCATATTATGTTGATAAGGGACCCATTTTCTGCATCATTAGGAGGTATGTAGGTTCAACATGAATCACCAATTTTTTTACAGACCCTTCCTTCTATGCTTTGAGGACATCCAGCACATATCTATTCTGCAGTGTCATCAGGACCGGGGGGTTTGCTCTGCGACAACGTGCTCGCATTGGAAGCAAGAATACATGAAGCAACACAGGTTCGATCCCTGGGTCCGTGCTTAGAAACCTCTGGGTATTTAAGCGCGTTATAAATACACAACTAAGACAAACAACCACGCAACTAAAAACAAAGAATTCCTGTAACAGCACCTCGATGCCCGCTGGCTTTGTGAGCGCTTTAAAAAATGCAAAATAAATAAAATAAATCAGCCTGATTCTGGGCATTGCCATCTTGATCGCCCTGAGGCCTTGTTAGGTGTCATTGGCCTGCTGGATCACTTCCGATGGCACGATCTGGTGCCATTTGGCATTCTCAGCAGTTTGCACCCCGGTATCAACAGCGATGCAAAAAAGGTTTCTTCTTGGCTGTAGAGTGGGTATTGATCTGGTATTTTCTTTAGTAATTGTGAGGAATCTTGCGATAGATAATTTGATCTTCTTCTCTGGCAAGATACAAAATATATGCTTCTGGGGTAGCACTGCGGTGAGGATGCTGGACCCTGGTGCACATGTTGGGGCCAATAAGCCACATGATCCCACTATCAAATGTTCTTCAGGGACCACCAGGAATGCTGAGTGTAGTGAGGCCAGCGAGCAGGTGCCTCTCCAGGATGTCGGGTGGTGCAGAAATGCCTGCTGGCCACACACCCAGTAATTGTTCATCACAGATGCTGTCTCTTTCTTGAGATTTCATATGTATAATGTCTTGTTGCACCTACTATTGGACCCCACAAATACGCTTCCTTCATTGTAAAAGCACAGTTCATATTCGTCCTGCTTTTGCTCTTTCACTGGTTTCTCCATTGCCTCGATCCACGTGAGTTTTTCCACTTGCTCATTCCAGTACCCGCTGCATAAAGTGTTCATTTTATCTATTATTTCTTGTCCAAATCCTACTAGTCTTCATGCTATGCAGCTCATGGTAGTTTCTTTCCATCTGCCTGCCACAAACTTCATGCCTTCCAACTTTAGATATGCTGTTCGCAGGCACTGCACGCTTTTAGGGTTTTCGGCACATTGTAGTTGATCAGGATCCATTACTTCTAGTCACATGCTTCGTGCCTGGAAAGTGTTTTGCAATCTGCACTAAGTCAGATGGAGTAAACATTGAGCTTCCACAGAGGAGTTCCAGTGGCATTTATACCATGGGGGCCCCAGACACGTGTGGAATCAAGGAATACACATAACAACTTCCATCAACTTTCATTTTCCACGCTGAGCTCATGTTTGCGTACCAGCTATTACTTATCTCTGGATGGTGCACATCTTCTATTGCATCTAACCCAAGTCCTTTGTATTGATACTATTTATCCCTTCTAATTGGTCTTTTAAACGCTTTGGCCCACTAAAATGTCAATCACTAGGAAAGAAAGTATAATTTGCCATTATGTTAGAGAACACATTATTAAACAATGATAACATGACCGAATTTGCAACATTCCCTATACGTTGCTGGGTAACAAGTATATCAGTAACAAATAATAATAATAATAATGTTAGTTTGTTTCTTTGTTTGTTTCTTTATTTATAGCGCGTGCCAGACCAGAAAGTATTAGGGCGCGAAAACAAGAATACTTTAGGCTTACAGGTTACAGAATTACATGGTTACAAAGATACGTTACAGGTTAGTACAAATACATCACGTGGCACATATGCATTTACAAGTGTGGTACAGGTGTGCTACAAGGATTCACAGTGGTAGCGCCGGGTCAAATTAGTTGCTAAGTCACTATTTGGTAATGCTAAAATTACTGATTGTTTCCTTTAAGCCAGTTGATGGTTTTCGATCTAAAGAGTGAGTTGGATTGGTCAGTCCCTAGGGTCGGTGGTAGGGAACTCGACAGTTGGGCTGCTTTGACGGGGAAGCTATTGCCTCCGGTTGTGGACATTTTGAAGTGGGGAACTAAGAGGCAGTTTGTATAGGCTGCTCTGGTAGGTCTGGATGTGACTCTTCTTTTGAACCTCTCTGTCAGGCATCTCAGTGCTAGGTTATTAAGGCATTTAAACGTAAGGGATGCAGTTTTAAGTTTAATTTTGGCAGCAGTGGAGAGCCAATTGGATTGTCTTCTAATCGTAGATATATGTTCTCTTTTGGAAATTCATAGTGCTGCTCTAAGGGCATTAATTTGGAGTATTTGGATTTTCAGAGTAATGTGTTTGTTGGATCCCAGATAGAGAGTGTTACAATAATCCAGTTTGGAAAGCACAAGTGCTCTTGCCAAAGTGGTGCAGCTAAGTGTGGAGAGGTAAGGTTTAGCTGATCTGATCAATTTACACGTGTAGGCTGTGGATGATGCTATAGCGTTCACCTCTTTAGCCATGATAAGGCTGGAGTCAAGGTAAAAACCTAAAGTTTTTTCTTCCTTGGCGACTTTGATTGAGTGCCCATCCATGACAAAGGATGTGTAGTCTTGAGCAAGTTTCTTAATGTTCGATGTAGTCCCCAGAATAATGAGTTCCGTTTTGTCATTATTCAGGCATAGAACGTGAAGTGCCATCCATACCTGGATGATGAGGTATATCTTATTCACCAAGGCCAAATCCTGTTTTTAATTCCCAGAAAGTGGGATGAAAATCTGTGTGTCATCTGCATAATTAGTGTAGGTGACACCTAGAAGGTCCAGATCATCAAACAGTGGCTTAGTAAAAATGTTATACATGGTTGGGGAAACACATGAACCCTGGGATACACCACACGTAATGGGAGCAGGGTCTGCAGCTGCTGAGGTTGAGAAAACCCTCATAGTTCTTTCGCTTAAAAATGATTTCATCCATGCTATGGCTTGATGCGAGAAATGCGCTGTGGATTCTAAGTGGTTGTAGAGCACTTTGTGGTCCACCAGGTCAAATTCTGCAGAGAGATCCAGAAGGAGGAGCAAGGCAGTCTTCCCTTGGTCTCTAAGCTCGTCGACCTGGACCTTAAGATCAATAAGTGCTGTTTCCGTCCCATGCTGTGGTCTGAAACCTGATTGTCGGGTGCCTAAGAGTTGGTGCTGCTCCAGAAATGTTTGTATCTGTATGTAGGCCACTCTATCTAATATCATTAGTAAGAATAGCACTGTGGTGATGGGCCTCTAATTTGTAGGTATAGCTGGGTCAAATGATTGCTTCTTAAGGAGGGGGAGGACCCAAGATTCCTTGAGGTTACTCGGTATAGTACCTGAGGAGAATTAAGCATTGATGAGCTTAGAGATAAATGGTGATAAATCTCTTGCTGCATCTTTTATTATTTGTGCAGGGCATTTATCACCTCGACAGTTTGAGGGTTTGAGCGATAATAGTATTTTTTCAACCTCCAATATGGAGACTTTGTTGAAGTTGAATAGTAGTTCGGGTTTAGCAGTAACAGGTGATTTATCAAGTTGGGAAGTATGTTTATTTTCTTTTAATCAATTTTGACTTGAAGTGTGGCTATTTTGTCACAAAGGGCTTTCTGAATTTTGGAGCACCATGATTTATTTTTGACACAATTGAAAGGTACCAGGATAGGGTTCTCCAATTCCTTTGGTATTGCAAATAGCTCCTTGATGCCTGATTTGGCTTGCAATATTCTGTTGTCACAGCTTTCTTTTTTTGCTCACCTGATTTAATTTTTGTATTTTGTGGAGGTATTGATAAGGGTGGCTTTATTAGCCACAGATGGTACTAGTCTCCAAGCGGATTTGCACTTAGTTTTTTCTTTCCTTAGTGATTTTAGGTAGGGGGTAAACCAGGTATTTAGGTGTGCTCTAGGTTTACTGTTTTGCATTTTTAATGGGGCAATGGTATCCAAGGCATTGGCCATGACTGTGTTGAATTCATTGACTAGTGTGGATAGATCTAGTGTATCAGGTAGCTAGTTTAAGGCAGGGAGAATTAATGGTAATAACTATCTGTCGTTATGTTTTTTTTGTTCCTTGTTAACATAGGGGGTGCTAGAATGTTCTTTTGGAGTGAGATGATAGTAGCATCTATAGAGAAGGCTATACGAGCATGATTTTTCCATGCTTGTGGGCTAATGGCAGTGATGGTTGTGTTGCAATTATGGTCGGCCTCCCAATCCAAACAGTTATGATCTGACTGTGTCACTTTTTGGGTGAATCCGAGCTCTGAGAGGCCTTGGCTATATTATTAGCTTGTACATCTTTGTTATCATTGAATCCCAAGTTCAAGTCTCCAAGTAGGAGGGCTTATGATGAGTTTTTTAGGTTATCTGAGAGGATGGTAGAGATGTCCTCTTCGAAAGAGCCAATGGGTCCTGGTGGCCTGTAGATAAGATGTATAGTAATAGTTTGTGAGTTGGATGTTAGGAGCTTGAGAGTCAGAGACACGGAAGATTTGGTATGCAGGGGTGTTTCTGTTCTTATTGTCAGGTCGGTTTTAGCTATGATCGCTATACCTCCTTCACGGTCGTTGGTTCTGTCTTCTCTAAAGATGGTGTAGTCGGTGGGCACAGCAAGCATCAGGGCTGGGCCAGCTGCTTGATGTAGCCACGTTTCGGTGATGGCTAGGAAGTCATAGTTGCCTATTTGTAATATGTCTGCAATTTCTGTGGCATGGGCTATTAATGACCTGGCATTAATAAGTGGCCTTTAAGAATAGTGCTTGATGTTAGCATAAGTGGGGCAGGGTTAGTGCATTTAGTTTGACTAGTTCGAGGTTTGTGATGGGTGTCCGTTTTGTAGTTGTAGTTAGTGGTGGCCCTTGGTAAGGGGTTATTTTGTTTGGTGAAGTCCACCAGATGAGTATTACGAAGGACACTTGCACTGTGGTACCTAGCAGACAATTTGTATATTTTAGGCAATCTGGAGCATAAATTAGAGTTCCTGCATATAAGGTCCCATGGCATAAAGGAGATAGGGGAGTTAGGACTTGGGGCCTTTCCTGGCGGCTGTTCAATGTTTAGGGTTGTCACAGGCTGTTTGGTATTGTAGTTCAGCATTTTTGTAGACAAATGTTTCAAGGGAAGGCTCGTCGGAGTCATTATTGACCAGAGAACAGTTAGGTCGAGGATAATAGACATTATAGAATAAACCTGTGCCAGTGTTTCTGGAAGTAGGCTAAATCGCTAGGTGGATCTAACTAAGCCGGTGCATTAGGCATTAGACATTTCATTTCATGGGTGGCACCATGGGGCCAGTTACAGTTCAGTTAGGGCAATACTAGATAGGCTGAAACACTAGGCAGGCAGGTCTACCTAAGCAGGTACATTAGGTATTAGACATTAGACATTGCATTTCATGGGTGGTGCCATGGGGCCAGCTACAGTTCAGTTGGGACACAGAGTGAGAGGTTAATATCCTGGTAAATATCTGATTCATATGTATTTGCGGCACTGTTGTCAGTAATCAGTGTCCATCGTGGGGCAGGTTGCCTCATGGGATTCTCAATGCAGCAAAGCAGGGATCTTCAGGAAGCACACAATCTCGCGCGAAGTGGATGCTAATATTATTTAATAATAATAATAATAGATGCATTAGGCTGTGTGTCATGGACCACGGCCATGGTTTTATTCATTTCAGTTATACTTGCAATGTTTCTCATCCTCCCTTTTTATATGAGCATGCCATATACAACTACAGTCTAAATATATTCTTAGTCCAAACATAGAAATAGCAAACATACCAGCTACCCGATGCATTACATATATGTATGTGGGTGAAAGCCTGTTATAAGAGAATCATTTTGAAAATGAGAACGTTGCTTTTTACAAATGGAGTTGTTGGACCACATACATCTATTGCGATATAAATAGATGAAAGAGAGATAGAGAAAGAATTGAGATAAAGAGTGAATTGTGAGTGAGAGAGAGAAAGAGAGAGACAAATGAGCAAGGAAAATAATTCTCAGTGCAAAGAATGCATAGCAGCGTTTTTACATACCACACAAGTAGGCTTGTTGTAGAACTTTGAAAAAATAAAGTTTAAAAACACGCCAGTAAGGAAACATTAGTACCTTTTCAGCTACACGTGTTTCTATAGAACTATTACCAGGAGGAGAGTATTTACGAGCAGCAATTAACCTGTACTATTAATACTTTACTGAGTTTGGGCAAGGTGTGCGGTAAGGATGCTTTGCGAACATCAGATAAATGCACCTAGTTCAACAACTCATAAACATTTACCACAAGAGGAGTAGCATAGACAACCTCAAATGGGCCGTTCTACCTAGGCTCCCTCCACCGGTCTGAAAGATTCTTAAAAAAGATATTAACACCAGGGAAAAGCTGTAGAGGGATGACATAGTCAGAGAATCAGATGCAGCGCTGGTCGTCTCCTCGGTCCTCGGCAGTGCGATCTGTCGACATATACATTTAATGGCTTTCGTCAAGGCACACACATAACTTCCAAATTCGTCTCTTAGAATAGGTGCAGGTGTGTACATGCACCATCCCGTAACCACCTTGTGGGTGTCGATAAGTGATGATCCTTACAGGGCTGCATGCCCATGCTAAACAGAGCAAGGGGCAAGCAGTGCACCCAGTTATTTTTTAACGTGGTGCACAGCTATGACAATTTACTTTTTAGAAGACCTTTTATCCTCTCCACAATCCCGTTGGCTTGCCATTGTTAAATTGTACACATCTGATGCGTAATGCCCAATAATGCAGTGATCTCTTTGGAGAGCTCACTGAAAAAGTGCGTCTCGTTGTCAGACCTTAAAACTTTGCAAACTCTCCATCGAGGAAAGACTTCTCTGACCAAAAATTCAGCTGCACATTTTGCATCAGGGTGTGCACAAGGAGCAGACTACACCCAATGTGAGAAACGGCACACAACTGCTATTGGGTAGCGGGATCCGTTACACCTTTAGCCCATATCCACATAGTTAATAAGTAACTTGTGGATTGTTCTTAGGGTACGACCAGTACCGTAAGTCTGACAGGTGATACAGTTTATAAGAATTTTGGTTACTGCCTCCTGCAGATTTTGGACAAACCAGTCTGCCTTTATATCTGCAGCAATATGTGTCTTGACACATGGGATGGATGATGCAGCTGGTCGAATGCAACCTGCAGCAACTCTTGTGGCATTACTGCTTTACCTGATGTTTCTTGGTGTCACAATACATCTGTAGGGGTCTGCTTGCATCCCCTCTTTAAACACAAGTCTTTCTCCTCCTGTGGGGCTAGTCCGAGCAATTAAATTAGTTGTGCAATCAGTGAGGATTTGAAGGAGTCTGGCAGTGGTTCCCTACTCTGTGCTACCACTGGGTACTCAGAGACACTCTCCAGCAGTAAATACACTGATTTTAGTGCGTCAATGTGTTTATTTAACAGTGATGCATATGGTACCGGTGATGTGTTAGCCCTCCTAATTCCCTGTGGTGGTGACATAGGCTGGGTCAGAATAGATGGTGACGCGGCACACCTGAGACGCCAGAATCGGCTAAATGAGCAATGTAAGCTCTGCTGCTTTGGCCGAATAGTGCATGGGTAATCTCTTTTGCACCAATACCTCGTAGACCCCATCCACCAGGCAGACTACTACCGTCCCAGTATGCCTCAAACCTGTGCCCTGGTTGATAGTTGCTGACCTGTCAATGAAAAGCACCCCCCAACTGGGCTAGCTCTTGCCTTCGGGATATCATCCTCCTCTCCTTCAAATGTTATACAATCATGTGGTGAAAGGTCTTCCGTGGTACACTGTTCTGTCAAAAAGGTGGTGGGATTTACAGTTTTACACCTCACAATATGAATGTTCAGGCTGGACAAAATGATCTCATATGCAGACACCCGCTGCATGGTCAAAGTTGATTCAGAATGCTTCAAAATGGCAAACCCTGCATGCTCTACGTACAGTGTTACAGAGCACCCCTTGACAACTGTGGAGCTCGCCTCAATCACAAAGGCAGCTGCAGCAAGCACTCTAGCAGTCCGCTGTAGTAGGCCAATGGCTTGTGGCCCATCATGCTTTTTTGTGTCAGTACTGGCCATTTAAATGGGAAAGAGATACAACTCTAGTGTGTTATCAGGGGTAGCGAGCGCTGGTGCCTTGGAAATCACTTATTTTAGGGCGTTAAAGTTGGTGAGCATGCCCTCTGTCCATGTAATCTTATGGTCTCAATGGCCTGGTGTATGTTACATAGTCTAGAATCCATGCCCTACAGTAATTACACAACCCTAGAAATGTCTGCATCTCCTTGAGAGTTTTGGGCTGGTGAGTGCTGCACACTAAAGCGGCACAATCAGGTATCATTTTTTTCCTCAGGAATTATATCAACTGACCTAAATAGAGCACTTCCAGGAGGCAATATTGCAGCTTTGTTTTTTCTACTTTGTACCCCTTGTACACCAGCAGCTGCAGGAGGGTAATAGAGTCCTTTCGGCACTGCTGCTCGCTGTCACTATACACCAGCAAATTGTCAACGTACTGAATAATTGTACTGGGCACTTGAATATTTGCGAATAGCATTATTAAAGGTCTCACTTGAACAGCTGCATTACCCCACACATGTGACTAGGGAGAGTCTTGTTGCAGTGATTGCAGAAGTCTGGTTCATTCCAAATGTGTTGGAACACGTTGCACTATTAATGGTAAACTGTATTGTGTGTCAAAAATGTACTGCTGGGCATACACTGAATACAATTAGACGGGTAATACCTGGACTGAATGGTCCGTTTCAGCATTTACATATCAATTATGTTGATATGCTGCAAGTATCTAATGGATATAGGTATCTATTAGTGGTGATGTGTCCCTTCACTAGGTGGATGGAGGCAGGTCCGTGTACACACCCTAATGCCACTTGCACATCAAAGTTTTTAGTACACAAAGTTTTCCCAAGATGGGGTATGTGTGAAGTGCTGAGATCCAACAATGGGCCAGGTTTTGTTAATGAGCTATTTGAACAAAAATGGTTTCTATTGAATATAAAGCACACATTTTCTTCTGCTTATCACCCACAAGCGAACAGCATATGTGAGAGACTCAACGGCCTCCTTAATGAAAGGATTGCCAAGATTAAATTGACTTTGAAGAATGGATGGCTATATTGCCTACCCCCCAGTGTTATACGCCCTTTGGAATCAGCCAGAATCAGACCACCACATCACCCCTCATGAACTAGTGACAGGGTGTCGAATGAGAATGCCCCTTACACCTCCGTCTAGAAGTAGAAGTGATGCCAAGAGTGTAGCTAAAACTTAAGGTGATGAATTGCACAACTATTTGACATGTTGACCTCTAGCATCTCTATCATTTAAGATCAAGTCAAGCGCAAGGGGGGTTGGTCTCAGAACACAGAAGAAGACAATTCAACAACCAACCCAAGTCAACTACTATTGGCACATAAGTTATATGCTGGAGACTGAGTACTCATTAAAAACTTTACTAGAAAGTGGCATAAACCAAGATTCAATAGTCCCTTTTGCGTTGAGAATATCCTCCCTTCAGCTGTAAAACCTCAAGGAAGGTGAGCTTGGCTTCACTTAGGGGATGTAAAAGTCTATAAAGGTGAGAATGCTCCAGCCCACCGTTGCTGATGCAGAAGCAAGGAAAGAAGAAGAATTTCAGCGTGTGCAGACTCGATCGATGACGAAGTAGAAGGACGACAAAGCAACTACCAGTGGATGATACAGATTTATCTTGGACTAAAATTCAGTGGACACTCCTTATAGATATTTTATCAGGAGTGCAAAGACTTGCCGAGAATGTTATTAGGCCAAAAATGAACTTTAGAAACACATTGAAGCAACAAAGTTATGCCTAAACGTCAGTTCTTGATCAGAAATTGGAAATCAGATCAGTATCCAGATTCATTTTGTGGTGCATACCTGTTCTAAGCAGTTATTGATATTGATATTGATATTGATATTAATATTTTATTTCTATCACGCTCGTACACACGTTTCAACATATGTTAAACATATGGTACTTACTGACAGTGATGTTCATTAGCTTGTGCTAGCTGTTTTTGTATTTATACTTCAAGCTTATCCTGCCCTTGTCAGAAGAGACGTTGATATTTGCACTTTTTTACAGGACCCTTAAAATGGCCCTGTGATAAGCAGGCTCCTTATCGCAATAATTGAGCAAATTTTACAGTTTCAAGTATAAAGAAATGAGATGGTTGTATTAAAGATGAGAAATGTAGAAACTGTCACAGTTCGAGAGAATTAACCAGTGCAACAAGGACCAGGATGGCACGAAAAGTGGATGCCTATGTTTTTGTGCATAATATATGCCTGTACGATTACTCTGTTTGTCTTTCTGTTTCTCATTTTTCACAGTCTCTTTCATGATAATACCCTCGCTGAGGTAGAGGCCTGTATGATTCTTCCTACTACGGGAATTTCTTTTAATATACTTCTTTTAATATACTTCATGAATGGTACAAGGCTTCTAAAAGACACAGGAGAGATGCAGAGGATGAGGGGATACATACCTATCTAGACAATGCAGCACACTTGGGTAATAACATGTGGTATCAGCACATGAGAAAGGTGGGAGAGAAAACATTCAAGTAGAGTTGTTTTGTCTGCTCTATCATACCGTATGCCATGAACACATGTGAACTTTCATCTCCAGAGAAATCCCAGAACACAATGCCAGATGCCTCATTCATCTGGTAGCATCTACGACCAGAGGACAATTTCAGGGAAGTTGAGCCACTTTACAATGGAGATTAAAATGGTAATTCCCATACCAGGAAGATTATATCAAGACCACACAGATGGAAAAGGAACCCAGATGGAAGAGCAAGATGCTTTTGTATACTGCAGCAGGCCGGGAAGAGCTGGTCATTGAAGAGATGAAGAAAATGAACTGGCCTGATATAACAGAAATAGCTGGATCACCTGGATGTTGGGAGCAAACTCAGATCTTATTATATGGACGAGTGAAGTCCAAGAAGGGATGGGAAGAAGGACTGATGTCCTGTGCATCTCATCTACTGAAGCCAGCATATGTACAAGAGGTGCAGAGAGTGAACAATGGATGTTTGAAGTTATGGGCTAAACATGCCAAACTACTGACATGGGTAGAAGAAGAATTAGGTCCAATGTTTGTGATCTCATTGGCAAATGCAACATTGTGCTTCGGAAGAGAGGGAAAGAATCATGTGGGAGATAGCAAAGACTGCCAAACTACAGTTGCCGTTTCTAGGATGGGAGCCGGGACAGTTGTTCTGATGGATTGATATTGGGCTTATGGGCCTAGGGCCTACATGAAGTTGCACAAGGATTGGGGTTCAAAATTCTCCTTGGTGCTCGTCCATGTTCCAGCATTAATGATTCCTCACAGTGACCTGAACATTGGAGAATTTCCAAAAGTAGATGCCCATTTGAGAAAAAGAAAATCGCTTGAATTTCTCAATCGAACCAGAAGAGGCATATGACTCCATTTCATATGACACAGATTGTTCAGTAAGACTGCTTCAATCCTTCAATATTTACAACTATATTTATGCCTGGGATCCAGGCGATGGCCAATGCCAAGTGGTTGCTGATTACAAGATGGGAGCTTCTGCAGACAATCAACACCACCATAAAGGGATTCAACGCTATTAAGGAAGAGCTTAGGGCCATACAACAAATGTCCCGGCAGAACAGATATGTCCTTAATGTGATCACAGCGATGGAAGGAGGAGTTTGTGCCAAAATTGGGCCATCATGTTGCACATTCACACCTTCTCACGATGACGGGAATGGGACC
This sequence comes from Ambystoma mexicanum, assembly GCF_040938575.1. Classification (NCBI taxonomy): domain Eukaryota; kingdom Metazoa; phylum Chordata; class Amphibia; order Caudata; family Ambystomatidae; genus Ambystoma; species Ambystoma mexicanum. The sequence continues at coordinate 585,006,944 of NC_090924.1, forward strand.
TTGACAGAGGCATAACGTTGCTAACGAACCTGCATAAAAAGGCAGAAGACGAGACTGAGGATATTGAGGATGACAGTTGGTTTGCTTCCATATTCTCATGCATTCCGCAGTGGATGGCATACATCTTCCAGTTTCTTGGAGCAATATTGGTGATGGTGATGTTTAGATTCTGTGTAATCAGGATAATAATTGCCCAATGCAAGAAGACAACAAAGAAAGCAGTAGGAATGAAGATCATGATCAATGTTGAATCAGGGTGTGGTCCCAAGGAATTGGCTGTTGGCGATGTCAGAAAATACATAGAGGCTAGCATCGTAGCACCTGAAGGAACAAAGTTCCTGTCGCCAAAGAATCATAAGAAGCATGTGGAACGATGGGTTTATTGAAACCTGAATGGACAGTGCAACTACATGACCTGGAGTGTGGATGAACATGTAAAATCAGCCGGCACCATGAGGGGGGATGAACTCCGAAGAAGCACTTCTTCAAGAGAAAATACCAAAATGTGGAGACCATTGAAGAGGTGGTCAATGACTCAACCAGAGGGGGGAATGTAGAGGAGCAGTTACATGCCTCTGCAGGAAATCACACCCGCTTACCTCCTGTATGTTGCAAGCCTGAGATTATGCCATGCTTAATACCAGCAGTTGTGACCATGCCACAGCGAGTATTTGAAAGAAGGTATCCACTGAGAAAACCCTATCAAAGGTATCCCTGAAGAGACGATAATCTGAGGGAAGAACTCCCTGAAGGAATATGAAAACGAGAAAAAAGAGGAGCTGGTCACATCACACAAGACGAGCGTGATGGCCTGAGAAAACTGGCTGAAGAGCGTGCATGGATCTTACAGAAACTACTGACGAAGTTGAGAATCGAGAAAACTTTCATATGCGAAAAGAAGATTGCATGTGTGCGAAGCACTGCAGAAAATTCAAGCATTCAATAACTGTACAGATGCTGTAATGCAAGTAGATTAGTAATCTTAGAAGATGGCTATATGTAGTGAATAGACTGCAGGCAAACCACCATTGTATAGACACTGAACATCAGTGTCATGAATTTGTAAGCTAGGACCCATGGAGAGAAGAGGTGAGAACTGTGTCGCAGCAAGAATAAGCTGAGATTGTGGCAAGACTGTTTGGCCTGGTATCAAAGTTGAAGTAGCCAAGGCCGGTTATCTGTTCTTGAAGGCAGTAAACATAGGAAGCTGAATCATCCGTTGTTACGGTGCAAAGAAAGAACACCAAGCGTGCCAAGTTTTATTAATTTAAGACATTTAAATGCTGCAAAATGGACCAACAATGGTGGTCTCCCGTCACGTGAGTCAAGGATGGAAATAGAGTTGAATTTTGAGTTCTAGAACAATGATAGTGATTGCTCACACTCCCACATAGTCGCAGAGACAAGAATACTTTGCAAGGACAAGTTCAAAGACAATCTTCAATGGCAGAAGGCATGGGTGATGAGAGATGTTGGGCTAATTGGGCGGGAAGATAAAGTCAAGTCCACCTCCTGGCACCTGGGTCTGAGCTTATGTGCTACTAAGTGAACCAAAGGTTCCAGTCATGCGCGAGCATGCCAACCAATTATAGAGGGCCATATAACAAAGGGCCTTATAGTTTGAGAGCCAATGATATACTGTGTACTTAATAGTGTTGAAGATTACATGTTTTTGAGGTAGGCATAAGTTGCCCACCTGACAGTAGATAGCCAATCACAATCCTAGCCCATATAGAAATTATGCTTAGATGTTCCCCTTGAACCTATTACAATGCCTTGTAGGTTTTTCTCATTTGCCACGTAGTATGATGTCACATCTGATGTATTTTCATTATATAAAGATGTTTATAAGAAATGCGCTGAGAGCTCAAGCGAGCGTCCGTTGATGTCCGTTGTAACTCCCTGCTTTAGATAATTGTTAATAAAACAGCACCTTTGCCATCTTCCTGAGTTGGTTTGATTATTTGGTATCAGAGATATTCTGCATCCTGATCCATTGCATGAACAATACCCAAAGCGCCTTACGCTCACTAGTTAATAGGGTTGAGCGTAGCAAAGGCCTTTAAAGTGGGTCTCCTGTGCCTTTACCACTCACTCCAGCCCTTGGAATGGGTGATTATTGTAATTAGCACCGCAGAAATCCGGAAACCCAGCGTGCTAAGAGAAATGTATTTTATTTCAATGAACGAGACACCTTGCAGCACTCCGTTCATTGAAAGAAAATACTTTATGTTGGCCGCCATGGATCAGGAAGGTGGGGCTCCATATAGAGCCCCTATTCCATTTCCATTGCAGCCAGCACCAGGGAGACGGAGCGCTAGAGGTGGCGGCGGGGCTTCTGCTGCCATAATCAGGTTAGTGGTGCCTCGGGGTGGGGGTGAGCGGGTAATCAGAAAGAAAGGGAAGGGAGGGTGGAGAAAGATGGCAGGGTGGGGGAAGCAGCCATCAGGTTGCTTGCAATGCAGGCGTGGATTGTGGGATTCAGACCGCGGTCTAAGCAACCTGATTGGTTGCTTCCCCCGCCAGGGTGCTAAAATGAGATTATGATTTGCATCATTCTGGCTCTTATATTGAAACATACTCACCAATGTCTTGTAGAACCAAGGACATTATGATTTAGAAATCCTCTCTGGTAGAAAGAAAAGCAGGTTCTCTGATTTTGTGTAATTGTTTAGAAATTCTATGTTGGTTGTGAAAGTAGTGTATTATCTGTATGTGGGAGCAGTCTTGATGATTTTGCTTGATCTTCTGATGCTGGCCAGGAGGGCTGCTAGGGCCATGCATATAGTCAAGCTACTACATCTATCAGGGTTTGAAAATAAGTTTTTTGTTTTTGTCCAAACCCTAGTAACTGGGTTATAGATGCTCATCCATACATTTCCCCCATCTAATCCAGCACTCAGAATAACAGCTCCATTGTCACAGGACACCTTATGCCACATCTGTAGTGATGACTGTACCATTCATGCTATATTTCATCTTAAAACACTTGGATGTGTAGCATACATTTCAACACCATAGTGCTGCTTGGGTCTGGGGGTGAATGGCCTTAATAAAATGGTTGTGTTGCATGTAGGTGTGTTGGAGTACTCTGGTAATGTGTTGTTGTGTAGTGGAGTTGTTGTAAGGAATGGTGGTGGTGTGGAATATGGGTATGACATGATGGTTGAGTGGAGTGGTGGTGGTGTGGAAGTAGTGTAGAGGTGGTGTGAAGGTGTGAAGTGGTGTTGTGAATTGGTATGATGGAGATGTCTGAAGGTGTGATGTGTGGAGTAGATTAGAGTAGTGGCGTGGTGTGGAATGGTGGAGTGGTGGTTTCAGTGGTGATTTGATGTGGAGGTGTGGTGGTGTCAATCGGCAGTGTGGAGTGGTGCTGTGCTCTGGCGTGGGGTGAGGTGAGTCGTTGACAGTGAGTCACTAGAAAAAAAAGCAGAGAAGGTCATGTGCCTCTGTCAACTCCAGACCACGCTGCAGCACGCCTGGAGGGAGGTGGGGTATGGCTTGATGTTTTGTCAGGACGGGGGGACGACAAAAGAAAAATGGAGCAACCCTGCCTTCCAGAATTGTGATGTTCGGGGGAGACTTGAGAGGTTGTGGGCCGTTTTAAAGGAGCATTCTTTTATTTTGTTGGGCTGCTTTTGCAACACATCACATAGACACTGTTGGGGTGTTGAGGGGCTGTGAGGGGAATGTCACACAGCTTCATGATTTGGATCTATTAATTGGGAGACATTAAAGAATATGTGGCTGGAGACATGCAATGGAAAGGATTTATAATACAGCAAACAGCAAGGTGAAGCTGCAAGTTTAAAAGTGCACCAGATTTTTTTTCCTTTCTTTGGAATACCTCATACATAGGGGACTACATTATTGAGATAACTGACTGATTTAATTAACAACTACTAATCACTACTGCTAACTCATTAACATTGTAATGTAATCTCTATGTGCAAAATGGGGTGAAAATACATATTCTGAAATTCGTTTTTCAAACGTGCACTACATTTTTTTTCTCTCTTATTGTTCTGTGTTTGCAGCAAGCAGAGAGCCTGCATACCAGGAAATGATATTAGATACAGTTGCTCACTGTGTAACTGGCCTATTGTGCTGAAGGAAGGGTGATGCTGACTTTCAACTTGATTGGTGCAAAGTATCTGCAGTTATATTACATAGGTAAAATGGGAAGGTGCAGAACGTTGCTGGGGGAACAAGGTCAGAGGGAGAGTTAGTTCGGGTGGACTGAGCTCTGAGACAGACGTGCATGGTCTCACTCAGCGCTGGCTAAGAGAACCTTCTGTTCTCGCCGCGCATTTCAAACATCCGAGATAACGGAGGCAACCCCTGCTGACTGGGCCTGCTCTTCTGAAGCAAGTGAAAGGAGGTTGTGTGGGAGAGGGGACTGCAAATCTTTGGTAAGCATCCAAGGTCGAAGTGAGGTTATTCTTGTGCGATTGTTTGACAAATGTGGTCTAAAAATACGAGGCAGTCAGAGTAGCAAAGCAAAAGAAAATCCCTTGCATTTTTATTCGTCATGTGTTGAATCATAAAATGTGATGCCTATTTCTGAAAAGGGTTTATTTGCACTGCATCTGTTTTTTTCTCTTCTTATTTTATCACAGGTAATGCTGAAATTTAAATGGTAAGAACTGTATCATGACATTGTAATTGTTTGCAATATAAGATATATATAAACAAATGCTTCTGAGTTTTCATTGCTGTGGGAACTGCATGTGAGGAGTTGGGGAAAATGTGTGTGCTTTGGTAATACATTTGCTAATTTGCTCATGCAGATAGAATAACAGACAGACTAAGCAGTGATAAATAGGTGTATGCGTGTGTTCCCCACTGCATGTTGTTTGGGGAAATGTAATATAACATATAGATTACTGGGGGTCTATGAACCAGTAATGAGGACTACGTGCGTATAATTCACTGGTGTAAATAAATCAGTGATACCGGCCAGGTTGTAGGTGGCACTCTATGTAAAAGTGTGTTCCTGCATATAGGTCCAAGGCTCTCTTTAGATCACTAAGAGTATTATAATAGTAAGGAAGGTTTTGTGTATGATGGCACTATAATGTAGGGAAGGAAAAATTATGCTCACCACTAAGTAATTTACTACCACCAAATACCGCCACCAATACATATTACTGGATTCGCCAATATAATATAATAAGGTATGGTCTCTAGGATGATGTGAGGACAAACGAAATCTAAACACGAGGATAAGTATTTCTAAACTACCACTATTCTTTTGGTGGTAAGAAAATACTGCCAGACCCAAAATTTACACAAAATATCCAACTGGTTTCTGTGTTATCAAAATGCACCAAAACCACAACTGATGCAGTATAGCAGACTCCATGACGGATACATACATTGCTGCTTTTTAAATTGGGGCCATAGTATACATGAGTCAGCAGCATTTCCTTTGGGAAGGAAAGTGACCGACTGCCTTCATCTTTCCAACCCAGGAAAAAGACTACTTCACAGACGGAGAGACACTGAACCAGCAATGACAAATTCTGCAACTTCCGGTGGCATCATGTACCTGTTTTTGGCATTCTAAAGAATGTTTCTGATATGTTATTTTGCTCTTTCAGATAGAGTATCTCTGGCAATAGTCATTCCAATACGCATTTGCAAAAACTAAGTTTTGGCCTTCCCACAGACAGGCATGCATCCCTTGCCCACACCTTTAATACATTACAACTTTTTATATTTAAACTGTCAATGAATCATCCCAATAAAAGGAGTAACACGCTACTACTCATTTTTAAGCTTTCTTTACAGCACAGAAAAATAATGTCATAATGCAAGGCTTTATCTTTTTTTAACACAATAAATAAAAAAACGAGTCATGCTGAGCACTTTAATGCAGGGCTGTGGTGGGATGTTGTGTTGCTTAGAAATCAAGAGGCTAACTTCAAACTCTGCTAAGAGGTTTCGATGATACCAGGAGCATCTTAATAGCTGTAGTGAACCCATTACCTTTCTGAGAGATGTTTCTTCAGGTAGAAAAGGCTGTTCAAAATCAACTTAATGCAACAGGAATGTAACTAACTGAGAGAAGGTGACACTGGTCATGCTGCCAGTGTATGTGTATCTCTCCAGAAATGCCAACAAAAAAGTGCAATCTCCGTATGTGCTTCTATACCATGTGTTTTCTCCTGCATGCATCTAGCGTGACCCATCATACTTCAAGCTAATAAGGTGCCAATATTGTCTTTACCCAGTCCATGGATGGATCACTGGCAGGAAGATATAATCCCTTCCTGTCCAGCCTCTCCCTATTGTCCCTGCGTTGAAGTGAGTCAAAGCTTACCATTTGTTTCCTTGAAAAGAAAAAGTCCTGCGATCAAGGGGGACCACCTTTTCTTCTCTAGAATCCTGGCAATCAGTGAAGTCTGAGATTGATGGAAAAGGTCAGATTCATAACAATGATGTCATTCAAAATATATGAAAGAAAATGTGGTATCTGCTCAAGGGTATCCAGTCAATGCATCAAAATAAATAGGATGGAATGCCTTATCATAGAAAAAAATGCATCGAAAAAAAAAGCATTGAATGCATTTTTTTAAGGTAAAGGGTTTGTTTAATTATAACATGTTTTTTTAAAAAAGCGGGGCTCGGAGGGGGACCCCCCCATTAAAAAAATGAGGAAAAAAATGCATTCAATGCTTTTTTTCGATGCCTTTTTTCAATGGTAAGGCATTTGATGCTATTTAATTCGGTGCAATCACTATAAACCCTGCTCAAGGCAGATCTTATAATTGCAGAGTACTTAGAGGATTACCCTAGAATGGTATATTAGAGCTCTCACAAGTAAGAACAAAGTAAGCTCCAGTTATCTGCACACTCCCTCGAAAAAAGTCAAATGTTGGATAGATCAAAACCTAACATTTAATTTTTACAAATATGGCACATGCAAGATATGTTGTCAGAACTAAGAGTCAACCAATATTTAATTAACGTTAATCGGTTTATTAATTGCAAAAGCTGCTATGTAATTTATATGACTAGTTGAAGACTATACTGGTAGCACAAAAAGGGTAGTGAGAACAAGAACTGCAGAACACCTAATGGCAAGCAGGAATTGTGATAAAAGGTATCCCTATGCCATGTGGCACATTGGCACAAAGGAACACCCAAGAGACAAACTAGAAGGAATTTGATTTTAAGGAGTAGAAACCCCCCAACGTGCGCAAATGTGGTAGAACTTCAATTTAGACAAAAGCAAAACAAACTAATTATCTGCACTGACAACATCAGAACTGGCTAACAGGTTTGGGCCAATACTCCATCGAGCTATGGATCATGAGTTCAAACTAATTACTCTATTATAATGAAGGGTGATCAGCCAGCAGTGGTTCCACCAAATAGCACTAGCCTAAGGTCATCACAAATACAAACACAAACTAGACTGTGAGACCAAAGCACTACACTCTATTCAATATTGAGTGTCCTTTCATAAGCAATAGCGTTCAAAATCACCCGAAAGACTCATACATTTGTGATGCATTTGTTTTTACTGGGTAGCCAACACGTGTTCGACCTGTACACTCAGGTCTTCCTCAGGGCGTTCATCAACTACAGTTGAGCTGTTGCTTTGGAAGACATCTCCAATTTCCACTAATTATTAACATCAGCAACGGGACCCAACCTGGATGGCAGTAGCGAAGGTGTCCTGTATTTATAAGCCTGGATGCTTACTCTTGCGGTTAAATTGCTAGGAAATCCTCCATATTTCATGATTTATCATGTCCAATTCGAACATTAGGTAACTTCCGACTCCAAGATAAGATCACTAGTGATCAATGATGAAACGTGGTTAAAATGTTTCAGGAAATCAAAAGATTTTTTATTTATAGATGGGTGTTTTGGGTCCATCATCCCAATGGTGGTAAGTCGCAGCTTTACGCGTGTCTGAACATTGTAACTGGAATCAATGTGGATCATGAACTCAATGTTATTTTTATAAAATGTAAAATCCTAACATTTCTCCATCTTTTAACATGCCCCAAATGGCTTCTTTACCAAACTTACATTTTCATTTAACATTAAATACACAATCTAGTGCACTGAAATGTGAAGGTTTGTGTAAAATCAGTCATTATCTATTAACTATGTTGATCAAGGTATGATGAATTTTAAATATTACTAACTCATTTATCAAAATGTAATTATACAATGAATTCACATCAATATGTATTGCACGGATATCAAAACTTTATTGTATACCCATACTTGAGTGATAAACATAAGAATTAATGAAATGTATATATAAATAATTGTTTCAATCAACATAGATCATTCTACCATGACTAAAAAGTGTTGTTGCAACAGCATCAGGAATTAATGAATCCAGCCATCTCAAATTAGGTGCCTTAAATATATTGTCATTAGATTATCAGAAAAATAATTAATTGATAATGCAACTCTACCATTGCACTTTCAATGTATCAGTATTTCTGTTGCTCGAGCACGATATGCAATGACATCACCATGGACCGCATCAATAACATGGAGCTGAGAGCAGCTACATGAGCTTGAGATCTACAGACTGCCAGAGCAAGAAAGTGCAAGTTCTGCTTTTTGGTAACTAGCACATTTTTAGGGGTCTGCAACCTTTGGCTCTCCAGATGTTTTTGACTACAACTCACATCAGCCCGAGCAAGCACAGAGAATGATGAGGGAGAGTCGTAGATTGCAGATCACTGGCCAATATTCCAACTAAAAAATACTAAGGATTTATATTTTTTAACACAAAATCAGATAACTTATTTGCTTGCAGGTATGAATCTTTGGCAATTATTACGAGGTTTACACAAAGAATAATTTTTTGACAGACACTCACAAAACTTTTATAAGTGAGTAAACTTTGATATTATTACATATAGACATGTCAGAATATGCACATTTCTTTTTGCTTTTTATTTTTACCCATGGAAATAGGTTACCAAATAACAACTGTGAGGATTTTTGTGACAACAAAAGTAAGCAAGTACACGACCTAAAAATGTATAAGAAGGGTTATGTAACCTAAGATAATTATTAATGATAATATGGTTGTTAATTAAACCAATATCTACTAGATTATTTAAAAAAATAAAATCTATTTGCATCTATTGTTTATTTCCAAATACTTGCAGGTGTCAAATCCATTTGCACCCTGGAGTTTATCCAGGGTGTGAATGGTTTCTCTTTTTTTCTCAGGAGATTGGCTACACAAGTGACAATCTCCCAAGAAAAAGAAAAAATACAAGATGGCTGCCACCATAAAGGGACTAAGTCCCTTTTCCGTTTCTATGTTGGCCAAGAGAGGGAGGAGAGCTGGGACCGGAGCATAAAGCTCTGGTCCAGCAGGAAGTGGTAAGGGTGGGACGGGTGAGGAAGGGGTTTGGTTTGTTTTGGGGTTGCCTCCCACATTCAAAGAAGATAAAATGATGGTGCCACCCAGGGAATGGCCTTGGGTGGCTGCAAACAGTGGGCAGAGAATGTGTATTCTCACCCGTTGTCCCAACCACCAGATTGACTCAGCACACTTTCCTGGGTGCGAATAACTGTAAAAACATATTTTATTGCAGTAATTCTTCTACATTTCCACATCAAGCTTTGTTACAAATTGGATACTGTATTATATTTCATAAATATAATATGCTATATTATTTATAACACACTTAATACCCAGAGGTTTTTAAGCACGGACCCAGGGATCGAACCTTTGTTGCTCTGTGTCATAGTGCTTCCAAGGCTAGCATGTTACCCCTGACCAATCCTATATATGAAAGAGTTACATTTCTATGTACAATACTTCAGAACAGTACAGAATGGCAGGTTTGCATACAATGTGATATATGAACTAAGATATATGAGATAGTATCTTTATAATTATATGTATTTATTTTTTGTAATAATATCTTTCTATTTTTCTTTTCCTTTTCTTTTCTTCTTGGAAGTGTTGTGATTCAAGCCGGTTGGTTGATTTCTGCATGAGGAGAGTGTGCCACATATATGTGGAGCATAGCCACCAGGTACGCCGGTGTGCTACCCATGACTGCTTTGTAGACTAAACAATCAGTCTTGAACAGTATCCTGGCATGTATCGGAAGCCAAAGTGGTTTGTAAAGGATGGGGTGATTTTGTCAAATGTCCACGCACCTGTAAAACGATCTGATACGACTTGGAGGACTACTTTAAGGGGAGCCAAGTGAGTGGCTGGGTGCCCATTCAGGAGGGCATTCCCCCATCGATGTGCAAGATGACAAGTGCCTGTGTGGAAGTCCTGTGGCGGGGTGAAAGGCTTGATTTTGCAAAGATTGGAGATTTGGAGCCAAACCATTTGAGCCTTCATGGCTAGGTGTTTTTGGAAGGAGAGCTGCTTTCAAAGGTGAAGTCTAACTATTCTGCTGCATCTGAGACTTGTGAATCTAATCCTTCTAGGCGCATGCCATTCAATGTTGGATAAGTTGTTGTTTAGCGGTGGGATTGATAAGGATGAATTCGCTCGTGGATGGGTTAAGTTTGAGGTAGTCAGTCAACATCCAGGACTGGATGATGGCTAGGTAATTGCTGAGATGACTAATGTACAACTGAGTTTTGTCAAAGTATTAGTGGCTGCCTATATTGGGATATTTGAGGAGTGTGCCCAGAGGCTCCATGTAAAGTCTGAAAAGGGTTGGCGAGATCATGGAGCCCTGGGGTACTTTGAAGGAGATTGCAAGTCTGTTAGAATGCAACCTGTCCATCTTAGATGGCCTGGTGTCTGCCTGAAAGGTAGGGGTAAGGTGTTTCAGTACAGTGCCAGAGAATCTAATCCTGTCAGCAAGGGGGAGAGGAGGATGCAGAGGATGACAATGTCCAATGCAGTCACGAGGTCAAGGAGGAAAAGGAGATATGTGTCATCCATATGCCCACCTGGATGGTGGCTGCCATGATGCTGCACTTGGGGTGGTACCCCAACTGATAGTCATTTAGGAGGTGACGTGTTTTGAATCTGGCATGTAGTTGTGTAGTGACTGCTTTTTTGAAGATTTTGTCAAAAAAGTGGGGTTTGCAAAAGGCTTGTAGTTGGCCATGTCATCTGGGTTTAAGGTATTTTTTAAAGAGGTAGTATGGGACCAGTAGGGCGTCCAGGAATGATGCTTCTGTGAGGCAGGCATTAATTATGCGTTGAGCAATGTAGGAAGTGGATTTGAAGGTGGTAATTGTTTTCAGGAGGTTGGGAGGAGAGAGAGGAGAGAATTTAATCCAGAGGGACAGTGTGCATGCAGGAGTGCAGGGGGAGGGGGAGGGGTGCTACTGCTCTGGGAGGTCGATTGAATGATTTGTTAGATTTTGTCTATTTTTTCAATTAACATGTTGTTGATTCTGCTGCATTTTTCCTGAATTGCTAGCACCTCATGATTGGGTGAGGGTTTAGTACGATGCTTTACAACTTCTAAGAGGGATTTGCTCCTGTTAGAGGTCGTCATAATGGTGGTGGAGTAGTAATCAGGTTGGGCCTCGATAATCAGAATTCTACGGTTGCTGCACAGATATTTGAAGTTGGTTTATACACAGGGTTGCAGATTTTGCTCCACCGTTTCTCTAGGGCTCTGACTGAGTGTTTGCTGGAGTAGAGCTTGGGGGTCTACCAATTGGTAGATGAATTGGTCTAAGTGAGGCTGGATTTTAGGGGACATGAGTATCCACCAGTTTCATGGTGGAGTTGTTGAATAATTCTACGAGGACCAAGGCATTCCCTGTGGAGGGGAAGTCTGCAAAGTTTGTTTCTAGATCATTGACCGAGAAGGTTCTGAATGAACTGCACTGAATGAGGGGGTATTTATCCTGACCTTTGTTGGCCATGCTTGAGTGGGTGATTGACAGTGGGATAGCAGTGTGGTCACACCAGTCGAGTGAGATAAGGTCTACACAGGTGATGAGTGGTGGATCGTGTAATGACTAAGTCTAGGGTGTTGCCTTTGTTGTGCATGGGGAGAGCACAATTTGGTCCTTGGATCCGGTCAGTGAAAAAAGAATGCTTTGAGTCTGGTTGCCTGTGTGAGACTCAGGAATGTTAAAATCTCAGAGCAATACATAATTGGTGGTTGTTAATTTGGAAGAAGAGAGTAATTTGGGGATGCAAGCAATGAAAGAGTCACTCCTGTGAGGTGGTCCACAGATGAAGTGGAAGGTTATGGATTCGTTGTGAGATAAAGGGAACTGGCCGGCAATTGATTTGAACAAGTTTGTTCTGTGTGAGGGGATGATGGAGCATGCCCTACCGCTCATGTGGATGATTGCCACTCCGCCTATGGCTTGTCAGCATGCAAGATGTAGTAGACTGGGGGTAGGAGGGCATTGAGAATGTGGGGAGAGTATGGGGTAAACCATGTTTCCGTGATGAAAAGGGCATCAAGGTTGTTGTACGAGGTAAGGTTTGCAATCTTTGTGGCATGAGCAACTGCCGAGCAAGCATTTGCCTCTTCCTCTCTCTCTTCCTCCTCCGAATTCTCTCCAATGCCTCTCTTGCCATTTCTTTCTTTCTTTCTTTCTTTCTTTCTTTCTTTCTTTCTTTCTTTCTTTCTTTCTTTCTTTCTTTCTTTCTTTCTTTCTTTCTTTCTTTCTTTCTTTCTTTCTTTCTTTCTTTCTTTCTTTCTTTCCTCTCTCTATTTCGCTCTCTGTCGCTCTCTCTCTCTCTCTCTCTCTCTCTCTCTCTCTCTCTCTCTCTCTGTCTGTCTGACACCAGCTCCTAGGTCTACCATCATTTGCTTCAGTTTTAACTAGGAGGGAATCCCTACGTTGGTAACTAACTGTTCACAATAGGTTCAACACATTCCAACATGTTTTAAATCCTCATTTATTTCGTTTTTGTTTTAGACATCCATGGTGCAGTTCCCTGGACTTTATAATTTCCCCCAGACACATGAGAAGACTTGGGCAGCTTTGCTGCAGCCCTCATTTTCTGCTTACCCCATCAGAAAGCGGGTGGATTATTCAGAGACCTAGCGATCCCCAGTTTCCACTTGCTGGCACTGCCAAAGTGTCCTTGTCACATATCTTCTTCCTTTCCTTCTCACCCTTCCAAAATTTCAGGGTCCCCTCCTTCTTGCTTTTCCTCTGAGAAGAGACCCTTCTCCTATAAGATACATATGCTAGGTCTTAGAAAAGAAATGTTAGGTCAATTCCAAGACGCTTCCCTGATTTTCTTCAGGGCCCATTACCTCAACCATGAGCAAAAGGGAGTGTCTGGTCCAAGATTGAGGGTCTCTTTAGAAGTGGTCTCTTACTTCTAGTTTTGAGTAGATTGTAACAATCAGACATGTGTTAAAGTCAGTACCAAGTACAGCAGGCTTGGGGTATTGGGGCATCATCAATGCCTTTGTTGGAGTGGTAGCTGCCTCTATTATTACGACTACATTTGTCTTAGGGTATGCCTCCCACTCTACATTTACACATGTTATCTTTACGACCTAGCGTCTGGGAAGCAGTTGATGGGAAAATACCCAATAGGTCTTGACAGCAGTTGCAAAAAGCCTGAATCAAATAATCAAATAATGACTCAGTGGTTGGCCCTCCCACCTGTATTGGCAGCTTGTAACCCTTGACCATGGATCCTAGGGCTTTCATCTCCACCCCAGGGTGCTCATCGTAGTTATTGTACTCTTCTCAGTAGTGAGTCCAATGCAACAGATATATCCACCATGTCACAATAGCTCAAATCCACATGTTCTTTTGACCTGCTAAAAGGGTTAATGACATAGGGAATGGCTCTAATAGAACTTATTTCCATATGTCGGTCTAGACGGGAGTGCTCAGATAGGCTTCAGAAACACCTTTGGTTGGGAGGGTACATTGGTGGGGCAGTTGCTACCTCGCATATCCTCCTACAGAAAGAGATTTACCCACAGGTGGGTATACTACATGGGTACATGGGTTATAAGATAGCTGGGGCCACTAGTGGTCTGAATGGCATTGTCAGGGGTTGGATTGTATAACTGCCTAACAGCTCACTACAAGGAGTTAAGATAGTGATTACTCCTTCCAAATGTTAATTCCCCAGCCATTTATTGATAGCATCTTTGATTCTATATTAACATTGCTGAGAGGTTTCATTAGATGACGACTGCATTTCCTTTCGTTTCTGATTATAGAATTCATGTCCCTGGCCTACGCACTCAATGATTATTTGTTTTATGTCATAGGACCTCATAGTATCATCAAAATTTAATATCTGGTATGCTGCAAATGTCCTGCTAACAAAAGAGAAATTAATTTTCCCCAACTGTCTGGTACCCACCCAGACACATCAGCAACCCTTTACCAGTTCACAAAAGGGCATCAGGGTCTACACAGCCTAGGTAGCATGGAAAGTAGTTGTGAGTTTTGAACCAGGTGGGTGACAGCAGATTACAACTCATCCATTTCTTCACGGTGTCTCTGCTCCATGTCAACCTAATCGTTGACAGGTTTGGGTGGTCCTCATGCGTCTTCCATCCTGGCCTTTTTGACTGAAGCACACTCCCTGTTCGGGAAAGGTGGGTCCTTTCCAGATTTTCCTACATGGAATCTGTTTAATAGATAAAGCTTTCAGTGCTGAGTTTGGGATATTCTATAGGTATCTGACAGGTTTCCATCCAGGGTTGGGTTAGGGAAGGCTTTATTCATGGGGCCTACTGTAGAGTTTCTCTAAAGGGGCCCTGACTTGCTATGTTAATCTTGCTATCTTAAACATCTTTTTCTGCTTCTGGGATTTGAGAAACCTCTTTGCTTTAGTGGAGCTGGACTCCGAGGCCACATGAACTCTTCATCTTCACACAATGCACACGAGAGAGACATGGAGTGAAAGCTCTGCCTGACCTCGATGGGGGGTTTGCAAGAAGGGGAGGTCAGAATGAGGGTCACTAATGGAAGGGTCTATGTCATACAGAAAAATACACTCTTATAGATGAAGGTGGCTTAGGCAGCACAGTGGGCCATCCTGGCCCTCTTAAAAGCTGGTTACTACTCTGGCCAGAGTTCTGGGTAGATAGTCTGGTCACTCCTGTTCAGGTAGTTTGGCACGATATATTCCAAAGAGATAGAAACAGAACACCCAGAGACCAGACGTTTCTTCGCATAGTTTATTGAGATCAAAAGTTTATAAAGAACACAGGAGGTGGAGTAATGCCAGCCAGGATAAGGAGAATTAAAGGATGCCCAATAGTATCACATACTGCTTCAGCACAGGTGAAACAATGCAATTCATTCCATGTTCCTGAAGGGCCTATGGACCTGATTGCAAAAGTGCAGTCCCTATTCATGAAAACAGGGATCCTATGGAAAATATTGCAGGTTCCTGTCTAACAAAGTCACTCACAGTATCAGGGAGTTATTGTGTCCAAATGAGCTTCTTACCTTTGGGCAATCTGGGCCACCGAGATATTTGCTGATGGTCTCTTTTGTGCATTGATTCCAGTTATGTTGAAATGTGTGCATGGGGTCTGAACATCTCTGCAGTGGACAGATGTGGAGTCCCCCTCCTAACCACCATGGTGAGTTCTGCAGTTACCCAAACAAAGGAAATATTCACTTCCCGGACCCTCTACTTCCTAGAATTGTTGCATACAAAGCATGGCAGTGCATTGTGTGCCAAACTCTTACCGTGCTCGTAGCACATACTCTTTGGATGCAGATTTTTGCTCCCAATTATTTTTGCTCTGGCATTATTTCAAGCATGAGCCAATTGCAAACCTCAAATTCCAAAATATCAATTCAAAGTTGACTATGTATCCATTGTTTACATTGAGCAGCCATTATCATCTAATGTATAACCAGTTTGTCCCTGTGGCATCATTGTGTTATGCTGCTTGTCTAAATGGTGCAAAAGGGAAGGATGTGCTGTATCCTACACTTCCCTGCCTGAGCAAGCAGGCTGATGACATCACATAATTTCCAACTGCTGGTTGCATGAGTGTTAAAAGAGAACAGTTGATAGAGAGACCTGACAAGGGAAAGGATGACTGACGGGTTGCTACTATTTCAATAATCATGCGTTCTGTGGGCTTCACTAGCCAGTAATGGATCGTAGCCCAAGTTAGGCCTTAACGCCGGGCCCCTGTGCCATTACCAGGTCAGTGAAGCCCACAGAATGATGACTATAGCAATTATCATCCCATGACAAACCCTCGAGGTGTGAATAGCATAAAAAAAACAAAAAAGCCTGCCTGCGCTTCTTTGTTGGCTGAGGCTGAGGAGTGCTTATCATGGAAATGGAAGGCTGGGCTCTGCTCAGCGCCCCTCTTCCATTTCCATGGCTGAAGGAGCAGGAAGCAGAGCAGTGTTGGCCTGGCGGAGGACCCATTAAGGGAGGGAGAGGGGTCAGGGGATGTTGAGGGGCTTAAGGTGGGGTGGAAGGCAGTATATGAAGGAGAACAGGCAGTGCTCGGCGCAGCATGGGTTTCACTAGGCAATCGAGTTGCTCCAAGCCCAGGCTTGGATCGTGAGATTCAACCCAGGTTTGGAGCAACCAGATTGGCTGACACACCCTCCAAGGGTGCTAATGATATATACTTGTTAAGATGACCACTCATGTTTGCTGTAAACGATAAACAGCCTTACATTGACAATACCATCTGAGAGTCATCACTGCATGCATCATTAAATCAACAAACTCCTGAACCAATTACAGACCATATGGAAAGTGTCACTTTCTTTCATTATCTTTCTGTAAATAGTTATGCTGTTTGTCTGTCGTTTCTATTTTGGCTGTCTAGGATGCACACGTTTTCTGACTTTTTATCAACAATGGCTGCACAAATGTGGAATCTCTGGGGAATCCCTAATTGTACACTTTCAGGAGTCGCTCCAAAGAGTGGGTGGCTCCCCCTGACCCCCACATGTCCCCGGCTTGCCCTTGTCGGCAGTGTTACAGTGATCTTATCACAGTTGGTAATCCACATGAATTTTGGTCTTTTCTGGGGTTCTATAGGGATAATATTTGCCTTTAACTTGCATTATATGGGACATTAACTGTGAGACTCTGACTGCCAAATGTATTTGGGACAGCACATCTCCTTCAATGAAATTGCACTGTGAGCACCCATGTTGCATACATCTCTATTTTGGACTGGTCTTGCACTTCCACCAAGAAAAGGGCCAGACCGCTACATAATTGCATTTACATTTGATTCCTCTACATCTACCACTTACTGACCACTTGCCTTTGTGTTCTACTGAGGCACCATGAAGGGACATAACCGTCTAACAGGTTTTGCTTACAATCACAGGTTTCTGTTTATGACTAGATAATAAATGATATCTTTTAGCTTTCCAGAGAGGTCAGCGATTCCAAACATTGGCTAATGTATTGCTGCTATGCTGTACTTGTTGAGCCCACTGGTTCTAGATACACAAGTGGGTTTGCTCTGACAACTGGATTTGGGGGGGGGTACTCTTTTTTTATTTTATTATTTTTTTATATAGTACCCATTAGGTTATTTAGTCATGACACACGTGTTCAATCATGTGTAATAAAAGTGAAATCTAAACACAAATAGACTTACAGATTGACATCTTCGTATAAAGTAAAGGTGCATTTATTCATTTTGCATTTCAACATAAATATTTGGTTTTGGCATTTAAATTTTTAAATTCAAAGAAGTTTTTTGACAAACATAACTCAATTGTGATGCCTAGGAGTTAGAGTCGTGACCACCACCTATTGGTGACAAGTGACAAACAAGTTTAACTTAAGTAAACATATTCCAACCAATGTTCAAAACAGTGTAACGAGCTATTGGTTTTCAGTAGCCAGGCTTGGGGTGACCTAACACGTGGTCGACGTCCTGAGTTGAATCATAAGTTGTTTGGAGACAGTTAAAAAGGACTTAGCAAAAGGTGGACAGGAGGCTGGTCCTTGGACGTTTCGGCAAAGAAGCCTTCTTCTTGGGCCTGATATAGGTCTCCCTGGAAAGAAATCCGGGGGACTCTATTAGTGTTTAGAATTAAAAATGATTAGAAAGTTTGCTAAACATGACATTTAAAATAACTTAAGTTGTGGGGCATCATAGGCTAGGTTAGCCGGGACACACACATGGGCAGAGCACAGAATTGGCCCTAAGGGGGCTCACCTAAACTTTGTAGGGTCTTGGTACGATCTCCTGGTGAGGTATGGAGGGAGCAAGACTGCAGGTGCTGTATTCGAATCTTGCGGGCTGGCTGCGAGTGATATTTCTACAGAAAGGGAAAGAGAGCGAGGAAGCGTGGTCATTGTTATAGAAATCGCGGGCTGCCTCACTGCATAGGGGGGAGGGGGGGAAAAAGCTGCTTTACCTGAAGGGGTTCAGCGGTGCAGCGCAGGAGCTGTCGTGCGCTGGGCATCCCTCATCTAGTCAAGGATAGCCTGAAGTGCTGGCAAAGTTGCCAGCATGTACGTTGTGGGCCAAGTTCGCCGGAGCTGTTCACAGACGCCAGATGCAGTAGCGCTGTCGGATGAGAGGAACTAAACTCTCTCGATGTGGTGGCAGGGCGCATGCGCGCAATGTGTATTGTAGTGCTGGGGGCGCGTCAGCGCAGCTGCAAGGTTACGTTTTTGGAACGAGTGGGAAGACCGTTCGGTCGTGTGGCAGAGCGCATGCGCACAGTGTATAGTGTTGTGCTAGAGGCGCATGTGTATGGCTACATGTACCTGTAGGATATGTTAGTTAGTAAAAAGTATCACAGTTCTGCACCCAGCACGGACAGGAGCTTATTAGTGGCGGTATCTGGTTTGTTCCGCCTCATTGAGTCCTGTGGGGATACTTTTAAGCTTGAAAATCCACCAAGCTTCTTTATGGTTCAGGGAGTTGGCAACGTTGCTTGTGTTGGATGCTAAATCAATAACCCACCAAAGAATGTCATCTGGTCCATGGTGATTTTCAATATAATGTTGGACCAGGGGGGATGTCATGGATTTACATCTGATGCGGGAACGGTGTTCACCAATTCTTTTGTGGACCTGCCGGGTGGTTTGGCCCACGTACCGTAGTCCACAGGGACATTCTATTATATAGATTACGTTGGCTGTTTTACAGTTAGTAAATTTTCTAAGTTGCCATTTCTTGTCTTCTATTTTGAAGTGGTTCATTTTCTTTGTGAATCGACAAACTGTACATGTACCACATGGATGATGGCCTTTTATTTCCCGCATGCTCCAGATGGTGGATCTTTGGTTCTTGTTCTCTAGTCTTGCATGTGTCAGGATATCTCTAAAGTTCTTGGACCTCTTTAGTGCCATTCTTGGTATTTTTTCTTCCGGTAGGCTTAGTTGAACCAGCGGCCAGAATTTCTTAACGATGCCTTTGATTTTAGTGGTGTCCGAGTTGAAGGTAGAGACAAAGGTTAAGGTGTCATCTTGTTGTGTATTTACTGCTTTTGGTGTTAGCAAGTTTTCTCTGGGCGTATACTTTGCTCTTTTCGTGGTCTTTCTAATGAGTTTCTTTGGGTATCCTCTGTCCATTAGTTTTTCTTCTAGGTTTTTTGCATGTTTCTTGTATTGTTCTGGTTCTGTGCAGTTACGGCGTAGTCGTAGAAACTGTCCATATGGGAGGTTATCCCGTAAGTTTTTAGGATGGTGACTATTATAGTGTAACAGAGTGTTGCGATCTGTTTGTTTAGTGAAGAGGTCGCATATCAATGTTCCATTCTTATCCCTAATGCAGAGGTCTAAGAAGTTGATCGATGTATTGTTACTTTGCATGGTGAATTGGATGTTTTGGGATTTGGTGTTAAGCCAGTTAAAGAACACAGTCAGATTCACTTCGTTGTCTTGCCATATTAGGATCACGTCATCTATATATCGGTACCATGAGACAATTTTGTCGTGGAACGGATTGGATGTGCTTATGACATGTGCATGTTCAAATTCTGCCATGAAGATGACGGCTAAGCTAGGGGCAAAAGCTGCTCCCATCGCTGTGCCTTTTGTTTGAAGGTAAAAGTTGTCGTCAAATTGGAAGAAGTTATTGGTCAGTGCCAGTTCTAAGAGTTCAACTATAAAGTTGGTAGGTACTCTTCTTTGATTCATGTGATGGGTCAAGTGGTGCCTGATGCATTCGACCGCTGCTTCTTGGGGAATGCTTGTGTATAGACTGACTATATCCATGGTCACTAGGAGTTCCTCTTCTTTGTTGAACTTGAGACCTTCAAATTTATTGATGGTCGTCATGGTATCTTTGAGGTAGGTAGGTGTTTGTTGGCTCAAGGGTTTAAGGAAGTGATCAATAAACTTGCACACAGGTTCTAGAATTGAACCACAGCCTGACACTATAGGTCTTCCTGGTGGCTTTTGGCTGTTTTTGTGAACTTTGGGTAGTGCATAAAACGCCGGTGTGCGATTGTCTGAGGTGTTCAGAAAGGTCTCTTCACGGTCCGTGATCCAGCCTTGCTCTAAGGCATAACTTGTTATTTCCTGAATTTTATTCTTGATAGTTGCTGTGGGGTCTTTTCTCAGTTTTTTATAATTATGTTCTTCATTAAGTAGTGTCATTACCATCTCCTTGTATTGTGTTATATTTTGGATTACGATTCCTCCCCCTTTATCCGCTGGCTTAATGACAAGTTGTTTATTTTCTGATAGGTTTTTCAGGGCCTTGCTTTCGCCTGTAGTAAGGTTGCGCCTTGTGCGTCGTGGTCGACTTTGGAGTTTTTTAATTTCTTTGGTGATGCATTTTTCAAAGGTTAACAAGGACCCTGGGATCTCATTGTCCATGGGGTTAAAGGTGGATTTTACTTTCAGACCTGTGTCATCCTGTTGTTGGGGGGAGTCCAGATCTTTGAAATACACTTTTCTTCTTATGCTCCTGAAGAGGATAAAGAGTTCTGTGTCCAAATTGAACCAATCAGTTGGTTTTGTGGGAACGAAGGATAGCCCTTTAGTAAGTATGGAGGTTTCATCTTCGGATAAAGGTATCCCGGAGAGGTTGAAAATCGGGATTTCCTTTAGAATCGTTGGTTGGTTCGTTTCCTCCTGTTCCGTTGTCCCCATTGTGAGTAGTTGGGTTGTCCCCATTGTGGGTAGTTGGGGAACTGCATTGCTTGAGGATATTGTGGTGGCCCCCAGCATGCTCCTCTGGGGGCCATTTGTCCTAAAAAAGGCAGCTGTTGTGGTAGTGGATATTGACCTTGTTGTGGGTTTCTATTTCTGGAGGGGATGGAGTCTCCTGATGATGAATCTGAGCTGGAGGCCCCTGAGAAGGATACCCCTTTGCGTCTGTACCTATTCACAGAAGACTGATTGGTTAGTCTTTCTTTCTCTTTCTTGTCTTTGTATTCAGCCGAGAGGTATGGGTATACATGTTCGATTTTGAAGTTGGCAATGTCTTTTGCTAGTTTTTTGTGTTTTTTCTCTAAGGTACTGGAGGAGAATTGTTCCATGCTTTTGTTGATTTCTTTGAGTTTCTCTCTCGCATTGGTAATGTTGTCGTCTGCCAAGAACTTTTGTTCTTCTTCTTGAAGGTCTTGTTGGATTTTCACATGAATCCGTTTGGCTGTGGTGATAGTGAGGGCCATAAGGTCCCTACTGCATTTTGTTGCTATTTTACTAAAACCTAGCATATATTCCTTGTCTTCTAGGAATAGTGCTGGTTCGTTCCTAACTATCAGTCCCATCGGGACGAGATTTACTCTAAGGTATTCCCTTAGGAAGTGTCCATGTACCTCTGTACGGAAACATTTTTTCTTTAGATTAAGTAGTACATCTCCGGAAGCTGACGAGGCTAGATGTTGTTGAGCTCCTGCCAGATTGAATAGTGAGGGTCCTTCTATAATATCGTTAATTTGATCTTCTGTGAAGGAAAGCATTTGGTCCATTCTTGTAAGGGGAGAAGGGAAGTCTCCCCGGGGTCAAGGAATGTGCTATGCCTTAGTGTGTGTAGATGCGTAAAAGAATGTGTAAAAAACCTATGGGTTAGGCTGTGTGTCCCCTGTGGGGTGCTGTAATTCTAACGTCCCTATTGTAGCATGGTGCTATATCTAGGTTTTTGTAACTAGAGGGAAAGCCCTTGGAGTGTCAGAGCAGAGGGCTGTAGAGAACAAGATACACAAGTGGGTTTGCTCTGACAACTGGATTTGGGGGGGGGTACTCTTTTTTTATTTTATTATTTTTTTATATAGTACCCATTAGGTTATTTAGTCATGACACACGTGTTCAATCATGTGTAATAAAAGTGAAATCTAAACACAAATAGACTTACAGATTGACATCTTCGTATAAAGTAAAGGTGCATTTATTCATTTTGCATTTCAACATAAATATTTGGTTTTGGCATTTAAATTTTTAAATTCAAAGAAGTTTTTTGACAAACATAACTCAATTGTGATGCCTAGGAGTTAGAGTCGTGACCACCACCTATTGGTGACAAGTGACAAACAAGTTTAACTTAAGTAAACATATTCCAACCAATGTTCAAAACAGTGTAACGAGCTATTGGTTTTCAGTAGCCAGGCTTGGGGTGACCTAACACGTGGTCGACGTCCTGAGTTGAATCATAAGTTGTTTGGAGACAGTTAAAAAGGACTTAGCAAAAGGTGGACAGGAGGCTGGTCCTTGGACGTTTCGGCAAAGAAGCCTTCTTCTTGGGCCTGATATAGGTCTCCCTGGAAAGAAATCCGGGGGACTCTATTAGTGTTTAGAATTAAAAATGATTAGAAAGTTTGCTAAACATGACATTTAAAATAACTTAAGTTGTGGGGCATCATAGGCTAGGTTAGCCGGGACACACACATGGGCAGAGCACAGAATTGGCCCTAAGGGGGCTCACCTAAACTTTGTAGGGTCTTGGTACGATCTCCTGGTGAGGTATGGAGGGAGCAAGACTGCAGGTGCTGTATTCGAATCTTGCGGGCTGGCTGCGAGTGATATTTCTACAGAAAGGGAAAGAGAGCGAGGAAGCGTGGTCATTGTTATAGAAATCGCGGGCTGCCTCACTGCATAGGGGGGAGGGGGGGAAAAAGCTGCTTTACCTGAAGGGGTTCAGCGGTGCAGCGCAGGAGCTGTCGTGCGCTGGGCATCCCTCATCTAGTCAAGGATAGCCTGAAGTGCTGGCAAAGTTGCCAGCATGTACGTTGTGGGCCAAGTTCGCCGGAGCTGTTCACAGACGCCAGATGCAGTAGCGCTGTCGGATGAGAGGAACTAAACTCTCTCGATGTGGTGGCAGGGCGCATGCGCGCAATGTGTATTGTAGTGCTGGGGGCGCGTCAGCGCAGCTGCAAGGTTACGTTTTTGGAACGAGTGGGAAGACCGTTCGGTCGTGTGGCAGAGCGCATGCGCACAGTGTATAGTGTTGTGCTAGAGGCGCATGTGTATGGCTACATGTACCTGTAGGATATGTTAGTTAGTAAAAAGTATCACAGTTCTGCACCCAGCACGGACAGGAGCTTATTAGTGGCGGTATCTGGTTTGTTCCGCCTCATTGAGTCCTGTGGGGATACTTTTAAGCTTGAAAATCCACCAAGCTTCTTTATGGTTCAGGGAGTTGGCAACGTTGCTTGTGTTGGATGCTAAATCAATAACCCACCAAAGAATGTCATCTGGTCCATGGTGATTTTCAATATAATGTTGGACCAGGGGGGATGTCATGGATTTACATCTGATGCGGGAACGGTGTTCACCAATTCTTTTGTGGACCTGCCGGGTGGTTTGGCCCACGTACCGTAGTCCACAGGGACATTCTATTATATAGATTACGTTGGCTGTTTTACAGTTAGTAAATTTTCTAAGTTGCCATTTCTTGTCTTCTATTTTGAAGTGGTTCATTTTCTTTGTGAATCGACAAACTGTACATGTACCACATGGATGATGGCCTTTTATTTCCCGCATGCTCCAGATGGTGGATCTTTGGTTCTTGTTCTCTAGTCTTGCATGTGTCAGGATATCTCTAAAGTTCTTGGACCTCTTTAGTGCCATTCTTGGTATTTTTTCTTCCGGTAGGCTTAGTTGAACCAGCGGCCAGAATTTCTTAACGATGCCTTTGATTTTAGTGGTGTCCGAGTTGAAGGTAGAGACAAAGGTTAAGGTGTCATCTTGTTGTGTATTTACTGCTTTTGGTGTTAGCAAGTTTTCTCTGGGCGTATACTTTGCTCTTTTCGTGGTCTTTCTAATGAGTTTCTTTGGGTATCCTCTGTCCATTAGTTTTTCTTCTAGGTTTTTTGCATGTTTCTTGTATTGTTCTGGTTCTGTGCAGTTACGGCGTAGTCGTAGAAACTGTCCATATGGGAGGTTATCCCGTAAGTTTTTAGGATGGTGACTATTATAGTGTAACAGAGTGTTGCGATCTGTTTGTTTAGTGAAGAGGTCGCATATCAATGTTCCATTCTTATCCCTAATGCAGAGGTCTAAGAAGTTGATCGATGTATTGTTACTTTGCATGGTGAATTGGATGTTTTGGGATTTGGTGTTAAGCCAGTTAAAGAACACAGTCAGATTCACTTCGTTGTCTTGCCATATTAGGATCACGTCATCTATATATCGGTACCATGAGACAATTTTGTCGTGGAACGGATTGGATGTGCTTATGACATGTGCATGTTCAAATTCTGCCATGAAGATGACGGCTAAGCTAGGGGCAAAAGCTGCTCCCATCGCTGTGCCTTTTGTTTGAAGGTAAAAGTTGTCGTCAAATTGGAAGAAGTTATTGGTCAGTGCCAGTTCTAAGAGTTCAACTATAAAGTTGGTAGGTACTCTTCTTTGATTCATGTGATGGGTCAAGTGGTGCCTGATGCATTCGACCGCTGCTTCTTGGGGAATGCTTGTGTATAGACTGACTATATCCATGGTCACTAGGAGTTCCTCTTCTTTGTTGAACTTGAGACCTTCAAATTTATTGATGGTCGTCATGGTATCTTTGAGGTAGGTAGGTGTTTGTTGGCTCAAGGGTTTAAGGAAGTGATCAATAAACTTGCACACAGGTTCTAGAATTGAACCACAGCCTGACACTATAGGTCTTCCTGGTGGCTTTTGGCTGTTTTTGTGAACTTTGGGTAGTGCATAAAACGCCGGTGTGCGATTGTCTGAGGTGTTCAGAAAGGTCTCTTCACGGTCCGTGATCCAGCCTTGCTCTAAGGCATAACTTGTTATTTCCTGAATTTTATTCTTGATAGTTGCTGTGGGGTCTTTTCTCAGTTTTTTATAATTATGTTCTTCATTAAGTAGTGTCATTACCATCTCCTTGTATTGTGTTATATTTTGGATTACGATTCCTCCCCCTTTATCCGCTGGCTTAATGACAAGTTGTTTATTTTCTGATAGGTTTTTCAGGGCCTTGCTTTCGCCTGTAGTAAGGTTGCGCCTTGTGCGTCGTGGTCGACTTTGGAGTTTTTTAATTTCTTTGGTGATGCATTTTTCAAAGGTTAACAAGGACCCTGGGATCTCATTGTCCATGGGGTTAAAGGTGGATTTTACTTTCAGACCTGTGTCATCCTGTTGTTGGGGGGAGTCCAGATCTTTGAAATACACTTTTCTTCTTATGCTCCTGAAGAGGATAAAGAGTTCTGTGTCCAAATTGAACCAATCAGTTGGTTTTGTGGGAACGAAGGATAGCCCTTTAGTAAGTATGGAGGTTTCATCTTCGGATAAAGGTATCCCGGAGAGGTTGAAAATCGGGATTTCCTTTAGAATCGTTGGTTGGTTCGTTTCCTCCTGTTCCGTTGTCCCCATTGTGAGTAGTTGGGTTGTCCCCATTGTGGGTAGTTGGGGAACTGCATTGCTTGAGGATATTGTGGTGGCCCCCAGCATGCTCCTCTGGGGGCCATTTGTCCTAAAAAAGGCAGCTGTTGTGGTAGTGGATATTGACCTTGTTGTGGGTTTCTATTTCTGGAGGGGATGGAGTCTCCTGATGATGAATCTGAGCTGGAGGCCCCTGAGAAGGATACCCCTTTGCGTCTGTACCTATTCACAGAAGACTGATTGGTTAGTCTTTCTTTCTCTTTCTTGTCTTTGTATTCAGCCGAGAGGTATGGGTATACATGTTCGATTTTGAAGTTGGCAATGTCTTTTGCTAGTTTTTTGTGTTTTTTCTCTAAGGTACTGGAGGAGAATTGTTCCATGCTTTTGTTGATTTCTTTGAGTTTCTCTCTCGCATTGGTAATGTTGTCGTCTGCCAAGAACTTTTGTTCTTCTTCTTGAAGGTCTTGTTGGATTTTCACATGAATCCGTTTGGCTGTGGTGATAGTGAGGGCCATAAGGTCCCTACTGCATTTTGTTGCTATTTTACTAAAACCTAGCATATATTCCTTGTCTTCTAGGAATAGTGCTGGTTCGTTCCTAACTATCAGTCCCATCGGGACGAGATTTACTCTAAGGTATTCCCTTAGGAAGTGTCCATGTACCTCTGTACGGAAACATTTTTTCTTTAGATTAAGTAGTACATCTCCGGAAGCTGACGAGGCTAGATGTTGTTGAGCTCCTGCCAGATTGAATAGTGAGGGTCCTTCTATAATATCGTTAATTTGATCTTCTGTGAAGGAAAGCATTTGGTCCATTCTTGTAAGGGGAGAAGGGAAGTCTCCCCGGGGTCAAGGAATGTGCTATGCCTTAGTGTGTGTAGATGCGTAAAAGAATGTGTAAAAAACCTATGGGTTAGGCTGTGTGTCCCCTGTGGGGTGCTGTAATTCTAACGTCCCTATTGTAGCATGGTGCTATATCTAGGTTTTTGTAACTAGAGGGAAAGCCCTTGGAGTGTCAGAGCAGAGGGCTGTAGAGAACAAGATACACAAGTGGGTTTGCTCTGACAACTGGATTTGGGGGGGGGTACTCTTTTTTTATTTTATTATTTTTTTATATAGTACCCATTAGGTTATTTAGTCATGACACACGTGTTCAATCATGTGTAATAAAAGTGAAATCTAAACACAAATAGACTTACAGATTGACATCTTCGTATAAAGTAAAGGTGCATTTATTCATTTTGCATTTCAACATAAATATTTGGTTTTGGCATTTAAATTTTTAAATTCAAAGAAGTTTTTTGACAAACATAACTCAATTGTGATGCCTAGGAGTTAGAGTCGTGACCACCACCTATTGGTGACAAGTGACAAACAAGTTTAACTTAAGTAAACATATTCCAACCAATGTTCAAAACAGTGTAACGAGCTATTGGTTTTCAGTAGCCAGGCTTGGG
Source organism: Ambystoma mexicanum (assembly GCF_040938575.1). Classification (NCBI taxonomy): domain Eukaryota; kingdom Metazoa; phylum Chordata; class Amphibia; order Caudata; family Ambystomatidae; genus Ambystoma; species Ambystoma mexicanum. The sequence goes on from NC_090924.1 coordinate 585,034,066, forward strand.
GTGACCTAACACGTGGTCGACGTCCTGAGTTGAATCATAAGTTGTTTGGAGACAGTTAAAAAGGACTTAGCAAAAGGTGGACAGGAGGCTGGTCCTTGGACGTTTCGGCAAAGAAGCCTTCTTCTTGGGCCTGATATAGGTCTCCCTGGAAAGAAATCCGGGGGACTCTATTAGTGTTTAGAATTAAAAATGATTAGAAAGTTTGCTAAACATGACATTTAAAATAACTTAAGTTGTGGGGCATCATAGGCTAGGTTAGCCGGGACACACACATGGGCAGAGCACAGAATTGGCCCTAAGGGGGCTCACCTAAACTTTGTAGGGTCTTGGTACGATCTCCTGGTGAGGTATGGAGGGAGCAAGACTGCAGGTGCTGTATTCGAATCTTGCGGGCTGGCTGCGAGTGATATTTCTACAGAAAGGGAAAGAGAGCGAGGAAGCGTGGTCATTGTTATAGAAATCGCGGGCTGCCTCACTGCATAGGGGGGAGGGGGGGAAAAAGCTGCTTTACCTGAAGGGGTTCAGCGGTGCAGCGCAGGAGCTGTCGTGCGCTGGGCATCCCTCATCTAGTCAAGGATAGCCTGAAGTGCTGGCAAAGTTGCCAGCATGTACGTTGTGGGCCAAGTTCGCCGGAGCTGTTCACAGACGCCAGATGCAGTAGCGCTGTCGGATGAGAGGAACTAAACTCTCTCGATGTGGTGGCAGGGCGCATGCGCGCAATGTGTATTGTAGTGCTGGGGGCGCGTCAGCGCAGCTGCAAGGTTACGTTTTTGGAACGAGTGGGAAGACCGTTCGGTCGTGTGGCAGAGCGCATGCGCACAGTGTATAGTGTTGTGCTAGAGGCGCATGTGTATGGCTACATGTACCTGTAGGATATGTTAGTTAGTAAAAAGTATCACAGTTCTGCACCCAGCACGGACAGGAGCTTATTAGTGGCGGTATCTGGTTTGTTCCGCCTCATTGAGTCCTGTGGGGATACTTTTAAGCTTGAAAATCCACCAAGCTTCTTTATGGTTCAGGGAGTTGGCAACGTTGCTTGTGTTGGATGCTAAATCAATAACCCACCAAAGAATGTCATCTGGTCCATGGTGATTTTCAATATAATGTTGGACCAGGGGGGATGTCATGGATTTACATCTGATGCGGGAACGGTGTTCACCAATTCTTTTGTGGACCTGCCGGGTGGTTTGGCCCACGTACCGTAGTCCACAGGGACATTCTATTATATAGATTACGTTGGCTGTTTTACAGTTAGTAAATTTTCTAAGTTGCCATTTCTTGTCTTCTATTTTGAAGTGGTTCATTTTCTTTGTGAATCGACAAACTGTACATGTACCACATGGATGATGGCCTTTTATTTCCCGCATGCTCCAGATGGTGGATCTTTGGTTCTTGTTCTCTAGTCTTGCATGTGTCAGGATATCTCTAAAGTTCTTGGACCTCTTTAGTGCCATTCTTGGTATTTTTTCTTCCGGTAGGCTTAGTTGAACCAGCGGCCAGAATTTCTTAACGATGCCTTTGATTTTAGTGGTGTCCGAGTTGAAGGTAGAGACAAAGGTTAAGGTGTCATCTTGTTGTGTATTTACTGCTTTTGGTGTTAGCAAGTTTTCTCTGGGCGTATACTTTGCTCTTTTCGTGGTCTTTCTAATGAGTTTCTTTGGGTATCCTCTGTCCATTAGTTTTTCTTCTAGGTTTTTTGCATGTTTCTTGTATTGTTCTGGTTCTGTGCAGTTACGGCGTAGTCGTAGAAACTGTCCATATGGGAGGTTATCCCGTAAGTTTTTAGGATGGTGACTATTATAGTGTAACAGAGTGTTGCGATCTGTTTGTTTAGTGAAGAGGTCGCATATCAATGTTCCATTCTTATCCCTAATGCAGAGGTCTAAGAAGTTGATCGATGTATTGTTACTTTGCATGGTGAATTGGATGTTTTGGGATTTGGTGTTAAGCCAGTTAAAGAACACAGTCAGATTCACTTCGTTGTCTTGCCATATTAGGATCACGTCATCTATATATCGGTACCATGAGACAATTTTGTCGTGGAACGGATTGGATGTGCTTATGACATGTGCATGTTCAAATTCTGCCATGAAGATGACGGCTAAGCTAGGGGCAAAAGCTGCTCCCATCGCTGTGCCTTTTGTTTGAAGGTAAAAGTTGTCGTCAAATTGGAAGAAGTTATTGGTCAGTGCCAGTTCTAAGAGTTCAACTATAAAGTTGGTAGGTACTCTTCTTTGATTCATGTGATGGGTCAAGTGGTGCCTGATGCATTCGACCGCTGCTTCTTGGGGAATGCTTGTGTATAGACTGACTATATCCATGGTCACTAGGAGTTCCTCTTCTTTGTTGAACTTGAGACCTTCAAATTTATTGATGGTCGTCATGGTATCTTTGAGGTAGGTAGGTGTTTGTTGGCTCAAGGGTTTAAGGAAGTGATCAATAAACTTGCACACAGGTTCTAGAATTGAACCACAGCCTGACACTATAGGTCTTCCTGGTGGCTTTTGGCTGTTTTTGTGAACTTTGGGTAGTGCATAAAACGCCGGTGTGCGATTGTCTGAGGTGTTCAGAAAGGTCTCTTCACGGTCCGTGATCCAGCCTTGCTCTAAGGCATAACTTGTTATTTCCTGAATTTTATTCTTGATAGTTGCTGTGGGGTCTTTTCTCAGTTTTTTATAATTATGTTCTTCATTAAGTAGTGTCATTACCATCTCCTTGTATTGTGTTATATTTTGGATTACGATTCCTCCCCCTTTATCCGCTGGCTTAATGACAAGTTGTTTATTTTCTGATAGGTTTTTCAGGGCCTTGCTTTCGCCTGTAGTAAGGTTGCGCCTTGTGCGTCGTGGTCGACTTTGGAGTTTTTTAATTTCTTTGGTGATGCATTTTTCAAAGGTTAACAAGGACCCTGGGATCTCATTGTCCATGGGGTTAAAGGTGGATTTTACTTTCAGACCTGTGTCATCCTGTTGTTGGGGGGAGTCCAGATCTTTGAAATACACTTTGAAATACACTTTTCTTCTTCTCCAAAGTCGACCACGACGCACAAGGCGCAACCTTACTACAGGCGAAAGCAAGGCCCTGAAAAACCTATCAGAAAATAAACAACTTGTCATTAAGCCAGCGGATAAAGGGGGAGGAATCGTAATCCAAAATATAACACAATACAAGGAGATGGTAATGACACTACTTAATGAAGAACATAATTATAAAAAACTGAGAAAAGACCCCACAGCAACTATCAAGAATAAAATTCAGGAAATAACAAGTTATGCCTTAGAGCAAGGCTGGATCACGGACCGTGAAGAGACCTTTCTGAACACCTCAGACAATCGCACACCGGCGTTTTATGCACTACCCAAAGTTCACAAAAACAGCCAAAAGCCACCAGGAAGACCTATAGTGTCAGGCTGTGGTTCAATTCTAGAACCTGTGTGCAAGTTTATTGATCACTTCCTTAAACCCTTGAGCCAACAAACACCTACCTACCTCAAAGATACCATGACGACCATCAATAAATTTGAAGGTCTCAAGTTCAACAAAGAAGAGGAACTCCTAGTGACCATGGATATAGTCAGTCTATACACAAGCATTCCCCAAGAAGCAGCGGTCGAATGCATCAGGCACCACTTGACCCATCACATGAATCAAAGAAGAGTACCTACCAACTTTATAGTTGAACTCTTAGAACTGGCACTGACCAATAACTTCTTCCAATTTGACGACAACTTTTACCTTCAAACAAAAGGCACAGCGATGGGAGCAGCTTTTGCCCCTAGCTTAGCCGTCATCTTCATGGCAGAATTTGAACATGCACATGTCATAAGCACATCCAATCCGTTCCACGACAAAATTGTCTCATGGTACCGATATATAGATGACGTGATCCTAATATGGCAAGACAACGAAGTGAATCTGACTGTGTTCTTTAACTGGCTTAACACCAAATCCCAAAACATCCAATTCACCATGCAAAGTAACAATACATCGATCAACTTCTTAGACCTCTGCATTAGGGATAAGAATGGAACATTGATATGCGACCTCTTCACTAAACAAACAGATCGCAACACTCTGTTACACTATAATAGTCACCATCCTAAAAACTTACGGGATAACCTCCCATATGGACAGTTTCTACGACTACGCCGTAACTGCACAGAACCAGAACAATACAAGAAACATGCAAAAAACCTAGAAGAAAAACTAATGGACAGAGGATACCCAAAGAAACTCATTAGAAAGACCACGAAAAGAGCAAAGTATACGCCCAGAGAAAACTTGCTAACACCAAAAGCAGTAAATACACAACAAGATGACACCTTAACCTTTGTCTCTACCTTCAACTCGGACACCACTAAAATCAAAGGCATCGTTAAGAAATTCTGGCCGCTGGTTCAACTAAGCCTACCGGAAGAAAAAATACCAAGAATGGCACTAAAGAGGTCCAAGAACTTTAGAGATATCCTGACACATGCAAGACTAGAGAACAAGAACCAAAGATCCACCATCTGGAGCATGCGGGAAATAAAAGGCCATCATCCATGTGGTACATGTACAGTTTGTCGATTCACAAAGAAAATGAACCACTTCAAAATAGAAGACAAGAAATGGCAACTTAGAAAATTTACTAACTGTAAAACAGCCAACGTAATCTATATAATAGAATGTCCCTGTGGACTACGGTACGTGGGCCAAACCACCCGGCAGGTCCACAAAAGAATTGGTGAACACCGTTCCCGCATCAGATGTAAATCCATGACATCCCCCCTGGTCCAACATTATATTGAAAATCACCATGGACCAGATGACATTCTTTGGTGGGTTATTGATTTAGCATCCAACACAAGCAACGTTGCCAACTCCCTGAACCATAAAGAAGCTTGGTGGATTTTCAAGCTTAAAAGTATCCCCACAGGACTCAATGAGGCGGAACAAACCAGATACCGCCACTAATAAGCTCCTGTCCGTGCTGGGTGCAGAACTGTGATACTTTTTACTAACTAACATATCCTACAGGTACATGTAGCCATACACATGCGCCTCTAGCACAACACTATACACTGTGCGCATGCGCTCTGCCACACGACCGAACGGTCTTCCCACTCGTTCCAAAAACGTAACCTTGCAGCTGCGCTGACGCGCCCCCAGCACTACAATACACATTGCGCGCATGCGCCCTGCCACCACATCGAGAGAGTTTAGTTCCTCTCATCCGACAGCGCTACTGCATCTGGCGTCTGTGAACAGCTCCGGCGAACTTGGCCCACAACGTACATGCTGGCAACTTTGCCAGCACTTCAGGCTATCCTTGACTAGATGAGGGATGCCCAGCGCACGACAGCTCCTGCGCTGCACCGCTGAACCCCTTCAGGTAAAGCAGCTTTTTCCCCCCCTCCCCCCTATGCAGTGAGGCAGCCCGCGATTTCTATAACAATGACCACGCTTCCTCGCTCTCTTTCCCTTTCTGTAGAAATATCACTCGCAGCCAGCCCGCAAGATTCGAATACAGCACCTGCAGTCTTGCTCCCTCCATACCTCACCAGGAGATCGTACCAAGACCCTACAAAGTTTAGGTGAGCCCCCTTAGGGCCAATTCTGTGCTCTGCCCATGTGTGTGTCCCGGCTAACCTAGCCTATGATGCCCCACAACTTAAGTTATTTTAAATGTCATGTTTAGCAAACTTTCTAATCATTTTTAATTCTAAACACTAATAGAGTCCCCCGGATTTCTTTCCAGGGAGACCTATATCAGGCCCAAGAAGAAGGCTTCTTTGCCGAAACGTCCAAGGACCAGCCTCCTGTCCACCTTTTGCTAAGTCCTTTTTAACTGTCTCCAAACAACTTATGATTCAACTCAGGACGTCGACCACGTGTTAGGTCACCCCAAGCCTGGCTACTGAAAACCAATAGCTCGTTACACTGTTTTGAACATTGGTTGGAATATGTTTACTTAAGTTAAACTTGTTTGTCACTTGTCACCAATAGGTGGTGGTCACGACTCTAACTCCTAGGCATCACAATTGAGTTATGTTTGTCAAAAAACTTCTTTGAATTTAAAAATTTAAATGCCAAAACCAAATATTTATGTTGAAATGCAAAATGAATAAATGCACCTTTACTTTATACGAAGATGTCAATCTGTAAGTCTATTTGTGTTTAGATTTCACTTTTATTACACATGATTGAACACGTGTGTCATGACTAAATAACCTAATGGGTACTATATAAAAAAATAATAAAATAAAAAAAGAGTACCCCCCCCCAAATCCAGTTGTCAGAGCAAACCCACTTGTGTATCTTGTTCTCTACAGCCCTCTGCTCTGACACTCCAAGGGCTTTCCCTCTAGTTACAAAAACCTAGATATAGCACCATGCTACAATAGGGACGTTAGAATTACAGCACCCCACAGGGGACACACAGCCTAACCCATAGGTTTTTTACACATTCTTTTACGCATCTACACACACTAAGGCATAGCACATTCCTTGACCCCGGGGAGACTTCCCTTCTCCCCTTACAAGAATGGACCAAATGCTTTCCTTCACAGAAGATCAAATTAACGATATTATAGAAGGACCCTCACTATTCAATCTGGCAGGAGCTCAACAACATCTAGCCTCGTCAGCTTCCGGAGATGTACTACTTAATCTAAAGAAAAAATGTTTCCGTACAGAGGTACATGGACACTTCCTAAGGGAATACCTTAGAGTAAATCTCGTCCCGATGGGACTGATAGTTAGGAACGAACCAGCACTATTCCTAGAAGACAAGGAATATATGCTAGGTTTTAGTAAAATAGCAACAAAATGCAGTAGGGACCTTATGGCCCTCACTATCACCACAGCCAAACGGATTCATGTGAAAATCCAACAAGACCTTCAAGAAGAAGAACAAAAGTTCTTGGCAGACGACAACATTACCAATGCGAGAGAGAAACTCAAAGAAATCAACAAAAGCATGGAACAATTCTCCTCCAGTACCTTAGAGAAAAAACACAAAAAACTAGCAAAAGACATTGCCAACTTCAAAATCGAACATGTATACCCATACCTCTCGGCTGAATACAAAGACAAGAAAGAGAAAGAAAGACTAACCAATCAGTCTTCTGTGAATAGGTACAGACGCAAAGGGGTATCCTTCTCAGGGGCCTCCAGCTCAGATTCATCATCAGGAGACTCCATCCCCTCCAGAAATAGAAACCCACAACAAGGTCAATATCCACTACCACAACAGCTGCCTTTTTTAGGACAAATGGCCCCCAGAGGAGCATGCTGGGGGCCACCACAATATCCTCAAGCAATGCAGTTCCCCAACTACCCACAATGGGGACAACCCAACTACTCACAATGGGGACAACGGAACAGGAGGAAACGAACCAACCAACGATTCTAAAGGAAATCCCGATTTTCAACCTCTCCGGGATACCTTTATCCGAAGATGAAACCTCCATACTTACTAAAGGGCTATCCTTCGTTCCCACAAAACCAACTGATTGGTTCAATTTGGACACAGAACTCTTTATCCTCTTCAGGAGCATAAGAAGAAAAGTGTATTTCAAAGATCTGGACTCCCCCCAACAACAGGATGACACAGGTCTGAAAGTAAAATCCACCTTTAACCCCATGGACAATGAGATCCCAGGGTCCTTGTTAACCTTTGAAAAATGCATCACCAAAGAAATTAAAAAACTCCAAAGTCGACCACGACGCACAAGGCGCAACCTTACTACAGGCGAAAGCAAGGCCCTGAAAAACCTATCAGAAAATAAACAACTTGTCATTAAGCCAGCGGATAAAGGGGGAGGAATCGTAATCCAAAATATAACACAATACAAGGAGATGGTAATGACACTACTTAATGAAGAACATAATTATAAAAAACTGAGAAAAGACCCCACAGCAACTATCAAGAATAAAATTCAGGAAATAACAAGTTATGCCTTAGAGCAAGGCTGGATCACGGACCGTGAAGAGACCTTTCTGAACACCTCAGACAATCGCACACCGGCGTTTTATGCACTACCCAAAGTTCACAAAAACAGCCAAAAGCCACCAGGAAGACCTATAGTGTCAGGCTGTGGTTCAATTCTAGAACCTGTGTGCAAGTTTATTGATCACTTCCTTAAACCCTTGAGCCAACAAACACCTACCTACCTCAAAGATACCATGACGACCATCAATAAATTTGAAGGTCTCAAGTTCAACAAAGAAGAGGAACTCCTAGTGACCATGGAAATAGTCAGTCTATACACAAGCATTCCCCAAGAAGCAGCGGTCGAATGCATCAGGCACCACTTGACCCATCACATGAATCAAAGAAGAGTACCTACCAACTTTATAGTTGAACTCTTAGAACTGGCACTGACCAATAACTTCTTCCAATTTGACGACAACTTTTACCTTCAAACAAAAGGCACAGCGATGGGAGCAGCTTTTGCCCCTAGCTTAGCCGTCATCTTCATGGCAGAATTTGAACATGCACATGTCATAAGCACATCCAATCCGTTCCACGACAAAATTGTCTCATGGTACCGATATATAGATGACGTGATCCTAATATGGCAAGACAACGAAGTGAATCTGACTGTGTTCTTTAACTGGCTTAACACCAAATCCCAAAACATCCAATTCACCATGCAAAGTAACAATACATCGATCAACTTCTTAGACCTCTGCATTAGGGATAAGAATGGAACATTGATATGCGACCTCTTCACTAAACAAACAGATCGCAACACTCTGTTACACTATAATAGTCACCATCCTAAAAACTTACGGGATAACCTCCCATATGGACAGTTTCTACGACTACGCCGTAACTGCACAGAACCAGAACAATACAAGAAACATGCAAAAAACCTAGAAGAAAAACTAATGGACAGAGGATACCCAAAGAAACTCATTAGAAAGACCACGAAAAGAGCAAAGTATACGCCCAGAGAAAACTTGCTAACACCAAAAGCAGTAAATACACAACAAGATGACACCTTAACCTTTGTCTCTACCTTCAACTCGGACACCACTAAAATCAAAGGCATCGTTAAGAAATTCTGGCCGCTGGTTCAACTAAGCCTACCGGAAGAAAAAATACCAAGAATGGCACTAAAGAGGTCCAAGAACTTTAGAGATATCCTGACACATGCAAGACTAGAGAACAAGAACCAAAGATCCACCATCTGGAGCATGCGGGAAATAAAAGGCCATCATCCATGTGGTACATGTACAGTTTGTCGATTCACAAAGAAAATGAACCACTTCAAAATAGAAGACAAGAAATGGCAACTTAGAAAATTTACTAACTGTAAAACAGCCAACGTAATCTATATAATAGAATGTCCCTGTGGACTACGGTACGTGGGCCAAACCACCCGGCAGGTCCACAAAAGAATTGGTGAACACCGTTCCCGCATCAGATGTAAATCCATGACATCCCCCCTGGTCCAACATTATATTGAAAATCACCATGGACCAGATGACATTCTTTGGTGGGTTATTGATTTAGCATCCAACACAAGCAACGTTGCCAACTCCCTGAACCATAAAGAAGCTTGGTGGATTTTCAAGCTTAAAAGTATCCCCACAGGACTCAATGAGGCGGAACAAACCAGATACCGCCACTAATAAGCTCCTGTCCGTGCTGGGTGCAGAACTGTGATACTTTTTACTAACTAACATATCCTACAGGTACATGTAGCCATACACATGCGCCTCTAGCACAACACTATACACTGTGCGCATGCGCTCTGCCACACGACCGAACGGTCTTCCCACTCGTTCCAAAAACGTAACCTTGCAGCTGCGCTGACGCGCCCCCAGCACTACAATACACATTGCGCGCATGCGCCCTGCCACCACATCGAGAGAGTTTAGTTCCTCTCATCCGACAGCGCTACTGCATCTGGCGTCTGTGAACAGCTCCGGCGAACTTGGCCCACAACGTACATGCTGGCAACTTTGCCAGCACTTCAGGCTATCCTTGACTAGATGAGGGATGCCCAGCGCACGACAGCTCCTGCGCTGCACCGCTGAACCCCTTCAGGTAAAGCAGCTTTTTCCCCCCCTCCCCCCTATGCAGTGAGGCAGCCCGCGATTTCTATAACAATGACCACGCTTCCTCGCTCTCTTTCCCTTTCTGTAGAAATATCACTCGCAGCCAGCCCGCAAGATTCGAATACAGCACCTGCAGTCTTGCTCCCTCCATACCTCACCAGGAGATCGTACCAAGACCCTACAAAGTTTAGGTGAGCCCCCTTAGGGCCAATTCTGTGCTCTGCCCATGTGTGTGTCCCGGCTAACCTAGCCTATGATGCCCCACAACTTAAGTTATTTTAAATGTCATGTTTAGCAAACTTTCTAATCATTTTTAATTCTAAACACTAATAGAGTCCCCCGGATTTCTTTCCAGGGAGACCTATATCAGGCCCAAGAAGAAGGCTTCTTTGCCGAAACGTCCAAGGACCAGCCTCCTGTCCACCTTTTGCTAAGTCCTTTTTAACTGTCTCCAAACAACTTATGATTCAACTCAGGACGTCGACCACGTGTTAGGTCACCCCAAGCCTGGCTACTGAAAACCAATAGCTCGTTACACTGTTTTGAACATTGGTTGGAATATGTTTACTTAAGTTAAACTTGTTTGTCACTTGTCACCAATAGGTGGTGGTCACGACTCTAACTCCTAGGCATCACAATTGAGTTATGTTTGTCAAAAAACTTCTTTGAATTTAAAAATTTAAATGCCAAAACCAAATATTTATGTTGAAATGCAAAATGAATAAATGCACCTTTACTTTATACGAAGATGTCAATCTGTAAGTCTATTTGTGTTTAGATTTCACTTTTATTACACATGATTGAACACGTGTGTCATGACTAAATAACCTAATGGGTACTATATAAAAAAATAATAAAATAAAAAAAGAGTACCCCCCCCCAAATCCAGTTGTCAGAGCAAACCCACTTGTGTATCTTGTTCTCTACAGCCCTCTGCTCTGACACTCCAAGGGCTTTCCCTCTAGTTACAAGAGCCCACTGGTTCTGGCAGAAAAATCCTAAACCACGTACATTGCCCCAAAAACGATGGTAATTGAATTAGGCAGAGTGTCCTTCCCTATGTCGACCCAGGAAGGAAATATATTTCTTTTTCCACAGGGTAGACTAGATCCAGCTAAGCCATATAGTCACCTGTACATAGTATTAGAGGCAGATCCTCAAAGCGGGGGGGAGGACGGGCAGGGTTTGCAAACAGTATCTGAAGAAAAAAGTGTTGAAGTTCCTGTTGAACACATGCTTCATCATCTCGAGTTGGACAATACATAATTTCTGATGGGAGAGGTATATATTGACCATGGGCAAGATAGGAACATATCTCCACCAAGACTCTCCCAGTCAATAACTACGTAAGGAAACTATCCCGATTGGTTGGTGCCTCATAGATACTAGGTGCATTCATTGGTGGTCAAAAACAATTTGGTGATGGCTAAAGAAGAGCAACATATGCCATGACTTGTTAAATATTACTAACCGTATGATTGTTGCACTCACAATCAGTGCACACAATCCGAAGGAGAACCTACCTATTCAGGTATTTGTTGGAGAAGTATACAGCGAATGATGTGCAAAGTCAATGCCCTGGCAGGTTTCCAGAGCGGCCCAGCATCAAATGTGGGAAAAAATCATCAGGGAAAAAAGAACTAGTCAGCCTGCTAGCATGAACAACTGGATCTGACTGTTCATTTTTCATGCTGCGCCATTGCACCTTCCACACATTGTTTCAATTATCAGTGGACTGCGGAAATAATGAGTCCCAGATGTGCAAACAGTGTGTTCCTTCAGAAGATTTAAGGTCAAATCAAACTGGCTCTTTGTGATTAATTGCCTTCCCATTGCTATAATGGGATCAGGCATGCAGTGTACATGCAGTATGTGTGGAGACAAGATGGCAACAAACCCAAGCACAAACAAAATGGATCAGTAGAAGCGTAAGCACACATATTCATTTGAGAGAATAACGTTTCTTGCATGAAAGCATTCATCCACGACTAAGAATAGATTAATTTAAATATTCGCATGTTACTGCGGCGCATCTGATCTCTGTTTTTTATTTGCATTAGCAATGTTTCAATGTGCTTTAGTATAGGAATTGTATTCGGATATTTGAACACGTGCTCAGTGTTTGGTTGTGCATGCAGTGAGTGGGTGTTTGTGCAGGTTAAGTGTGTAAGCGCTGCATGGGCAGCAATGTGTGAGTGTATATGCACAGTGTAAGCACGTATATACACGTGGAGTCAGTGGCGTAAAACACAAAATGTGGGGGCCCCCTGCGGGCCATGGTGAGGACCCCTCAACTCTGCAACAAATCACGGGTCGCGCCACACTCTGGGCCGGCCTAGATTATCGCGCTTGCGCAATACGCACGAACGTGCTGCTGAAGGGATATGCCACAGACTGCACTAGGAGAAAGATATAAATATGTGTTTTAATGCAATATACAGCACAATTTCAGAGAAAAATTTGCTAAAAAGCCAGAGTGTTTGCATTTGTTTTGTAGGGTAACACCAATCCAATAGATGCAAGTCATCAACGGTGCACAGGAATATTAATGCTATGCTATTAAAAATGCCATGCCACAATGAAAACATGTCCAACTGGCTGCACAATGTAGACCAGTGTAGACACGGAATAACCTGACAGTAAAGCATGCCAGGCCATATTTAGACATACCTAGACTGGCTGCACTAAAATGCCAGTCGAAGCAATAACACTCATCAAGAAGAGAACACACATTCAAGCCCGTGTCTCGGTGGCCTCTAACAACACGGCCAAACTCTTTAAAATCTGCAAGGAACTGGTCAATCCTGTTGCGGTCTTTACCTTGTCTGTTCCCTCCCAGGGCCTCTGTATGGCTCTGCCTCTCACTTCTGCTCTAAAACTCAGGACATCCTGTCCTCCATCTCCTCTTCCTCTCTCAGCCCCCCTTTGGCCATCTGTATCTCTCTTCTTCATTCTCACTGACACCACCTGACAAGGTTTCTAGACAAGTCCGACCTATGAAAGTGTCATCCAAACAGGTGTTCCCCTAATCCTCCAGAAGCATGAAGGACCATATTGACACCCTTGCTACAGCCTTGGCCGATTTCTGTAATCACTCTTTCGCCACTGGAATGTTCCCCTCTCCCCTTAAGCACTCTTTATGCACCCACTCCTAAAGAAGACGTCTGCCGATCCTGCCTGCCCAGCAAACTATCGCCTAATCTCCATCACCCCTTTCCTGGGCAAACTGTTGGAAAAGCTGCCCATCTCCCAGCTTAGTCTCCACACTGAATCTGTTCAGAGCAGCCAGAGGCACGGAAACTGCTCTTCTGAACACCTGAGAAGATCTGTTCTCTAACCTTCATTGCAGCATTTCTTCTGTCCTCATCCTCCTTGATCTTTTCTCTGCTTTCGACATGGTCAACCACACCATCCTGATCAATCGACTCTATTAGAACCTGGGCATCATGGATCAGGTCCTTGAGTGGTGGACCTCCTTCCTCTTGGATTGCCCCTCCCAGGTCCAACTTGGTCCCTTTCTCTCAGCTCCATCCTCTCACCCTGGTTTTTCAACCTCTACTTGGCCCCTTTGTCCCACCTGATCTGTACCTTCTCTTCTAACTTTCAGTGTGATGCGGATGACACTCTGCTTTCCTTCAGGCTCCCCTCAGACTCCTCTCCTCTCTCACTCATTCCTGACTGTCTATCTGCAATTCAGGATTGGTGTGCCTACAATGATCTCTGCCTTAATGTCAGTAAGATGGAGATCCTTCTCTTTGGGACTCCTGTCCCTGTTTTCCCTCTCCACTCTGGCCACCCCCCTTGGGCCCTCTTCCTTCGCCTTCCTGCGAGGCAAACAACTTGGTGTTCTCGTTGACTACACTCTCTAATTCTCGCCTCACATCTCGGACATCACCAAGAAGTCCCACTACCAGCTTCTCCTCCTCAAAGGGACTCTTCCCTTTCTCACTTTCCCCCAGAAGCTCACTGTCTCTAGTGGCCTGTTTCTCTCTATGCTGGACTACTGAAACAGCCTCTTTCTCAATCTGCCTTCCTCTACTCTCTGCCCTCTGCAACTAATCCAGAACAGGACTGTAAGACTTATCCTTGGCCTCAAGCCCAGGGATTGTATCCCTCCAGCCCTGAAAGGTCTCCACTGGCTCCCAGTTCTGCAAGGATCAGGTTCAAGTCCCTTTGCATGGTTCACAAGGCTTTTTGGGACTGGGGCCTGCGCTACATCCAACACTCTCTTCCAAAATATCTTCCCTCTCAAGCCTTTCACTCAGCTACCTCCAACTCTCTAAGGGTTAGACGCTTCTCCAGGCAGAGAGTGGGGGGTAGCTCTCTCTCCTCTGCTGGTGCCTCCCTCTGGAATAGCTTCCCTGTCCCTCTCAAACTTGAGCCGGACCAGCTGAAGTTCCAGAAGCAACTCAAAATGTTCCTCTTGTCCTCTGCTTTCTCTTCCTCCCCTTCTGGCCTACTTGACCTACTGACTGGTTGCTTGGATACCATCAGAGTCCCACTGAGTCCATACTCTTTCTTGATCAGTCATCCTTGCATTGCCTCTGGGCCTTCCACGCACTTAGGGGCCGTAACTGTAACCCTACAGTCCCTTATTCGCCTTGTACTACCCAGAGCCGTGCTGCCCTGGTTGCCCTGTTTTCCCTCCCCTCTCCCTTGCACTTCCCCCTCCCTTTCCCCTTGCACTTCTCGTTCTTGCACGATCTGAATGACACAAGGCCTAGTAAGATCGTTTGTCTTGTCCTCCCTCTACCTTCCCTCCCTTGTCTTGTCGCTCGTAGAAACACTTTTGTACAGGTGCATTATAAATGACATATCATATCATTTGATCAAAGATGCCCAGAAAAATAGCCACAGTAAGAAACGGCTAGACTGGCAGCACCCAAATGGCAGTCTAGCTAAGTAATTACACTTAGCAGGACCGCTTTATCAGAAATGCCCAGTTAAAAAAAGTTATATCAAACTGAGGAATGACTAGACTAGCTGCACCAAAATGCCTCTCTAGCCACTAATACCACATATCATGCCTGCTTAGCCTGGACATGGACAACCATTATGATTTGTCGCACAATCCGACCCCCCCTCACATCCCCTCTCAGTCCCACCCCTACCCCAACCTCCAAAATCAGCTCCTTGTCCCAGAATTACCTCCATGTCCCTCTTCCCTGTCCCAGAGCTTACATATGAGGCTCATTGCCTGATGGGTAAGTACTGGGATGAGGAAGAGTGGGATTAAGAGTAATGACCAAGTAGCTAAATCAGGCATTACTTCCATGTACCTCTACCTGATCCCAGTACTTGTGTATGAGAACACATGTTAAACGGCACCTGGGTTTTGCTGTTAGAAAGAGCCCAGCAATTATTAGCATAAAGCATTTCACTGTTAGTACCTGCATTCAAATGCTACATTATTTAGGCAATTGAAATCGTGATGTGGATTTAGTACTTGCATGCCAGGGGAGTGATTGGAAGGGTAGAGAGGGAACAGGAGACCACTCATTCTCACAGCACTCCATAAGTGGGTGCTTTCAACCTTAAAGGAGAGAGTTTAATGCTTGTAACATTGAAGCTTCACTAGAATAGTCTCATTAAAATGCGTATAGAAATTAGATGCCCCCAAACAAATAGGTTTGCCCGACCCCAGCCGGCTATGATGTTAGCGCCTCTCCCAACATTTGAAGGGTTAGCCCCCCCGAAATATAGGTTTTGTTGCGCCCCTGAACGCAAGCACACACACCATTCACTATCTATACACATGCACACCCAGCCATCCATACATTTAAGTGTTCATTCTTTCACCATACAGGCACACCCAGACAGCCACCCATACATTTAAGTATGCACCCTTTCACCATACAGGCACACACACCCAGGCACCCACCCATACATTTAAGTGTGCACCCTTTCACCATACACTCATACAGGCAGCCACCTATACATTTAAGTGTGCATCCTTTCAACATACACTCACACACGCACATGTCATGGGGTTGAGGGGAGCCCTAATACTTCAAAAAGAAATTGGGCCTCATTACAACTATGCCGGTCCGGAAACAACGGTGCTGGTTAGCTTAGGGGCACTGTTGTTTCCAGACCGGCATATTACAGCTCTGTGGGTGGAACTGCACCTGCCTGCAGAGTTTCCACGGAAGCCCCGGCACCGTTATTAACGGTGCCGGGGCTTCCGTGGTCCCCATTTCCGTAGAGTCCAACAGGACTCTACGGAAATGGGGACGGGGACTTTCCATTTGCTGGCGCCTGTTTCCGGGAACGCTGGGGTTGTAATCCCCTGGTGTTACTGGGAAGTCAGGCGCCAGTAAATCATTACGGGTCCAGCGGCACCTTGCTGGTAGCACCGGCGCAGTGACCGCCAAACCCGTAATGAGGCCCATTGTTTCTTTTTGAAGTCACTCTGACTTCATAAAGACATTATTTCTGTTAAGGACCGAACCATAACGAAAAGAATTTCTTTGTGTAGGTAGAGTGACTTCAAAAAGCCCATGCCTCCAGCTTAGGGTCTTCCATGCCATGGGGTGGGGGGAGCCCTCAGACTTCAAAAAGAAAGTTTCTTTATGAATGAAGATTGAATTTAAAAAGACATTTCTTTTTTTTGTTGGGGGTAAAAATAATATATATTTTTTTCCTCCAAGTGGGGCCCCCTCCCAGTATATGTGCTGGTGGGGCCCCCCGCACCCTGCAGGGGCTGTGGGGCCCCCATTACGCCAGTGCGTGGAGTGTGTACATGTGTGGGTGTGAATGTAGCAGGATATAGCAGGAGTATCTGGGTGAGTGTGCGTTTTGTGGGTGTTTTTGAATTTGCCTACATTATTTATTTACTTATTTCCAAATTATTTGTGGCTGTACAATCTTTACAATAAAACATGAAACCAAGTCAAATTTCCCAGGGGTGCGGCAGACTCAATATAGAAACTAAAATCTTCATTAAAAAATATAATTTCTTTAGGACAAAAATTATTATTTTATCAATACATACCGCCATGTGTAGGTCAGAGATAAAGACAGGCATACAACACATTATGACAGCTATTGAAGTCTCCAGTTAGGCTCTATTTTTAGGGTCTCCAATTAGCAACACACCAATCCTATTTACAATTGCACCTGTATGTAATGTTGTTTTTGCCTTACAAAAAGCAATATGTTTACAAGCGCACAGCACACATGGGAACTCAGCACAGCCAGTAAACCTTATGCCTGACTTGAGTAATGTAGGGTTGAAAAAAGTTTACCTTCATAACAAACAGATGACAAAAAATAGTAGCTGGATGAAAGAGTCTAAAGATTCACCCATCAAAGCTTCAAAATCTTTCGTCGACCCAGGATTTGTTCCACGCAACCCAAATAATCAAGACGCGAAAGAACCCCAAGCATGTGCACTTTTGAATGAAACCATTACACGGTGTCTTTGGGTGGGTTGCATAGGTCTCCAGTGATCTGGTGTTCAAAACTTGGTGCAGGTCAGTTTCACTGCTAAGATGTGGGGACGAATCCATAAAGAAAACACTGCCTCCGGGACTTTAAGAAAAATACATTCAAATGTGCTAACCATAGGCACTACCCTGCTATGAGCCATATATCAAAATGTCCTTTAGATGCCAGATACTGGATGTCGTGCTTTATCAGACAGCTTTCCTACACCATAAACACGTGAATGCTCCCCACTAAAATAGAGTCAGGTGCTACTCATCGTGGACGGGTGGAACAGTGGGGGCACCCCATCTCAAGTCTCCGAGCCACCTAAAGATCAGATGTTTTCATATGTAAATCAAGTGTAATCTTGTGTTCTCAAGCGTTCAACCATTCTATTCACATAAATAAAGTAAGCCCAAAGGACATGGAGCATTATAATAAAACCATACCAGCAAAATGATACAAACTACAATCCCTATTTACAAATTTCATTTGAACGCCACGTTCTTGCTGACCTGCTTTAGCGGACAGACATCTTCCCTGCACCACAGCTACAGAACACTATTGTCTAAAATAGTGCGAGGTGCTACTCATACTGGACAAAGGGAACAACAGCAGCATTCCATCTGAAGTTTCTAAACCACCTAAATGCCAGGAACCAGACTACAGAAAAGTTGCTTAATCTGCCCCCCTGGTATTTTACATTGTAAATCAAGGGTTGTGTCATGGGACTGCTATAGTCCGTAGATGTGTGCGAATAGGAGAAAGCTAGTCCCAGAACACGTGTGTGCCTGTGAACACTGCAAATAAATATTGGTTTATTTTGCCCTTTTCTACATATATTCCATCTCATTCTCCCCATCCATCACCTCTGCAGAGTTTGTTTTATATTTAAAACAACTATAATGTAGTATTTAGCAAATCTCCATGCATGCTTTTTCTGCGAACAACTCGGCGAGCCAGTGAAGATTGTGGAGTGAATAACACCCTGTTTTTCCCTTTACTGCAGTTTCCACCCCATGCTCACCACCTCTTACCTCCCCAAATATTCATGTATGTGTAACACAAGTGTAATCTTGTATTTCTATTTTGGTGTCTGCAGCAGCACAGGTCGAGGATCCAACATGCTGCCCATGTCATCATGTTTTTGTAAGGATCAATCAGTGTCTTTATACAATGTCTGTGAACATTATGTGGCCTGATCGGTCTAGACACTTTTTACGACAAAGAATCAGGAAGTGAGTCCACAGACCGGACTGAGATATCACTCATTATTTTTGGCCTAATTTTTAGGCATTATAAAAAAAATCTGCTTGACAGATTAACATCAAATTTCAAAAAGCATACATACAGGACTAGGCTGCAGTTCCTTGATCAAGTTTCATGAATCCGTCCAGCAGTTCAATCTGTAGGTGCGACACACATATTATGACCATTCAAGTCAATCCGGATTGCAAAGGTTTTGGGAACACTTTATAACTTTTCCCTCCCTCCCCCACTTGATGAAACTTCACCAAATTAAAAAAAATGATTGAGTCAGGTTTGTATTTCGTTTGGAAAATGTTATGCTGATTCGTCTAACAACGCCAAAGTGATAACGCTGCTCAAAGATTCCCCTTCCTATTGGAAAGTCTACTTAACGATAACTTCAGCATCGCTATTGCAAACACTGTAACACAAACACACAAACAGATATTGATGCATGCAAAATAGAATGAGACATGATGATTCATATTTTTCAATGATATTTTCTTATAATATTTATGCAATAAGGTGAGCAAATTCACATATAGATTGGTGTAAGGGATGCTAATTGTGCATCCGTGTATATTTTTTTCCCTGCTTCGATTCCATTATAATGTCTACGATATGTATTAATTCATTTATTTATAATTGTTTTGAACGCTACCCCTACGCATTTTGATCTCAGGCTACTTAATAACTGAATCAACAAAGTAATCATTGTAATATATTGCAGTAAAAATAAACTTAGTAATAATGTACAGCTGTTCATCTAGCACCTGATGCCCACACAATCAGTAGTGGAACTGCAGTCTCTGGGACCCTTCCATCTCCCACCTCAGCGTCTGTCCCAGAAGAACTTCAATACCACTTGCGCTTTGCACGAGTAAAAGAAAGAAAATAAGTCTGCCCCCAGCGTATAGTAGACACTCCTGCTCTGCCATGCCACGACCCCTGTAAAGAAAACCTGTCTCGCAATGCCCAGAGATGGGGACACACGACTGCTCTCTCATTGTGGCCAATTCCCCTGCCTGAAAGGAGATGTTGACATAGGAAACACTCCACCTTCCGAGGCGACGACAAAAGTGATGAAAATTGCGATTTGAGAGACTGCAGACAATCCTTATCTGGGAGGAAACACAAGTCTACCCCTAACAGGAGAAAAGGTCTCAGTGAGAAAGCACACACATCCCATCCTAAAAGAAGCAACACAAGTGTGCTCCGGAGAGGAGACTGCTTCATTGAGACAGAGAGCAAACACAGCCCCCTCCCCATAGTAGCACTTGGGACAAATGAGCCGTTTAGCAAAGACAGCCTCTGATTGAGTCCAAACACAAATCCCCTCATTAAGGAGGTGACGAATGCTTTGTCATTTGGAGAAGACTTTGCACACAGCCTCTCATGCAGATAACCTAGGACCCTATTTTAGAATACCTTAAGTGGTAGACACTCTGGCTTGTCAAAAGAAGGACACACAAACAGAATCCTTAAAGAATCCCTTACACAAGTGCCAGGGTCAGGGCTTTTCCACTTTTTCAATGCATGGGACCCCACACATTGACGGGGCCCAGTGACATTGGTAGAGACCAACAGCTTTTCATAAGTGGTAATGTAGGGCCTCAGCTCCCTGCTTGCTGCTGTTGTTCTGCTGAGCATAGCAGAATAAACATGTCCCTCGATGATCTGTAAAAGGAAGAAAAAATATTGTTTTGGAGGGGTGCACTATACCGAATGTATGAAATTTAGTAAGGTAGTATTATATTTCAGGTGCTTTGAAGGTGCTACTGCCAAAGCTATCCCTGGCTAAAGAGATAAGAAATACCCAACAAGCAATTGTGTCATCTGAAGTTAATCAGGAGAATAGCAGTACACTCAATTAATGGGAAAAAAATCCCTCTAGAAGTTTGTTTAAACAAATGTAAACACTATTCAAAAGAAAGGGTTATATTTGTATGAAATCTATTCATTACATATAAACAAATCAAATGAATAATTACATCAGACTTCAACTTACTTTTCAATTTCAAATTGATATTCACTTATGGCTCAATATGTATAAAGACCACTTTAAATGATAACACAAAATATGATGCTATCACATAGCTTGTTCAGTTGACAGTTGACATTTCATCATTTCTTTTAGACAGACATTTTTAAATTAACGTGTTACATTCATATGAGTCCAATTTACTGTTCTCTTCAAAGGTTGATCCTAAGCCAAGTCTGAAAATGGTTCAAGAATATAGTGTGAGTACCTAGCAAAACTGTGCAGAACCAATCTCTTAGTTAAAATAATATAATCCAAGCTATTTTAATCTAAGTAGAACTGTCAACTGTCATTTGTAAAGCTGTCACTTGTCATTTTCTAGTTGCAAGCTGCACTTGTCTTTTTGAACTTTAAAATTTCGAATCTGAAAAACGACCTTTATTTAATCGCTCATATCTCCGTGACCGTTTGTGCTAGAGACTTGCAGTAACTTTCATCTGGAAGCTGAGATCCTAGGCTTTCATAGGACCCCGAAACGATATTGATAGCCCTTCTGTTCTTCTGTAATAGCGCCCGGCGCATTCGCGAATTTTCCCGCGATTTGAAAATTTCTCCACTTGCAAAAAGATAGCTGCTTTTGCTTTCCTCTGAAAAAATCGTTTGCCTCATAAAAACTATCCCTGAATCATTGCAAGAGTGAGCCTGGACTAATATTAACTGGATACCACTCACCCTGAACCTCTAGAGGGAATTAAAAGCATTTTAGCATATTTTTCACTTCATTGCCAGCACATATCAAAGCATTTTGCCTGTGTTTTCAACTTCTGTAGTCTAAGTTGCTGGGTGAACTGAATCACATTTGATTACATTTCTGCGAACAGTGTGCTTTCCTTCCATTTCCTTGCATTGCATAAAAAGGGGGGGGTGAATTGTCCAAGAAAGTGATTACATTGTCTTTTGCTGAAATCCTATCAAGTGATTTTCTGTACTGCATTTCATTCAACATTGCATCCATTTGAACTCTATGAAGCATTCTCTATCACATTATTCTTCTGTCCCTATTTACCAGTGTGCTACCTTATCCATTTCATGTCAACTCCTTAGTGATTATAAAGAAGTGTGCTAGTGCCAGATTCTCTGTTGTTAATCTTTATCATATCAGATTAAGTGTGATATTCAATTATTTATTTATTCTAAAGTGTGATATATATACCTATTGTTTAAACTATCAAATAAACCTTTTAACTTGCAAAACAGAACTACTTCTTGGCTCAGTGGGGTCAGGAGGATTCCAAGAGAGGGGTGTTATATAGGGGTAGTCATCCAGAACGCATGAACTGGACATAAAGATATATCAATAAGGGTTTTCATTCAGTATTATAGACTAGGCGTTGACTTAGCTGTAGTGTTGAATTGAATCCTCTTACAAATTGGGGGCTCGTAGCCGGGATTCTGGGTTAGAATACCACTTGTGCAGCTTAATACAGTGTGCTAACTGACGGGATACATACATCCAGTCGGATCACCACGCTGCCTTACGCTGTGAAGCATTCCTCAAAAGGGACACTCCAAGAAAAGTTCTGTTCTGCAAAAAATAAAATACAAACTTCTGTAAGTCAGGACAGAGACCAATCTCTAGAATGACGACCTTAGTAGACATGAAAATAGCCAGAGAGCACTTCTTACATAAGTTATTTGTGAGAGGTGAGTGGACTCACCAGGACCAAACAGTCTGGTTGCAGGCCATCACACCCCAGATCACGGAAACAGGGTCAGATATATGGAGAGACCAGGGTCCCTTACATGTGGCCCTGAGTGAACTATATATGTCCTCTAAGGCCAAGGATGAGCACAACAAGATTGCCAGGGTAGCGGCATATTTATATTTACATATGGGAGCCATGCAGGATAAATGTGCTGAAGGCCATGATCTGGCAAAAAGGCAACAGATGGCGTTAGAGAAGGCCCAATCTGATCTGGACTATTCTGAGCAAAGGCTGCACAGAAGCCAGGAGTCAGAAAATAAGACCAGACAGTACATCACTAAAATAAAGGAGGATATGGATGTGCTGCAAAAGGAAAAGTCAGAACAGGATACCAGATTTCTGGCCTTGCAGAAGGAACACCAAGAAGGTTTGGACTCCCTACTGCAAAGCCAGAAAAAGTTGGAGCAACAACTGGACTTCAACAGGGTATGTGCTGAGCAGGTAGTCACCCTGCAAGGCCACCTAGATAGGGAAAAGGCAGAAAGCAATAAATTGATTCTGAAAGACCTGGATACCCAGGCAGAGTTTGATGAAGAGCGCCGGAAAGCTGGTGCCCTTCAAAGGCAGAGGGATGACCTGGCGGCACAGATGCAGGCTCTTAGTCAGGAAAGGGACACCTTAGGCCAGGAAGTCTGCCAGTTAAAAAGAAAAACGGAAGAAAATCACTTGGCCCTCCAGGGGCTGGGTGATCTCCAAAAAGAGCATGCAAACTTGTTAGAGCACACCAGAAGGGTGGAAGATGCTCTGGCAAGAAAGGAGCAGGCCAGTAGGGATGGGAATCAGGAGGTAACCCTCCTGCAGCAAAGACTGGCCCAGTGCTCCAGGACCAATCAGGAAGCACAGAGGGAAAATGAGGCCCTCTGTCAACACAATGATAGGCTCCAACAACAGGTAGCGATGCAGGAGAGACTGATAGAGTCTAGTAAGGCCTTAACTGAGGAACTGAAGGCACAAATGCAGGCTCTTGCATTGCAACAGGGAGCAGGGGCGGATAGAGATGAGGTTCGCTGGGAAATGGAAACTCCTGAGCATAACCCCAGGAGCCCTAGTACCAGAGGCCTTTATTTCTCTCAGTCCCTGGACTCTGCCACCCCCATGTCCCCTGGCGCACATGAGCACAGGGCCACAGGGATGGCAGATTACTATCCAGCCAGAAGCATGGGGCTCATAGGCCAGTACCACCCAGGAATGGAGGGGCGGGCATCCGGGTATGGGCACCCAAGCACAGTGCAATTTAATGGGGAACCCCAGGAGAGTAGGCCCATTAAGGGCATCCTGAAAACCTCTGCTCAGTTAGGTCAGTGGAGGGGGTACCCATCAAATCCTGGCAGCAAGGAGGAATCTGAAGACTCCTCTGAACTGCGCAGGACACAGGAGACCAGGTCCCCACATTCTGCCAGCCATTCCCAGGCTCGCAGAATCCAGGAAAACCTGGAAGAGCAGACAGGAACCTCTGGGAGCAGTGCCTCTGAGTCAGAGGATGAATGGACAAGGGTTACCCGAACCAAAAAGGCCAATAAGGCAAAAAGGGCCTTGCTTAAGGACCCCTTAAAGCAGATTAAGGCGATCAGGAGCGTCATCACGCCTTACCATAAGAACGCTAAGTATTCTGTTTGGGAGCACTTAGAGTTGTTTGAGCAAATGATGGAGACTTTCCATTTGAAGGACAGCCAAAGCTGTATTCAATATGTAAAGTGGACCTTCTCCCCAGAATACTCCAGTTTCTTTGCAGGGCTGGAGGACCAAAATCATTTAAGATGGTCCACCTATAAGGCGGCCATCTTGAAACATTTTTCCATTCATAGAAATCCTCAAGAGGCTCGCAAGGCAGCCTACAATTTGCAATGTGGGGAGGATCAGGCCCCACAAGAATTTGTGCAAGAACTGAAACGTGCTTTTGCGCAGACCACCAGAAGGGTGCGCACAGACAGTAGAGAATTCATTAATACATTTTTTCATGCCTTGCCCAAATACATAATGACCCAGCTCGTGAGGGATTTTCACGAGAAAAGATCTTTAGACTGGGTCATTGAACAGGCTACCCGGATCTATGAGGTGCAGAAACCGGTAGATAGCAAAAGTAATGCCCAGAAAAACCCCAAAGCCAACAGCACCCCTGCTGCTGCCAAGGTGGCAAAGGTAAAGGTCACCCCCATTTTGGATTTGGAGATGGGGGGGCCTAAAAACCTACCTGCACCTAATAATGCTAGGCCCAGGAGGTCCTCGGGTCAGTCACACACAGGGAGCCAAGGAGGCAGCCCCACAAATGGGGTCCCTCGCTCTCCTGATTATGTAAGTCCCCGCTACAAGGGAAATCGACCCATCCTGGGTTATGTGTGGACTCCCCCAGCCCAAGGGGGGGGATCCAACCGAGCACCGAACCCAGGGAACTTCCCTCCAAACTTTCCACAGGAGGGCAGAAATTTACCAAACCCTGGGCAGAACTTTTTCCCCAGATATCCACCCGACTTTCAGCCCCAAAACCATCCATCCTTCTTTCCCCAATTCCCTGAGCCCAGACCACTGAATCCGGGAGAGGGGAGGCCAAGGGTGGAGGGGTACCCAAATCTTCCCAACCCGGGGTATTACCAGAGGAGGGACAGCTACCCTTCCCGGGATCAGCCCAAGGGAGAAAACAGGGCCCCGTATCAGCCTGAGCGGGTTTCCCAGTTAGAGCGCCAGGTTCAAAACATGGCGCGGGATCTGGGTCACATACTGAGGGCGCAGCAGAACCCTCAGAACGGCATGCCGGCGCAGAACGCACCCAACTCTGGACCTGGTGCCCCAGAACAATGACGGGGGCAGCACCCCGATAACTTACCGGTTCCCAGGGAGGAGGCACAAAGGGAAGGGGGGTGTAAAGCCTTGGAGGAAGCTTCCTTCCTCACTTGTAAACAGCCCCTGGAAACCCAGGAACCGGAAACAAAATCTTTTGCCCCTGAAAGTCTGCCTCCTAAGGAGCAGAGGGGGGGTAGGAGAAACAAAAGACCCAAACAGACTCAGTTTGAGGAGGAGGTACAGGTCTTCCAATTTGAGGGAGAGGGATCCTTAGAGGATCCTGGGAAAAGGATCTTCTCCTTCAGGGAGGGGGGAACTCCTCCCAAAGAAAAATGGGTCCCTAGGGATGCAAATCCAGACTGGGGAGATGTGGAGACTGAGCTACCGCCGCCCACCATCTCATCCCAGAACCAACCGCAAGAAAATCCCCTGGTTCAAACCCATCCTGATGACTGCCTCCAAAAAGGGGGGGGCGGCCCAGAACCGGAGCCAGGGGAACCCACAATGGCTCTGATCTCCAGTTGCCAACTTTTTCTTTCAGATTCCCAAGACTCTCCACAGAATTCTGCCCAAATCTCTTCTCTCGCCATGTCCAAAACCAGAAAATTAGCTCACCAGTTGTCCAAAAATGTACATTATCTGTGCCCCCTTGAGAAGAAGGAGGGAAGATATTATGCCCCGGTACAAGTACAGGGGCAGGGTACAATCTCAGCGCTGGTGGACACTGGATCTCAAGCTACCCTTCTGTCCAGAAGGGCCTTTGACGAACTGAATGCAGGAAGGGGAGAGAATTACCAAATTCCTCTCACCTCTCTCCCTGGACAACTGCAGAACTTTGACGGGAAGGAAATTCCCGTTGAGGGGACTGCAGACTTGGACATTAAGATCGGGCGACACAAGTTGAAACACCCGGTCATAGTTGTGACTCCAGAGGGCACCCCTTGTTTACTGGGGA
Organism: Ambystoma mexicanum; assembly: GCF_040938575.1. Classification (NCBI taxonomy): domain Eukaryota; kingdom Metazoa; phylum Chordata; class Amphibia; order Caudata; family Ambystomatidae; genus Ambystoma; species Ambystoma mexicanum. The sequence goes on from NC_090924.1 coordinate 585,060,275, forward strand.
ATGACCTCCTGAGGAGGTTGTCACCCCTAATAGATTGCGTAAACAAGGTCCTCTGGACCCAGACTAGCCGACCAATAAAATTAAAACAGAGTGTCAACCATGTTAGTTTAAACGGCACCTGCCACATGGTTGAACAAAAACCTGACCCAGTAGAATTTCACTTCCAGAATAGCCAAATTCCAGACGTGACAGTAATAGCAGTAGGACAAGAGACTGGTGGTGGAGGGTCCTCTCTATTTCTGAAAATCAACCTTCCTTCCAGTCTAAAGTGGTACTCCACGCTGGAAGGAAACACTCTGAAATTCTATACTAATCCACAATCAGAAACTCCCACTCCTATAGTCCAGAAAGATGTGAAATCAGCTCAGAGCCTGGCTGATATTCAGCAAATTGGAGAGCAGTTGTTCATCCCTGTTCAGTTAAATGATGGGAAGGACTCTGTTCTCGCTCGAGTGTGTGTGAACAACGGTAAGAGCTTTATCAGCGAAGCCATGTTCCGCCAACTCCCAAAAGATCCAGCCATTCCCACATTCAAACTGATAGACAAATGGGAAATGGACCTGGAAGCGCCTAATTCCAAACATCTCCTACCAAGCAGGTGTATGCTCAAAATCTCCATTGGCAACAAGAGCATAGTCCATAATTGTTGGGTCGTGCGAGACGTCACTGCCGCCTTTTACTTAGGCAGTGACATTCTCAATCACTTTGCCATTAGTTTGGACCTAATAAACTTCAAAGCTTGGTCCCGATTAGCGGATAATCCCATGGGCTTTGATGATCCAGAAAAAGCATTTAGGTCAGCTCAATTGCTACCTTATGCAGTTGAAATTCAGGTTAAAGAGGAAGTCACCATCCCAGAAAGGACCCGACAATTCTCCCTGGAAGTGAAAGTTAAAAGAGGACAATATTTGCAAAACCCTGATGCTTACATACATCTAAATGCTTCTCTCCAACAGCAAGGGTTGGGGGTAAACCCAACTCCATTAGTCAACATAGAACATGACACCATTCCAATAGAGGTGGATAACAGCGACTTAAAGAGTATTACTCTAGCCGCAGGCACCATTATTGGAATGGCGGTTGATGACCGACATTTTTCCATAGACTTAGGTAATGAACTGTTAGGGCCAATCCCCAAGGACTGTTTTGACAGTGACAGTGAGGACAATACAACACCAGACAGGATTTTTACCCGGCATGGGGGGAACTTCCTGGTGTACACTTCCTGCCCCTATGGTAAGGAAGATGTGACTTGTGACTTCAGGAGGGATGAGGTGATTTTCCAGGTCCATGAGGGCTGCCTTTCCCACCTGAAGCCTCCGGTCCAAATCAGCACTCTGACCAGGGACTGCTCCACCCAGCTGGAGGAGGCCGCGGAGATAGCCAAACCAGAAGTCTTTCCAGGCTTCAGGCAGATGGTGGAAGAGAGAGTCAACCTAGCTGATGCCTGTGTGACTCTGGAACAGAAGCAAAAGTTGAAACAAGTTTTCTTGGATTTCCAAGATCTCTTTGCGGTAGACTCATATGACTGTGGTCGCACCGACATCCACACAACAACAATCCCCACGGACCCTGGCATGACTCCAGTGTTTGTGAAGCAATATCGTTTGCCTCTCGCATCCATGGAGTCCCTTACTGAAATAATTAAGAACCTTGAGTCCCGGGGAATAATCCGTCCAGTCCACAGCACCTTCAATAATCCGGTGCTGGGAATATTGAAGCCAAACGGCCAGTGGAGACTCTGCGCCGACCTCAGGGAGCTCAACAAACGGGTCCATACTTCCCGATGGCCTCTGCCCTACATTGACCAAGGGCTGGCCCAGATCCAGGGGTCACAAGTATTCACTGCAATAGACCTGACCAATGGATACTGGACCGTGCCTGTCAGCAGGGAGGACCAATGCAAACTGGCTTTTACCTTTGGGGGCCAGCAGTACACATGGACCCGGACTCCCTTCGGATACCTTAACTCCGGTAATGAGTTCAATATTTTCCTACATAAGGCCATGCCCGACCTGGGTGCGAGGGGTAACCTGGCTTATGTAGATGATGTCCTCATCAAAAGTTCATCTGTGGAGGAACACATAGCGGAGATCCGTTATGTTCTGACGCAGTTGAGGGCCGCCGGAGCAAAACTTTCCTTTCAGAAGGCACAGTGGTGTAGAACCCGTGTTAATTTCTTGGGGCATGAGATTACTCCTCAGGGTCTCTGTCCCCAGGAAAAGAAAGTGGAAGCACTTCAGAAACTGAAAGACCCCACAACTCTGCGGGAACTAAGGAGCCTCTTTGGACTGACTAATTAAAGCAGAAACTTCATTGAGGGCTACGCAGAGATCACCAGACCCCTGATTCATCTCCTGAAAGGGGGGGTCAAGTTGGAATGGGGTCCAGAACAAGCCGAGGCAGTAAGACAACTCAAGAGAAGCCTCTCACAAGCGCCTTGCCTAGCTTACCCTGTCAGAAACCAGGAGTTCTTCCTGGAGACAGGGTTCTCTAATACGTGCTTGACGGCAGTATTATACCAAAAGCATGACAAGGTCAATAAAGTAATCTCCTATGCGAGCAAAACTTTATCCTCTGTGGAGGAAAAATTCAACGATTGTGAGAAGGCACTCCTGGCAACGGTGTGGGCATTGAAGAATTACCGCCCGTTTATTCAGGGTGAACACATCATAGTGGAGACTCCACACCAGCCTCTGCAATATCTCCAAAGTGACAGAATCCGGGCCGGAAATGTGAGTAATTCCCGAATAACTTCCTGGATTCTGTCAATGCAAGGCTTTCCTGTGGAGGTCAGATATGGCCAAAACAAGAAGAGTCCCCTCGCGCAAGGTCTGGCTGACTTGCATGATTGTGCCAAAGAAAACTGTCTCGAGGACGAAAGTCTAAAAATCAAGGACAACACGGAGGCATACCTTAATTCCCCACACAAAGTCTTTGAAGAGGACAAGTGTGAGGGAATGCCCACTGTCTATGTGGATGGATGCTCTTACCATGTTGACAACGACGGGGAGAAAGAACTGGTGGCTGGCGTAGGGAATGCATGGGTGAATGAGTCCCCAGAACCCTCCGCTGGATACAAAATTGGTCCCCGAAGTAGTCAGGTGGCAGAATTGATGGCTGTGCATCAGGCCATCCTCACTGCTGTCCAGCATCAACTCCACGAACTGGTCATAATCACAGATTCGGATTATGTACGGAACGGGTTCGTGGAGCACCTGGTTAATTGGAAAACCAGAGGCATGTTATGTGCTAATAACAAACCCTTGAAACATGGGAAGTTGATCCAAAACATTGATGATCTGGTCACCTCGAATGAGATGACCATCTATTGGAAGAAAATCAAGGGTCATTCCAAAGTAGAGGGACCAGACAAAACTGGAAACGACTTAGCTGATCAGCTGGCCAAAACCGGGGCCATCCAAGGGGATCTAATTGAGATTGAGTCCCTGTTGGGGGAAATCCAGGTCACTGCTATCACTAGGTCCCAGACAAATGCTCACAACGACCTTTCAATTGCACAATGGAGTAAGGAGACCCCTGATGCTGATTTGATTACAGCTCAGAAGGGGGATCCAATAATTGGTAAATTTTACCAACACCTTGAGGACCCTGAGAACTTTCCCCTGACGGATACCGATGACACTGGGAAAGAGGACCTAAGAGTGTTGATGAAATGTCCAAAAATGTTCCGAATCCAAGATGGTTTGTTGGTAAGGAAATCCAAAGCTGGCCACGATCAGTGGGTGGTTCCTACCTCATTCCGAAGCCTGATGTTAAGTCACGCCCATGATGCGGCCACCGCCGGTCATAGGGGGTTTCACACAACACTGGAAATCTTAAGAGAGGTTGCATACTGGCCACACATGGGGCAGGACCTCGACCAATACTTGAAGGGGTGTCTTGTGTGTGCACAATTTCAGCCATCATCCCTCATGCACCGTGCGCCTCTCCAAAAGAGGGGGATGATACTGCCATGGTCAGATTTACAAATCGACTTTGTAGGCCCCGTGATTCGCTCTGCTAGGGGGAATAAGTACATGTTGACTGTGACATGCTTGTTTACCAAGTGGGTGGAATGTCTCCCAGCCCCAAATTGCAAGGCAGAAACCGCAGCTGCCCTGATGATTAACAACATCTTTTCCCGTTTCGGTCTACCTCAAAGGATTGAGTCAGACAGAGGTAGCCACTTCACCAGTGAAGTAATGACAAAGATGTGGGAGATACTGGGGGTCAAAAGGAAGTTGCATATTGCTTACAGGCCAGCTTCTTCTGGGGCAGTAGAGAGATATAACCGGACAATTGTGAGCATCTTAAAAAAGTTTGTGGCAGATTCTGGGCCAAGTTGGGATATCCGATTACCTCTGGTCCTAATGGCCATCAGATCTACCCCTTCATCTGCAACCAAAATGTCACCATTTGAGTTGATGACTGGGCGCAAGATGGTGCTTCCGCAGCATTTGCTCTATAGGACCCAAGAGCAGACACTGATAAATGCCTCCACAACTCATGAGTATGTGGAGAATTTAAGGAAACACCTTCAACATGCTTTTGCTTATGCTCAGCGGAATCTAGAAAGATCAGCTGATAGCATGAAGACCCATTATGACCTGAAAACTTCCAGGAAGGAATATCAGGTGGGGGACCGGGTCTATCTATACAACTTCCAAAGAAACCAGGCAAAACAGCGGAAATTCTTGCCTACGTGGAAGGGACCCTTTGAGATCATCGACAAGATCTCCCCTGTGGCCTACAAAATCCACATCCCCAAAGGTCCTTTGGCAGCGGGGGAAGACAAGTGGGTCCACATAAACCAGTTGAAATGTTGCCATCCCAGGCACACTCTGCAACAACTGGAGGAATCCTCTGGAATCCTAGCGGGTACTGTCTCAGACTAATTCAGTTCCAATCATAAAACATACCACATCTAGTCTCTAAAATATTGTGATTTGCATGAAACTGTCTCTTAGTTATACTGTTTTTTTTTCAAAATAAGAATGTAATGTTTTGTTATGATGAAATGCATATGCTGCCCCACTATCTCAACAGTGGTGGAAAAATGTCTATGAATAGGTATTGCCGCTCTTCCTTTGTCGTCCTAGGAGAAAGAAAACCTGGAGACGGGACAAGGAGGACGATCCGGAGACTGGGAGGATGACGCAAGGGGGCCCGGGGTACCGCCCAATATTCCCATCAGGACCGGCGAGGAGAACCGATCGACCAGTACCGGATGGTGGAAAAGATGCTGAACTGTGCCATCTATTGGAAGAAGATGAGGAAACATCCCAGGTCTTGCGAGTCCCATCAGTGAAACAGAATGGCCATCGCAAGAGGGGGGCTTGTGGGATGTTTTTATCCACGCATCCAAGCCCTACCTCAAAACTGTGCAGTACTGACATGGAAAACATCATGATGGCCAGAGCTTCCCAGAAAATGCCCAGGGAAGTGCATGAAGAATAGGCTGCCACCCATTTTTGCCGATGTTATGGGCACAGAAGGACACTGCCTAAAACCACCATTGGACTACCCACACAGTAGTCTGAAACCATTGGGAATGGCAATGCTGATTGCCAAAAGCAAACCCATAACTGTGGAGAATTCATTTTCTTAAATCCCAAAAAGGGGTGCAGTACCAGTACTCACCACTATCAGAAAGCCGGCGTTTTAAAACAACACCAGATTTTACTTTTTTGTAGAAAACTGGATAAATGAACCCAAAACATGCCAAAGAAAGACTTACTGAGAGGTGGATACAATGTAAAGTTATATTCTGAAGTGACTTGAAGGTTTATAACAAGACTGGCTGAGCTGTGGATTTCAGCAGTTTAAGTAAATTTGGACTGAAAGACACTAAAAATCTAAATGTTTAAAAGAAATGAGTGACCTATTTCTGAGTGTCACCTAGGTTGCAATTGTTTAAATGTCATAGTTTTGAACTTAGAATCAGCATTCTTGCTGCATATGTAAAAATGTTTGGTTTTATTTGAATGCAGAAAACTGGGGAACAGAAATGACATGTAGCTAAAAACTGGCTTAAAGAGATTCCAATTTTGCCTGGCAACTACCCCCCATCAGGAGTGAAACTTGAGTCACAGCTGTATTTCCAGGCCTATCTGCCTTTTGCTGGCCACACTAAGGATATGCCATCTCTCTGATTATTGAATTAAGGGGAGCCCCCACAGAATACAGGAGCTCTGAACAAATGTAACGCTCACCTGATTCCCTCGGAGGCGCGGGTCTTGACTGGGCGGTGAAACCGTCTTCAGCGTTAGGCGTAGGATTCGTTTGGCTCCCGGATTAGGCCCCTTCTTCACTGAAAACTTGACCCAAAGGGTAAGGTGTCTGCAAGTAGAAAATCTAAGTATTAGTGGCTGGAAGGTTGGGAGAAGTTCCAAGCCCCTCTCTCCTTCTCTTCCCGTGGTACTGGGTGGTAGTCGCGCTCACCTTAAATAGGTGAATGCCGGGCTCTCCATCCTGCGTCTTGTGCAGGGGCGCTGGGTCCAGTTACTTCACTGGATTCGAGTTCAGCCTCTTGATTGCAGAGTGTGATTTGAGAGCGATGCCGCCGTTTGCTGCACGAGCGTGACTTGTAAGTATTAAAGTTCTTTTTAGATTGCTCTCTTTTAATGTCTATGTCTTTTCCCTTTTCAGTTGCTGCCGGTGCCAAAGAAGATGCCCTCCCGGTTCGTGGCAATGAACGAAGCAAGAAGATGGAGAATAGGATGGCCCGTAAGAAGAAAGGCTGCTCTAGGGCTGTAGAATGCACCTTAATGTCTCTTTTTGTCTTTACAGGTGATGGAATGCGGCGCGAGCAGAGTTGGGGCTAGCGTAACGCGGGTAAGTCGTTTTGCAACTAAGCATTAGTAACCAATGTTCTTTGTCTTTGCAGGCCCGATGCCGGACGAGAAATGCAGAAAAAACGCCTCGGATGCTGCCGATGGATCGGGTAAGTTGAAGCGCCAACCTTGCTTTTGCCTAACCTGTGCCTTTTGTTTTTGCAGGAGTTGCTGAAGACTGCAGATTGGTTCCAGCAGGTAATTTTCTTATTCACAGGATCCGGAGCTGAAGATTCCCTGGAGCTGACACGGTGAGCGTCCTGCTGCAGATGCAGAATAACGCGAAGCACGTTGCACCAATCGGGTGTGGTTTAAATAGCCCACAGCAGTGCTTAGGTGTCTCCTTCCACAGCCTCGCCCAGGAAAAAAAGAGTTCCTGCTTCCAGAAGGGTTCCAGCATCAAAGATCCAGGAAGTGGTGCCTGCCCCACCCAGAAGAAAAAGTAGTCCCTGCCAGAAGAGAATGAAACATCATTCTGCTGGTAAGTAAGCAGCATGGTCTGCTGCAGGTAGGTCCACCCAAGCACTTTCACACTTGTTATGAGCCCAGCGCTTCCTGTGCCGGGACTGGTCCATTTTATGAGCCTGGCACCACCGGTGCCAGGACAGGGTCCAAAAGGTTCCCATTGGGACTGGCTGGCGCCGATGGTATATGTTATGAGCCTGCTTCCAAGGGTGTTGGGTTGGTCCTGACTCCTTGGAAGCAGTGGTCATGACAGCACCCCCCCTCAAGGCCCCTCCCAAATTCGTCTTCCCCGGAGGTTTCGGTTTATCAGGAAAAGTTCGATGAAACTTCTTAACCAGACGGGGTGCATGAACATGTTCCCACGGTTCCCAAGATCTTTCCTGAGGGCCATAACCTTTCCAGTCAATCAGATAGTATAGTTTTGATTTGGAAATCTTGGAGTCTAGGATGTCTTGTATTTCGAATTCCAGTTCTCCGTCCACAAGAATAGGGTCTGGAGATTTCGTCAAACGGGTTCCAGGTTGCATGGGCTTCAGTAGAGAAACGTGGAAAACTGGATGTATTTTCATATGGGCAGGTAGACCCAATTTAACTGCCACTGGATTTATTATGGCAGTGATTGGGTAAGGTCCCAGGTATCGTGGATTGAAAGTACGCGGTCCTTTGAGAGATAAATGTTTGGTTGATAGCCAGACTTGATCTCCCACAAGATATTGAGGGGCTTCCTTTCGACGTAGGTCTGCACACTTCTTGTATTGTTCCTTGGCTCGCTTAAGGTGAGACGTGGCCTCTTTAAAGGCTTGAGTGATTGTAGAATGCAGATGATCTACAGCTGGGGTCCCAAGAGTCTGAGGTGGATCAAGATTTGAGGTGCGGGGGTGGCTTCCATATAAAAGAAAAAAAGGAGTCTTTCCGGTTCCAGCATGGACTGAATTATTATAAGCGTACTCCGCAATCCAGAGAATGTCTTTCCAAGTACTCTCCGATTGTTGTAACATGCAGCGCAAATATTGTTCCAGGGTTTGGTTGGTCCTCTCGGTCTGCCCGTGGGTCTGGGGATGATGGCTGGTTGAAAGCCTTACATCAATTTGGGCTAGGCGACAACAACTCCGCCAGAAGTGGGAAATAAATTGACTTCCTCTGTCTGAGATTAAAACTGAAGGAAAGCCGTGCAACCGAACAATGTTTTCGAGGAACTCTCGGGCCAGAATTGAAGCTGTGGGTAACCCTTTCAATGGGATAAAATGAGCCATTTTCGAGAATAGGTCCACAATTACTAAAATTGTATTAAATCCGGAGCATGGTGGTAAATCCGTGATGAAGTCCATGGAGAGAGTATGCCACGGGTGTGGAGGAATGTCTAGGGGTTGTAAGAGGCCTGCTGGTTTCTCCTTCTGGCTTTTGCTTTGGGCGCACACACCACAGGAATTTATGAAATCCTTAATGTCCTTTCTCCAAGACGGCCACCAAAAATGCCTTTTTATCTTTTCTGACGTTTTGGCAATACCTGGATGTCCTTCCATTAAAGAGTCATGGTAACATGAGATCACCTGTTTTTGTAAATCGGTACAAGGTAGATATAACCTTCCTCGAAAGTATAGTAAGTTCTTATCCGTAGTGAAGTCTTTTCCCTTGAGTTGCCAGTCTTGCACCTCTGCTGGAGTCAGAAGTTTTTTAACTGTACCTTCAATGTCTTCAATGGATTGTGCATTAACCAAACCCAGGATTCTCTGTTCCGGAATTATGGGCACGGGTTCAGGATTGGTCGTGAGTTCATCTACTCCAATTCGGGAGAGGGCATCAGCTTTACCATTCTTGTTGCCAGGTCGGTAGGTTATCACAAAGTCTAATTCGGCGAAAAATAGTGCCCAGCGAAGTTGTCTAGAGGATTGAGCTTTGGCTGATTTAAGGTACTGTAAATTACGATGATCCGTAATGACGGTGACTGTGTGTCGGGCTCCCAGGAGATAATGCCGCCAGGCTTTAAAGGCGGACTTAATAGCCAAAAGTTCCTTATCTGTAATGGTATAGTTGATTTCGGGAGCCGAAAATTTGCGGGACCAAAATGCCACTGGGTGTAACTGGTTTGTCTCTGGGTCCCTTTGCGAAAGCACTGCTCCCATTGCGAGACTGGAAGCATCGGTCTCAACGATATAGGGGAGTTCCGGACGAGGATGTTTTAAAACCGGAGCCGAGGTGAATTTTGTTTTTAGTTCTTGAAAAGCTTGTTCAGCCTCTGTCGACCACTCGAAACGTTTATTTTTTCTAAGGAGGGCTGTAATGGGTTGGACTACTCCAGAGAAATCTGGAATGAACCTACGATAAAAGTTGGCGAAGCCCAACATGCTTTGAACACCTTTCACAGACGTTGGTGAGGGCCACTTAATGATAGCGTCCACTTTCCTTGAGTCCATGTGGACTCCATTAGGTGACAAAATAAATCCTAAAAATTCGACCTCAGTGACATGAAAAACGCATTTCTCCAGCTTTGCAAAAAGTCTGTGTTTACGGAGCCTCTCCAGTACTGCTGTGACATGTTTTCGATGTTCCGCCTCAGAGGACGAGTAGACCAGAATGTCATCTATATAGACAACTACACACACATCAATGAGCTCTCTGAGGACGTCATTCATAAAATACTGAAAGGCAGCCGGTGCGTTGCATAATCCAAAGGGCATTACTTGATACTCGAACAGTCCATATTTAGTACGAAAGGCCGTCTTCCATTCATCGCCCTCTTTTATTCGCACCAAATGGTAAGCTCCTCTGAGGTCCAGCTTTGTGTAGATATAGGCACTTTTAACTTGGTCAAGAAGTTCAGGGATCAATGGTAACGGATACCTGTTCTTAATCGTAATCTGGTTTAGGGCACGATAATCTATACATGTTCTTAGGTCTCCCTCTTTTTTGGAACAAAGAACAGAGCTGAGGAGGCTGGGGACTTCGAAGGACGGATAAATCCATTAGCCAGGTACTGGTCCAAATACTGCCTCAGGTGAAGATTTTCAGGTTCTGTGAGGGCATAAATTCGACTGCACGGAGGAGTGGATCCCGGAATCAAGTCTATCTGGCAGTCGTAGGATCTATGAGGAGGCAGAGAATTAGCTTGATCTTTCTGAAAGACATCTTGAAATTCCCGGTATTCTGGAGGCAGTTGAGGGTTCTCAAAAGTAGTTGCTGCCAGCTTAGTAAGGGGCTGAGGATAACAGGTAGGAGCGCATTCTGGAAACCGGATTGTCTTTGCTCGCCAATCAATTTGAGGATTGTGCTTCTCCAACCAAGGGATTCCCAGGATAACTTGAAACTGCGGAGCCTTGATCACGTCAAACACGATCTTCTCTTGATGTCCATCTTGGCTTATCAATGTCACTTCCATGGTGGTGTGAGTTACTGGTCCGGAAGCTATTTCCGTACCATCCACGGTGGTGATGACGTCTTTCACCGTCTTAGGACAAAGAGATAGATTCATCCTGGCGGCCAATTCACAGTCCACGTAATTGCCGATTGCGCCACTATCAATGTATGCTTTAAGGGCATGCATACGATTAGGTTGTTCTGGACTCACGAGGACCATGGGCATGATGAAATGCGAGGTCAAAGAACTGGTTTTAACGCTCGGCAAGCGGACCTCTACACTTGTCGGGCGAGGTCGTTTTCCGACTCAGAACCTTCGGCACCTTTATCAGAAGCTCCTACTATCTTCTTCCTTGGTTTCACTGGGCAATCTCGAAGGAAGTGTCCCGAGTGTCCGCAATAAAGGCACAATTGCAATTGTCTTCTTCTTTCCCTTTCCTTTTGGGTTAGAGGTCCTTTCACAACCCCAATCTGCATGGGTTCCACGGTATCATTTCCTTTAGCTGAACTCTGTGGTCTAGAAAAAACTCGAGTTTCAAATCTGGAACGATCGGCCTTCCGATTCTGTATTCTATGATCCAATTGAACCACCAGGTCGATGTATTCGGAACAGTCTTGTGGAGGATTCACCACCTGAGCCAGAACGTCTTTAAGTTCTCCACGCAGTCCTCTGTAGAAAAGGGTGATTCTCTTGTCCTCAGGCCATCCGGTTTCAACCACTAATCTGTTGAACGATGCAATGTAGGCCAGAAGATCTTGATTGCCCTGTCGTAGTGAAAGAAGTTCATTGTCCAGGGCCTGTCCCTGCGAGTGTCTTGCAAACAATTTTTCCATACTAGCTTGGAAATCCTGGAAGTTATGAAGAACAGGGTCATCTCGAGTCACTAAAGGAATAGACCAATCTGCGGCGCTGCCACTAAGATATGAGAGCACGAAGGCCACCTTAGCCTGGTCCGTTGGGAAAGCGGCGGGTCTGCATAAAAAATGCAAGCGACACTGATTGATGAACACAGCAAATCTTTTCGGATCACCTGAAAAGCGCTCGGGCGGAGCCAAAGGTACATTTCCTGGTAGATTAATGTGCACCGGATTGGTAGAAGTCGTTGGAGCATGACTCCCACTAGGAGTAGGCAGAGGAGTTTGTCCCGCTTGGGCTTGCAGCAATTGTCTAGCCAAGTCGTCTGTTCGTTCCTTAGAGACCACTAACTCCCTCCTTAAGGCATTCGTTTCCTGGCGTGCTGCGTGTACTTCTGCCCTCAACTCCCCAAGTAACTGGGCCAATTGGTCTCTGTCTGAAGTTTCCATTGCGCCTGGGCGGGAAATATGTGGTAAGGCTTCGCGTTCTGTAACGCTCACCTGATTCCCTCGGAGGCGCGGGTCTTGACTGGGCGGTGAAACCGTCTTCAGCGTTAGGCGTAGGATTCGTTTGGCTCCCGGATTAGGCCCCTTCTTCACTGAAAATTTGACCCGAAGGGTAAGGTGTCTGCAAGTAGAAAATCTAGGTATTAGTGGCTGGAAGGTTGGGAGAAGTTCCAAGCCCCTCTCTCCCTCTCTTCCCGTGGTACTGGGTGGTAGTCGCGCTCACCTTAAATAGGTGAATGCCGGGCTCTCCATCCTGCGTCTTGTGCAGGGGCGCTGGGTCCAGTTACTTCACTGGATTCGAGTTCAGCCTCTTGATTGCAGAGGGTGATTTGAGAGCGATGCCGCCGTTTGCTGCACGAGCGTGACTTGTAAGTATTAAAGTTCTTTTTAGATTGCTCTCTTTTAATGTCTATGTCTTTTCCCTTTTCAGTTGCTGCCGGTGCCAAAGAAGATGCCCTCCCGGTTCGTGGCAATGAACGAAGCAAGAAGATGGAGAATAGGATGGCCCGTAAGAAGAAAGGCTGCTCTAGGGCTGTAGAATGCACCTTAATGTCTCTTTTTGTCTTTACAGGTGATGGAATGCGGCGCGAGCAGAGTTGGGGCTAGCGTAACGCAGGTAAGTCGTTTTGCAACTAAGCATTAGTAACCAATGTTCTTTGTCTTTGCAGGCCCGATGCCGGACGAGAAATGCAGAAAAAACGCCTCGGATGCTGCCGATGGATCGGGTAAGTTGAAGCGCCAACCTTGCTTTTGCCTAACCTGTGCCTTTTGTTTTTGCAGGAGTTGCTGAAGACTGCAGATTGGTTCCAGCAGGTAATTTTCTTATTCACAGGATCCGGAGCTGAAGATTCCCTGGAGCTGACACGGTGAGCGTCCTGCTGCAGATGCAGAATAACGCGAAGCACGTTGCACCAATCGGGTGTGGTTTAAATAGCCCACAGGAGTGCTTAGGTGTCTCCTTCCACAGCCTCGCCCAGGAAAAAAAGAGTTCCTGCTTCCAGAAGGGTTCCAGCATCAAAGATCCAGGAAGTGGTGCCTGCCCCACCCAGAAGAAAAAGTAGTCCCTGCCAGAAGAGAATGAAACATCATTCTGCTGGTAAGTAAGCAGCATGGTCTGCTGCAGGTAGGTCCACCCAAGCACTTTCACACTTGTAATGAGCCCGGCGCTTCCTGTGCCGGGACTGGTCCATTTTATGAGCCTGGCACCACCGGTGCCAGGACAGGGTCCAAAAGGTCCCCATTGGGACTGGCTGGCGCCGATGGTATATGTTATGAGCCTGCTTCCAAGGGTGTTGGGTTGGTCCTGACTCCTTGGAAGCAGTGGTCATGACAACAAAGCCCTGTCCTGACTCAGGCAAATGTTTTATTGGCGGGAGTCGTAAATGGAGCATCCTCTTGGCAGAAGCTGGGAGGGGCAGGGTCTCTGAGCTTAGCAGAAACTGGAAAGACTGGTTTCTGTACCATGTGACCTGAAAAGACACAACCCTGCCAGCCAGAATATGGTTTTAGAAAAAGATGAATAACTCATAGAGCGGACATGTGAAAATTTTATAAATGATACCATAATTCTTGTGATTTTTCTGCCCACATTTTAAGAGGTTTTTAGAACCAGTGGTATGTTCAGGGGAGTTTTAGCGGAAAAGAGGATATTACTCAAAATGTGTGCATGTGAAAAATCTGACACTTCATCAACTAATGTCCATACTCCTTGCGCACATGTGTGTAAATTTGGGGTAATGTCCGGTATTGCAAACCAGTTAAAAAGTGCAAAATATTGCCATTTCTGAATGCAAGCTCCCAGGAAGAGCAGAGTTTGAACAGGGGATACCTCCTGTGATATGTGAGGGGTGCATATGATTTTAAAACAATATGTACCTCTGCAAATATGTATTTGGTTCAAATCTAGATTTGTGTGTAAGTTGACAGGAGGAGTGGACTTTCTGCAAGCCATAAAATGACATCGCTCTGACTCACAGTTCCTTCCCCAATCAAGTGAGAAATGGAAATTTGACCAATTAGAAGCTGAGAGAGAGGTAGGGTCAGTGATGCTAGAACACACCCACATTCTAAACAGATAAAAGCAGATAGTGCAAGCCAAATAGAGATTAATTTTCCACTTGCAGCTGGAAGCTCTGCCAAAATTCCATACTTTACCTCCATCAACATCCAAAGATCCAGACTTTAAATCCCTCAATCTTCAGAATCCAGAGAGAGAGCAGACCCAGATCACTGTGAAGTGCAGAGACCAGAGGCAGTCTAAAACCTGACCAGACCCGTGGCGAGGCCCATTTAATTCAAGAATATAGTGTGAGTACCTAGCAAAACTGTGCAGAACCAATCTCTTAGTTAAAATAATATAATCCAAGCTATTTTAATCTAAGTAGAACTGTCAACTGTCATTTGTAAAGCTGTCACTTGTCATTTTCTAGTTGCAAGCTGCACTTGTCTTTTTGAACTTTAAAATTTCGAATCTGAAAAACGACCTTTATTTAATCGCTCATATCTCCGTGACCGTTTGTGCTAGAGACTTGCAGTAACTTTCATCTGGAAGCTGAGATCATAGGCTTTCATCGGACCCCACAACGATATTGATAGCCCTTGTAGTTCTTCTGTAATAGCGCCCGGCGCATTCGCGAATTTTGCCGCGATTTGAAAATTTCTCCACTTGCAAAAAGATAGCTGCTTTTGCTTTCCTCTGAAAAAATCGTTTGCCTCATAAAAACTATCCCTGAATCATTGCAAGAGTGAGCCTGGACTAATATTAACTAGATACCACTCACCCTGAACCTCTAGAGGGAATTAAAAGCATTTTAGCATATTTTTCACTTCATTGCCAGCACATATCAAAGCATTTTGCCTGTGTTTTCAACTTCTGTAGTCTAAATTGCTGGGTGAACTGAATCACATTTGATTACATTTCTGAGAACAGTGTGCTTTCCTTCCATTTCCTTGCATTGCATAAAAAGGGGGGGGGTGAATTGTCCAAGAAAGTGATTACATTGTCTTTTGCTGAAATCCTATCAAGTGATTTTCTGTACTGCATTTCATTCAACATTGCATCCATTTGAACTCTATGAAGCATTCTCTATCACATTATTCTTCTGTCCCTATTTACCAGTGTGCTACCTTATCCATTTCATGTCAACTCCTTAGTGATTATAAAGAAGTGTGCTAGTGCCAGATTCTCCGTTGTTAATCTTTATCATATCAGATTAAGTGTGATATTCAATTATTTATTTATTCTAAAGTGTGATATATATACCTATTGTTTAAACTATCAAATAAACCTTTTAACTTGCAAAACAGAACTACTTCTTGGCTCAGTGGGGTCAGGAGGATTCCAAGAGAGGGGTGTTATATAGGGGTAGTCATCCAGAACGCATGAACTGGACATAAAGATATATCAATAAGGGTTTTCATTCAGTATTATAGACTAGGCGTTGACTAGCTGTAGTGTTGAATTGAATCCTCTTACAGGAGCATCATCATCACAACTCATTTGCAGACTTTCCATGCGATGAATGATGGGCTTCAAAATGCTCCGCTGTATAAAACTAAGCCTTTCCTGCAATGGGTTTCAAAACATTGTTTTTGCAATAATGCTAACATAAGCCTTGAACTTCGCAACAAATCTCGGCAGAGTACGAGCTTCTGTCACATCTGAACTTTATCGTATTAATGGAGAAACATGAACACAGCTGTCTACATTTAAAATGTACAGTGCAGTACCTAAATAAAAATGAGTTACCCACTCTACACTATCTGATACTAAGCATTCATTCATTAGCTCGCTCCTCAATTGACTGAATTTACCAAAAATTATCTTTAAGTGTGTGTGTGTGTCCCGAGCTGTCAAAGGACCCCATCTAGCTGCCGGACACTCCCTCCTTAGCTTAGAAAAGGCACACAAGATCCTCTTTCAGCAAAACTCTTCTGAGATGGCTGCCAGCCAGGAAATCAAAGCCACAGAGCGAGGGAAAAAGCCCCAGCCCACAAGCGAGGGAAACAGCCCCAGCCCACAAACCCGAGTAAGAGAAAGCCAGCCCTCCATCCTGCCAGCCTTTTTAAACCCTCTAAACTAAGACTACCCATGTACATAAGTTACACCTATATGTGATGCACCTATATGTGATGCAAGGTGTCAGTCAAAACGACCTCCTTTTTTGTCAATCACCCTCCAGGAAGTTCTGGTACATGTGACCAGCCTGCCTGCTTAGAGTGGTAGCATGGATTCGAAAGTAATATTTTTACCGTGCTCTGTTCTTCCTGTTCCACAAAGTGAACAAAGAGCCTTCTTAGAGATCACCTGCAAAAGATTCTTTTCCACATTTATTTTCTTGCATTTCGAATTAACCCTGCATAGCACACTCAAACATTGCACATTCATTTTTATCAAATTGCACAGCAACTTGCATATAAGAGCCATGGACATATTTTCCCAGGATATAGGAAATGCATGTTAGAAGTTAGAAGGATAAAGATTAGTAATCATTAGTAATTAATACATGTTAGTATATTCTCCATTGCAACCCAGTCCATGAGCAAAATGCATATTGTACAGAAACAATCTTGAATTCAGCAGTTAGCTGGCATGTGCTTTATGCTTTACAAACTGAAATACGCTCTCGTTCAGAATAGGATCAACTCTCATCCCTGTTGAAATGTGGATCCCTAGTTGAAATGCAGATGTTTGCTAAAATGTGGCGCCCTATTTGAAATTCAGAATACATTTCCTTACAGTCCCTCCTTTTTTATGCTGAGACATAATCAAAATGACTGCAGGAAAAAAAAACACGAAATAATCCTAGCTTCAATACATCTATGTGAACTTGGGCACACAAAAAGAAATTGTATTATACCTTTATTTTAACAAATAACTCATTCAAATGAAGCTGTAAGAATCAAACAACATGCAATTGATAATGATCATACATATTTTTTAAACATTGTATATATATATTTTAAATTAAATGTTTGATTTTTTATCTTTCCACCTTTGCATTTATTTTAATCTACTGATCACCTTTATCTTTCTTATTTTTCTATTTGATTTATTCTTCTTTTTCTTTTTAACATAATTTATTTATTTTAGAATTTTTGGTATCTTTTTTTAAATGTTTGTATAAATAAGTCATTAAAAGAACAATTATATTAAATTCAAAACAACCATGAGTCCATATGAGTGTACCAATGGCATCAGTCTAATGCAGAAAAGTCAATGTTTGTTTAAATAATGAAAATAAAATATGATTTTTAAAAGTCTTCAAACCAAAGCGAGAGTTCAGTCAGAATATCCAGTCAGACTCTTGTCCAGGAAATGGTATTTGGTGAAGTAAACCTCCATCCTCTGCAAGTGGGACTTCCTTCCGGGTTACCAATTTCACCCCATTTTTCGGTGTAGTGGTCTTTTCCAGGTGACTCCACTCCAAGGGTCCTCCAGAGATCCAGCGCACTTCAATTCGCAGAGCGCCAGTGGGATAATAAGTTAATTTCTAAAGCAAAGAGAAAAAGACAAATTAAGAATCAAGTACATCAATCCATTCACCTTTCCGTTTTCATTTGGATATCTGAAATCAAAAATGAATTATGCACATAACTGCACATCAGACACAAAATGCAATATGATGTAGTGAGGACAGTTCTTCAGGACCATCTGAAAATAACATAAATTAAGCACATAAGTATAACATAGCAATCTTCCAGGCACATGTTTCAAACAAAAACAATTGCAACACATCATCTAATAAAAAATAATACAAAACATTTACCTATTTACAATCACCCTTTCTCTTAGTTATATATTTATCTATTTATTTACTTCCTGAACAATTTGGGTTCATATTTCCATTTATGTACTCACCTGTTTCATTCCTCCTTTTCTCACATATCAGTATAAAGATATAAGCAATTACCCACCTGATATACATATCTCCTTTTACCACCAACTTGACATATTTTCTTTTTTTACAAATTCATACTTACTTACCTTGTATTGTCAATCTGCTTAATATGCAAACACTTATTTTCAGAATATAATCACATGTTTCACTCCCTGCTAGACTCAATTTGCTGTAGCCTTTTCACCTCATGCTTTGGGTGAAGTGGCTTAATCTGATTAACAGGGACAACTTGTTTCACTTTTAAACCTCCTTCCTTTTTAGCAATTCTGTAGACCACTTGTGAAACCATATCTCCAATTCTATATAGTCCATACCATGATGCAAGAAATTTCAATTTTTTATGTTTACCTTTTCCAAAATTAAATTTGTACACCTGGTTGCCTACCTCATATTCTCTCACAGATGTATTCCTATGGTAATATGACTTTGCACTGTCAACGGATTTTTCAAATTTTGCTGCATATCTCAAGTGCTTTCTCAACTCTTCCACATATTCATGGATTGTGGATGCATTTGCAAGGACTTGTTCATTTGTTATGTAAAGCAGGTGTTGTGGCAAAACCACTTTACCACCTGTCAGGATCTCATGCAGGCTGATATTTGTTGCTCTAGATGGCATCGACCTGAAAGCCATTAATACCAAAGGAAGTCGCAGATCCCAGCAAGATCCTGCCTCATCCACAAACTTCTTCAACATGTCAATTATTGATCTGTTACACCGTTCCACTCCCCCTAAAGAGGAAGGCTGATGAGAAAAGTGTAGCTTCCTCTTTACACCTAAGCTTTGCCACATTTTTGTCATCAATTTTCACTAGTGAAATGCCTTCCACTGTCAGATTCTATTCTCTGAGGTAAACCAAATCTTGAAAAGATATGATTCACAAGTAAGGTGGCCACGGCTTGCGCACAGCAGTCTGGAGCTGGAATGTAACTCACCCATTCAGTCACTAAACAACTGACCGTTAACATGTACCTGTTTTCCCTTGCTGATCTTAGCACAGGTCCTATAATATCGAATTGCAAATAGGACCATAGGAGTGTCAACCCTCTTTTCATCAATGGTGCTCTGTGAGCCAGTGACGCAGGCTGAAATTGCGACATGTGTGGCCAAAAGCATAAACTTTTAAAATGTCCAAAGTTTTCTGGAAACCTCTGTAGCCTGCAGTTATGATGTCATGGGCATGGTGGAACAGCAATCCCCGAAATGACAAAGGCACTACCCATTGTATTTGACCTGATACAGATTCACTAATCATCAGTCCATCATGTAAACTAATTCTCTTTTTGTTTTTTAACAACACCTTCAATTCCTCTTTCCCTTCGCAATCTTCCTCAGTCAGAGGATTCTGGTCTGCATCTAACAAATGGTTGTAAAATGAGCCTAAAATAATATCTTCTTTTTGCACCTTAATCAAGTATTGATCCGGAGCATTAAAACTCCATTGTGCCACATGCTGTTCAATTGTTTTAGGAATTTTTGAGGCTATCGTATCCACCTGCATTTCACTAAGCAGGTGTTCAATAGAAAATAACTCCCCCATTACAGCTACAATTTTGGCTAATTGATATGCTCTGTCATTTCTTTCCTTATCCTCACCTGGTGTTTTCAAATGATCACGTATTTTCCTCCAATGGATGGTCATTTTCTGAAACATGTTTGTCATAGCTTGAATCATCTTACCATGTTTAAGTGGTTTATTGTTATATGTGAGTATACCTCTCACCTTTCAGCCAAGTAAATACTCTGCAAAAATATTTTGTGCATAATCAGAGTCAGTGACCAAATCTACTTCTTTAAGTCTATTTTCTACTGTTTTAGATATTGCCTTATAAATGGCGGCCAATTCTGCATCTTGACTGCTTTTGGGGCCTATCCTGATGCTTACTCTTGGAGTGCCATCACATTTAAACCACACATTTCCTATTCCTTCCACCAGTTCTTTTTCAGCATAATTGTCTGCATGATATGCACATCCATCTGCAGACACAGTTGGTAAATCCTTACATGTTTCTTTGTTAAAAGCCTTTTTTTGGGGATTTCTCAAATTCATTTAAACTTGTCGCTAGCTCTGTGTCTTCAGGTGCACAGACACAGCCACACAATCATGCAATTCTGCTAGCCCTTGAGCAACTGGGCTTTTTTTATTCTGTCCATATATCACTTCTAATTTGAATCCCTGTAGTTCTAATGTTGATGACGTGATTCTTGACTGGGCCAAATGCCCTGACCTGATTCTTTTACTTTGCAAAAATTGAAGAGGCCAGTGATTTGTTTCAACAATCACCCACTCCCCTTGAATTATGGGACGGAAATGTTGTAATGCCCAGAAAGTGGTCAGAAGCGCTCTTTCACATTCACTAAATCTGGTCTCGACCTGTGACAATGCCTTGCTAGCAAATGCAATGGTTTTGGTCATTGCTTCATGTTTTTGATTTAAAAAAAAAACTGCTGACATACATTGATCTGTGAATCCTATTTCTACAAAGAAAATCTAATTTTTTTATTGGAATTTTTCATTTTCATATGCCAAACCTTGCGCTTTCATTAGACAGCCTTTTTACATGGCCACTGCCTCACTTTGTTCCTTCTCATATTTCCAGAGTACACCCTGCTTCAGTGATCTCGTCAAAGGTTGTGTAATCTCTGCATAATTTTCAATACACTTTCTGTTGTAATGTGTCATTCCTAATAGACATTTAAACATTTTCAAATGAGTGGGATCTTTTAGTTTCTGAATCGCTTCCACCTTTTTCTTTTGTGGGTTTAATTCATGTTCTGTCACTTCATGGCCTAGGACGTTTCATGGCCTAGGTGAGGCGAGTGACCAGAAAACAATCATGCTGTCATCTAAGAGAATTGAAAGATATTGGAATACCACTGGATGTAGTCACATACATCTGAAGGGTCAAGACATTGAGAATGAGAATATGAAGTTGACCAATTAGCTGGAGATTAGCAGAAGTGTGAGAAGTGGATGCCTATTAAATTGGCATCAGCAACATTCAGGCTTGCAGGTGTGCCCTAAGAGTTACCACAGGGTACATCGGGATGACCCAGGTTGTAGTGGCTTGGAATACATTGCCTATTAATATATGACACATCTATAGATAATGTACAGCTCTTGATGAATGTCCAGCGGAGTAAAACCCATTCAGGCCTGAAACATGTACAAGTAGGGCAGAGATAAGAGCATTGACCAGGATTCAAAACATTGTATAAAATCAATATCCTGGTTGATGTGTGATATATAGGTTGTATGATTTTATTTTAAGATTATTATGTGTTGTAAATTATGTAATACAATTGAGAACTAAAAATTGTTATAATACAATTTGGTTTAAGGTTCACATTTATTTCAAAGACCCTACCCAGGTCCCTTCCCAAGTACCAGAGTAACTGACACAAGCATTGGAGCCTTCCTTTTGTGTAGCAATATTGTATACCAGCTGGGTAGGATGACCTTCCCTACTACTCTGAATGGCCTTCTCTTATCCATCTTAAAACCCAACACTAAAATCATTATTTTGAGTGATCTTAATCTGTGGTTGGGGTGTGCCACTGATGTCTCAGCCAAAACCTTGGAGAATACATTAGAGTATCTAGGTTTTGTGCACCATGTCAGAGTTCCAACTCATATCAAGGGACACACTTTGGATTGGGTTTCATCCCTAAATATGACTCTTGTAAACTTACAGGTTAATGCTTGTCCTTGGTCGGATCATTTCTTTATACATTTGTCTTTACAGACTGACTATTTTCCCAAAAAAGTAGCGCCACCTAGGCTCACAATTAAAGTGAGAAATCGTAAAAAGCTTACCTCTACACATCTTGCTGAGTGGACTTGCTCTGTCAACAGCAAAATATGTAATATTGATAATGTGGAAGACATTTCTGATGTGCTTATGAAATCGCTGCTTTCTGTCACAGAGAAACTTGCTCCTATAAAAAATAAATCGCTACCCTTAACTATACGCAATCCCTGGTTCAGTGATGATCCGAAGGATCTCAAATCGAAAAAAAACCAAATGTTTCATGCATGGTGTCTTTCTAAAGACCTGCTAAGCCTTGACAGCTACAAGAGAATCTCCTTGGATTATAAATTAGCCATATATTTAGCCCAAAAAGATTCCTTTGATATGAGAATATTGAATGCTCAGTCAAACACCAAAGAACTTTTTAAAGTTTTGAAGGAGCAATCCCAGGCTCCAAGTCCCACACAAGATTCTATCTCTAGAGATGCAGCTTGGTGCACAGAAATTCAGTGTGCCATGGCCAATAAACCCATCAAAATAACAGAAGGAATATAGGTAAAAAAGCTTGCTATGTCAGAACAAGTTTCATCAGATAATCTACCTTTTGTTAATAATAAAACTGTCAATCAACCTATTTTTAGTTTTCAACCTGTTTCGGAACAAGAACTGTCCAAGTTAATTTCCCAATTAAAAAGCACTAGTTGCAAAGGAGATCCAAGGTCCTCGGTTATAATTAAAGAATGTTCTCCCACCCTAATCCCAGCTTTGACAAAATGTGTCAATGCTTCTTTTGCCACGAACAAGGTGCCAGATAATATCAAGAACGCATGGATTACCCCCCTATTGAAGAAACCGAATCTCTGCCATCTGATGGCCGTAAATTATCGACCTATCTCCAATACCACATTCCTGCTGAAGATCCTGGCTAGAGTGGCATAATATCAGATCTCCTCTTTTTTGGAGCAAAACCACATCTATCATGATTATCAGTCTGGCTTCCGTCCTAATCATGGGACGGAGACTGCTCTTTTGGCTCTCAAATCCCATCTTCATCGTAGGATGGACAATGGTCATATTTCTTTACTGATGATCCTCGATTTATCATTGGCCTTTGACCTGGTGGATCATTCCATTCTATCCACCACGTTAAAAAACAATGCTAATTTTTCTCAAGCAGCTGTGGACTGGACCATCTCCTTCTTGAAGGGCAGGCAGGTCAGAGTGGCCAGTGATGGTGCAGAAGCAAAACCATTTCCACTTATGTATGGTGTTCCACAATGGGCCTGTGTGTCTCCCTGTTTTTACAACATCTTCATGATTCCCTTCTTTGAAATGTTGGAAGAGTAAGGGATCATTTTTACAAACTATGCAGATGACACACAGTGTGTTATTCCAATAACGGGCATTCACGTCGAGGACGAGATTTTTATTAATTTCCTATATCAAAAAATCCAGGACTGGATGGTAACAAACGGCCTAGCGATTAATGGTGCAAAAACCGAGCTCCTTCTAGTAGGTTCAGAAATCAATCTTCAAAAACTGAGCCCTGGTTATAAGAACTTTACTATTGACAATTGTAAAATAGAAGTTATGAGCAAAGTAAAAACCTTGGGGATTTACTTGGACAAAAATCTCAATATGAAGGCTCAAGTCAATAGTCTGGTCTCTTCGGCCTCCTATTACATCAAACTTTTCCATTGCCTCAGACCATTTGCGTCAGAAAAGAATTCAGAAACCTTGGCAAGGGCGATTATTGGTGCTAAAATCGATTACTGGTGTAGCCTCCTGGTTGGGTTACCCCTTTCAGAGTTTCACCGACTTCAGATGATACAAAACCGCGCTGTTCGAGTTGTCAAACGCCTTACTAAAAGAGACCACGTGTCAGAGGCACGTAGAAGCCTTCATTGCCTGCCTGTTCAAGCTAGGGTATCATTTAGACTGCTTCTCATCACACATAAATGTGTGCATAGCTCTATGCTGGCCTACTTGAAGGAACTCATTATCCCCAAGAAAAACATCAAAAATCTTAGATCTGATGACTCGTATACCCTTTTGATCCCTCATATTAAGTCTAAGCAAACAAGAGATGCGGCATTTGTATCTGCAGCACCTCAACCATAGAACTCTCTTACCCCCAGGCTTAGAACCGTAATATTGACAGAAGTCTTCAAGAAGGGACTTGAAATGGCCCTATTTTCTTAAATATTGACTTGGTTTTTGCTCTCCATGCCTGCCGCTAGACATGTTTTTGTTATGTTCCTTTCTCTCTCTGCTTCTGGTGTTTATTGTGTTTGTCTTTTTGTCTTAGCGCCCTTAAGCCCTAGGGTTCCTGGTGCGCTCTACAAATGAAATAACATAACATAACATAGCATAACATGGCTATTTGTCCCCAGTTGTGGGATTGGCTGTTTGAGAATAACGTACTCTTTTTCTACACCAATGTGCATTCTGTAGAGATACAATTGCCTCAGCTAGCTGAGCACATGTCTAATTTCATTGGAATCACTTTTCAAATCTTCATGCTTGATTAGCACATCATTCACATAAACTATTGTACCTTTTTCAGCTTCATCCAGCAGTGCCGTGCTCAGGAATACCCCAAACTCACTCCAACTATTGACATACCCAAAAGTGGTCCCAGACCATGCATTTTGTGATTTGTCAAATGAAAATGAAAATACATTTTGAATGTCCTCAGCTAGTGGCACACACCAGTAAGATCCAAAATGGTTTGACCTGTGAATCTGTGCAAGGCCTTGAGCAATAAATGGAAAGAGGTACCCTCTTGTTCAATTCTCTTAAGTCTGCACATAAACACCATTGGCCATTGGGTTTAAGCACACCTAATATGGGAGTATTTCAGGTACTATGAATAGGTCTAATGATGCCTCTAGATTCCAGATGTTTTATTATTTCAGCCAGTGACCCCATACATGCAAGGGGCAACCTATATTGCTGCACAAAAACCTGTTTGAATATTTTCATCAATTGGTCTTTTTCTTTTTCATTTGTGTAAGCATCTGCAGCTTGAATCTGCTCCTCTACCATATTAGAAAACTCCAGGAAATTTTTCAAAGGAGGAACCTCTGCACTTTCCTCTAACAGTGTGGCAGTGTCTCTTTGGAGATCTGCTACCCACAAATATTTTGGAATATTAACCTCCATTTCAATGTGCTGCTTTTCTCTTTTAGAGTCACCTAATTCGAATAGGACACAATCATCCTGATGATAGCATTCCACTTCACTTGGCTCGGAAGGGTACACCGACTGAACTTTAAAGATTCCCTTTGGCTTAAAATCCAATAATTCTGGTAACTACCCTGTACAATTACATAGCTTTCAGGAATATTCCTGATCACTGGGTTTACTGAAATAAGCAGTGTAGCAAGAACTTTGTACTGACATTCCAAATCTGTATTTTCTGCCAAACAAATGTTTTGACCCCCTTTATTGTCCACCAGGATTTGAATGGGTCCATCACCAATCTCTACCAATGGTGTATATTCACATCTTAATCCTTGCTGCTTTATGGACTCATTTAGGCACACAAATGCATCAGGATCTTTCATCTTTTGTCCCTTCCTGTATTTGAATTCTATTGTAAATTGCCTGATAAATGCGGGAATGGTACTATTCTTTTTCACTTGAAGTTCATTTGAGAATGGCATTATTTGGGCACAATGGTAAGCTTGTCTCTTGCCTTAAAATTCAGGTGCAGCTCCACCCAATCTGGACCAGACATTTTGATTTAGAAAGTCTAACACCATACACATTCTGTGCATGATATAATTTGCCAAATAGAATTTGTTTTGTGTTTCCGCTCACAATCCACACATTGTGATGAATGCTTTTAAAGCCAATTGTAATCTTTAGCATGCATCTCCCCACAATTTTCTGGCCCAATTCAGGTTCATCTAGGTTAAAAATTTGTTTTTTTTTTATTTTAAACTTTAGGATCTCCTCTCTGCCAAAGTGGCTTCAATAATTTCAGAATGCCCATTCACATGGATAGGGATCCATGGCTGCCCTTTTCCCATGTTATTTCTGCAATTGTTGAAAACTGTAATTCCTGATCAGAGTCTGGAGTCATATTTGGTTTGTTTTTTTCTTCATTTAGAAAAAACCCTAATGTGTTTTCATCTACTTCTGTTTGCCAATTTTCCTTAGGGTCCAAAAAAATAGCCAAATATCTCCTTTTCTCCTTGCATTTCATCCTGGCACATGAGAATGACAGTGACACTAGGCACACAGCCATTCTGAATATATACTTCCACTGCACTTTCTGATTTATCAACAGTGTGGCATTCTTTTACGCTTTGGGTCATTATTTTCTAAGGTTTCAATGTTTTTTTGGCTAAGGACCACAATACCGCATTTACCACATGAATGGGGCGATAGTCCCCTCAGGCAATTTGTCCCTATGAGGAAGGGGATTTCATTAATGGGTGTGACCAACACTTCCTGTGTCATCCTATGCTTCCCTATCTTTATGTCAACCTAGTGACAACTTAAATGGGTATTTCATCCACATTGAAATTTTGCACGGGGCTTTCACTTTGCCTCATCTTTACATGGTTTTGTGGGGATCTCCCTTCATTGTTACTTTGCATCAGTTCCTTTGACATTATTGTCGCTTGGGCATCTGTGCCAATCATTGCAAATGAGTTACATTTTTCTTCAATAGTGATCGGAGCCTAGTATATATCCTCAACTTCTTCTAGAATGCAAAACAAAATGAACATTTCTACTAATTTCAGGACTTTTATTTTCTTAGGTCTGCCTGACTTTTTCCCCCACTGCTTTTTTCATTTCTTTGTCTATTTTCTTGTGCTCATAACTCATTTGAAGTGTAGCCACTGACTGCCCCTCTGATTTGGGACCCCAGTGTTCGCACCACAATTTCTCACTGTGCCTTCCCCATTGTCTGGGTCCTCTCTACTTACCTCCACTCTGGAACCTATTGGCTGTGTAGTTTCACAAGTGTTACATGACAGCATGTCAGTTTCTGGTGTGTGACACCTATCTGCATTTTGTGCGGTGCCTGTCATTTCTGTCCCTTGGAATAGCTCTGGTTCGAAATACTCCTCATGTGACTGACCTGCGTCTGCCCTTTGGGGGAATTGTTTTTTCTGTGGGGGTATCAACTGTATTTTGATTATCAGGTCAGGATAAACTGTTTGTTGATTCTGACTCTTCATTTTGTGTTTCATTTTCGCATTGCAAATTATTTTTAAATCTACATCTCTGTTCGTTGGGTTTATCTTGCTCATTTTCTCCTTTTTGCTCTTCATCTTCACACTTCTGAATGGTCTGGTTCAACTCCAAGTTAAACCACACTCCCTTTTTGTGTGTGTTCTAATTTCCTGTCTCACTTTTATTCATTTGTTTTCTTATTTTTTACTCGACAAGCACTTCAGTATTTTTATTCAAAGGTGAATCATGGGCACCTGCATTTTCATCATGGCAGAGGTGATTGGCTAGTCATTTGTCGCTACGTGCAAGGTCACTCCCATGAATTTCTGCACCTTTACTTGGTTGTTGCTTTTGAACTACACATAATTTTCCTATTTGCTCAGACAACTTGGGCCTGTAAGCATTGAAACCTGTCCATGTCTCTGAATTCCTCTCTTTTTGGCCTGGGCCGGTAATGTTTTAATTCACCCTGAGTAGGCCTGTTCTGGTATCTTTCAGGAGATTGATTTGTGTTTGTGTTACCCCTGAATTCATGTGACACAAGAGATGGAGAATGTGGAGTGACCATCCGTTGAGCATGGTCAACCTGTAGTGGGGACTGATTATATTGGTGAGGTAAATAATTCACATTTTGTATTTCCTGTTGGGAAAACTGTTCCCTGTGCTGATTTCCATTTTCAATGAACCTATGCACATATCCTGGCCTTTCTTGATGGCTGTATACCATTGTGTTAGTGTCAAATCTACTCTGAGTCCCTAATGACTGGTATGGACCATTATACATCTGATTTTGGTTGTTATTTGGCCCTGGCATGTCATAGCGAGATCCCACTCTAGGTGAATTACCAAGGTACCTAGGATTAATGTAAGAACTTCTATCACCGGGATCTATAGATTGAAACATAGTAACTTGGGGCGGTGTTCTCTGTTGAGCCACACCCCTTTCATTGTGTGATGTGTCATATATTTGATGAACTTGCACTGATTCTAGTGGCATCTTTATTGACTTTAACCCCAAAATTGCTGGTGTGGATTCTTTAGTCTTTGATTTTGTTTCTCTACTCTTAACTGTCTCCTCTTGTCTCTCATTAGATATTATCTCATAAATCATTGTTGCCTGCTCAATGATCCATTCAAGTGTTTTTTTCCTGTCAAATGGATTAGTTGAGAGACAATTTCTTTTTGAAGTACATAAAAATACCCACTTTTGAATTCTGTTGAGTTAGGGTTAAAAGTCAAATCAAAATGTGAGAATGCCCTTTTCAAGTCTTGAAAGAATTGTCTAGGAGACTGATTCAGCTGTGCGACCATACTATAAGCAGCCCTTTTGGCTTGCTGCATAGACTGGTAGGGCGTGAATTGGTGTCGAATCTCTTTTTCAAAGTTCTCCCATGACAAATGTCCCTGTTCATTCAGACCACGAATAACACTAGCAGAAGCTGCATCCAATGTAAAATGAAAATATCGCTCATATTGTTCCTTGATTTGCAAGGTTTTAAATATAGCATAAACTAATTCCAAATGTTCTTCAATGGAACAATCACCCCTTTTTTTTAATGGTCTGATCAAAGTCTTGGTAGAGTTCATATTTTTTAATGGATTACATGGTGCGTTCTGGGACGTGTAATTTTGTCTCTCATTCCTGCTCTCTTGTGGGTGAGTGTGTGTGTGGGTAATTGCCGGGTGATTCAGAACCCAATATTGGATCATAATCATACCTGGTCAGGCATACAGATGATGAAAAATTTCCCTGGCTCGGACTGTGATTAAGTTCAGCTCCACTGAATGTGGTACACTGTTGCTTTTCCTGAGACTTGAAATAAAATATTTGCTGTTGCAGGTTTTTGCATTGTCCATGAAGCTGCTCTGTATCATGACAGAGTGAGAATTCTCATCCCTGACCTTATTGATTATTGCTTGCAATTCTTTGATCTGTGTCTGCCAATGATCAATTGCTTTAGCGTTTATTTATTTTATTTTCCTTATCTTTCTCACTATTATCTTTTCTAAGGCTTTGGATCTCTGAAATTGCAACATCTTTATCTTGCCTTACATCGTCCAATACTGTTTGTAAATTAATTAATTCCTCCTCACTCTCAGCAAATTGTTTCTCTCTCTGAGCCAATTGAGCAGCAAGGTCGCTACATTTGGCTTGCAGTTCTGTTTCTGGCTCTCTATGTTTTAATTCTGCTTTTAATTGCTCCATCTTATCACATTAAGGGGTCGATTCATGGAGCAAACGTGCACCGAAAATCCCATCGCAAGCAGGCGCAAGGTAGCGCAAGCGTGAGAAACGCAGCGCACGCGTGCGATTCAAGGAAGACGCTGCGCGTGTTTCTCGCTATCCGTGCGCCCAATCCTGCCATGGCGCACGCAGGCACACACGGCGTGCGCTACGCGCACAGCAAAAGCGCACATAGCGCGGCGCACACAACCAAAGTGGGCAGAACAGTGGGCGTAACACACGGAATGGGGAATAACGCGTGAAAAAGAAGGCGTAACTGGGGAAGTACTGCAGGGAACTACACGGAACGCCCACACGCACGCCAACAACCCGTATTCATGGATTCGAATATGGGAAACCCGCACACGGCAAAAGACGCACACAGGCGTCAACGCGTCCGCCACACGAAGGCAGGCGGAAGCGTCCCTGCGCACAGTATAAAAGTGCGTGCAAACAACAAACACGTATATACAGCTACGATGAATGCCCCATTTGTCGCAGCACTGATCGTGGGACACCGCAGGAGGAGGAGAATAGCCAGGGCACGCATTTTCGCACCATGGACAAGCCTTTTTGGGATGCCTGACGACCAGGTCTACGGCAGGTAGAGGTTTCCACCCCATATCATCCTAGACCTGGTCAGGGAGTGGGAAGATGACCTTCATCCCCCACCCTTTGCTCCCAAGCATTGAGCCCCTTGGAGAAGGTGCTCAATGTCCTGCATTTTTTGGCCAGTGGGTCTTTTCAGCGGACTACTGCCATAGTGGGGGGGGTCTCACAGGCCACGCAGTCATGCTGCCTACACCAGGTACTGGCAATCATGACAGCGCGCCCCTCAGTTCGCAGGCACATATACATGCCCAGAACACCCGCAGAAAGGCAGGCCGTTGTCCTGGATTTTTTCAGGGTGGCACACTTCCCCAAAGTGCTCGGTGCCATAGATTGCACCCATGTGGCCCTACGTCCACCTAGGGCCACTGAGCACATCTACCGAAAACCGCAAGCACTGGCATTCCATCAATGTACAGGTGGTATGCGATGCAAAGGGAATCATCACCTCTGTCTATGCAAACTACCCTGGCTCCACCCATGACAGTTTCATATACAGAATGTCCGCCCTGAGCCGGGCCCTGGAAGCTGGGCAGCATGGCGACACCTGGCTCCTAGGTGAGTACAAATGCCCTTGCACATGCATGCATGTCACACACACACACACACAAATACACAAACCCCAATAATCACAACCATTTACACCTCCCCAGGGGACAGTGCCTACCCTCTGAGCAACCACATGATGACGCCAATCCGGAACCCCACCACACCACCCCAGGTAAGATACAACGCTGCCCATATTGCAACCAGGGCCATAGTGGAGCGCACATTCGGAGTGCTCAAGTCACGTTTCCGCTCCCTTGACCGCTCTGGCGGGCAGCTATTCTATGCACCACCAATAGTGTGCAGGATCATTGTGGCAGCATGTGTCCTGCACAATGTTGCAACACGGCAGGGCGTACCGGTGGACATGGTGGTGCCCCCACATCCCCAACCAGAGGCACAGGCGCTGCCCATGGGAGGGGACAGGGCACGTGGCGAGGAAGCCCGGATCCCGCTTGTGGCCACATTTTTCACCTAAACTCCCACCCCTACGGAGTGCACACAGGCCTGGCACATACCAGGTGACAATTGATGATGACAAAGAGACAGTCAACTGTCACAACCCTACCACCCTGAGATAGTTGCCATGGAAGTGCCACATTGTCTGCATCCCTAGCTACTTAAACACAAGCTATCCTGTGTGACCAAAAGGCACACATATGACATGACATGATATGGCCTATACACAAGTATTTCAAGGTGCGATGAGGCAGGGAGGGGGGAATAAGGGAAGACAGACAACGATACTACTAGGCCAGGTGTCATTTAGATTGTGCAAGTGCAGGGGTAGGGCGAAGGGAAAAGTGCAAGGGGAAGGGGAGGGGGGAGTGCAGTACAGGGTAAGTAGACTAAAAAACAAATACATAGGCCAGCTGGTTGCAACTGCAAAGGTAAGTGCAGACAAGTGCTGGGAAGGGGGGGCTGTAGGGATAGAGAGACAGTCCCGCAGTGCAGGGGTTGCCAGGGAGGCAGTGCAAGTGGAGAGTGGCTGGGCCAGGGACCAAGGTCGGTGAGAGTGGCCCAGTTGCAGATCCAGTGCAGTTCCAGTGAAGAATTTTGCAAGGGAGAGGCAGAGAGAAAGCAGAAGCAAAGAGGAAGGTCTTCAGGTGCTTCCCAAATCGGAGATGGTTCTCCTCAAGTTCCAATGAGGCAGGAAGGCTGTTCCAGAGGGAGGCCCCTGCCGCGGAGAGAGATCTACCCCCAGCTAGTTCCTTTGAGAAGCGGATGACCCTGACATGCAAGGTGTGAATCACACACACCTGCAAAACAGGCCATGGCCATCACTGTTATGTCACTCAAACCCTCCCAAACCACAACATGACATGGCAAGCAATACCCATACACCAACACAGTAACAATAAGGTACACATTGCCATGTCCAAAATATACAGTGGCATCAGACAATGATGCCTGACATGGAATCAGATGAAATGACTGACCAACAACCTCCCACCCAAAATAAGTCATTTCCAAATGCAGTACAAGAGTTAAAGACGTAACATAACAATGAATGCCTGTCTACATGCACATTGTGCATTGCAAAATCAACACTGCAGCTTCTGTGTGCTGTGTCCAACTCCTGCAACACACTGCTCAGCGCACAGCACAGTGAACAGCCATTGTGTGTGATGCACACCCTGAGCATCACATCTAAGCGACAGACCACATCGAAAAGCAAATTAGGCATGTACAGGATCCATAATTGGTCACAGAACATGTGCTGCAGGGACACAGCGGGCACCAGAAGGCAAACAGTGTACACGTGGATATGCAAGGGTGGTTGTACATCTAGTGCATCAGAGTGCAAGTGTGTGGGTCAGTAAGGACATGCACTCAACATATGCATGTGCAATCAAGTGACCATCAGTGTCCTCTACACATCACATGTGAACATTCACCATGTGTACACCCCAGCATGTCAAACCACAACTATCCCCTCACAACTGAAAGGTAAACACAACACATGAACAGGCATTGATCAGCAGAACACAACATGTACATAGGATACCACCATTACAATGTCAGGGTTCCCATCACACTGCAGGGCAAGGCAACTATCAACAACAACCCCCCCTCCCTCACAAATGACCATGACCCACTGAACAACTGCACCTGGGTCATGGAGCCTTCAACCCTCAATTCCACCTGGCCACAGGATCACCTTTCCCCTTCGTCACCATCTCCCACCTTGTGTGTAAAAAGGTGCCTGCACCCTCAGAGTCCACACTCATTTACAAAATCACAAAGTCCAAGCCAGAAAAACGAACCAGAACACCCTCCAGTAGATGACTTGACGTAGCAGTACCTCACAAAGGCCAAGTACTACCACAATGATGTAACAACCAAGGTAGCACAGTAAAACAATGTCACAACAGGATGTGAACCATGTGTCGTACATAACATAGAATGATGCACCATGAACAGATGTGTACTGTCACAGGTCCCGTGTACAGGCGCGGGAGTGTCACGAAACAACCACCCCCACCGTGTCCCGGGTGCCTGCAAGGTCAAACTCACACAGGCCTCTGAGACCCTGGTGGGGAAGGAGGGTCAGGGATATGCAGTCGGGACAGGTGTTGGCACACTAGATAACTGGAATGAGTGGCAGGAGAGGGGAGGAGGAATGACACATGAAAGTAGTGAATGCACGAAAATGTACTACCTGCATGAACACATGCACAATCCAAACAAACTTGGACATCATTGTCATGGCCTTCTGTAGTCCAGGCTTAGGAGTGGCATGAACCAACCACCCCCTCTAGGGTTTTGGCGGCTGCAAGTTTGGGGCTTACACAGGCATCCACAACCCCAGCGGGGAAAGAGGGTTAGGGAACGTTGCTTGGATAGGTACGGGAAGCAGGAACACCGGGTAGAGGGTACAGGGTTCAAAATTGGATAGGATTCCGGGTGATTAGGGGGAAAAAACATACCAAATTGAATTACACATTCATCCATGCATTAGTAAACCCCCCAGCAAGCCTATGCAGAGCAGTTTGAAAGAAAAACAACAAGACACTTAGCTCTGGTTTCGAGTGCTGGCCTCCTGCCTGCGTACTCTCAGGTCCGGTTACAGGAGCACTGCAATGCTGCAAAGAGAGCCACAGTCAACAACCTGTACGTGCCCATTACACAAAAACACACCACCAAACATGCCCCATAGCAACAAACTACTCTACAAACAGACAATCTGGTGTAGATGCTTCGTACCCATACATAACATTACCCCTGTGATGGGTCATACACAGTCAATGCAGTAAGTCAGCCGCCGGTGGGTGCGTGGCAAATGGAACACCAATGTGTCTCAATTCACACAACATGCAATGTTCCCTGGGTAAGCAGACAGACCCATATAGCAAGCCATGACTTCAGAGCAAGTTGTGTACCACCATGACTGAAACAAAGTTGGCAGTGCATTTATCAAAATGTACATGGAAATGAAATGCACTGCACCCGAGTATGTCCCTTGCTGTATGTCCCTGTGAGCTGCCCCTTTCCATGTCTCGGAAGGCTACATGGTTGATACAAGTGCTTCAATGGACCTTGGTGTACCGGAGGGTATGTGCCACTGCCCCTGCAGGTGTCCCAGACAACCTTACAATCAACAGCCATCAGTCCACCAACACATCTGAGCTGCATTGTGTGCTTCAACACCAATATTCGTCCAAGCTCACCCTCAGTGCTGTGACTAAGCCTGCATGTGCAACTCGCCTGGTGCAAGCTTTGCTGTGTTGTGGCCCCCCTTTGCTGCTCACCTTGCCTGGAGTTCCTTGGAACACGTCAGCAGCCTTAGGATGTAGGTCTGCAATCCCTGTGCCTCTGCTTGTGCACACATGTGCATGTGGGCACCAACAAACGTGTCCAGAATTCCGACGTCCAATGGGCCATGTCTGCTGGAAAAGGTGCTCTGGAGGCTCATCCCCCTGCAGAAAGGGCATGAAACACATGATTAATGCTTTAAAGTCATCTGTGTGTGTCTCTTCAGGCATCTCATTACTTGACCATGTCAGAGAGTTACATCAGAAATCACACCATCAGTCCGTCTTTCACATCCAAAGTGTGGAACACTATCTACGGCATGAATTGCAACAAGCACGTGTACAGGAAAGAAACATACTACACAATGCATAGCAATGAATGTACACATTAATCATGAAACACCCCATCTAGAAGCTGAACAGTTGACAATAACACCGAAATCATCCACACTAGGGGTGTCAACACAAGTCACACAGCAACAGATATGCCACAGATATGACAGTCCAAAGCCCTTGTGTAATAGGTTGCGACACCGAACCATCCTTGCGAGCCCATGGATAAGGGAGGCAGGAGTGGCATATGTGAGTCAAGGACCCCAAGCAGCAAACACATACACAAGACAAGCCTGAAGGGCCCAGCTGGAACAGACAGTGGATGCCTTCAAAAGCCACAAAGCACCGCACCATCACATGAAAGCACAATAGACAAGCAATTTTAAACTATATTAACTAATTACCCTAACTATGGAAAACCTACATTACCTAATTAAACTAACTATCAAACAGAAACTTAACTAACTAAACTTAAAGAAAAATCAAAAATGGCCACATACGACCCGGGGGGGAGGGGAGGCACCCAGGAGGGGGGAGGTACAGGGTGCTGCTCAACATCCACATGCGATGATGCTGAGCCAAAAAAAAACCCTCCATGGGCTCAACGCCTGCACAGCCCGACCTATGTGGGAGATAGATGGTCGTCCGAGTCTGGCTCATCCTGGAAAGGAGGACGTGGCACAGTAGCCTGGCCACGCCTAGCCGCAGCTTGCCCGGACGGGTGAGCCTG
This sequence comes from Ambystoma mexicanum, assembly GCF_040938575.1. Taxonomy (NCBI): domain Eukaryota; kingdom Metazoa; phylum Chordata; class Amphibia; order Caudata; family Ambystomatidae; genus Ambystoma; species Ambystoma mexicanum. Next base: position 585,095,335 of record NC_090924.1, read on the forward strand.
GTTCTGTGTGGCGATGTGACGTAGGTCTGCATGTAGAACCTCACGTGATGCACGTGCTTCCTCTTGCAAGGTAGCACGTGTAACACGGAGTTCCTCCTGCAAGGCCTGGCTGGACAACCACTGCACCTCATGGCAAGCCTGTAGCTCAGCCGAGATGGTACGCTCAAGCTGTGCAAACCTCTCCTCTGCCCGCTGCCTCTGGGACATCATAAGGACACCCAGAGTGGATTTGAGGGAAGCATACTCCTCCCTCAGGATATCCATGTGCGCCTCTGCGTGAGCAGCAAATGCTTGACGCAGAGACAACATTTCAGCCTGGCGTGCCCTGTCTGAGGCCGCCATGCCCAGCCTGAGCGAGCGGGCCGTGGACCGTGCCGCCTGCTGCTGGAGAAGCACCTGCCTAGCAGGGGGGAGCACAGATCGGGACACATGCTCCATGCTCTCAGCGATGTTCTCCATTGCTGCCCCCTGCCATTCGGAATTGGCAGTCATGTCTTGCTCCCACTCAGTATACTGCGGTTGCGTGCGGCGACCGCGTTGCCGGGCTTCACCCCTGCGGGACCCAAGGGTCCTCGCTGTGTTGGCACCGCCCGCGGCTGCACGACTACATGCCCTCGTCGACGTGATGTCCCAGGCACATCACTGACTGGTGTGGAGGGTGACCCTGCGTCCCGATCCACCACGGGCGGAGGAACCAAGACTGTCTGATCCCTCAGTGCAGGTGTCGCAGACAGAGGAGTGTCCACATCAGAATCACTCACCCCTGACACATGGACTTGATGCTCATCCAACTCAACATGGACGGCAGAGTCGTCATCAAGGCTGGACTCATAGGCAGCCAGAGACAAGATGGACTGTAGCACTTGGGGGTTTTCGTGGCCTACCACCCCACGACCCCCACTAGGGCCGGGTTGATGTAGTGGTAACAACCGTGTGTCTGGCATGACAACACCATCCTCCGCCTCCATTGCGTCATCACCTGAAAAATAGAGAGAAAAAAGGTCACTACACATGTCAGAAGCACACAACACACACACACACCGACAGCAAACGCATCAGGCAGACATGTGACACACAACATATAACCTGGCATGCATGCTGGGTCAACTTTGAATTGCTTCTGTGATCAGACCTGTTGAAAGGTGGCAGTTTCCATGGAAGTGAGTCTATGCAGTGCAGAAAATGTGTACGCCACTCACTACCTACATGTACAAGGACTCCATGGTGTGTGCCAGGAAATGTGAAGGCAGTGCAAGGTCAAATTCAGGCATCACGTGCATTGTGCATTCAATGTGTACCATATCTAGAAGCCAAGCACCCCTCCACCCCAGTACCAAAGCAGGGATGCCTAGCATGGTATCAAAAGGCTGACCATACACCTGTGTATTGACAGGCAGTGTTGACTGGCATCAACAGCTTAATGTGATTCAAGTGACAACACTGCAAATGATGATGGGACAGTAAGCAGGACACATGATGAAAACTCTGGAGGCCGCCCATGTGTGAAGAAGACACAACAACACTTGGACAGAGTCATTGGCCATTGAACAGGCTGAGGCCTGTGAGCCACACAGATTGTCAGACCCTAAACATGTGTGCAACGCAGTACTGAGCCACAGTGGACATAGAAAGGCTGATGAGATGCCATGCAATGTATGTAACCAAGGACTTGTATTACAGTGATCATCCAGTCAAGGACACATAGGGGCATGCGTGCAATGCACATGGAGCATAAATGGGCACTCAAGTTCCTGCGGGACATCGACCTATGCACAGTACAAGTGAGATACCCTGCATCAAGTACTAAGGCTGTACCACACGGCATATTTCTGGCAGATTCTGCGCTGGAAGTTAGCATCTACACAGGACGCATGAACAAGAAAGTACACATTGGCAAGATTGAAGCAGACCAGTGCAAAGGTGGAACTGGGGTGCAGAGTGGTGGAGGAGGGGCAAGGGAGCATGCCTACATGGAGTCCCCGCATGCAGGCAGAGGAGACATGCATCACGGAAGCATTGCATTACTTACACATCAGAACCATGTACACGTCACATGTAGTGGCAATCATGCACAACACATCCCACAAGTGAAACACACACGTCCTCAACAAACATGCATCAACACTCACTGGACTGGGCATCAAAGTCCAGCATCTCTCCCACTCCGACCAATTCAGGTGGTATGAACTCCGCAATGAGTGCCTCATGCGGAGGGAGCTCTTCCTCCTCTGGTGCAGGCCCACCGCCAGTCACCAGAGTCAAGTTGTAATTAAAGGCACGCTTAGCCTTAGTGCTGCGCTTGATGTCATTCCAACGCTTTTTGCACTCTTGCGCCATGCGCACCTCATGGCCGAATGAACTGACATGTTCCGCAACATGCTTCCAGTGGGTGTCACGTTGGGCAGCCGTAGTCTGACTATTGGCACCCACTAGCATTTCACGGCTGTGGCCCCGCACGTAGTCCACGAGGAAGTCCAGTTCCTGCTTGCAGAAAGGCTTCTTCCTCGACGTGCAGGAGGTCGTGGCTGTGTGTGGGGTCCCAGCCTGTGCTGCAGGTGCGACCTTCCTCCTCTTGGACTGTGGCGCAGACCCTGGCTGGCTAATGCCGCCCTGACCAGTATGGCCAGTGGGTTCGGTGGATATAGCCAAGGGAGTGGCAGGTGGAGGGACGACCAAAGGCCTGACTTGTGTCAGTGGCAGCTGGGTGCCCTCTAATGGACCCTGCGCAGCAACATCAGCTGTGGCAGGGTCATTGACCGCAACGGTCCTGGTTGGCAGACGCACAACCGGGGTGTTGTTGGGTGCATCTGCCCCTGCACTTGCCAACACCCGGCTGTTCGGGGCAGCAGATGACATGACTGCCCCAGGGACACGTGTCTTGGTCTGAGCAGCCCGGCCTGCCCCTATGGTTTCCCTCCTGGCCTGTTGGAGATCTACCAAGGGCTCCTCAAGTGCCAACGCAGCCTGCGCTGGCAGACCCTGAGCCTGGGTGGCGGTGTCCACAGCTGCACCTGCAGCTACCACTACCCTTGGGCCGGTGGCAGTCGATGGAACGGACTGCCGGGTCACACGGGCGCCAGTGCCAGATGCAGAAGCTGCATCCCCTGGAACCACAGGGGGTGGTGGCATGACTGCACCTACACATGGCACAACATTGTGCTCAAGTGGCACACCCCTGCCTCTTCCCCCTCTGTGGCCGCCCTGGACACCCTGGAGTCCCCCTACTCCCTGGTCACCACGGCCATGACGAGGAGTATGCCCAGCTGAGGCGCCCCTCACCTTTGGTGGCCTCTAAACCATGGCACAGATGTAGTAGTGCCGGCACAGATGGAGTGGTGCCAATGGGAGGTGTACACCACAATTGACCTGGGCAATTGGGGTTAAGGGGGTGGGAAGCAAGATGTTAACATCCCCCCTGCACCTGCAAGGCTGTATGTGACCCTGTTGATGTAGTGACGGGTCACGCAATGCTCAGGCACCCCAAAACTGCAGTAAAACCGTGCACGCAACCCTGCAGCCTACGTGCGTGGATTCAACCTCCGGCAGTACGCGGTGGCACCCAGTAACACGAATAACGCGTACGCGTGGGACACGCAGGCTACTATGACATCGACCCACAGTTGGAAAAAGAGCGTGTGCGACTCACCATCTGACTAGCGCGATGCAGAAAAACACGCGTAGCCAATACCCCCGCCAAAAGAAGAGATACGTCCTTGATAGCTGTGAAGTTGTGATGGCGTGCGAAACAACAGGAAGCAGCAACACACGTCGGTCTCCACGAAAGGCACGTACAGCGAACTGCTGGCCCCGCTCACCTTTAACCCGTGCTGAGGGAAACGCCTGCGTGCGTCACGTCACTTACACGCATGGGCCCTTTCCTCGGATTACACGCGGACGTGCATTTTTTCACGCGCGCTGAAATGCCCATGCACGCCTGCGCGCGTCACATCATAGGGGCGCTTGCGCTTGAGGGGCCTTCTGTCCAATGAAATTGCATATGCGTGCAGACGCGCTTACGCGCTAAGGGCCTTTCCTCGAATTACACGCTGACGTGCAGAATTTTCACGTGCCAAATCACTCCGTATCAAGCTGGCCACGCGTAAGCACACGGAAGACCACGCTCCTGCCCAGAAGGCCAAATTACTGCCCCCCAGAGCCCCGAGCACGCTCCCACCTGCCATCTGCTGCTGCCTGACTGCCTGCTGCCCACGTGCCCTGCCATTTGCTGCCTGCACATCAGCCAGGGGTGCTGTTGCTGTGACCACCCCTGCTGGAACCGAAGACTCCCGACTGGGATTCCATCGCTCCACAGCCCAGCCCCAGGACCCAGTTGCCCACCCACTCCTGCCTCTAGGGTTGTCATGTCGGGCACTGCATCATCTGGCACCACTGACAACCCCCGGCCAGAGAGGCAGAGGGGCACCAGCTTCACTGCCACCGAAGTTGGTGTCCTGGTGGAGCAAGTCCTGGGGCAGTATGATGCCCTCTTCAGAAGTTCCCACACCGACAAGAAAGGACGGACTCGGATCTGGACGGACATCGTGACTGCCATCAACGCAGAGGGGGTGGCAGTCCGCGACTTCCAACATGTCAAGAAGCGCTGGGAGGACTTCAGGTCCAGGACCCTGAACAAGGCCCGGCACCTCTTGAGGCAGCGGATGCTAAGGGGCGCCGGGGCCACTTGTCGGAAGATCAGATGAGGGTCCTGGAACGCATATCCCCAGCGCTCCACGTCCAGGTCCTTGGGAGGCAGACCCGTCTGGAGTCGAGCGGTAAGTGTACATGCATCCTGATTGTGAGCTGTGCGTGTGGTAATGTTTCAGTAGTGTGCAGGTTGCACATCTGTTTGTATGGGGTCGAGTATGGGTGGGGGTGTACAGGGCCGTGAGGCTAACACATGCGAGGGCTGTAATGTGTGAGACATGGATGGTGCTTGTGTGTGTATGCTTGCATGCCAAATGCAGTTGTGTGGGCACACATGTTTGGATGAATGTGTATGTAAGTAGACATGTTCGTGATGTCACGCATGTATGTTGTTTTCAGCTGCATGTATCAGCACTGTGTACATGTGCATGTGTGTGTATTTGACAAGGGTGCAACAGTGATGCAACATGGATGCATGTGACAGCGGGATGTGGAAGCCTGATTGGCAGATGTGACATGGATGCCCATCTGAACACTGCGACACTTGGCAGAGGTGTACACATGCATGCAAGTGTGGTGGTGTGTGTACATGTGTAGTGCACTCCCTGTGTTGCATGTGATGTCTGGCTCACCATTGCCTGCTCATGCTGTTGTATGTGTATGGATGGTGCTGGCAGTTGCGATATGGCTGTGGTATGGCTCATGTGTGAAAGTTGAAATGACATGTGTCTTGGGGATTGTGATGGCATGTCTGAGGTTTGCCAATGCCACTCATGTACAACTGTCATGTGTGTATGCGTCCATTGTACAGTGCCCTGATGCCTCTGTTTTATTTCTCCCTGTCTGCAGCGTCAACTGATGAAGAGGGCGGAGAAGGTGCTGTGGAGCACAGCGGCGGGGATCCCACCGCCAGCCGGAGACGCAAGGCCCGGCTCCCCTCCCAGGTTGTGATCTCGTCGGGGAGTGAGGAGTCCGGTGCCGCGTCCCAGGCCGCAGCTGCCGGGGGGAGGTCCAAGAGGCGGAGGTTGGAGTTGGACTCCTCGGCAGCAGAAGGGGCAGCTGGGACCCCACAGGGCCCAATGGGGGAAGATGGCACGGAGTCATCCAGGTTGGTGGGGGGTTTGGTGGAGGAGGAGGCCGTGCAAGCAACAGAGACGGGGTCTGGAGGTGGGGATTCCACTGGTGCTAGTCGTGCAGTGCAGGACCAGGGACAGGAGGCAGCACAGGCCGCCGCGGAGGTGCCTGTGTGCAATCCTGTCCCTGATCCTGTCCATGCATCATCTTGCACCAGCAGGGATGCCTACGTTCAGACCCGTTTTCAGGCAGGGGATGAGCTCACGACAAATGGCCTTCCTCTGCCTGCGGACATGGCTATTCGGGTCCGGGTTGAGCCTGTCCTGACTGGTGTGGCATTGCGTCAACGGGCCATGCGAGGTGACCTGCAGTCTTTTCATTTGGAGACTGCACGTCATCTCGAATGGCTCATTGACCGCGTCGGCCTACTGGGACAGGTCACCCAGGCCGGATTCCTCCGTTTGATGGGGCTTGGTGCGACCCCCTCATCAACTGAACCCCCTATGCGCCAGTCGTCCTCCGTGCCATCTTCCCACCCATCAGTCACCTGGGTGCCCTGTGGAGCTGCCTCTGACGGTGCGGCCAGGCTGGTGGAGGAGGCATCCCTGCCACAGTCGGGAGTCGGACGTCCAGCAGGGGTGGCCACATCAACGACTGCACCCCAGCCAGCGGAGGATGTGCAGGCAGCAGGAGGCAGTGCACGGGCAGAGGCACAGCAGCAGCAGCAACGTGGTGGGAGCCATGATGGCTCGGGACCTTCGACATCGGAGGGGCAGGCATCGGCCGGAGGGCAGGAGGACCCAGGACAGAAAGTGTCTTCTGTGTGGCAGCGGTTGGGCCACGCCATCGATGCGGAGCGGCAGCGGGCAGAAGAGGCACGGCTCACGATGGTCAGGGCAGAGAACTCCATGCGGAGGGCCCTGAAGCGGGCCGAGTGCCTCGAGGCAATCCGCAGGGGGTTGGAGGTGGACACGTCGACAGCCCTGCGGACCCTCAGGGCCATGGAGGCGGACCACCTCCGGGACATTGAGCAGGAGTTCGATGATGCCCTGGCCCGGGACATCCAAAAGTGAGCCGTCGGACTAGCCCGTTGCCCTTGTAAATAGTTCTGTAGTTAGTGGTAGGTTTCCTTTGGTTTTGCATTTTTTTTGGACCTTTTGGACAATGGGCCACATTTTTGTATATAGTTTTTTTTTTATTAGGTAGTGTTATTAGATAGGTTTCATTTCTTCTGTTGGGATCATGGACCCTGGCTTGTTAATCTGTATATAGTTGACTGTTGGATTTTCTTTTTTTTTTTACAATTTACCCATGGAGCAATGGCTTTCAATTATAATTTTCCATTGGATTTTCTTTTGTGGACTGTGACTTTGGACACCATTCCTTTGGATTATTGTTATTGTTATTGTTATTGTTATTTTGCACTTATATAGCGCCTTGTATACCATTGGTATGGTCTGAAGGCGCTGGTAGGTTGAACGCCCTTGGGAACCGAAGTTCAGATCAGTAGAGAGAGTAGGGAGAGTCAAAAGGTGCGTGTGTGCACCGGATATGTGTGCAGCTCGTGCGGTGCACATGTAATAGCTGATTCTTATTGGTAGGTGTGGTGGTTGAGAGATCAGGAGAATGTGTTCGTTCTGGCAGGATTTATCCGGAACGGATGTGGCTGCGTTAGGCCTGAGGAAAACGCCTGGCTGGGGGTGTGAGACCAGCAGTGTTTACATAGAATGATGTGGAGTAAGCGGTGGATGTTCGTATGGGAACAGTTATACCGAATGGTGTCATAGTATCTCTGTGTTCTAGTTGAGTGGTGATGTAAAGGAGAGAGTAAGCGTGGGGTGTGGTAAGAATGGTTATATGCTCTTTCAATGTGAAAACTTCTAAAATCACTTTCCCAGAGAGGCTACCGGGCGAACTTCTAAGTACAATTTTCCATACATAGGCTATTGGGAACATTTCTAAATCCAGTTTATCAGCGAGGCTATTAGGCACACTTCTAAGTGTAACACTCGCGGAGGCTATTGGGTACACTTCTAAATGCAAATTTTCACAGAGCGTCTACTGGGCTACATTTCTAAGTTCAATTTTCCAGAGAGGCTATTGGGCAAACTTCTACTTGAGACTTTCCAGGGTGTCTATTGGATACACTTCTATAATCAACTTTCACAGATGCTATTGGTAGCACTTCTAAATGCAGCTTTCACAGCGTGGCTAATGGGCACACTTCTAAATGCAGCTTTCACAGAGGATATTGGGCCCATATCTAAATTCAATTTTCCACAGAGAGGCTATTGGGCGCACTATTAACTTCATTTTCCAGCGAGGCTATTGGGGATACTTCCAAATTCAGTTTTCCAGCGAGGCTATTAGGAACATTTCTAAATTCAATTTACCAGAGAGGCTATTGGGCACACCTCTAAAAGTAACGCTCATTGCGGCTAATGGGTACGCCTCTAAATTTCACAGAGTGGTTATTGGGAACACTACTAAATTCACAGCGAGGTTATTGGGCACACTTCTAATGGAACTTTCCAGAGTGTCTATTGGGTATATTTCTAAATGCAGCTTTCAAGAGTGTCTATTGGGCACACTACTGAATGCAATTTTCACAGAGTGGCTATTGGGCTCGCTTCTAAATGCATCTTTCACAGAGGATCTTGGGCACACATCTAAATTCAATTTACCAGAGAGGCTATTGGGCACATTTCTAAGCTTGACGGAGAGGCTGTAGGGCACACTTTCTAAATGCAACTTTCGCATGCTAACTTTCACAATTCCATCTAAGAGTGGACATGCTAACTTTCGCAATTCCGTCTAGGAGTGGACGTGCTAACTTTCACAGTTCTAGATTGGACATGCTAACTTTCACAACTCCGTCTAGGAGTGGACATGCTACTTTCACAGTTCTAGAGTGGACATGCTAACTTTCACAATTCCGTTTAGGAGTGGACATGCAAACTTTCACAGTTCTAGAGTGGGCATGCTAACTTTCACAATTCCGTCTAGGAGTGGACATGCTAACTTTCACAGTTCTAGAGTGGGCATGCTAACTTTCACAACTCCGTCTAGGAGTGGACATGCTAACTTTCACAGTTCTAGAGTGGACATGCTAACTTTCACAATTCCGTTTAGGAGTGGACATGCAAACTTTCACAATTCCGTTTAGGAGTGGACATGCAAACTTTCACAGTTCTAGAGTGGGCATGCTAACTTTCACAATTCCGTCTAGGAGTGGACATGCTAACTTTCACAGTTCTAGAGTGGGCATGCTAACTTTCACAACTCCGTCTAGGAGTGGACATGCTAACTTTCAGAGTTCTAGAGTGGACATGCTAACTTTCACAATTCCGTTTAGAAGTGGACATGCAAACTTTCACAATTCCGTTTAGGAGTGGACATGCAAACTTTCACAATTCCGTTTAGGAGTGGACATGCTAACTTTCACAATTCCGTTTAGGAGTGGACATGCTAACTTTCACAATTCCGTCTGGGAGTGGACATGCTAGCTTTCACAGTTCCGTTTAGGAGTGGACATGCTAACTTTCATAATTCCGTTTAGGAGTGGACATGCTAACTTTCACAATTCCGTCTGGGAGTGGACATGCTAACTTTCACAGTTCTAGAGTGGACATGCTAACTTTCACAATTCCGTTTAGGAGTGGACATGCTAACTTTCACAATTCCGTCTAGGAGTGGACGTGCTAACTTTCACAGTTCTAGAGTGGACATGCTAACTTTCACAATTCCGTTTAGGAGTGGACGTGCAAACTTTCACAGTTCTAGAGTGGACATGCTAACTTTCACAATTCCGTCTAGGAGTGGACATGCTAACTTTCACAGTTCTAGAGTGGACATGCTAACTTTCACAACTCCGTCTAGGAGTGGACATGCTAACTTTCACAGTTCTAGAGTGAACATGCTAACTTTCACAATTCCGTTTAGGAGTGGACATGCAAACTTTCAAAATTCCGTTTAGGAGTGGACATGCTAACTTTCACAATTCCGTTTTGGAGTGGACATGCTAACTTTCACAATTCCGTCTGGGAGTGGACATGCTAACTTTCACAGTTCTAGAGTGGACATGCTAACTTTCACAGTTGCGTCTAGGAGTGGACATGCTAACTTTCACAATTCCGTCTAGGAGTGGACATGCTAAACTTGCACAATTCCGTCTAGGAGTGGACATGCTAACTTTCACAGTTCTAGAGTGGACATGCTAACTTTCACAGTTGCGTCTAGGAGTGGACATGCTAACTTGCACAATTCCGTCTAGGAGTGGACATGCTAACTTGCACAATTCCGTCTAGGAGTGGACATGCTAACTTTCACAGTTCTAGAGTGGACATGCTAACTTTCACAGTTGCGTCTAGGAGTGGACATGCTAACTTTCACAATTCTAGAGTGGACATGCTAACTTTCACAGTTCTAGAGTGGACATGCTAACTTTCACAATTCCGTCTAGGAGTGGATATGCTAACATTATGGCAATCTATGTTATTTGGTGGTAAGATAGAGTGGCATGGGCTTTCTGGAGTGGAGTGATTGCTCTACTCCCCTACCCATACCACACTCACGGTTTTGGTGGTGTCTGTTGGTTGTTGGCTTCCTTGGCGTCCCCTGCGGACACCTGCTGACACTTCCTGGAGCCGCCTCTGTTGGAGCCGCCCTTGGCCATGGGGCCTTAGCCGCTGGGGCTTCCGGGCAGAGGGCTGCCCTGGGAGGACCAGTGATGAAGGGCTCACGGCCCAATCAGAGCGGGGATGGGCGGGTTGGGAGGCGGGAGGGGAGCGGGAATCAGGAAGAGGGTGCGGGGTGGGAGAGGGATGCGCCGGGGGTCTGGGGGCCTAGTTGCCACCAATAGAAGTGTGCAGGGCCCGGATGGGCTTTCTCACCTCGCGTCGGCTGCCTGCAGTGAATGCAGGGGCCGGCGCGAGGAGGGTCGCTAGACCCTTTCAGCCAGGGCCCACGGCCCAATCAGAGCGGGGATGGGCGGGTTGGGAGGCGGGAGGGGAGCGGGAATCAGGAAGAGGGTGCGGGGTGGGAGAGGGATGCGCCGGGGGTCTGGGGGCCTAGTTGCCACCAATAGAAGTGTGCAGGGCCCGGATGGACTTTCTCACCTCGCGTCGGCTGCCTGCAGTGAATGCAGGGGCCGGCGCGAGGAGGGTCGCTAGACCCTTTCAGCCAGGGCCCATGGCCCAATCAGAGCGGGGATGGGCGGGTTGGGAGGCGGGAGGGGAGCGGGAATCAGGAAGAGGGTGCGGGGTGGGAGAGGGATGCGCCGGGGGTCTGGGGGCCTAGTTGCCACCAATAGAAGTGTGCAGGGCCCGGATGGGCTTTCTCACCTCGCGTCGGCTGCCTGCAGTGAATGCAGGGGCCGGCGCGAGGAGGGTCGCTAGACCCTTTCAGCCAGGGCCCACGGCCCAATCAGAGCGGGGATGGGCGGGTTGGGAGGCGGGAGAGGAGCGGGAATCAGGAAGAGGGTGCGGGGTGGGAGAGGGATGCGCCGGGGGTCTGGGGGCCTAGTTGCCACCAATAGAAGTGTGCAGGGCCCGGATGGGCTTTCTCACCTCGCGTCGGCTGCCTGCAGTGAATGCAGGGGCCGGCGCGAGGAGGGTCGCTAGACCCTTTCAGCCAGGGCCCACGGCCCAATCAGAGCGGGGATGGGCGGGTTGGGAGGCGGGAGGGGAGCGGGAATCAGGAAGAGGGTGCGGGGTGGGAGAGGGATGCGCCGGGGGTCTGGGGGCCTAGTTGCCACCAATAGAAGTGTGCAGGGCCCGGATGGGCTTTCTCACCTCGCGTCGGCTGCCTGCAGTGAATGCAGGGGCCGGCGCGAGGAGGGTCGCTAGACCCTTTCAGCCAGGGCCCACGGCCCAATCAGAGCGGGGATGGGCGGGTTGGGAGGCGGGAGGGGAGCGGGAATCAGGAAGAGGGTGCAGGGTGGGAGAGGGATGCGCCGGGGGTCTGGGGGCCTAGTTGCCACCAATAGAAGTGTGCAGGGCCCGGATGGGCTTTCTCACCTCGCGTCGGCTGCCTGCAGTGAATGCAGGGGCCGGCGCGAGGAGGGTCGCTAGACCCTCTCAGCCAGGGCCCACGGCCCAATCAGAGCGGGGATGGGCGGGTTGGGAGGCGGGAGGGGAGCGGGAATCAGGAAGAGGGTGCGGGGTGGGAGAGGGATGCGCCGGGGGTCTGGGGGCCTAGTTGCCACCAATAGAAGTGTGCAGGGCCCGGATGGGCTTTCTCACCTCGCGTCGGCTGCCTGCAGTGAATGCAGGGGCCGGCGCGAGGAGGGTCGCTAGACCCTTTCAGCCAGGGCCCACGGCCCAATCAGAGGGGGGATGGGCGGGTTGGGAGGCGGGAGGGGAGCGGGAATCAGGAAGAGGGTGCGGGGTGGGAGAGGGATGCGCCGGGGGTCTGGGGGCCTAGTTGCCACCAATAGAAGTGTGCAGGGCCCGGATGGGCTTTCTCACCTCGCGTCGGCTGCCTGCAGTGAATGCAGGGGCCGGCGCGAGGAGGGTCGCTAGACCCTTTCAGCCAGGGCCCACGGCCCAATCAGAGCGGGGACGGGCGGGTTGGGAGGCGGGAGGGGAGCGGGAATCAGGAAGAGGGTGCGGGGTGGGAGAGGGATGCGCCGGGGGTCTGGGGGCCTAGTTGCCACCAATAGAAGTGTGCAGGGCCCGGATGGGCTTTCTCACCTCGCGTCGGCTGCCTGCAGTGAATGCAGGGGCCGGCGCGAGGAGGGTCGCTAGACCCTTTCAGCCAGGGCCCACGGCCCAATCAGAGCGGGGATGGGCGGGTTGGGAGGCGGGAGGGGAGCGGGAATCAGGAAGAGGGTGCGGGGTGGGAGAGGGATGCGCCGGGGGTCTGGGGGCCTAGTTGCCACCAATAGAAGTGTGCAGGGCCCGGATGGGCTTTCTCACCTCGCGTCGGCTGCCTGCAGTGAATGCAGGGGCCGGCGCGAGGAGGGTCGCTAGACCCTTTCAGCCAGGGCCCACGGCCCAATCAGAGCGGGGATGGGCGGGTTGGGAGGCGGGAGGGGAGCGGGAATCAGGAAGAGGGTGCAGGGTGGGAGAGGGATGCGCCGGGGGTCTGGGGGCCTAGTTGCCACCAATAGAAGTGTGCAGGGCCCGGATGGGCTTTCTCACCTCGCGTCGGCTGCCTGCAGTGAATGCAGGGGCCGGCGCGAGGAGGGTCGCTAGACCCTCTCAGCCAGGGCCCACGGCCCAATCAGAGCGGGGATGGGCGGGTTGGGAGGCGGGAGGGGAGCGGGAATCAGGAAGAGGGTGCGGGGTGGGAGAGGGATGCGCCGGGGGTCTGGGGGCCTAGTTGCCACCAATAGAAGTGTGCAGGGCCCGGATGGGCTTTCTCACCTCGCGTCGGCTGCCTGCAGTGAATGCAGGGGCCGGCGCGAGGAGGGTCGCTAGACCCTTTCAGCCAGGGCCCACGGCCCAATCAGAGCGGGGATGGGCGGGTTGGGAGGCGGGAGGGGAGCGGGAATCAGGAAGAGGGTGCGGGGTGGGAGAGGGATGCGCCGGGGGTCTGGGGGCCTAGTTGCCACCAATAGAAGTGTGCAGGGCCCGGATGGGCTTTCTCACCTCGCGTCGGCTGCCTGCAGTGAATGCAGGGGCCGGCGCGAGGAGGGTCGCTAGACCCTTTCAGCCAGGGCCCACGGCCCAATCAGAGCGGGGACGGGCGGGTTGGGAGGCGGGAGGGGAGCGGGAATCAGGAAGAGGGTGCGGGGTGGGAGAGGGATGCGCCGGGGGTCTGGGGGCCTAGTTGCCACCAATAGAAGTGTGCAGGGCCCGGATGGGCTTTCTCACCTCGCGTCGGCTGCCTGCAGTGAATGCAGGGGCCGGCGCGAGGAGGGTCGCTAGACCCTTTCAGCCAGGGCCCACGGCCCAATCAGAGCGGGGATGGGCGGGTTGGGAGGCGGGAGGGGAGCGGGAATCAGGAAGAGGGTGCGGGGTGGGAGAGGGATGCGCCGGGGGTCTGGGGGCCTAGTTGCTACCAATAGAAGTGTGCAGGGCCCGGATGGGCTTTCTCACCTCGCGTCGGCTGCCTGCGATTATGATGCTTTTTATTTTTTTGAATTCCCATTTCTGTTTGTTTATTTTTGATTCAATTTATGTTTCCACTAATACATATTTTTTGTTCAAACTTCAATGTGTAGTATCATCTCATTGGTTTCATGCATATCATGATATGGGTTTTGAGATTCACTGACACCCATTGGGTGTATGTGAGGGACATGTGTTCATTTCCAAACTTGCAATTGGGGTTCTATCATGTTATTGCCATTTCTAAGTGGGTGGATGCAATACTCGGGTGGGTGTTTGGCATTTGGAGGCTGACCATAGGGACCAGGGATCTAGATTGGGATGACACGTTGGCTGGGGAACATGAGTTGGGGCCTGGTGGAGGGTGCACCACAGTGCTGGGAGGTGGGGGTGCAGGGGGACATGAGTAGGGGGCCTGCTGGCAGGTGCCCCACAGTGCTGGGGGGTAGGGGTGCAGGGCAACATGAGTTGGGGCCTGGTGGAGGGTGCCCCACAGTGCTGGGGGGTGGGGGTGCAGGGGGACATGAGTTGGGGGCCTGCTGGCAGGTGCCCCACAGTGCTGGGGGGTGGGGGTGCAGGGGAACATGAGTTGGGGCCTGGTGGAGGGTGCCCCACAGTGCTGGGGGGTGGGGGTGCAGGGGGACATGAGTTGGGGGCCTGCTGGCAGGTGCCCCACAGTGCTGGCGGGTGGGGGTGCAGGGGAACATGAATTGGGGCCTGGTGGAGGGTGCCCCACAGTGCTGGGGTTTGGGGGTGCAGGGGAACATGAGTTGGAGCCTGGTGGAGGGTGCCCCACAGTGCTGGGGGGTGGGGGTGCAGGGGGACATGAGTTGGGGGCCTGCTGGCAGGTGCCCCACAGTGCTGGGGGGTGGGGGTGCAGGGGAACATGAGTTGGGGCCTGGTGGAGGGTGCCCCACAGTGCTGGGGGGTGGGGGTGCAGGGGGACATGAGTTGGGGGCCTGCTGGTAGGTGCCCCACAGTGCTGGGGGGTGGGGGTGCAGGGGAACATGAGTTGGGGCCTGGTGGAGGGTGCCCCACAGTGCTGGGGGGTGGGGGTGCAGGGGGACATGCGTTGGGGGCCTGCTGGCAGGTGCCCCACAGTGCTGGGGGGTGGGGGTGCAGGGGAACATGAGTTGGGGCCTGGTGGAGGGTGCCCCACAGTGCTGGGGGGTGGGGGTGCAGGGGAACATGAGTTGGGGCCTGGTGGAGGGTGCCCCACAGTGCTGGGGGGTGGGGGTGCAGGGGGACATGAGTTGGGGGCCTGCTGGCAGGTGCCCCACAGTGCTGGGGGTGGGGGTGCAGGGGAACATGAATTGGACATGAGTGGGGGCCTGCTGGCAGGTGCCCCACAGTGCTGGGGGTGGGGGTGCAGGGGAACATGAGTTGGGGCCTGGTGGAGGGTGCCCCACAGTGCTGGGGGGTGAGGGTGCAGGGGGACATGAGTTGGGGGCCTGCTGGCAGGTGCCCCACAGTGCTGGGGGGTGGGGGTGCAGGGGGACATGAGTTGGGGGCCTGCTGGCAGGTGCCTCACAGTGCTGGGGGGTGGGGGTGCAGGGAACATGAGTTGGGGCCTGGTGGAGGGTGCCCCACAGTGCTGGGGGGTGGTGGTGCAGGGGAACATGAGTTGGACATGAGTGGGGGCCTGCTGGCAGGTGCCCCACAGTGCTGGAGGGTGGGGGTGCAGGGGAACATGAGTTGGGGCCTGGTGGAGTGTGCCCCACAGTGCTGGGAGGTGGGGGTGCAGGGGGACATGAGTTGGGGGCCTGCTGGCAGGTGCCCCACAGTGCTGGGGGGTGGGGGTGCAGGGGAACATGAGTTGGGGCCTGGTGGAGGGTGCCCCACAGTGCTGGGGGGTGAGGGTGCAGGGGGACATGAGTTGAGGGCCTGGTGGAGGGTGCCCCACAGTGCTGGGGGGGTGGGGGTGCAGGGGAACATGAGTTGGGGGCCTGGTGGAGGGTGCCCCACAGTGCTGGGGGGTGGGGGTGCTGGGGGACATGAGTGGGGGTGCAGGCTAGTCCCCCGTGGTGTGGGCTGCCTGCAGGGGCCGTGGAGGTTGTGGAGCGAACACCTGGGAGGACCCACACAGCCAATTCACGTGTAGTACTCCACGGAACCCCTGAAATACACGTACCCTGCTGATATCGCGTGTGAAACTTCCCGCGCACCCCAAGATACACGTACCCAGGACATTCGCGTGTGGAACTTCCAGCGCACCCCAGTAATACACGTACCCTGCTGATATCGCGTGTGAAACTTCCCGCGCACCCCAAGATACACGTACCCAGGACATTCGCGTGTGGAACTTCCAGCGCACCCCTGAAATACACGTACCCTGCTTATATCGCGTGTGAAACTTCCCGCGCACCCCAAGATACACGTACCCAGGACATTCGCGTGTGAAACTTCCAGCGCACCCCAGTAATACAAGTACCCTGCTGAATTCACGTGTGTAAGTTTCCGCGCACCCCAAAATACATGTACCCAGGACATTCGCGTGTGGAACTTCCAGCGCACCCCTGATATACATGTACCCTGCTGAATTCATGTGTGAAAATTCCCGCGCACCCCTGATGTACATGTACCCTGATGGAATCGCGTGTGGAACTTCCCGCGCACCCCTGAAATACACGTACCCAGCTGAAATAACGTGAGGTACTTCCCGTGCACCCCAGTGATACACGTACCCCGCTTGCCGTGCTGGTACAGGGTTAGCGCAGCCCTTTGCGCTGGATTGGGGATTTTGATGGCTTTTCCCTGCGCAAGGGGCGTTCTTCGGGGCGTAACTGGCGCTGCTGCAGGGTCGCTGCGCCACTGTGCGCCACGGCTGGTTTTGGTGGCTGGAATCCATGAATACGCTGTGCGCAGAAATGTATTTTGGCGCACGCGGCTGGCGCAGGGATTCGCACGCGCACACTGTGCGCCAGCCGCGTGCGCCACTTGTGCGCTGAATTCTATGAATTACCCCCTTATTGTCCAAACTTCACTCTAATTTGCTAATGACCTCAGCATCTTTGTCTTGCAATTTTATGAAATTATGTAGCAAAAACCATAATTTCACAGATGATCTAATGATGCAATCTCTCTCTTCTTTATACTCTGATGCTCAAAACAGCCTAAGAAGACATGTCTGGATAATACTACCTTTACCAAAGATGTTTTCCGTGGTTTCTCTGCCACCTCAGTATAAATCCTGCCTTTCCATGTTATCAGGTTTTCAGATGACCAGTTTGCAAAAGCAAAAGGTTTGCCTTAGCATAGTCCAATAACTCAGAAATGTCCACCTGAATCAGAGACATGGTGGGATTAGTGCCACACAGTAGTAAAAGTCAATGTGCACCCGGCACAGTTGCTTTGCTCACAGCTTTAATTCTGAGAATGAGCGCACAACATGGTTGTGCAATGTTATGCAGGACCGTGCCCAGTAATTACTCCTGCTTCCCGTCCAACACACCAAGAAGTAAGATATATTTTTGGTGGTATTTTTTGTTGGTGGTATTTTAAGTATTTTATGTTATGGTGGAGAGCCTAACTTTAGAGTACTGCCTGATAATTGTTCTTATATCGGGGTCACTAACGTTAAGCAAATACTGGACTTGGTAGGCTCTAAATGATGATTTTATGACCTTGCAGCATTTTATTTCCAATAACACATTATGCCCCTTTGGCTTGCATCTCAGAATAGATTTACCATATAAACCAAATATGAAAATTCATTCAGAGCCTCTTGGAAGAACACAATTTACAGTGACATTTATAACATGTGATAAATAAAATACCACTTGCATTAAAATGAATCTACCAACCACTCTGTATCAATCTGTAGTACGTATATATGTGGTGATATCATAACGCACAACCAGTATATAAAACCTAACACACATAATTGATTCATCTACTCCTGAGTGTCATAGAAGCTGAACACTCGGTCCACAAGGTAAGAAAGACTACTGATTCTTAGAGCTAATGATTTATACAGGATAGCTCTTCAGCATTCGTCTGTAGGTTTGAACTCCTGAATGTGTGAGGATGTGTCTCGGTGCTGCAAGCTATTTCTTCCTGAATCCATCAGATCCTTTGAATGTAATACTGAATATGTTGGTGCCCGTTTTATAGCAATATTTGTAACTCTAAGAAGCCCCTAAGAACCACCTTGTCAGTTCCAGTCATTTCGACGATCTTACAATATTGTATTAAACATAGAGGGAATTCTAATATATTTTACTAGATGGCGGTCTGGGCTATTTTTTCCACATTGTGTATGAAACATAATTCAATGGATTAGAAGCTAGTAATGATTCTAGATAGGATCTAGAAATCCCCAGCCGACTATAGACTGACACGTTGTGTTTCTAATTTAAAACTTAGACGTGATGCCTCTTGTGCTACATTCCCGGGATTGCCTCCCGTCCATGACTTTTCACTTACCACACAAGATTTACACACAAGGTATGCAACGCACCTCTGATCACCTATTAACATTACCACATTACAATATGCTAAGGGCACCTGTCCTCATACAATGTTTTTCTTTTTTAAACATTCACCTGCTCAGTATATAATGAAGTCATAGGACCTCTATACCCCATGGTAATCCATATCCTGTACAGTTGGACACATGAACTCTATTGTCTTGCCATCCAGGTGAATGACTACTGAGTAAGATCTCATGATAGTTGATGGAATATATATGCGATTTAAAATACTGATGAAATTATGTTCTATTTGAATAATAGGTTCTCCCAGAATATATTGGAAACCAGCATACACAAGTTTACTGCCCTGATGAAGGCAGATATAGCCGAAACGCGTTGAGCTCATTGTCATCGAATTGTTCTGACTAAACGTCTTTATTTGCTATCTTTTTAGTTGTTTGAAGAATTACAAAATATAAACCTGAAATAGATACACAACAATTTGTGGATTATTTAATACAGTACAATGTGCCTATCTTTATATCTATATCCACATGCTATAACTTTGACTGGTCACAGCAGATTAGTGTGCAGGGTGGCAAGGGTTTCCTTAAATAGGAACTTCTATTTCTCCCTATCTATATGCCAACCCAAGAAACCTAAACACAGAATAAGTACACTGAGGCTATTTCTCCTTTTTCTTGGATTCTTTATTAGAAGTTAAAAATATGCAAAATGCAGAATGACATGTGCAATGCACGATGCCCACCTTACATTTCAAATCCCTTTCAAAGATGAAAAGGGAGAATCATAAGCACAACTCATTTGCATGTACTTTTCACACGATGAATGATGGGCTTCAAAATGCCTGATGTTTAAAACTAAGCCTTTCCTGCAATGGGTTTCAAAACATTCTATTTGCGATAATGGCCAGAGTTCTGTCAACATTAGCCTTAACATTCGCAACATATCTTGGCAGAGTACGAGCTTCTGTCACATCTGAACTTTATTGCATTAATGGAGAGACATGAACACAGCTGTCTACTGTTAAATTGTACAGTGCAGCACCTAGAAAACAATGAGTTACCCACTCTACACTGTCTGATACTAAGCATTCACTCATTTGCTCGCTCCTCAATTAACTGAACTTATCAAAAAATATCTTTAAGTGTGTGTGTCCCGAGCTGCGAACAGCCCCCGTCTAGCAGCTGGACACTCCCTCCTTAACTTAGAAAAGCACACAAGATCCTCTGAAAGCAAAACTCTTCTGAGACAGCTGCCAGCCAGGAACCCAAAGCCAGAGAGCGAGGGAATAAGTACCAGCCTAGGAACCTGAGAGAGAGAGAGAGAGAGAGAGAGAGAGAGCCAGCCCTCCCTCCTGCCAGCCTTTTTAAACCCTCTGAACTAAGACTGCCCATGTACATAAGTTACACCTACATGAAATGTAAGAGTGGCAGCATTTTTCTGTGATGCCAGGTGTCAGACAAAACCATCTCCCTTTTTGTCAACCACCCTCTAGGAAGTTTGGGTACATGTGACAAGCCTGCCTGCTTACAGCGGTAGCACGGATGTGAAAGCAACATTTCTACTGCTGTTCTTCCTGTTCCACAAAGTGAATAAAGAGCCTTCTTAGAGATCGCCTGCAAAAGATCATTTTGCACATTGATTTGTGCGTAATTCGAATGAACCCTGCAATTTATCAAATTGCACCGAAACCTACATATAAGAGCCATTGACTGATTTGCCCATGATATAGGAAATGCATGTTAGAAGTTAGTAGGATAAAGATTAGTAATCATGAGTAATTAATGCATGTTATTATGTTCCCCATTGCAACCCAGTCCATGAGCAAAATGCATATTGTGCAGAAAGAATCTCAAATTAAGCATTTAGCTGGCATGTGCTTTATGCTTTACAAACTGACATACATTCTCGCACAGAATAGGATCAACTCTCATCCCTGTTGAAATGTGGAGCCCTAGTTGAAATTCAAAATACATTTCCCAACACATGTCAAACAAATCAAGCAGTCAAACATGTCCTTGTGTGGTGCCACATGCTACACCATCCACCTTCACAGCGTAATACTGACAGGTGTAGGAATCACCCATATGGATAACAACTCCATGAAGAACTTTGTGTCACAGACTACACTATACATGCGGCAGGGAGCTTCTGTTTCCAGGTCCACCTACCTATGCTATGACCACACACTACCTTCTGGCTGGGATGCATGACGTCAGATACCTCACAATGCATGCTGCAAATTGCCATGGGGTGGTCCAAGGAAGCTGGAAAGACTGAAGGTGTGGTGTATTTGATGTTTCCACAAACAAAATGTGCATTTGTAACTGCTGGCCAATGTTAGCAAAAGGCATAACTCGCCCATGCCATGTCAAATGTAAAACATGGAATCGCCCATGAATGCAATCCACCTGTTACCAGTGTGCCAACATTGTGTGCATAGCAGGATGTGACCATGCATGCTCCCATTCCATTAACTCTGCAGACATTCAATCTCACTCAGCACATTTTTACATCATATTTTGTATGAATAATTGCCACTCATGCTGTGCTACTTGATGTAGGAGATATGCATTGCAAAGTGATGCCAATGGAGAGCTCTGCCATATATTTGTGCCTTGTTGAAATTTTCCCAAGGAACCTGGCCACAGATTTCTTGTTTCCACCCACAGGGGACCACAAGACAATCCAGAGGATTGAGATGATGGGGATGGAGAAAGTGATGACGGTGGTGCACCGATCAAGGGGCAAGCAGTTCTGCACTGTACTTGGGTGAAGAGACAGAGCCTGCATGGAGCACAGTCCCACCAAAAAGCAGTGACATTGACATCTAGCCTTCAGCCAGGAAAAGACATCACCCCCACAGCCACCATAGGCCATGGGACCTTAGAAACATCAACAGTCATTGTCACTGTAGCTGAACATCAGGCACCACAGTTGGGGGTTGGTGGAGGACACAAGGTGCCCTGTGGATCACTCTCTTCTTGTATGTAGAGAACTTTCCTCTCACCTCCTCCAGGCACATTGGAATTGTTCCCCCACCAGGACCAGGTATTGAAGGTCCATCTCCATTTTCCTTAGCTGGTGCCTCCAGCCTCTGTGGCTTTTTCTTATCTGACATCCTGGAAACAGTGTCAGCCATGGAGGCTTCTCAGGTACAGTATGAGGAGAATGTAAAAGTGCTGGCGGATGCCTGTTCTTCATTGGGGCCAACCCTGGCAAATGGTAAGTTGCTGCAAGGGTTGGAGGGCTCAGGGGAGAATGACTTGGGGAGGTGCAGGTAAGAGGCCAGGGAGGGTACCTGGCTTAGCAGGTAGCATGCAGCAGCTGCAGCAGCAGAGGCCTATTTGCTGGCTAACTATGATGCCCGACTGACCCGGGAGCAGGCTGCTGCTTCAGCAGAAGATGCCTGTGCTCAGTCTAGGGAGGATGCTCAGTGACACAGAATCTGACTGCTGTTAATCCAGATGTAAATGCAGCTGCATGAGCAGAAGCCTGCACTTAGGCTAAGGAGGATGCCATACTGGCTCGGGAGCAGTTCCCTGCTGCTGCTGCCCAGGCCTGCTCCCACCTGATCCTAGCTCTAGCTAGAAAGGATATATCTCTGGTCTGGAAGCAGACTGTTGCCAATGCAGTGGTGACCTGTGTTCAGGCTCAGGAGGATGCTCGCTTTGCCCAGGAAAAGGCCACCATGCACAGCCAGTCCGCTTGTCATGCTGCGCGTAGCTCCACTGCTGTGGTCCATTTATTTGCCCATGACAATGCCGCCGTATGCCCCCCCCGATGATAGAGGACAGCCTGCATCATGCACAGTCATGGATAGCTTTGACTGGGTTTCTGACACTCCGGGGGCAGTGCCTGACCCACAAGCAAAGGTTTGTGGGGAAGGATTCAACCTCCACCTCTCCCTCAACCATCCATTCCTCGTTTCCTACACCAGCACAATAGTCCCTTCTCCATCACAGGAAACCTTGGACCCTCTGCCATCAGCATACTCGGTGCTCACAAAAACCAACAAGATAGGGACCAGCACCTAAGCAGCAACAGCGGGGGGGAGGTGAGCCCTCTGAGCCTACTTACCAAATGATCCCCAGAAGGATAGCCTGTCTTTTCATCATATAACAAGAGCCACATTTTGGAATTACGCCCATTGCAAACTCACTTTATTCAGACTGAATCAGGGCTTGGCGGGCCTTCATGAACATGGCTTCTATCTCTAGCTTCTTCGGACGCCACTTGGATACTACATTTTTGTATGATGACCCGCACATTGGTACTTTTCTTTTTATCTTGCCTCCAAACATGAAGGGGAATTAACATCATTCCCTAGACTTACTTATGCAATAAAAACGTTTGCTGTTTATATGTAATGTATGGCATTTAGACAGGGGACGGGGGTTTTGGGGAGGAGGCTCATGGTATTGTTTACAGTGTTGAACTCACCTCTTTTTGAATACATTGTTGATCCCCCTTCCATCAGGTTTGACCCATCAATGTTATCCTTTTGCTGCAGAGGCACTGGTGCCTCCCTATCTTGGCCATGTCCTCAATTATCAAAATATGGGTCCTCATCATCCTCATCAGCATGGTTATGTCGCAACTGATGTCAATGGTGTGCAGCATACAACACATGGCCATGGTGAGGAACAACTTCTCTGTATGTGAATGCACCATCTTTCTGATGCGGGCACAAACATTGGTTTTTGAGGACCCCAAATACAGGCTGAATGAGGTTGCGGGTGTCAGTGCCACAGACATGTAGCAGTGTTGTCTGGGGTTAATGGGTTCCAAAGAGGAGTCGTCTGTCATGGATGCATGAGGTATCCAGAATCACTTGTGTAGTGAAAGCATGTCAATAATGGACAGTCGCTTTCTTCATAGTGTGAATTACCAGTATCACCCTATGTGGAAATGTGTGTGGGACAGGCCTTTCTGTGGTTGTGAACACTCAATATGCACGTGGCCATGCTCTGCAACAGGGGAAGGAGAACATCTGAGAGTTGTGTCTATGAGTTTGATTTGGGCTAGATATAAATGTGCAGGACACAAACACATGGCAACAGGCGGTGTTTTGGAAATCTTTGGGGATATCCTGTCTCATAGCTGTTCCTTGACATTAATAATTTGGCTATCCAATGTGGCATGTAACACTAACTTAGCATTGTGCAAGGGGAGGTACAACTCACAGAGTTGATGCCTGTTTGGCATATCGCATTCATACATGACATATGTGCCACAAGAGGGTGGTGACATCACCTGATCCGTCACCTTTCTTAGTTTCTATAGCAGCTCTCCATCCGTTCATGTGGACATACCTTCACTGTGCCAGCATTTCTTTGTGGACAATTTAAATCATCTAGCGCCTATCACACTCTCGACCAACTTCCTTGTTTCCCCTCCCTCCGCCTGCCTCCCATCCCTTTCTGCTCCATTGATTGGACATCGGACACAACCCACAGTCTGGGCCTAGCAGCAGGGATCTATGCCTACACCCCACTTGTTACCGTGTTTGGACTTTATGGGTCCCGAGTCCTCCCCTGGGCCTTGACAGCATTTCTTTGGGGATAATTAAATCATCCTGCGCCTATCGCAATCTCACTGCCCCAACCCATTCCCTCAATCAACTTCTTTGTTTCCCCTCCCTCTGCCCGCTTCCCATCCCTCCCCTGATTGGATTCGGACGCGAGCCACAGTCTGGGCCTAGCAGCAGGGATCTCTGCCTGCACGCCACTTGTTACCCAGCGCTGCAGGTGAGTGTTTGGGTTTTCTGAGTCCCGAGTCCTCCCCTGGGCCTTGCCAGCATTTCTTTGGGGATAATTAAATCATCCTGCGCCTATCGCAATCTCACTGCCCCAACCCATTCCCTCAATCAACTTCCTTGTTTCCCCTCCCACCATCCGCCTCCCATCCCTCCCCTGATTGGACATCGGACACGACCCACAGTCTGGGCCTAGCAGCAGGGATCTCTGCCTGCACGCCACTTGTTACCCGGCGCTGCAGGTGAGTGTTTGGGTTTTCTGAGTCCCGAGTCCTCCCCTGGGCCTTGCCAGCATTTCTTTGGGGATCATTTAAATCATCCAGCACATATCACGCTCCCACTCCCCCGACCCATTCCCTTGACATATTTCCCCACCCTCTGCCCTGCTTCCACCCCCCCAAACCCCTGATTGGACTACAGAAACCCATTTAGAGCATCCATCCAGGGCAGCCCCTGCCTGTGCAGCCCCTACGATGAATGACCCGAGGTAAAGGACAACTGTTAGCCTGTGAAGCCTGCAGCCGCCAACCAGCAACAACCGACAAGGCAAGTTGACTGCATGTGGGTGCCACAACCACCACTGTATCACATATCGAGTTAGTCTGCCATATCTGGCATTTGCCATAGTGGGCTAAGTAACGTGAAACAGTATATGGGACAACTGCCCACTACCTAGAATGGTGCCCCTGTGTTAGTCTATTTCTCCCTCCATCCAAGTGTCCCAAATCTAGATGCTGTCTTTGTACTTACTGTTACTGCAGTTCCTGTTGTGCCCCCATCCTAGGCCTTTTCTCCCTCCATACAGGTGTCTCAAATCTAGGTGCTGTTTTTGTATTGTCTGTTGTGCCCCCATACTAGGCATGTCTCCCTCCATCCAGGTGTCCCAAATCTAGGTGCTGTTTTTCATATTTTCTGTTGTGCCCCCATACTAGGCCCTTCTCCCGCCATCCAGGTGTCCCAAATCTAGGTGCTGTTTTTGTATTTTCGGTTTTGCCCCCATACCAGGCCATTTCTCCCTCCATCCAGGTTTCCCAAATCTAGGTGCTGTCTTTGTACTTACTGTTGCTTCATTTACTGTGTGCCTCCATACTGGGCATTTTCTCCCTCTGCTCACGTGTCACAAATCCAGGTTCTGTCTTTGTACTATTGTGACTGCATTTGCTATTGTACCCCCATACTAGGCCTTTTCTCCCTCCATCCGGGTGTCCCAAATCTAGGTGCTGTTTTTGTATTTTCGGTTTTGCCCCCATACTGGGCCTTTCTCACTCTATCCAGGTGTCCCAAAATCTAGGTGCTGTCTTTGTACTTACCGTTGCCGCTTTTGCTATCTTACCCCCATACTAGGACGTTTCTTCCTCTATCCATGTCTCCCAAAACTAGGTGCTGTTTCTGTATCTTATTTTGTGCCCCCATACTGGGTCTTTTCTCTCATCGTCCAGGTGTCCCAAATCTCGGTGCTGTCTTTGCACTTACTGTTACTGCATTTACCAGGTCATTTCTCCCTCCATCCAGGTCTCGCAAATCTAGGTGATGTTTTTGTATTTTCTGCGTGCCCCCACAGTAGGCCTTTTCTCCCTCCTCCATCCGGGTGTCACAAATCTAGTTGCTGTCTTTGTACTTACTGTTACTGCATTTGCTATTGTACCCCCATACTGGACCTTTTCACCATCTATCCAAGTGTCCCAAATCTAGGTGCTGTTTTTGTATTTTCGGTTTTGCCCCCATACTGGGTCTTTCTCACTCTATGCAGGTGTCCCAAAATCTAGGTGCTGTCTTTGTACTTACTGTTGCTTTGTTTACTGTGTGCCTCCATACTGGGCCTTTTCTCCCTCTGCTCAGGTGTCACAAATCCAGGTGCTGTCTTTGTACTATTGTTACTGCATTTGCTATTGTACCCCCATACTAGGCCATTTCTCCCTCCATCCGGTTGTCGCAAATCTAGGTGATGCATTTGTATTTTCTGTTGGGCCCCCATACTAGGCCTTTTCTCCCTCCATCCGGGTGTCACAAATCTAGGTGCTGTCTTTGTACTTACTGTTACTGCCTTTGCTATTGTACCCCCATACTGGACCTTTTCACCATATATCCAGGTGTCCCAAATCCAGGTGCTGTTTTTGTATTTTTGGTTTTGCCCCCATACTGGGCCTTTCTCACTTTATCCAGGTGTCCCAAAATCTAGGTGCTGTCTTTGTACTTGCTGTTGCTTCGTTTAAGGTGTGCCTCCATACTGGGCCTTTTCTCCCTCTGCTCAGGTGTCACAAATCCAGGTGCTGTCTTTGTACTATTGTTACTGCATTTGCTATTGTACCCCCATGCTAGGCCTTTCTCCCTCCATCCGGGTGTCCCAAATCTAGGTGCTGTTTTTGTATTTTCGGTTTGGCCCACATACTGGGCCTTTCTCACTCTATCCAGGTGTCCCAAAATCTAGGTGCTGTCTTTGTACTTACCGTTGCTGCATTTGCTATCTTACCCCATACTAGGACTTTTCTCCCTCTATCCAGGTCTCCCAAAACTAGGTGCTGTTTCTGTATCTTCTTTTGTGCCCCCATACTGGGCCTTTTCTCTCATCGTCCAGGTGTCCCAAATCTAGGTGCTGTCTTTGCACTTACTGTTACTGCATTTGCTATTGTGGCCCCATACCAGGCCATTTCTCCCTCCATCCAGGTGTCGCAAATCTAGGTGATGTTTTTGTATTTTCTGTTGTGCCCCCATAGTAGGCCTTTTCTCCCTCCATCCGGGTGTCACAAATCTAGGTGCTGTCTTTGTACTTACTGTTAATGCATTTGCTATTGTACCCCCATACTGGACCTTTTCACCATCTATCCAGGTGTCCCAAATCTAGGTGCTGTTTTGGTATTTTCGGTTTTGCCCCATACCAGGCCATTTCGCCCTCCATCCAGGTTTCCCAAATCTAGGTTCTGTCTTTGTACTTACTGTTGCTGCATTTACTGTTGTGGCTCCATACTGGGCCTTTTCTCCCTCTGTCCAGGTGTCCCAAATCTAGGTGCTGTTTCTGTATCTTCTGTTGTGCACCCATGCTAAGCGTTTGGCCCCTCTATCCAAGCAACTCAAATCTAGCTGTTAGTGAATCTACTGGTGTGCCCCTTAAAGGGTGTTCTCTCCCGCTATCCGGGTATCCCAAATCTAGGTGTTGATATTGTGTTTAGTGATATTGCATTTACTGTTATATCACCATACTAGGCGTTATCCCCCTCTGTCCAGGTGTCACAAATGCAGGTGTTAGGGAATCTACGGCGGTGCCCGCTTACAGGGCGCTTTCTCCCCCTATCCAGGTGTCCCAAGTTCTAGGTGTTTTATTTGTGTTTAATGTTATTGCATTTTCTGTTGTGCCCAGGCTACTGACTGCCTGCTGCTGTAAGATCAGGTCTGATCACCGCTCCTTCAGGTCAGGTATCCCGATCTAGCCTTAACGACTGCAGTGTCATGGAGTTAAGTGCCTTGGCCCAAGAACCTTTCTGACCTAAGCGCTCTCTACCTGCAACTGTGACCTGTACATCTCTCACTTGCTGCACTCTGCCCTCACACAACCATGACTGGCAACCCCAACCAGGCAGGGACTCCACCTCTTCGCCCCCACAACTCGAATCAGTACACACCACACTCGTGCAGAGTACCCCTCCAGCACACAGCCTTTCAACACACGCATCCCAACCTACAAACGAAAGTAACCCTTCAGCCAATCAAAAAGCACCCCACCCGGCCAACGACATTTGGACTTGATCTTCCATTTACGAATCCCTCCTGCATGCCACGTCACCATTCCAACTCCAACCCCTGCACTCAAACCCGCTGGCACTCTGGTCTTTCCTCCTCTCACCTCACCCCCTCCAACTCTCAGAACAGAGCAGCTGTCTTGCGCACCAAACATTGCCTCTCCCCTACCTGGCTCCCTTACACTTCAGAACAACCTCCCCTCACACCCTCTCCCCCAGTCGGACAACAACTGAGAATGACCCGCACCTCCCCAATCCCAATTTCTGCGCAACATCCAACTCTCAAGCCAGAGGAGCCCTCTGGCGCTCCAAACAGCACAACCCTTTTGCCACTATCGCAGCATCAGCACCTCCATGCAGGAACTACCCCAAGACCTGCCCCACCCCTCTCATCCCCTCCACCCCTGCCAAATCGCCCACAACATCCGCACCTCCCACCATAGCAATCAGCCATACATGGGGAGCCCCATGTGGCACCAATTACCTCTACCCAGCCCCGCCACCCATAACCTCCTCTGACCCGCCCCACCCAACATGAGCCCCTCGCCCATGAAAACCCAGAGTCTCCTAATCAGCTTCCCCCCTTGCCCATCACCCAACATAAGCAGTCATCTCCTAGACAGTGAATCCCACTCGCACCACTGCCCACCCCAGACCCTGCAGTTCTCAGCCATACTCCCTCTTCACTTGTGAAGCCCTCACATCCTGCCCCTCATGTGCCCCTCACTCCGCTTCTCAGCACTCCCTCTATCACCAGACCACACGTTTCAACCCCTTTCCCTTCGCTCAGCTTGGCGTGGCTTGCTCTTTCCTGAACCATCGCTTCATCCCCCTTCCCCTCTCTCCCCCACCCTCTCTCACAAACTTCTTGCATCACAACAATCAAAACACAGAGCCAATGACCACCCCTCACCCATGACTCTTCATGCCTTGCCAAGCCTGCATCGGTCCGACCTCCCCGCCATCCCCAGCCCTGTTGCCTTGGCATCCACACTAGATAACCCCCAACAGCCCCTCTTAAAAAATGACCTCTCACCCAATACACCTGAACCGACGACTCCCTCTGGGCATGAACCGCACCCAACAACTTGCCGGACCTCACACACAACTCAAACAGCACTCGCACCCCACCTTTCTACCCCTGATTCCCCCTTTCATCTCATGCAAGCCAGCCACTGCCTGCTCACTCTTCCCACTCCCCTTCCACCTCACCCACTCACCGCCCCCACATAGAATATCTCTGACCACCTCTACCACCATCGCCCCAGTCGGTCTCAGTCACCTCCTCACCACCTTCCACTCAGTCCCGCCGACCTCATCTACCCACTAGCATCAGGAGAACCACGACATCCCATCATCTGACCTGCTTCCTTTTCAATGCCCGCTCCGTGGCCAAAACAGACACAGCATCTTTGACCTCCTATCCACTGACAATCCTGATCTTATCTTCATCACTGTAACATGGTTCTGTGATAATTTCGAACCAGTTGCACATTAAGCCCTCATGTCTACTCGCTCATCTCCCACAACAGACCCTCCAGAGGTTCATCTCATTCAGTGAAACCCAGTTATGCACAGCAAACTGTGAATTGCTTCTAGTCAGACTCTCTGCTGCCCACTCTCTCACAGTTTCCTACTCATATACAGGCCTACTATATATGACAGAATGTTTGCCAACAGTCTCTGCGACTCACTAGCTACTACACTGACCAACCACTCAGCGCTCACACTACTGTGGGATTTTAACATCTGGTTTGATGTGCCCAACAACTCCATGACCCAACCCCTAGTTGACAGTCTAGAGGCACTCAATCTTTCCCTGCATACCACAGGTCCCACCCGCACTTGCGGCCACACCCTCGATGCAATCTTCACCTCCTCTGACCTTGTCTCTGTATCCAGTCCCAAACCCCTCATCTGGACAGACTACGCAGCCATCCCTTTCTCTTTAAGCACTCTGTACCCTCCCCCAATGCCCACACTGCCCCCACACATGACCACAAATGCTGGAACAAGGTCAAGATCCTTCCTGACCTTGCTGAACCCCTGCTATGCACCCTACCAGCACGCCTGGCCACAGATATACCCTTACCGATTTAACCCTTTGACCCCAGGCTTAAAAAATCCTTTCCGCCCATCACTTTTGTGATTATAGTTTGTCTCACTATGGAGAGAGAGAGTATGCCCAGGTGTGGGTCCCTTGCTCACTTTGCCATAGGGAACCAAGCTGCACATCACTGATGAGGCCCACCAAGGCCAAAACATCTCAGGGGTTACTTGTGTTTCAGTGCAGAGGGGACCTGGCCTAACAGCTCAGGCTGGGCTGCTACCATTGGTGGCATTATGTGACTGATTTGCATATGGCTGGATCCCTTTTGCAATGGCGCAGATGGGCTAAAAATGGTGGTGTGGAAGGTTTCCCAGAGCAATGCCAGTGGTTCATATTCATTTAAAACCTTCCCTCCATCACTTATGTGGTTATAGTTTGTCTCACTATGTGAGAGATGGTATGCCCAGACGTGGGTCCCTTGCTCACTGTGACATAGGGAACCAAGCTGCACCTCACTGAGGAGGCCCAACAAGGACAAAAGATGTCTGGGGTTGCTTGTGTTTCCATGCAAAGGGGACCTGGCCTATCAGCTCAGACTGGGATGCTACCATTGGTGGCAATAGGTCACTGATTTGCATATCGCTGGACCCCTTTTGTAATGGCACAGACGGGCTATAAAATGGTGGGGTGGAAGGTGTCCCATATCAATGCCAGTGGTTCAGATTCATTGAAAACCTTCCACCCATCACTTTTGTGGTTAAATAATCATACCCCTCCCGCCCTGCTGTCACCCGCATAGGACCATCCCCCAAATGGTTCACCTGCCCTCCTAAAGGTTTTCAAAAGCCAAAATTACTCCCTCAAACGCAAATGGAATGTATCCAAAACCCCTCACAGCAAATCTATGTTTGCTCTCCATCACCCTAACTACAAATCTGAGATCCGAAAGGCCACAAAAGCCTACTACAATAAAAGAATCCTGAACTGCTGCAGCAGCAGCAAAGAGCTCCACAGGATAATCTCTGCATTTGTGAAGCCTGCATGCACCATTCCCCCGACCACATCCACGCAAAAGCTCTGTCACCCCTTCTCCCAACACTTCCCCAACACAGCACTGGACAGGACCAAACCTTCCATCCTCATGCCCTGCCCAACTCCTGCTTCACAAAATTCCACTGTTACGACCCCGTAATGGCATCTTTCAACTCCTTCAGCCCCCTCTCGAGCAAGGAGTTCCTCAAACTACTGTCCAGCAGCAGACCCTCTGGGTCCCCCTTTAACTCTTGTCCCACCTCTCTCCTCAAAGAAATGTTCTTTTCTACCTGGGCAGGAGAACAAGCAAGGTCCATACTCAACGACTCCCTCACCTCTGGCATCTTCCAAGAACCTTTCAAAGTAGCGCATGTCAAACCACTTCTGAAAAAAAGTCCCTCAATCCCTTCCAGCCAATTAACTACAGGCCCATCTCCAACACCCCATTCCTTGCAAAACTCATCGACCGGTCTGCATATGATATGATATGATATTTTATTTTTATTGCGCTCATAAACAAGTGTTTCAGAGCGCGACCAGGCAAAGGGAGGGGAACAAAAACAAAAACAACGATCTTACTAGGCCCAGTGACATTGAGAATGAGCAAGTGCATGGGAAAGGGAGGAAGGGGGAAAGTGCATGGAAGGGGGGAGAAGTGGAAAGTGCGGAACAGAGGAGCGAAACAGAATAAATAATAAATAAAATAAATAAATAAAGGTGATGAGCAGTGGAAGTGCAGCCAGCAAGTGGCAAGTGCTAGATTGGTCAGATAGACTGTATCTGATAGGTGCATGTGAAGAATGGGAGGGGGACTGTATGGGTAAATATATAGGCCCCAGTGCAGGGGTGGCCCAGAGGCAGTGCAGCAAGGAGCAGGGAGAGCAGGTAACTCGGCCAGAAGGTCAGAGGGTGGCCAGGTGCACAGTGTTGAGAGAGAAGATAGATCAGCAGGGGAGCGGAGGGGTAAAGGCAGAATTGAAGAGGAAGGTCTTTAGGTGCTTCCAGGCTCTCAACTCAACCACATTGCAGAATCCAAAAACCTAGTCGACCTATGCACAATCAGGTTTCTGACCACATTTCTCTTGACTGCTCGCCCGGTGAACACTGGTGTACCCCAAGAAGTCTGCCTCTAAGCTCTCCTTTTCAACCTCTACCTGACCCCACTGCCAGGATCATCTGCACACACAAGCTCACCTTCTATAACTACGCTGACGATACCCAAATTATCATGAGAATTCCCAATACAAGCATCTATCCATGACCCAAGCTAGCAGCTGGCCTCAGAGATATAGGCCTATGGATGACAAGAAACCGCCTCCTTCTGAACCCTGGAAAAACAGAGATCATGGTGTCCAGCAACATAGCTCTACTACTGCAACCATTCCCATGGCCCCCCTCCCTTGGCACTCCCCCGCCTACCTCCAACATTGTCAAAAACCTTGGCTGCACAATAGATTCGGGTCTAACCCTGTCCCACGAGATCAATAATCTATCCAAATTCTGTTACTACCACCTCAGACTCCTGAGATGCATCTTCCATTACCTCACCTACCCCAAAAGACAACTGTCATGTCCAGACTAGACTACGCAAACTCCATTTATCTGGGTGCACCGGCCTACTAACTTAACAAACTCCAAAGAGCACAAAACGCTGCCGCCAGACTCCACCTTGCGCTGGAATTAAGGGATCACATCTCGCCTGCGCTCCACACCCTTCACTGGCTCCTTATTGGAAAAAGAGACACTTTCAAAATCCTATGCATCACCCACTACGTAGTACACAAGGCCGGCCTGACATACCTACAAGAAAAGATTGTGCCCTACCTCTCATCACGCATCCTAAGATCTAGCATGGGCTACCTACTGGTGATTCCTGCCTCCAATTCAGCCAGGATTGGAGGGTCAGCCTTCTCTACCTTGGCACCAACACTGTGGAACTCACTGCCTCCCCACTATCGATACAACCAGGACCACATGGCCCTCCGTAAAGCATTGAAAACCTGGCTTTTCCCCCTAAACATTGAAAGGGATGGCTTAGAACCACCTGAGCACTCCACCAATGGCCAGAAATCTGCCTATATGCCATTACCTCAAAGATAACAGCTGCTGAGCACAGAAGCTGATCAATAATGACACCATCACGGAACTAGGAACAGTCAGGAGCCGAAAGGCAGTTTTAGCGACCAACAGGCTCTACGACATGCAGCTGCTGACTCGCTGCACCTTTGCCTGATTACAAAGGCCACTACTAATTGTATGCTTCATCCTGGCATGCTCATCTCCACCAGACCTGACATATCCCATGCTGTAAGACCAGAAGATATCTGTCTGTATATATCATCCAGGAGACAATAGCTCAGCAACACCCATAACTAAGCCCACCACTATCTTCCCATAAGGAAGGACAGCACTATCCCCCCGGGAGATGCAAACCATGGTCATACTGTTGTATCTGTAGACTCTGCAACACAGCACTCTCAAGTACAATCTGCCCCACTAACAGCAAATGCAACTGTGCCTGCCCTTACCAAACGTACCCATCCAGATATTAATTTGCAAAACCACAATCGCAGGTCTCCCCGGTCATTCAACCACAAGCTGCCCGGTTTCTGTCAACCTGTGTCATGCTCTAGCTACCAAGAATCTACCCACATGCCACTACTGCAGAGCCTGAAAGCACTACTTCAAACATCATGAACAGGCATTATCATGTCACCCACAACATGTATTCAATGGCAGTGTATGCTCAAGTCAGGCAAGCAACAAGACTATGAATGACTTCACCTGAGGCTGCATACCAATGATACTTTACGGCCTCTGTGCACTTTGTTCTCTAACACCCCTGCCTCGATGAAACTAAGTTGTTGCAATATATTTTATATAACCACCATCATGCCAACGAGTTACCCAGCCCCTGCCATAAACCATGACCAGAGACCCAGAAAATTGGCCCTATGACTCCTAAAACAGAGCCTCAGATTCGAGGACCTGCCAACTGAGCGAAGATAATATACCTGCACCATCTGGAGAATCTGACTCCGAAATCCTCTATCACGAACTACCAGGGCTGTCAAGGCATGCACATTGAGCTCCGAAAGTAATCAGAATCAGAGGCCTCCTACCAGTAAGCACAGTGACTCCTCACTCATATCAATATGCTCACTCTCCACTTTACACCAACAAACAATAGAGCACAGCTATACCCCTCGATCAATTTCAGCCTTGCCGCACACATACATACAATACTCCATGAACACCTCAACAGCCTGATAGAATGCAGCTATACCCCACAAAAAAATCAGCCTAGTTGCACACATAAATCTCTTACACAGGTCCACGGCTGCCAGAATGCAGAAGCAGAGGCCATCTTCCTTGCTGCTCACATTCTACTGATCTATCACAATCACTGCACCGCACCTCGTGCTAGAATGCAGTCACTGACGCACCAACCGCACTGGCTGCTCACATACAGAGTGCACCCAAGCATTATAGACTACCCTACTCTCTCCACTGATCTGGACTATGGTCCCCAAGTGCATCCAACCCACAAGCGCTTTAAGATCATACCAATGGTATATAAGGCGCTACACAAATGCACAATAGCAATAACAATCCGCTCACTCCATCAGAGGTTTCTGACTACATCAGCTGCCTGTAATTGTGGTGGTTGGGAGCCACTGCAGGCCATGTGACATCATGATCAGCTTGCCAGGTCACATGTCATGTATGTACAGCCTGTCCCCAAAAGTGTTCTGGGATTCGCAATACTGAGAATCACAAATAAGGCATGGTGAAGGTGGCTTTATTGATGGGTGGGCTGTTTTGGTTCCCTGGTCTCCATTTCTGGACATGGGCACCTCCAATGCAGCCATTAGCCTATTACTTCATTGTGGATTGCAACGTGAAATACATGTGCTGTCCCTCATGGACCTGTGCACATGCTACCCTCAATTCACAAACAGGGTTTCTGCCAATTATATGTGATTTCCCTTCTTTGGCTAGCCGATTGTCCTCAACGTCTGTGCATCCTTTACTTGCCATTCCATTCCCATACACTATGTCCCCTACCTCTTTGTTGTTGTTGCAAGAGTTATACACATTCATTCATTTATTCATCCATTTCCGAGTGTCATTTTTAGCATTGCCCAAGTTTAAATCCATTTTTCTCTCTTGTTTGAGAAGGGAAAGTCGGATTTCAATTTTGTTTCTTCTCTGTCATTCCTGATTACCTGATGATTCTGTTTATCCATTTAAAATTGATTATTTGTGGGTTGAGGGAGCATTGCAGGGGGAAATTCTAACTCCAGTGCTATCTTACCTAAAATCAAAAAGTGCTCCTATTCCCTGGTGTTTTGTAGTGGTGTCAATAGAAGGTTAAACTAAGAGCATTGCTTACATTCCTATTGTTCTTATCACCCCATTGGTGATTGCTGCCCCATATTAAAAATGTTATGATTTCTTTTAATTTTCAAATAAATAAATAAATATTATATTGTATTAACCAGCTGGTTCATGGTCCATTGTGACCCGGGGTATTTGGAAAGGGGATGCGATATGAGTGGTGTATCATCTCAATATAGAATCTAATCTATCACTCATAAGCTTTTCAATTGCGCGCTGCATACTGGGCTGAGACTAAGGTTTGCGTCGCCTGATTGAAATCCTTAACACATTTTGGGGCTCGAGTCCGGGGATTGAGTTTGGTTGCCACCCGTGACAGTCTAACACAGCAGACTAACCTGCAGGGGAGTAATACGTTGTGTGGTGTGAATACTGTGTTACACTGTACAAGCGCCCCCCCAAAACAAATACTCTAAGTACCAGGCCTGTCTATAAAAGTACAATTAAATCAACCCTGAAATAATTAATAAAGAAAGAACATTGCCAAGATGGCTGTTCCAGTAGAAATCAGTATGGCTAGGTAGCACCTTCTGCACAAGATTTTTGTCAGGGGTGAATGGCCAGAACAGGATGAAAATGTCTGGCTGCAGGAAATCACACAACAGGTCACTGCCAAAAAGCTGGATACATGGCAGGACAATGTCATATTACACCAAGCTCTGAGCAAATTATACATGGCCCCAAAAATTAAAGAGGAGCAAATGAGAATTGCCAGAATAGCAACCTATCTATATCTCCAAATGGGAGTTATACGGGAAAAGCATGTTGAAAGCACAGTTCTGGCACAGAATCAAATTGAATTATTAGATAAAACCCAGAATGATCTAGATTCAGCAGAACAAAATTACGGAAGAGCCAAGAATTGGAGGCAGAATCTAGAGATTATGTCACAAAATTAAAGAGGAATTGGCTCTCCTACAGCACAAGAATGCAGATGAAGACACCCAATTACAGGCATTGAAAGCGGAGTGTAAGGAAAGGGTTGACTCTCTGCAAGAGAGTCAACACAAGCTGGCGCAACCATTACATTATAATAGGGCCTGCGCAGAGCAGATAGTTACTCTACAAAATCAGATAGATTAACTGAAAGAGGAAAATAATAAGTTAATCTTGAGAGACCTCCACTCTTGAGCAGAATTTGATCAGGAGCGCCAGAAATCCAATATTATCAAAAAACAAAGGGATGACCTGGCGGAGCAGAGGGGCACCCTAAATCAAGAGAAAGATGCCCTAGGCCAGGAAATAAGTGAGTAAAAAAACCGAGTTACAGTAAAAGTAAGAAAGTAAGTTGGCCCTCCAGGAGCTAAATGAACTAAGAATAGAGCATGGGAAGCTACTGAGGCATGCCAGACGGGTAGAGCGTGCTCTGGAAGAGAACACCCAGACCAAAGATGCCAAAACTCAGGAAGTGAATCTCCTGCAGCAGAAATTGTCCCAGTATTCCCAGACCATACAGGAAGCACAGAGAGACAATGAGGCTCTCTGTGTAAAGAATGATGGGCTGCACCAGCAAGTGGCAGCGCAAGAGTGGATCATTGAGACCAGTAAGGCCTTGATAGATGAACAAAAGGCTCAGATCTTTGTTTTTTACCAAGAAATAGGGGCTGAAAAAGAAAATCTAGCAAGGGTGGAGAAAGAGGGTGCAAGACTAAATCCTAATTGGAGGGGTGCTGTCATGATTCCTGCCCCTCATGTCCCCAGCCCTCCAAGATGTCAGGTTGGAGCCAGGCCACAGTCACCTACATGGCCCTCAAGGGCCTTTCCATCCCTCCAAAGACCCACTTGGAGTCAGACTTGGCACTTGTGGCACCAGACTCACTCACTCCCATAGGATAACATTGGGGATTGGACTTGTAGTGTATTGATGGGGACAAGATGGATGCCCCCACATAGTTCGGTTCCCAGAACTGCATGTGCAGTCTAGTCTTTTGGGTGTGGTTCAGCCCAGAGACACCTGTGATACCCAGAGACTATTTAAGCCATGCCCAGGCTGAGAAACATGCTTTGAGTTTTCTGCACCTGCAGCGTGACACTCACTGTGTTCGGATCGGTCTCCACTAGGCCTACATCTTTCTTCTGCGCTCAGCTCCTGCAAGAACAAGAACACCGTTAGGAACAGCCTTACCTTGCGGCACTTCTGCCCATCATTCATCGCTCCTTCTGTTCTGCGGGCATCTTCGCCGGTGTCATTCCCATCTCGGCACGCCGCTTCCTAAGGAAAAGGGAAAAGAACAGAAAAAAGGCATTAGTAAGCATTCAGCAAATCTTCGCTTATTTTTTAAAGACTGTACAAGCTTCAAACGCTTACCTGAATCCCAGCCGCTCTGGGGGAACTCTGTCTCCGGAACTTCTTATCCATCTGCAAGAGGAAAAAGACACTCCAGGTTAGCATGGAAACATCTAGAGGCGCCGCATACCACGCTTACTCACCGCATTTCTTCTTCATAACCGGCATCCACGCTGAAAACATTGCGGCACCTAAAAGACACAGATAAAGAACTCAGTTCAATACAAGTACGAAAGGGTCACATCGCGCTCTCACTCACCTTCAGCGCTACTCATCTCTGCAGCACGTCGCCATCCCCGGACGCCGGCCATCATCTAAGGAAGGAAAGGAATGAAGTTAGAGAACTGTTCAAAAGACTCATTATACTTACCTGTCGGACTCTTGCCAGTGAAGTAACTAGGCAGCAATGAGCCCGCATCAATCAACGCGCCCCTGCGCTGAAAGCAGGATGGAGAGCACACTTTTCAAGAAAAAAAGGTGAGCTGTGGATCAAAGGGAGGGGTTGGATCCCGCCGAAGAAGGGGGGTTCAAGCACATAGAGACAATAGGAAGTTAAACTCTACCAATCCTGTGTTTCAGGCCCAGTCTCCAGTCGAGAAGACTCCAGGGAAGGGTTTGAGGTCGTAAGAGGTCAGAACAGGCTGAGTGACGTCCCTGTGGATACCAGGCGAGCATTACAGAACACAAAGCATCACATCAAAATCCACCTGGGCGTCATGGAAACGTCAGAAACCGACCAGTTAGCCCACATGTTGGGGCAGCAACATTCCGAAGTACATGCAGCCAGGCAGGAGACCAACACCCTGAGGAGAGAGCTGATAGTAGCCAAAGAACGCACTGATGATTTAAGCCGGTAACTTCTCCAGTCACAAGCAGAGCATGCACCATTGCCGGGAAGCGTGCCCTTGATGCCAGCACCATCAGCCAATCCCGTTCAGATAACCCTTCCTGGGGCAGTTCCCTTGGCCTCACCTGAAGGATTTACGGGGGATCCCAAGAGGTGTGCAACGTTCATGAACCAGTGCTGCCTGCACTTCCTTTGTAGACCAGGGGCCTTTACGAATGACCAATCACGGGTCGCTTTTGTGCTAGCCTACCTGAGTGGTAGCGCCGCGGACTGGTCTGTAACTTTTGTGGCCCAAGACGATCTTTTGCTGCATGACTTCAGGGGCTTTCAGCAGGAGATGGAAAAGCTGTTTGCCCGTCGAACTCATGGGCAGGCATTAGACCACAAACTTCTTTCCCTACGCCAAGGGAATCAAGACCTATTAACATACATAGCCACGTTCAATAGACTCGTAGTTGAAGCAGAATGGCCAGGGGAGAAGAGAACCACGTAATTTCATTGGGGGTTGCGGGGAAAGCTCAAGGATGTTCTCGCACAAGTAGTGAACCCCCCGAAAGACTGCTCAGAATTCATTGACCTTGTTGTTCAACTGGATCATAGGTTGCAGGACCAAAGAGCAGATCGAACCAGACCGGACCCTCGCCCTATGTATGTACGTTCAAAGGACAATATTGCCCGCACAACGGAAGGTTCAGGAGAACCAATGCAAATTGGGGGGGCCAGATCCCCCTTGACTAAAGCTGAAAGGGATAAAAGGAGACAGTAGCAGTTATGTCTGTACTGTGGAGGGTCAGGTCATTCCCTTAAAGAGTGCCCTGTGAAGCCACCGAGGAGGACGGTAGGGGCCACGGACAAGGAAGATACCATCAAGGAATCGGAAAACTCCCCAGCCCGGCAAGTGTAGGGGTCCAATTTGTCGAGCGAAGAAAGTGAACTACAGAACTCCCATTTTGCACTATCTGTGGTCTTGATCAATCACCAACAACCATCACGGATGCACGCAGTAAGAGCGTACATTGACAGTGGAGCCGTTGGGAATTACATCGACCAGGATCTTGCGGCAAAGATGGGGCTTCCGTTACGCCCTAAATCAACCACCGACACTGTTACCACTGTCGACGGCACGGAAATAGCTTCTGGTCCAGTATCCCAATGCACTGCAGCTTTAACCCTTCTGTGCCAGGATGGACACCAAGAATCTATCGTTTTCGACCTCATTAAGGCACCACAGTTCCGGTTGATTTTGGGAATGCCATGGTTGGTAGCTCACAATCCTCAAATCGATTGGCGAGCAAAAGAATTGGCCTTTCCCGAGACTTGCGCCCACACATGTTATCGCCAAGAGAAACAACCAATAGACACCAGAACCTCCACGCTTGTGACTGTGGCAATCGGCACTCTACCAAGTGAATACCAGGACTTTCAAGATGTCTTTCAGAAAGAACAGGCTAATACCCTGCCACCGCATAGACCATACGATTGCCAAATCGACCTGATACCCGGCGCCCAAATCCCTTGTGGGCAAATTTACGCACTCACGGAACCAGAAAACCAGCACCCGAAGGCCTATCTTGACCAATACCTGGCCAACGGGTTCATCTGTCCCTCAAAGTCTCCAGCAGCCAGCCCTCTATTCTTCGTACTGAAAAAGGAGGGGGACTTGAGAACATGCATCGACTATCGCGCACTGAACCAGATTACCTTAAAAAACCGCTACCCCCTGCCACTGATCCCTGAATTGCTTGATCAAGTCAAAGATGCCCAAATCTACACAAAACTAGACCTGAGGGGGGCATATCACCTTGTTCGCGTAAAACAGGGGGACGAATGGAAAACCGCTTTTCTCACCAAATACGGCTTGTACGAATGCCCTTTGGCCTTTGCAACGCACCTGCAGCATTTCAATACTTCATGAACGATGTCCTACGGGAATTGATTGATATCTGTGCTCTAGTGTACATCGATGCTATTCTAGTATATTCCGCATCAAAGCAGGACCACGTTAAACACGTCCGATCCGTATTGGAGAAACTCCGTCAACACCAGCTCTACGCCAAGCTCCAAAAGTGCTCATTCCACATCTCCGAGGTGGAATTCCTGGGCTTTATTCTCAGCCCGAATGGAATCCGAATGGATGTACACAAGGTAGATGCTATCCTGAAATGGCCATCCCCAAATTCATTCAAGGGGGTTAAAAGTATGCTGGGTTTTGCAAACTTCTACCACTGGTTCATCCCTGGATTTTCGCAAATCGTGCATCCCATCACGTCATTGCTAAGGAAAAGCAACAAAAAGTTCCAGTGGACAACAGAAGCTGAGGAAGCTTTCCAGGAACTCAAAGCAAGATTCACATCTGCCCCAATCTTACGCCACCCTCTCCCTGATCTCCCATAACTGGTGGAAACGGATGCCTCAAGCATGGCTATGGGAGCCGTCCTTTCACGAAAGGACCCCGAAATGGGGCAGTTACATCCTGTTGCCTTCTGGTCGCGTAAATTCACACCCCCTGAACTCAATTACGCTATCACAGACAAAGAACTCCTGGCCATTAAGTCAGCCTTTAAGGTATGGCGGCACTACCTCTTGGGGGCCAGACACA
The DNA here is from genome assembly GCF_040938575.1 of Ambystoma mexicanum. Classification (NCBI taxonomy): domain Eukaryota; kingdom Metazoa; phylum Chordata; class Amphibia; order Caudata; family Ambystomatidae; genus Ambystoma; species Ambystoma mexicanum. The sequence goes on from NC_090924.1 coordinate 585,136,251, forward strand.
CAATCACCGTAATAACTGACCATCGGAACCTCCAGTACCTAAAAACGGCAAAGGCCCAATCCTCACGACAACTACGTTGGGCTCTTTTTTTTGCTGAATATGACTACGTGATTACATTTCGACCTGGGGTGAAAAACGGGAAGGCCGATGCCCTTTCCTGTATGGGGGTGGAAGAGCAAGGGTGTCAGACCCCTGACCCAATAGCAATCATCCCGAGTGACAAACTCCTAGGAATCACAGCAACCATAACTCAAAAAGAATTACATGAAGAAATCCAAAACCTGATGAGTCCGGAGCAATTACAAGCGTGGAGTGCACAAGGAGAACATTACATGATAAAAGATCAGTAGCCCTACTTCAGGAATCATTTATTCTTACCAAACCAAGAACTACGAGAACAAGTCATGTCCGGTTATCATGATTCCTTGATCGAGGGCCACCCCGAAATCGCTAAAACCCTAGCCAAGGTAAAACGAAATTATTGGTGGCCCACGTGGGGTAAAGACATTATCCAATTCATCCTATCTTGTGGAGTGTGTGCTCAAAACAAGTCATCCAAGCAGAAACCGGCTGGGCTATTACAACCATCGGAAATCCCACCAGCACCCTGGCACACGTTGTCCCTCGATTTTATTACTGACTTACCACCCAGTCAAGGGTTTAACACTATTCTTGTTGTTGTGGACCTATTTTCAAAAATGGCACATTTCATTCCTCTTAAGGGGCTCCCAAATGCTTCCACTCTGGCGAATGTATTTCTTGAAGGCATCGTACAGCTCCATGGGTTTCCTTCAGTTTTGGTCTCAAACCGAGGTTCTCAATTCGTATCTAACTTCTGGAGAAAATGCTGGTCTATGGCCCAGATCGACATCCAGGTATCCACCACTCACCATCCCCAAACGGATGGTCAAACTGAGAGGACAAATCAGACGCTCGAGCAGTATCTGCGTTGCATGTTACACCAAGCTGAAGGAAGCTGGTTCAACCTATTATGGATAGCTGAATATGCTTATAATAATTCCCTACACACCAGCACTGGGCAGACACCCTTTTATAGCATGTATGGCAGGCACCCATGTACTTCTGAGTTGGACGTTCCTACAATCCTGGTAATGCCAGCAGTCAAAACCTTGCACACGACCATTTCTCAAACCTTTAAAAGGGCAGCTGAACACCTACTTCAAGCTAAGAATCGCCAAAAGAAGTTTGCTGATCAATACCGAGCAAAGGCCCCCAACTACCAAGTGGGAGACAAAGTCTGGCTGGCGTCTAAACACTTGTCAATTAAAGGAACCCGAACTTTCCGTCCAAGATACCTGGGTCCATTCACTGTCACCTCCGTGATAAATCCTGTGGCGGTCAGACTAGCTTTGCCGTCAAACATGCAGATTCATCTTGTGTTCCACGTGTCTCTCCTTAAACCTGTTCAACCTGGGACCCGGGTAGCAACGCCACCGCAGCCAGTAGTAGTAGTCGCCGGGGAGCCAGAATTCGAAGTCAAGGACATCCTGGATTCAAAGTACGTCATATCCAAATTATACTACCTAGTAGACTGGAAGGGGCATGGTCCACAAGACAGGACGTGGGAGCCTTGTGAGTACATCATGCACCTCGCTTGCTTAAACGATTTCATCAAAACCATCCAAACAAACCAGGACCAGACAGAAGAGCCACCTTGAGAGGGGCCTTGGGGGGTAGTGCTTTCATGATTCCTGCACCTCATGTCCCCAGCCCTCAAAGATGTCAGGCTGGAGCCAGGCCACGATCACCTACATGGTCCTCAAGGGCCTCTCCATCCCTCCAAAGACCCACTTGGAGTCAGACTTGGCGCTTGTGGCACCAGACTCACTCACTCCCATAGGATAACATTGGGGATTGGACTTTTAGTGCATTGATGGGGACAAGATGGATGCCCCCACATAGTTCGGTTCCCAGAACTGCATGTGCAGTCTAGTCTTTTGGGTGTGGTTCAGCCCAGAGACACCTGGGATACCCAGAGACTATTTAAGCCACGCCCAGGCTGAGAAACATGCTTTGTGTTTTCTGCACCTGCAGCGTGACGCTCACCGTGTTCGGATCGGTCTCCAGAAGGCATACATCTTTCTTCTGCGCTCAGCTCCTACAAGAACAAGAACACCGTTAGGAACAGCCTTACCTTGCGGTGCTTCTGCCCATCATTCATCGCTCCTTCTGTTCTGTGGGCATCTTCGGCGGTGTCATTCCCATCCCGGCACGCCGCTTCCTAAGGAAAAGGGAAAAGAACAGAAAAAAGGCATTAGTAAGCATTCAACAAATCTTCGCTTATTTTTTAAAGACTGTACGATCTTCAAACGCTTACCTGAATCCCAGCCGCTCTGGGGGCACTCTGTCTCCGGACCTTCTCATCCATCTGCAAGAGGCAAAAGACACTCCAGGTTAGCGTGGAAACATCTAGAGGCGCTGCAAATAACGCGCTTACTCACCGCATTTCATCTTCATAACCGGCATCCACGCTGAAAACGTCGCGGCACCTAAAAGACACAGAAAAAGAACTCAGTTCAATACAAGTACGAACGGGTCGCATCGCGCTCTCACTCACCTTCAGCGCTACTCATCTCAGCAGGACATCGCCATCCCCGGACGCCAGCCATCATCTAAGGAAGTAAAGGAACGAAGTTAGAGAACTGTTCGAAAGACTCATTATACTTACCTGTCGGACTCTTGCCAGTGAAGTAACTAGCCAGCAACGAGCCCGCATCAATCAACGCGCCCCTGCGCTGAAAGCAGGATGGAGAGCACACTTTCCAATAAAAGGTGATCTGTGGATCAAAGGGAGGGGTTAGACCCCGGGGAAGAAGGGGTTCAAGCACACAGAGACAATAGGGAGTTCAACTCTACCAATCCTGTGTTTCAGGCCCAGTCCCCAGTCGAGTAGGCTCCAGGGAAGGGTTTGAGGTCATAAGAGGTCAGAACAGGCTGAGTGACGTCCCTGTGGATACCAGGTGAGCGTTACAGACCCTGAACAGGTAGAGAGGGACAGGGGAGCCCCTGATTGTAATATCAGGACCTCTGTACTCAGGGACTCAAACCCGTTCAATACCATGAACCCTGCCAACTTCATGTCTACTGGCTCACATGAGCCGGAAGCCATGGGGCTGGCAGAGTTCAATAGGTTCGGTAAAATGGGACTGACAGATCAGCGCCCCCCAGAAATTGATGGGCGGGCGTCCCTGTACAGATACCCAAATGTTAGGGCTGATATCTCTGACAAGGAAGACTCCTATGTGGGGAGGGTCGGGGAATTAGATCCACTAAAATACTCCATTCCAGGGGACCAGTTGGTTAAATTTGATGGGGAACTAAAGGAAATAAGGCCCAAAAAGAGCATCCTGAAGAGCTCTACCCAGTTAGGTAGTGGGGGGGGTGATACTCTGCCAACCCTGGGAGCAGGGGAGAGTCAGAAGACTCTTCTGAGCACCACAGGAGTAGGGAAACTAGGCCCCAACATTCTGTGAGCCCTTCTCAAGCTTGCAGAATCCGGGAGTGCCTAGAGGATCAAGAAGGGACCTCCAGTAGCAGCGCCTCTGAGGGCGAGTGGACTCGGTGTTACGCTCACCTGGTCTCTGTGGAGGCATTGGGGCACGGTTGCAGCCCTCCATAAACTTGAATCACCCCCTTCAGGCCTCTACCTCAGTAGAAAAGCTGTGAGCAGTGGTACGTGGTGATACTGCTCCTTCGTGGAGATAAGAGTGTGCGAGTGTGCCAATCTGTGATTGTTGTACCTCTCAAACACTTCACCCCAAAGTACGGTTTCTGTGAGCATGCGTCGACCCATAAAGCTCACCTGTGAATTATGGAAGATAAGATCTCCGTCCTGCTACTTCTGACAGGGGCACGTTGAATGGGATCTAGTTCCTTCACTGATCCCTGATAAGTATTAGTCCAGTCCAGCTGCGACTTTGCTTCTCCTTATGATTGGTAAGTCTTTCTTGAGCTCTTGTGATGCTGTTCGTTCTGTTTAATGTCTTTATATGTTGCTCCTATTTATGCCCGTAATAATGTCTCTCTTCTGTTTTCTTCCCTTAGATGGAAATGCGGCCTCAATGCAGCTGTGAGACGCAAGACGCGGCCCGACAAAAGATGGATGCTAGCGCAATGTTCAACAGCAGGTAAGTGATGGTTTAAGGAAAGCGCAAAGTATGGCGAAGCACAACCTTTCAATGTCTGACCTTGTCTTCTGTTTTTCCTTGCAGGCGCTGCTGTTGACGATGGAGCGTGTCGTGCTGCGGTGCCAAGATGAAGATATCGGCGTTCCGGAAAGTGTAAAGATGAATACTTGGTTCGTCGAAGAGATGTACAGGTAAGAACAGCGTCCCCCTGTTGGTAAGTATGCTGGTAGGAAGCAGGATGTCCAGGAAGCAGGATCTTCAAAGGTAAGTCTGACCTCAGGCGACGGTGAGCGTTACGCTGCTTGCAAGTGCAGAATAACGCGAAGCGTCTGTCTTGAGGATCGAGGCAGCTTATATAGCTGAGATCGTGGGCACGCCCATTAGGGCCGCCTTACCAGCCACACCCTGCCACTCCTAGAGAGTGAGCATGTGCGAAGGCAATCCATTAGCAGCCACACCCAAGAACACACTTGGGGCTGCTTAATGGATGGAATGTTCAAGGTTAATGCATCCTGCTCAATGGATGGAATGTTCTAGGTTAATGCATCTGAAGTGATATGTCCATAATAAAAGCTTTTTGGTGATAAATGGATGTTCTTGTTTACTTTTGTTCATGAGCCTGGTGCCAAAGGCGCCAGGACAGTGTCCACCCAGGTCTCCTGTGCATGCAACCCCTGCCTGCCTGTGTCCCTGACTTCATGAGCATGACACTCGGGTGACTAAAACAAAGAAGGCAAACAAACTTAAGAGAGCTTAGAACAAAGATCCCATTAGGCAGATTAAGGCCATTGGGAGTGTCATAACTCCATATCATAAAAATGTGAAGTATTCCACTTGGGAACACTTATGAGCACTTATGAACACTTATGAGCAACTGATGGATAGCCAGAATTGTATAGAATATGTAAAATGGACCTTCTCCCCTGAACACTCCAGTTTCTTTGTGGGACTGGAGGACCAGAACCACTCCAGATGGTCCACATACAGGGTGGCCATCTTGAAACATTTTTCTGCTCACAGAAACCCCAAAGAGATTACAATCTGCAGTGCGGGGAAGATCAGGCCCCACAAGAATGTGTGCAGTAGCTCATCCGTGCCTTTGCACAGACCACCAGGAGGGTGCGCACAGATAGTCGGGAGCTCATCACCACCTTCTTCCATGCCCTCCCAAAATATAAAATGAACCAGCTGGAGAGGAATTCTCATGAGAAAAGATGGCTGGACTGGGTCATAGAGCAGGTGACCCGCATTTATGAGGTCCAAAAACCTGCAGATAACAAAAATCTGTTACGCTCACCTGATATCCCTGGGGGCGTCTCGAAGGCTCTGAGATCTGGAACCCTGGATGCGTAGTTGCCCAGTGCTGAATAATGAATCTGCAATTACAGAAGGGAGGATTTGTGATAACTGTCTCTAATGGGTGAATATCCCACCTCCCTCTGACCGATTCCCTTCCCACTGGGTTCTTTTCTCACCTTAGTTATTTGTAGGGTGAGCTATCCGTCCTGCGGTTCTTGTGCAGGGGCACTTGACATTTGTTGGCGAGCTGCCCGAGTTGCTTCACTGGTGCAGTATGCCTTCCTTGGGCCCAGGCCTGCTGTGACCCTGGTGGTAGGCAGGTAGGTTTGTTAATTCTAAGTCTTTGTTCTGTTTATGGTGGGAATTCGTTAATGTCTTTATCTCCTTCTTTTCAGGTGCAAAGGTCTTGATGCTGGCGTGCCGGTTGGAGAGGCATGTTTCTAAGTAAGAGAAAGCGCCTTTATTGTCTTTGAAAGTTAACCTGTGTTTTCTTCTTCTTCTCCTCACAGGCCGCTGTGGTGCTGCGAGTGGATGAGAGTGTGATGAAAAACAGGCCCCGGAATCCGTTAAAGTAAGTACAGCGCTGTGCGGTTGTTTAATATTGAAAGCAAACCTGAATATGTCTCTTTTCCTTTGCAGATGTTGCTGTGGTGCTCCGGATGGGAGCGTGGCGTAGCGCGATGGAATTCAAGTAAGACTTTGGAATTCGATGTTTTGGAAACGCGCGTTCTAATATTATTTTTCCCTTTCTCGTTATTGCAGGTCGCAATGTTCGAACAGCAGCTGTGGTAGCGGTTCGCCGGAAGTCCTTAAGCTAGTACTCACAGGTGAGTGATGTTTCTTCTCTCAGTTTCCACAGATTGCAGCCCAATTGAGAAGCTGAGTGCTGGATGGTGTTTTCTCAGGTAAGACAAAATAATCTTGTTCTTGTTCTTGCAGGATTACAGGAAGATGCTGAAGACCAGGAGCTGGACACGGTGAGCGTCACGCTGCTGGCTGCAGAATACCACAAAGCGTGTTCTGCAGTCAGGGTGTGGTTTATATAGCCCAGGTAAAGTAGTACGAGGGAAAGTAGTTCCAGGCCTGCCACACCCAAAACACTAGACCTCATGGCTTGGTTCTTAGAACTAGACTGTGTGGGTGCTTGCATGTTGGATTTAAAGGCCCATGTACATAAATGGGACCTAGTTTGAACAGCCCTTCCTTCCTACATATGAGCCTCGTGCCAAAGGCGCCAGGACTGGCTCCAGGAGCCCTTTTGCAGTGGTTTTAAGGCCCTCAGGGTTCTGGTGGGAGCCTGCTTGTGGCACAACTTGTGCCCCTCACAGTGGTCATAAAGGACTCCCCCCCAAGGCCCCTCTCATGGTATTTTTCCTGTCCGGTCTGGGTTTGGTGGGGTTTCCAGGTGAAACCGCTTAATCAGACGTGGTGCGTGATAATGTTCACTCGGTTCCCAAGTTCTCTCTTGAGGCCCGTACCCTTTCCAGTCCACTAAATAATATAGCTTAGATCTGGTACGTGTTGAATCCAGGATGTTTTTAACTTCAAATTCAGGCTCTCCATCAACTAGCACATGTTTTGGTGGTGTTAAGACTTGGGTTCCTGGTTGTACAGGTTTTACAAGTGACACATGGAACTCCAGATGAATTTGCATGCTTGGTGGTAAGGCTAACTTGACGACCACCAGATTTATCACCGATTCGATGGTATTTGGTCCTAGATATCTTGGACTAAAGGTGCGGGTACCTTTTCTGGGCACATGTTTTGATGCCAACCAGACTTCATCTCCAACTTGGTAATCAGAAGCTTTCTTTCGATGCCGGTCCGAGAATTTTTTTTGTCTGTCTTCGGCTTGCAGTAAATGTTCATTTGCCTTTTTGAAGGCTTGGGTTATGCTTGTGTGTAGGGTCTTTACCGCTGGCATTTCCAAGGTCATGGGGGAGTCTAGTTCACAGGTACGTGGATGTCTTCCGTATATTGTGTAGAACGGGCTTTGTCCCGTGCTGGTGTGTATGGAGTTATTGTATGCGTATTCTGCTATCCATAACACATTTTTTAAATTCTCTTCCACTTGATGCAGCATGCAATGTAGATACTGTTCTAATGTCTGGTTTGTTTTTTCTGTTTGTCCATCCGTTTGGGGGTGATGGCTAGTGGATAATCGAACATCGATTTGTGCCATGGTACAACATTTCCTCCAGAAGTTGGATACAAATTGGCTTCCATGATCTGAGATTGGGACTGAGGGGAAACCATGCAGTTTTATAATCTGTTCAAGAAATGCTTTTGCCAGACCAGTAGCGTTAGGAAGTCCTTTGAATGGAATTAAATGTGCCATTTTAGAGAACAGGTCTACAACCACCAGAATGGTATTAAAACCTTGACAGGGAGGTAAGCCCGTAATAAAATCAAGAGAAAGAGTATGCCAGGGAGCCGGTGGAATATCCAGTGGTTGTAGGAGGCCAGCTAGTTTCTGTTTTTGTGATTTATTCTGTGCGCATATCCCACAGTATAGAACGAATCGAGCAATGTCCTTACGCCAGGTTGGCCACCAATAATTCTGCTTAACCTTGGCTAGAGTCTTAGCAATTCCGGGATGGTCTTCGATCAGGGAATCGTGATAACCAGACATGACCAAATCTTGCAGATCTTTACTTGGAAGATATAGTCATTCCCTGAAGTAGGGTAATCCATCCAGAACCGTGTGATGTTCATTTTGGGAATTCCATTTCTGTAAGATCTTGGGGTTCATTAAGGTTTGCATCTTATCTTGAAGTTCACTCAGAGTCAATGAGGTGGTGAGTCCCAGTAGTTTATCACTTGGGATGATGGCAACAGGGTTCATGGTACTGTTAGTTTTCTCTTCAACACCCATACGAGACAAGGCATCAGCCTTCCCATTCTGAACTCCCGGTCGGTATGTTATTACGTAATCGTATTCTGCAAAGAATAGAGCCCACCGCAACTGTTGTGACGATTGGGTTTTTGCTGACTTTAGGTATTGAAGGTTTCGGTGATCTGTGATTACTGTGATGGTATGTCTGGCACCTAATAGATTGTCACGGTGCTTGCCCCCAGACATCAGGAGCAGCCTGCCCCAGGTACTAGCACCTATGGGGAACTTTAAGACCCCAAAGGGTTGCCTCAAGACTTCCTGGACTCTGTCCTGGCGCCGTTGGTGCCAGGCTCATAATATTCTTTCAAGTAAGGCAGGTTGCAGAGGAAGAGGAATCACATTCAGCCCAGTCTGCGGCATGCTGGAGGGACTACTTTACCTGGGACTACTTGTGCAGGGTGTGGTTGACGGGACTACTTCACTTGGGCTACTTGTATGAGGCTATATAAACCACACCCTAAGGACAGAACACGCTTTGCGTTATTCTGCACTCCTGCAGCGTAACGCTCACCGTGTCTGCTAGCTTCAGTCAACCCAGTCTTCAGCCACACCCGTCCTGAGATCCACGAACCATTACCTGTGGAGAAAGAAAGGAGGAGAGAGAGTAAACAATAACAAAGACAGCAGTTAAGTTCTTACCTGACGCTCCATCTTCAGTCGCTCCGGAGCCGCCGCACCTGCCGAACAGTAAAGAAACATCAGGTTAGCTGCGCAGAGGAAAAAGGCCAAGTTAAAGACATTTCAATATTACGCCAGTGCTAATACTCACCCGAGGCTGCACACTCTTGCGATCCATCGAGACACCTTCATGCGATCGCCGCTCCGGAGTCACTGCACCTGCAGAACAGAAAAGGAACAGCAGGTTAGTCGCGCAGAGGGACAAGTACCGTATTTTAGACATTGTCACTTTGCGTTAGCATTAAAACTCACCTCTGGAATTCTGCTTAACATTGTGGAGAGGAGGCACTCTTCATTGGGCACATCGAAACCACATCTGCAAAGAAACAAGCACAGTAGTGAGGATTTGACAACTTGAACTCTAAGCAAACTATACCAAGAAACTATTGGCATAAAGACTTACCGACAGAGTCACAGTTGTTCAAGACTCTGCAGCAGCCCGCAGGATCAGTGATGTAACTAGATCCTATGAACAGCAACACACCTCTGCAAGCGCTTTCAATGGACGGAAGAAGCGGAAAAAAGGCCTTCCAAGACCTGAAAAAGAAATTCACTTCAGCCCCAGTCCTAAAACATCCTCGACCAGGTCTCCCGTGCGTGGTAGAAACTGATGCTTCCAGTCTGGCAATGGGGGCGGTCCTTTCTCAAAAAGATCCCGAGTCAGGTCAACTTCACCCGGTGGCCTTTTGGTCACGAAAGCTCACAGCACCTGAACTGAATTACGCCGTAACAGACAAGGAACTTCTAGCCATCAAGGCAGCATTTAAGGCTTGGCGGCATTATCTCCTGGGAGCCTGACACACCATTACAGTGATCACAGATCATCGTAACCTACAATACCTAAAGACGGCCAAGGCCCAGTCCTCTCGCCAACTCTGATGGGCATTGTTTTTTGCTGAATACAATTGTGTGATTACATACCGACCTGGTTGCCGAAACGGAAAAGCGGATGCTCTGTCCCGCATAGGGATGGAAGAAGCATACTCAAGTCCAGACCCAGTGGACATAATCCCTGGGGGAAGGATCCTGGGGATTACTACATCGCTGACCCTGGATGACATCCACAAGGAAATGTTGCATCTCCTCGACACCAAGGCTTTACAAGATTGGTTGACAAAAAGCAAATACCATTCAGTCAGAGCTCATTTGCCTTATTTTCAAGGGCGCCTTTATTTACCTAGTAAGGAACTTCAGGAAAAAGTAATCTCTAATTACCATGAATCGTTGGTAGAAGGTCATCCTGGAATTGCAAAAACTGAAGCCAAGGTCAAGAGACATTTCTGGTGGCCAACATGGCGTAAAGACATCAAGCAATGTGTGCTATCATGCAGCATTTGTGCACAAAACAAAGCCCAGAAAAAGAAACCATCGGGTCTACTACAACCTCTGGACGTTCCACCTACACCCTGGCATACACTGTCTCTTGATTTTATCACTGATCTTCCCCCTTGTAATGGATTTAACAGCATTTTAGTGGTGGTAGACTTGTTTTCCAAAATTGCCCACTTCATTCCTCTAAAGGTTTACCCTCAGCTTCGATTCTGGCGAAGGAGTTCCTAGAACAGATTGTCCGGATACACGGATTCCCCTCCGTTCTAGTTTCAGATCGGGGCAGTCAGTTTATCTCACAGTTTTGGAGAAAATGTTGCAAGTTAGCCCAAATCGATGTAAGACTTTCCACCAGTCACCATCCTCAAACGGTTGGTCAAACCGCGAGAACCAACCATACACTGGAACAGTACCTGAGATGCATGTTACACCAAACAGAAAGCAGCTGGAAGGACATTTTATGGATAACCGAGTATGCTTATAACAACTCCTTACACTCCAGCACTGGGCAGAGTCGGTTCTATACAATATATGGGATGCATCCACGAACCTCTGAGCTCGACCCACCTTAACATTTGGAAATGCCAGCCGTAAGTAGTTTGCACACTACCATTACACAAGCCTTCAAGAGAGCGACAGAACATTTAAGCCAAGCTAAGGAAAAATGCAAGAGATCCGCAGATCAACATAGGAGTGAAGCTCCAAAGTACCAGGTCGAGGATGAGGTCTGGCTAGCCTCGAAACACAAATCAATAAAAGGGACCCATACATTTAATCCCAGATATTTGGGACCATACACCATTAAGGCCATCATTAATCCAGTGGCGGTAAAATTGGAGTTACCTCTGAATATGCGAGTCCATCCCGTGTTTCACGTCTCTCTTTTGAAACCAGTGCAACCTGGAACTCGGGTAACGAAACCACCAAAACCAATCTTGGTAGACGGTGAACCAGAATTCCAGGTTAAAGATGTTCTGGACTCCAAACTTGTCAAATCGAAACTATTCTATCTAATTGACTGGAAAGGCTACGGACCACAAGAAAGAACATGGGAACCAAGTGACCACATTCATGCGCCATGTTTAGTAAAATGGTTCCATCGAAACATCCAACCAAGCCTGGACCAGTGGGGCAAACCACCTTATGAGTGGGCATAGGGGGGGAGTGCTGTCGCGGTTCTTGCCCCCAGACATCAGGAGCAGACCAGCCTGCCCCTGGTACTAGCACCTATGGGGACCTTTAAGGCCCCAAAGGGTTGCCTCAAGACTTCCTGGACTCCGTTGGTGCCAGGCTCATAATATTCTTTCAAGTAAGGCAGGTTGCAGGGGAAGAGGAATCACATTCAGCGCAGTCTGAGGCATGCTGGAGGGACTACTTTACCTGGGACTAATTGTGCAGGGTGTGGTGAAGGGACTACTTCACTTGGGACTACTTGTATGAGGCTATATATACCACACCCTAAGGACAGAACATGCTTTGCGTTATTCTGCACTCCTGCAGCGTAACGCTCACCGTGTCTGCTAGCTTCAGTTAACCCAGTCTTCAGCCACGCCCATCCTGAGATCCACGAACCATTACCTGAGGAGAAAGAAAGGAGGAGAGAGAGAAAACAAGAATAAAGACAGCAGTTAAGTTCTTACCTGACGCTCCATCTTCAGTCGCTCCGGGGCCGCCGCACCTGCCTAACAGTAAAGAAACATCAGGTTAGCCGCGCAGAGGAAAAAGGCCAAGTTAAAGACATTTCAATATTACGCCAGCGCTAATACTCACCCGGGGCTGCACACTCATGCGATCCATCGAGACATCGTCACGCGATCGCCGCTCCGGACTCACCGCACCTGCAGAACAGAAAAGGAACAGCAGGATAGTCGCGCAGAGGGGCAAGTACCGTATTTTAGACATTGTCACTTTGCGTTAGATTAAAACTCACCTCTGGAATTCTGCTAATCATTGGGGAGAGGAGGCACTCTTCATCGGGCACATCAAAACCGCATCTGCAAAGAATCGAGCACAGTAGTGAGGATTTGATAACTTGAACTCTAAGCAAACTATTCCAAGAAACTATTGGCATAAAGACTTACCGACAGAGTCACAGTTGTTCAAGACTCTACAGCAGCCCGCAGGATCAGTGATGTAACTAGATCCTATGAACAGCAACACACCCCTGCATACAGTCGCAGGACCGAGGGTCTGCCATTCATAACTCTAAGGCAAACCTTCATTCGTGACGGAAGGGTAAAACAGAAAGTAAACGTGCGGCCATTCACCACTCCGCTTTGTGTGATGCTGATGGAGACATTCACCACTCAGCTTCATTCGGCGCCCCTGTGGAGACCAGGTGAGCGTAACATAGATACTGCCGCCAGGCTTTGAAGGCTGATTTTATTGCCAACAATTCTTTGTCTGTAATTGCATAGTTAAGTTCTGGTGATGAGAATTTACGTGACCAAAAGTCCACAGGGTGTAATTGGCCTGTCTCTGGATCTCTTTGAGAGAGAACTGCTCCCATAGCTACGTTGGAAGCATCAGTTTCATCTACATAGGGGAGATCAGGGCAAGTGTGTCTTAAAATTGGTGTGGAGGTGAATCTTTTCTTGAGTTCTTGAAAGGCCTGTCCCGCCTCTTCAGTTCATTGGAATTTTTTGTCGTTTCTTCTCAGTAACGATGTGATTGGGTAGATTATCCATGAGAAATCTGGAATAAATCGGCGATAAAAATGTGCAAAGCCGAGCATGCTTTGGGTTCCTTTGAGTGAAGAAGGTGACGGCCAATTAAGGATGGCATCTATTTTGTGTAAATCCATCTTGACTCCCTTTGGCGAAAGAACAAAACTGAGGCCCTCAACTACGGTGGCATGGAAGGAGCATTTCTCGAGTTTAGCGTACAGTTTGTGCTGGCGAAGTTTTGCAAGGACTGAGCGAACATGTTCCACATGATCTCTTTCAGAGGGGTAATACACCAGGATGTCGTCAATATAGACCAGGGCACAGACATCGATTAATTCCCGTAATACATAATTCATGAAGTATTGGAATGCTGCGAGAGCATTGCACAGCCCGAAAGGCATTACCTGATATTCGTAGAGGCCATACTTGGTGCGAAACATGTTTTTCCATTCATCCCCTTTCTTAACACGTACAAGGTGGTATGCTCCTCTGAGGTCTAGTTTGGTGTAGATTCGGGCATCCTTGACTTGGTCCAACAGTTCTGGGATAAGGGCAAAGGGTAGCGTTTTTTTACTGTGATTTCATTAAGTGCGCGGTAATCGATGCAAGTCCTCAAATCTCCTTCCTTCTTGGGTACGAAGAATAAGGGCGAGGCTGCCGGTGACTTTGACGGGCGGATAAACCCATTAGCCAGGTATTGATCCAGATAGGACTTCAAGTGGAGATTTTCGGTTTCTGTAAGTGCATAAATTCGACCACAAGGAACCTATGCACCAGGTATCAGGTTGATCTGACAGTCATAGGGCCTATGTGACGGTAATGTGTTAGCCTGTTCCTTCTGAAAAACATCTTGATAATGCTGATATTCTTTCGGTGAGGTGTCCATTGGTTCCGCGATTCCCGATGCTATTCCTTGAACAGATTTCAGGTTTGGCTCTGGTATAAATTTCGGGTGGCAAGCATGGGTGCATTCGTCAGAAAAGGTCAGTCTCTTTGCACGCCAGTCTATGTGGGGATTGTGAGTTACTAACCATGGCATCCCTAAGATCAACCGGAACTGAGGAGCTTTGATGAGGTCAAACTTGACTGATTCTCGATGTCCATCCTGACACAGAAGGGTTAATTCTGTTGTGCATTGGGTTACTGGTCCCGAAGCAATTTCTGTACCGTCAACAGTAGTTACCTTTTCAGTTGTTGGCTTTGTGCATAAGGGAAGTCCCATTTCTGTTGCCAGATCTCGATCTATGTTATTACCAACTGCTCCATTGTCTATATATGCCTCTATGGCATGCATCTGTGATGGTCGTTGGAGATTGATCAAGGTTGCTGGTAGGGCGAAATGTGAGGTCTGTGACTCATCCTTCTCGCTCGACAAGCAGACCTCTACGCTTGCCGGGCCTGGTAGTTTTCTGATTCCTTTCCATCATCTTCTTTCTCTGTAGTGCCTACCACCTTCCTTGGAGGTTTCACTGGGCATTCTTTGAGGTGGTGACCCGATTTACCGCAGTATAGGAATAACTGTAGCTGTCTCCTCTTGTCTCTTTCAACGTTAGTTAAGGGGGTCGTACTCCTCCAATCTGCATGGGTTCTGTGGTATTTTCTGATGGACATTGAACATTATCTTTTGAACATACGTACATGGCACGATTTTTGAGTCTACTTCGGTCTGTTCTTCGATAATGTAATCTGTGGTCCAACTAAACTACCAGGTTGATAAGCTCTGCACAGTCTTTAGGTGGGTCTAGCACTTGAGCAAGGACATCCTTCAGGTCTCCTCGTAGGCCCCGATGAAACAACGTGGTTCTTTTATCTTCTGGCCACCCCGCTTCTACAACCAGTCTATTAAAGGTGACAATATAAGTCAGCAAATCTTGATTCCCTTGGCGTAGGGACAGGAGTTCGTTATGAAGAGCTTGTCCATGCAAGTGTCGAGCAAATAATGTTTCCATCTCCTGTTGAAAACCCCTGAAGTTCTGCAGTAATGGGTCATCCCGGCTCACTAAAGGTACCGACCAGTCTGCGGCACTTCCACTCAAATATGATAACATGAAGGACACCCTCACCTGGTCGTTTGGGAAAGCCCCAGGCCTACAAAGAAAATGGAGGCGGCACTGGTTCATCAATGCTGCTTACCTTCTGGGGTCTCCATTAAACCGTTCTGGTGGTGCCAGGGGTACTGCTCCCAGCAAAGTTATCTGTACTGGATTGGCTGATGATGGTGTAGCAACGGATGAGGCGAATCGGGGCAATGGAGCCTGCCCCGCCTGTGTTTGTAGTATCTATTTGCTTAGTTCATCAGTACGGTCTTTTGTGACAATTACCTCTCATCTTAAGGCATTGGTCTCCTGCCGGGCTGCGTGTACCTCGGCGCGTAATTGTCCCAAAAGCTGGGATAACTGATCAGTTTCAGATGTCTTCATGACGCCCAGGTGGAGAAGGTTTAAAGGCTTTGTGTTCTGTTACGCTCACCTGATATCCCTGAGGGCGTCTGGAAGGCTCTGAGATCTGGAACCCTGGATGCGTAGCTGCCCAGTGCTGAATAATGAATCTGCAATTACAGAAGGGAGGATTTGTGATGACTGTCTCTAATGGGTGAATCTCCCACCTCTCTCTGATTCCCTTCCCACTGGGTCCTTTCTCACCTTAGTTATTTGTAGGGGGAGCTATCCGTCCTGCGTTTCTTGTGCAGGGGCGCTTGATGTTTGTTGGCGGGCTACCTGAGTTGCTTCACTGGTGCAGTACGCCTTCCTTGGGCCCAGGCCTGCTTTGACCCCGAATCTGCTGGTAGGCTGGTAGGTTTGTTAATTGTAAGTCTTTGTTCTGTTTATGGTAGGAATTTGTTAATGTCTTTATCTCCTTCTTTTCAGGTGCAAAGGTCTTGATGCTGGCGTGCCGGATGGAGAGGCACATTTCTAGGTAAGAGAAAGCGTGAAGCGCAGCGCCTTTATTGTCTTTTAAAGCTAACCTGTGTTTTCTTCTTCTTCTCCTCACAGGCCACTGTGGTGCTGTGAGCGGATGAGAGCGCGATGAAAAACAGGCCCCCGGAAACCGTTCAGGTAAGTACAGCGCTGTGCGGTTGTTTAATATTGAAAGCAAACCTGAATATGTCTCTTTTCCTTTGCAGACGTTGCTGTGGTGCTCCAGATGGCAGCGTGGCATAGCGCAATGGAATTCAGGTAAGACTGATGGAATTCGATGTTTTGGAAGCACGCATTCTAATATTGTTTTTCCCTTTCTCGTTATTGCAGGTCGCACTGTTTGCACAGCAGCTGTGGTAGCAGTTCGCCGGAAGTCTTTAAGCTAGTACTCACAGGTGAGTGATGTTTCTTCTTCTCTCGGTTTCCACAGATTGGAGCCCAGTTGAGATGCTGAGTGCTGGATGGTGTTTTCTCAGGTAAAACAGAATAATCTTGTTCTTGCAGGATTATAGGAAGATGCTGAAGACCAGGAGCTGGACACGGTGAGCGTCATGCTGCTGGTTGCAGAATAACACGAAGCGTGATCTGCAGTCAGGGTGTGGTTTTTATAGCCCAGGTAAAGTAGTCTGAGGGAAAGTAGTTCCAGGCCTGCCACACCCAAAACACTAGACCGTATGGCTTGGTTCTTAGAACTAGATGGTGTGGGTGCTTCCATGTTGGATTTAAAGGCCCATGTACATAAATGGGACCTAGTTTGAACAGCCCTTCATTCCTACATATGAGCCTGGTGCCAAAGGCGCCAGGACTGGCTCCAGGAGTCCTTTTGCAGTGGTTTTAAGGTGCTCAGGGATCTGGTGAGAGCCTGCTTGTGGCACAACTTGTGCCCCCTCACAGTGGTCATGACAAAATCCAAACAAAAACCCCAAACCAGCCAACACCCCTGCTGCTACTAAGGTGGCGGAGGTGAAGGTTGCCCTCGTTTTAGATCTGGAGATGGGGGGCCTAAAAATATACCTGTACCAAAAATCAACCCAATCAAAGACTCAGAAGGCCCCTTGGCCAATCCCAGATAGCTGGTAGTCAGGGAGGTAATCCCACAAATGTGATCCCTAACTCCCTTGATTACATCAGCCCCCGATACAAGGGTAACAGACCAATTCTGGGGTATGTATGGACTCCCCACACCCAAGGGGGGGTCCAACCAGGTAAGTGCTGCCCCAGGAAAATTCCCTCCTAACTTTCCCCAGGAGGGCAGTAATCCTCCAAATGCTGGGTTGAGTTTCTTTCCCCGGTACCCACAAAACCCCAACCTGCAGGACAACCCTCCTTTCTTTCCCCACTTTCAGGAGCCCAGACAGCCCAATCCGGGAGGGAGGAGCCAAAGGGTGGAGGGTTATCAAAATTCTCAATACCCAGGGTACTATGGGAGAAGAGATAGTTACCCTTCCCGTGACTCACCTAGGGTTGACCAGAGACCCCCATACCAGCCAGAACGGGCGTCACAACTGTAGCGCCAGGTCCAGAACCTATCCCAGGATCTGGGTTGCATGTTGAGGACTCAACAGAACCCTCAGATGAACATGGGGGCTCAGAACCCCACAAACCAAGGGTCTGCTACTCCAGAACAATGATGGGGAGAGCACCCTGACAACTCACCAGTTCCAGAGGAGGAGGCATGGGGGAAGGGAGGTGTAAAGCCCTAGAGGAAGCTTCCTTCCTCACCTGTGAAAAGCCCCTGGACACCCACGAACCAGAAAAAAAAATCTCCTGCCCCCAGAAACCTGCCACCCAAGGAACAGAGGGTGGGTAGGAGAAATTAAAAAAAACAAAAAGACCCATTTTGTGGAGGAGGTTAGTGTCTTCCAGTTTGAAGGAGAGGAATTCTCAGAGGATTCTGGGAAAAAGATCTTCGCCTTCAGGGATGGGGAAACTCCTCCCAAAGAAAAATGGGTCCAAAGAGATCCAAATGAAGACTGGGGGAATGTGGGGACTGAGTCAGAATCACCCATCATTGAACCCAGCATGAGCATCAAGGAAACCACACTGTCCAAACCAAGTACTCATCTGAAGGGGAGAACGCTAGATTGGATAGCAGACTATAATTGCACAGCTACTATCTCCTCTATCATGCCTCTAGCTTGGACAGACCATTCATTGGTGTCCTTTAACTTATCCACCACTAGACCCACTCCCATGGCTCCACTACTAGCACCACCATGCTTAACCAGAAATAAAGAGCATCACAGCAGAGAAAGTTATCCCTGCTATTCTACCCACTCTTAATGCACTGTCAGAAAATATAGATCCCAGCATCCTAGTCCATGCATTCAACAATATAATGCTCACTACACTAGACAAAATGGCCCCTCTCAAACTTAGATCGAGTAAACCCAAAGCCCATCTAAACAAATGGTTTACACCACAACTGAGAGACCTACGCCTCCTGAAAAGAAAAAGTAAAACTACTTGGAGGCTCTGCCCCTCGATTGACAATAAGGCGGAATTAACCTCTCTCTCCTCACTTTATAAGAATGAAGTTTGCCTGGCAAAACGTAACTCTTATGACAAACGCATAGCCAAATCTAATTCTAGTATGAAAGAACTCTTTTCCATACTAAAAGAACTAGAGTCACCAATAGCCATACCTGATATCTGCACCAAGGACAGGTCTTGGTGCACAGATATCCAACATGCTCTAGCAAATAAAATCAACACGCTCCAAAATAAAATACAGCTAAAAAAAGAAACAGTGAATCTTCAGGAATCACCCAAAATTCCTCCGCCCATCAATCCTCCCACGGCACATAACAACACATTTCATTTCACCAAAATGTCTACCCTGGAAGTAGAAAACATCATCCTTTCACTTAACCTTCCAATTGCAAAGGTGACATTTGTCCTGCACAACTAATAAAAGATGCTGCCAGAGAATTATCTCCCTTCTAAACTGATGAATGCCTCCTTTGCCTCAGGCACCATCCCTGCTAACCTAAAACAGTCATGGGTGCTCCCTCTCCTCAAGAACCAGACTCTAGATCCTCTCATCCCTACTAACTACCATCCCATCACCACGGTACCTTTTCTACTCAAAATACTGGACAAAGCTGCTTACAACCAGATTCAAAAACAGCCAGAACTGCATAAACTCTTATGAGATAGACAATCTGGATTCCGCCCATTACATGGAATGGAAACTGCCCTAATTGATTTAAAATCCCAAATTGAGGAGCTGAAACACAAAAGGAGGACAGTACTTCTGCTACTTCTTGATCTCTCAGCAGCCTTTGATATAGTGGACCACAAGGTTCTCTATAGACACCTGGATTCTACCGCTCACTTCTCCCATGAGGCCATCAGATGGATTGAGTCATTCCTGAGCAACAGAACCATGAGAGTATTCTCCCCATCAGCAGCCGCATACCCTACCCCCATCTTGTGCGGTGTTCCTCAAGGCTCTTGTGTCTCCCCAACTCTATATAACATCTTCACCAAGCCCCTGTTCGATGATCTGGAGCATCTGGGTATCACCTACACTAACTATGCAGCTGATACACAGATCCTCCTCTTGCTTTCTGGGGATCATAGCAAGGACACGGAACTGGTGAATAGGGTATATCTTATTATCCAGGCATGGATGGCCACTCATGGCCTCTCCCTGAACGATGATACGACTGAGTTGATAATCATGGGCACTCATACCAACATTAAAAAACTAGGCCAAGAATTTTCCTCATTTAATATTGACGGGAATATCATCCAAGTTTCCAAGGAAGTAAAAACCCTTGGTTTCTACCTTGATTCCACTTTGTCATTTGATAAACAGGTAAAATCCCTGGCCTCCACCACAGCCTACACTTGCAAGCTGATAGGAGCCGGTAAGCCATTTCTCTCCAATGACAGTTGCATGATCCTGGCCAGAGCCTTAATACTCTCCAGAATTGACTACTGTAATGCTCTATACATTGGAGCTAATAAAACCACTATCCGGAGGCTACAAACACTACAAAATGACGCCTTGAGAGCAGCACTTGGCATAAACAAAAGAACCCATATTTCCTCCATCAGACCCAACATAAATGGCTGTCTACTGATAACAAAATACAGTTAAAGATGCTATCTCTGACCCACAAAGCTCTAAATAACGCTGCCCCTAGTTACCTTATAGACAAACTTCATAGGAGAATCTCTCTCAGGCCAACCATAGCTGGCAACGCTAACTGCCTGGCAATACTTAGATAGAGGCTTACCACGATTGGTGGAAATAGCTTCCCAGTGAAGGCAGCCAAAATCTGGAACCTACTGCCACAAGACCTGAGAGTAGACCAACCCTACTTACATTTTAGAAAAAATGTAACTAAAAACATCATCTCCACTGACCGCTAGTCGCCCACCACCTGACGCTGCCTACTCCCACTCGCCCCTTGTGTCATTGCTCAGATGACCATGTGTTACCTACTCTATTGCAATATTGACGCATTGTAAATACCTAGTGCATTGTCTGGTAAATTGTACCTTTGTATATTGTATATTCTGTCTCTATGTGAGATTTATATATGTATATTGCATATTGTATACAGTTTTATTCTGTAACCATGTAAGCTTTGCATCCGCTTATCGCTACGCCCTGTTACCTACGGGTCTGGTGCGCATAAAAAGTGAATAAACAAACAAACAAACAGGTCTGGGGACTGCCTCCAAAAAGGGGGGGGGGCGCCCAGAATCAGAAAAAGGGGATTCCCCAGCTCCCCAAAACCATTCTGGTGACTGTCTCCAAAAAGGGGAGGGCAGCCCAGAATCAGAAAAGGAGGAGCCCGAGACTCCTCGAATCCCCGAGTGTGAAACTTTCCTTTCAGATTCCCAAACTACCCAACTCGGTTCTGGGGACTGCCTCCTAGAAAGGGGGGCAGCCCAGAACCAGTACAAGAGGATTCCCGAACTACCCAACTCCATTCTGGGGACCGCCTACAAGAAGGGGGGGCAACCCAGAACCAGCACAAGAGGAACCCCAAACCTCACCAACCACTTGTGTTGACTGCCTCCAAAAAGGGGAGGGGTAGCCCAGAATCAGAAACTCCCCAAATCGTGGGTTGTCAAAATTTTCAGTCAGATTCCCCAACTCCAACAAAAAATTATGCCCAAACTATCCCGGTGTCGGAGTAAAAAATAAGGAAATTGACCATCCAACTTGCCCAGAATTCCCATTACCTTTGCCCATTGGAGAAGAAAGAAGGTATATTCCACGCCTCCATCCAAGTGCACGGGCAATGTGCAATTCCAGCAATGGTGGACACTGGATCCCAAGCAACGCTTCTATCAAAAAGGGCCTTTGGGCAGCTAAATTCAGGAAGGGGGGAGAGATACCAGATCCCTCTCACCCCTTTTCCTGGACAACTCCAGAACTTTTACGGGAAGGAAATTCTTGTCGAGGGGTCTGCAGAGCTGGAAATTAAAATAGGTCAACACAAGATGAAGCACCCGGTCATAGTCGTGGCTCCAGAGGGAACCCCTGTCTATTGGGGAATGACATCCTCCGTAGGTATTCTCCCCTAATAGACTGTGTGAATAAGGTACTCTGGACCTGGACTAACAGGCCAATAAAATTAAAAATAGTGTTAGCCTAAATGGCACATGCCACATGGTTGAACAAAAAACCAGATCAAATTAAGTTTCATCTTCAGAATAATGAAATACCCGACGTTACAATAATTGCTGTTGGACAATAAACTGGTGATGGGAACTCCTCTCCATTCCTGAAAATCAACATTCCTTCCAGTCTCAAGTGGCATTCCACACTGGAAGGAAATACTTTGAAATTTTATACCAATCCACAATTTGAAAATCCAAATTTTATAGCCAAAATTGATGACAAACCAGCACCGAGTGTAGCTGCCATTCGGAAGAAGGACAAACAGCTCTTCTTCCCGATTCAGTTAAATGACGGGAAGGAGTCTGTCCTCGCCCGAGTTGACTTGAATAGCGAAGGAAGCTTCATCAGCAAAATATTATTCAAGAAAATACCAAAAGACCAGACCCTGCCCACCGTTGAGTCAGTTTGTCCATGGGTAAGGGACCTGGAAATTCCCTGTTCCAAAAATCTTCTGCTTAGCAGTTGTATGATAAAAATTTCTAGAAGTGACAAAAGAATAGAACACAATTGTTGGGTTGTGCGAGGTGATGAAAAAAAAGAACCAGAAGGGAGCCGATAGGATTTATACATCTGATTATGTAACAGGGAGTATTTTCTCCATTATCAATTGTTCTTATTACATGCCTGTGTATCCCACTGCTGTCAACCCAATTGGTGGGCACTTAGTGGGAAATTATCGTAACCAGTTTGTGTTCTCTTTTATAGAGTTGTTCTGGTTGCACCTATCTAACCACGAAGGAGGACCACCCCGGCAGCCTAGAAGGTAGAAACCAAAGGAGATCTGGGAGTGTCACTCCACAAAATGAAAGGAAGATCCCAGGGAAAGCGGGGAGTGTCGTTCCACGTTCCGTCCAGAGACAACAAGAAGAGCAGGACGCACCTTTCTCTGATGGAAGAGGGACTCACACCTGCCGTACCCTGCTGTGACCCATGGAGAAATCCCACTTACCGGACTCCCCCTCGACTTGGGAAGCCTAGGAGAAGTCGGGGATATGTGTGGGATATATTGACCCACTCAACAGCATTGCCTTACATCACTGGGCTGCCTTTGTGCAAGAAACAGTAACCTGGCTGCACTGGCTCCTGTGAGCACCATGACCTCAAAACTGCTTTTGGCAGCAACAACAGAAAAATGGCTGCACCATCTTGCCTCACACACTTCGGGCAAAATGGAACAAGGGGACACACTGAAAAATATGCCAGTGTGTTTTGAAACATATATGGAATCAAGGGAAAAGGAAAGACTGCCATTGCTGCAAAAGCCAAGACCCCCTTCAAAATGAAACCGTTTTCACCCTTTCAAAATGCTGCTTTGATGCCAATTTCATCTGTCATTCTGAAACCACTGTGAGTAAAAAGGCCCCGTTATACCAACTATCAGAGAAATAAAAAGCAACTTAATTTTTCACTCGCGTGGGAAACACGCGTTAATTTCTTGACAAAATGTATCCAGGCACAGCAGTTCAAAGTGACTTTTTACTCTCTAAGCCAGGAGAATTGTATCTATACTTTAGATGAGAGTCCTGCTGCAAGGAAAATTACTACAGCTGCCAAGACTGTGGCAATCTGAGGAGCTGCAAACCGAGTTAAAGAAAGAAATGATAGCAGTTTTTGACACATGTGGAAAAATGGGCTGTGCTGACTGAAGAGAAAAAAAATGACTTGTTTAAAACTCAATTGTTAATGAAAGCCTGCTTACTTAGCAATGTAAAGGAGTCGTGTTAGTGGTGACTATACACACATAGGATATCTTCTGTCATAGGTTGGTTTAATTCAAGACCCAAAATAAGAAATTAAACAAGTTAAAACACATATGCTGGAGTTGCAAGCTCTCAAAAAACCTGTAATTCCAGTTGCCAGCTATGAAACTCCTCCTAGGAAGGGAGATACACCCTAAATCCAGGACACTTAGGTGCGAAGTGCCAGCTTGAAAAACTTTGAATGGGTTAGGACAATGAGAGTTCACATGCTCATCAGACATTCGTCTGTGCTCCAGGCTGGGACAATAGCAGTTTTGGGACACTCACCTGTCAAGTGTGAAAGGGCAATTAAACATTTATTTAAGACTGGAAAACCCTTGCCTGGAAGGAATTGACAGCTGTTTGCAGTTGAAGGAAGGAAACAAAAACAGGATCAAGTAACAAAAGGACTGCCTTTTGGTGCCACAGACTATGTTACAAAGAAACTTTAAAGATTCTTATTTCTGTAGCAAGAATTCGCATAAATTTAAAAGTTGGCAGTGTTAAATCTAATTCTGGGGCCATCTTTTAAAACTTGGTAGAACTCATTGCCGCAAAGGGAACAGAAGTTACGAAATATGACCAATTACAAGTTAAGTATTAATGTGGCAAATATAAGATTTTGTACATACATCCCTGGGGACAATTCGCATTTTTGCATAAAATTGTGGAATTTTAGGCCAAATCTTTAATGTGTAAAATTACCAAAATGTGTCAGAAAGGCAAAACAAGGTCGCACAGACTGGAGGTTTGAACTAATCTGTGCTGCACATCATACGTAATCTGTGGATATAATTTGCCAAGAGATTGCAAGTATATAATTGTATGTTTTTGGAAAAATCAGATTTTCATTAAAGTAAATGTGGGAGTTTCTGGACATTGTAAAAACCTCCCCTCATAAACCTGACATCATTCCCTTAGAAATCCAACCAGCAGAGAGCAAGGTGGAGATTACTACCTATGCCCAATCCTATTGTCAGGGGCGTGTGTAGTAAAGCCTCCCCCTGTCATATACTGTGATGATGTCATCTGGCATTATAAATAAGAGCCCCTGACAACATACGGCGTACACACTGATTCCTGATTCCTACGCCGGCCTCCTGTTCCTGTCTGTTCCTGTCTTAATCTTGCATCTACCCATCTAAACTCCAGATCCCAACCACAAGGCCAAGCAATTGCTGATCCTGCTTCAGCTAGGCCTCAATTCTCAAATAATCCCCATAACCAAGGGAATTGCGGTGGTGTTTTGGGAAGCATCCTGAATTAACCTGGCTTGCTGCCGCTCACTGCATGCTGCTGCTATCCTGCTATCCTGATGCCCTATAGTATCCAGTAACCAGAATTGCCAGTCCAGACAAACTATCCTTTGTTATCCAGTCCCTGCCCAGCTGACCCTGTCCCGCTGATTTTGTCCGGCTGCCCTGTGTTAGACCAGACCCGTGTGGTGATCCAGAGCACTGAATGTCCAAAAACCAAACTAAAAGTGGGCTGTGAGTATCAATAGGAACCATAGAAGCATAGTAAACCCTGCCTTGCTTTGTTCCATCCCAATCTCTAAGTCATCCTATCCTTATCCTGATAATTGTAATATTATCACAGTCATTATTGCTACCCTGCTTTCATTCCTTGTGCTAGCGCCAATATCTTTAACAATTTTGTCTTGTGAAATCCTAAGCCCTTAGTCCTCCCTTGGGTGGTCGGACTGGGTCCGCCAGGGCGGGTGCGGAGGTGCTAGGGTTGATTCCGCGGATTAACCCCATAGCTTACTGTGTCTCAATCTGGTAGCCAACCCTGAATGCCCTAGTATAGAGTAAAACTGTCCTTGTCAAAATTGATTTCTGTTCCTTTTTCGCGCCTTCATTTGCTCAAAAACGCACCTCACTAGATCTTGCATAACTCACTCAATTTACCAGCTAGAGACCTAATTTAAATTCCATATTGTACCTAGGATCCATAGTTACCCCCCAAGCCCACCATAACTGTTTTGGTAAATTCAGGCGGGATTTGCAAAAGTGTGCTAATTTTAAAACGTGTCATTTTGGTTATAAACAGTTTTCAATCTTCCATTCAATTTCGAATTGTATGCTTTTGCTCAATCCATTGCTTGTGATTGCTAGTATCTTTCCAGTGTTGCTCCAGTAAAGAATTGTTGTTGTTTCAAGAGTTATACACATTCATTCATTTATTCATCCATTTCCGAGTGTCATTTTTAGCATTGCCAGGGTTTAAATCTGTTTTTCCCTCTTGTTTGGGGAGGGAAAGTCGGATTTCAATTCTGTTAAGTGTCTGTCATTCCTGATTACCTGCTGATTCTGTTTACCCACTTAAATTGATTATTTGTGGTGGGTTGAGGGAACTTTGCAGGGGGAAATTCTAACTCCAGTGCTATCTTGCCTAAAATCCAAAAGTGCTCCTATTCCCTGGTGTTTTGTAGTGGTGTCAATAGAAGGTTAAACTAAGTGCATTGATTACATTCATATTCTTCTTATCACCCCATTGGTGATTGCTGCCCCATATTAAAAAAAATATGATTTCTTTTAATTTTCAAATAAATAAATAAATATAAATAAATATTATATTTTATCAACCAGCCTCGTTCATGGTCCATTGTGACCCCGGGTATTTGGAAAGGGGGTGTGATATGAGTAATGTATCATCTCAATATAGAATCTAATCTATCACACATAAGAATTTCAATTGCGCGCTGCATACTGGGCTGAGACTAAGGCATGCGTCGCCTGATTGAAATCCTTAACCGCACACACCGCAACAATTTCCTTCTCCATCACCTGCTCCAATGCCCCTATTTATATGACTTTCCTTTGCATTAGCATGCACTGACCTTTTATGTACTTACTCCACATGGTTATCTCTCTCATTTCTTCTTATAGTGACTCTGTCCTTTGTTGCACGAATATATTGCCTTCTGACTGTACTGCTTTGTGCATATCTTACCTCCCTGATCTTCCTGGATCTGCACGATCCCTCCAAAAGCCATAGGTGACACTGGAAGTGTGATACTCCCTGTTCTTCTTGCTAGCAGTGCAGACTTGCATATGTACTCTGATGCTCACCCTCCCTTCACTGTGTGGGTGCTGTGGGAATGTTTGGATGGTGATCGGCAAGGCACACCTCCCTTGAAACCTTACCAACTGCTATTGGCACACGTTTGCCATTGGAATGTATGGTAGCATTCACTTCCCCACAGCCCTCTCTCCCCCCATCTGAAATTGTGTTGCTTAGTTGCTAAAATCGACTTCTGTGATGTGAACACAATCCCCAACTCCCTTTGTCAGGTGGCCACAATGACACATGGTGATGGACTACGTAGGGTCTGCATGCCTAGCCATCCATTGTTCCTACCCCTGCCAACCTGTCCGGAGCAGGAATGTCTTTCACCATTGTAGCATCCCTAAAGCTACACTCCACTACTTATCCACATGTTGTGCACATACTCAGCAAGCGTCACTGTGTGCAGAGGGGCGTGTTGTTGGGTAACAAACGAGGTAGGCATGTTTTGGAATGCATTTTCTAATTGGGTATGTTGTGCCTATCCAGCAGCCATGCCCAGTGTTACAGTTCTCCCTCCATGATATGTGCCAGGTTGCTGTGAGTCTGGATCATGGATTCATGGGTGGGTAAAATGTCACAGAACATCTTCACATTGATGGAGTACTACATTCATCTATTATGGAAGACCTGCTTTCCTGTCCAGGGTGGTACAAAGGCAACATGTGTAGAAGCCTACAATGGCATAGCACTGGGCTTTGATGTGGTTTAGGGCCACTGGGTCCAAAGAGAACGGCATATGGTAACATAATCATCTCATTGTGGCGGACAAGCATCAAGGGGTGAAGCCATGTGCCTGGGCCATGGTGTGCTGAAAGGTAAATGTGGTTCAGAACTGGAGACTGCAAGCCGTGCCAATGGGGGTGGGGTGGACATTTCAATCCGCCCGGGCCATGGGGCGTGCCGGGGCCTCGCTCGCACACACACACACGCATGTATGCAGGCATACAGAGAGTGGACGCCGGAGACATGTGTCTGCTCCGGTCGCCGGCGCGAACTGCCAGCGCACCGCCTTTAATATTCTCTGCGCATGCGCGAGCCTCGATGCGGCTCACGCATGCGTATACAATTGGAATTGCTACGCAACATCCCTCCTTTTCCCCCCAAAACAAAACAACATTTTCAAACATGGGGGCCAACGGGGTCCATCATAACGTTTACGATACCTCTGCCTTAATTAAGAGGTAGGGTCCATGATGAAGTCTTTGAACCTCAGCGGTGGCTTGCGCCCCGCCCGGCTCGGGTACCTGTGTGCTCCGGCGTCGGGGTCCTCGGGTGCCGCCGGAGCCTCTGGCGGCCCATCGTCTTCCACCGGCACTCCCGTACTCGGGTCAGGATCATCTCTGACGGCTGCTCCAGGGGTTTCAGGTTCTATGCGCTTGAAGAACGAAACATTTCTGGTCACAGTCCCTCTTGCATTGGCGGCCGTGACCATCGACCCTTTGATGTGGGTCACGCCCAATGGTTGTGGTTCATATGGCAGTGATAGCTTCCCCTCCGGCTTCCTGTTGCGCACCAGCACGGTGTCTCCTATTGCGATCGCCCTCTCGGGTAGTCTCCGCCGTGCGGTCTCTTTCTCATTCAGAGTGGCCCTCGCTGTGCGCACTTTGCTGTTGTCGATCTCTCCTGGTGTCCTCCCTTCCACTTCGGGTAGTAGGCCTCTTGGTATTCTTTTGAAAAGGGCCTCTGCGGTCGCCACTCCGGTGGACTGATGTGGGGTTGTGCGTTATTCTCTGAGGAACTCGACCAGATTTCGCCTGAGATCTTCTCCCCCATTCACCGATATGCGGAACACTTTGTTGAGCGTTCGCATAAATCGCTCCACCTCGCCATTTGCTCTCGGCCATAATGGTGTTATTTTGCAATGCTTTATCCCCCTGTCCTCACAGTATTGAGCAAAACGCTGGCCCTGAAACGGTGGCCCATTGTCCGAGCAAATTTCGAGAGGGAACCCATGTGTGGCGAATATTTTGTCCATGGCCAGAATGGTGTGGTCGCTGGATGTGGATTCGACCAATTCCACCTCTGGGTATCGTGACCACTGGTCTGTCACCACCAGAAAGTATAAGCCTCGGCCCGTGGACCCGAAGTCTGCGTGCACTGTCCCCCATGGGCGGTCACTCCTCTCCATGGCCTGAATGGGTGGCGCCTCCTCCACAGGGCTGGCGGCTTGACATGGGATACAGGCCTTCACAAATTTCTCCACCCTTCCTTCCAGATCTGGAAACCAAAATTTCAATCTGAGCCGAGCTTTCATCTTGGCCATTCCTTGATGTCCCTTGTGGGCTAGCTGTAGGACTTTCTCAACCAGCACTCCTGGTATTACGATCTGGTGCCCTCTTAGCAGTATTCCATCATCCGCCACCGACAATTCGTGGCGTGCCTTCCAGAGTGCTTGTAGATCTCTTTGAGCTTCCGCGGTCCTTCGGGAGTTGTCAAGGAGGACCTCCCGCCATTCCCCTGTGTCTACCGCATCTTTTATTTTCCGGAACGCTTCGTCGTTATTGGACTCATCTGCAATTTCCTGACGCGTCAGGGCTACAGGCAGTGCTGCCTCCACAACTAGATGTACGGCTTCCCCGCAGTCCGCCACCTCCAGTGAGTCTCTGGGCCTCCCGGTGCCCGGATGGCGCGACAGGTAATACGCCGGGTTGTGTGTCCCTGGCCGATATAGCAATTTGACCCCATATTCCATGAGAGCCAACATCCACCTTTCTATGCGCGGAGGTGGTTTGGACGATGTTCCAGACAGTATGGGGATGAGGGGTTTGTGGTCAGTCACCACCACAACTGGCTTCCCTAGAATGTAGATTCTGAAATGTTTACACCCCCACAGTATGGCCAAGGCTTCTCGCTCTATTTGGGAGTAACGCCTCTCCGTGTCGGTCAGGGCCTTGCTGGCATAGGCGATGGGCCTCATGGTCCCTTGCTGGTCTGCTTGCATGAGGACTGCTCCCAGCCCTACCGGGCTAGCATCAACTACGATCTCCGACTCGCGACCGGGGTGGAAGTATGCCATTGTTTCTTGCTCCGACAGGGCATTTTTAATGGCGGTGAACGCTCTTTGTTCCTTCCGTGTCCATGTCCACGCCACATCATTTCTGGTGAGCGCCCTCAGTGGTTCCGATAGGGAGGCTAGATCTCGGATAAAGCGGCCACAATAATTGACCATCCCTAAGAAACTTCTTACTTCGGCTGGGGACGCTGGTGGGGATGCATCTCTGATGTCTTTCACCTTCTCCGGATCCGGGGAAATCCCTCCAGCATGAAATGTAAATCCGAAAAAAAATTCAAGCCTGTCCTTCAGAAATTCGCATTTCTCCTTATGTAGGGTTAAACCGACACTGCACAGTCTCTCCAGGGTATGCTCGAGGCGCTTCAGGTGTTCCGCTTCTGATTTTGCAAACACTAGGATGTCATCTGACATGTTGATGACCCCTTTTAGTCCTGATAGTGCCCCCCTGATGGCATTCTGAAAGACCTCTGCTGCGGACGAGATCCCGAAGCTAAGTTTTTTGTATTGATACAACCCCTCATGGGTCGTAAAGGTCGTAATATACCTGGACTCGGGGTGGAGTTCCAACTGGTGGTAGCCTGACCTCAGGTCTAGCTTCGAGAAGACCCTGGCTCCCTGGAGCTCTCCTACGATGTCATCTAGGGTTGATGTGAGATGGCGTTCTACATTGGGCAGCCTCATATCTACGCAGATGCGTACTGCCCCTGGTTGTTTCAGCTTCGGGGCCACCACAATTGGGGAGACCCAGGGAGTGGGTCCATCTACCCTCTCGATAATGTCCTTGTCCACCAGTGACTGTAGTTCTTTCATCACTTGTTCCCTGAGATGAAAAGGGATACGCCGATGTTTAAGCGCAGTCGGCCTCACGGACTCATCTATGGGCAACCGTATGGGCTCTGCCTTGAGCTTTCCGATGCCAGTGAATATCTTCTCAAAACACTGTAGTAGGCGGTCCAGATCTGTGAAGTACACAGCAAGGGTGAAGTGTACAAAGTTGAGCGCTTCTGACACGGCACAGCTTAGGAGGGAGTGTGGACTTACGCTAGTGATGAAAAACCTCGCCTTTATTCTGTTTTGACCATGAGAGACCGGGGCCACAAACACTCCTTGGATGGGAAGAGGTGTGTCCCCTCCGAATGTGTAGATTCGCGCTGTGGAATTTGTCAGCCTTGGTGGGCCAGGAAGAGCATTGTAATGTTTTGTTGCAAGTACGCAGATGGACGCCCCAGTATCTATGAGGACCAGAGTTGGCGTCTCGCTAATGTTGACGGTGCATTTGGGTTGTCGACGGTCCCCAGGGCCTTGCGCAATGCTTGAGATGAAAAATATTTCTTCATCTTCCTCCTCCTTTTCCGCGATATTGAGATCTTGCATGCCTTGTTCGACAGAGGACACGCCCCTTACTCTTTCAGCGACACCCCTGCCGACTCTCTCTGGTCCTCTCAAAACCGTAACTGGCGTCGTTGCCCTGCACACTCTCGCATAGTGTCCCGGTGTGCTGCATCGACCACAGGTCCTTGACTTTGCTGGGCACTCTCCCGCATGCGGCAGATCGTATCCACAGTATGAACACGATGAGACATTCCCTTGCGTTGTGGGCCCTTCACTTCTCTTTGGTGTCCATCTTGCCTTCCCCATGGCTGAGCGTCCGATAGCGTATGCCTCTTCCTCCTTCCTGGAGCGTCCATTTTCGCCCCTCTTGCCTCCGCCAGTTCGTACGCTCTCCCCATGTCCAGAATTTGCTGCAGAGTCAGTCCGGGCTCTCTTACCACTTGTCTCCTCAGTTTACCTGAGCAGCAACCTTGCAGCAGTTGGTTACGAACCATTTCTTTCTCGTTGACCCATCTGCAGGAGCTCGCTAGTTGTCTCAGACGAGCGCAAAACTGGTCCAGTGATTCCTCTTCCAATTGTTTCTCCGCACCCATGACAAACCTGTCAAAGTCAACATTCGCCATAGGAAGGAAGTGGTCACGGAAGGCTTGCTTGACCGCATCATAATTCGCTGCTGGAATATTGAGAGTGTCATATATGCGTTGAACCTCGGTCCCTGCAGAATAGACCATGATGGCAATCTTCGCCTCATCTTCCGTTTTCCCCGAGGCTCTAAAAAACATTTCCAGCTTCTTAACCCATGTGATCCACTTCGGCCCTAACTTGGATGGGGGGCCCGTGGTGTCAAATTCAGGCATAGGAGCTAGAGTACTGTGCATTCTGCGAGGTATTGGGGCGACAGCATTTTCTTCTTCCTCTCCTTCTTCCCCCATAGTGTACTCACAGTGGTCCTTGTCTGGTAGGAGCCGAGGTAACTGGTGGTCTTCAGAGTGCAATCACACTCTCTTTCTTGTCTTTACCACAACCCTGTGGTGTCTGGGCTGTGGTGGTTCCAAAAATTTCTCTGGAGCAGTGCAGGAGGCAGATGGCGCACGAGCACCCTCTCGGGCCGCAACCACTGCACTCCGCATGTAGAGAAGAGAAAAAAGATAATGGCCCCCGGCCGTGCGCGTGTGTCCATGTGCATCCGATCGATGCACACGCAGCAGCGTTCCTTCACTCCGATGCCGTCGGAGCGGAGGATGGCTCTGTGTCCCCCTTCGTCGCCAGTATTATGGGCCTTGGGGCGTGCCGGGGCCTCGCTCGCACACACACACACACGCATGCATGCAGGCATACAGAGAGTGGACGCCGGAGACGTGTGTCTGCTCCGGTCACCGGCGCGAACTGCCGGCGCACTGCCTTTAATATTCTCTGCGCATGCGCGAGCCTCGATGCGGCTCGCGCATGCGTATACAATTGGAATTGCTACGCAACACCCGTTCGGCTCATTCTAGTGCTCAGTTGCTGCAGAGAGGCTGTAGATGGTGGATGGGTACACGACGGCCTGCTTGGCTGTGCCGTCATGGTGGAAAAGCATGCGCCTGTAAACCTCCAATGTTTACAACCTTCGAGCTCTCATAACCCTCCTCCTGTCCTTCTGCCACTGCATGGGCAGGGGTGCAGGCTGATGCGCTGCCTGTGGTGTGGCCTGAGGGGCAGGCTGGTGGAGGGCTAGGGGGAGGTCTTGGGGGGCCGGCTGATAGGCTGCCTTCATGGATCCAAGGGGAAGGCTTTCCACATGCCTCCTGTTGTTGCTGCTACACCATCCGCACCTGTGGCAACATCCTTGCCTGGCTGATGTGTTGCAGAAATCTTCCTATTTTTTACATGGTCGTTGAAATGTAAGGCTTGGGTCTGTCTGCTTTGTATTTGCTGTTCAATTTCTCTAATTGCTGGTTGTATTCAATTGTGTCCTGTAGTAGGTTGCTGAAGTGCTTATTGTTCTGACTTGACCGTCCTGGGCGAAATGACATATTTACAGCTGAAAACTGCAAATGGTCTTGAGCAGGAGCGGTTTGGAGCTGTGAAAGTGGACAGTAAATGAAGTGGTAAGGTCTTGCAATATTGCATGAGGCATTGCTCATGGCTGTTAACTTGAGGCATGAAGTGAAGTATAATTAGAAGGCATTCCAGCTGCATAAAAGCCACAGGTTAGGGACGCTGTGCGCATCATAATTAGGCGGAAACCTTTAAAATAAGGCTGAACGTTGTTTATAAAAAAACATTTTGAAGGTGCATGGAAAGGGCACTTATGAACATACGTGTGCTCCTAATGTAATGAACAAAGCGTGAATGTTACATATTGCACAACATTGTTATGTGAGTGTACTTGAGAAGGGTGCCCATTCATGTTTTACTTCTTGGATAGGTTACCTGATTGTCAAATAAAGTACATGTTAGCAACTGGATACAGTTGAAGCCCACTGAGATATCCCGCCCTTGCTGTAATAAGCCTCTGCTGTCTCATGTTTTTCAACTGTAGGCAGTGGGCACTTGTATACATTCCAGTTGATCATTTCCAAGTTGGTTCTACTGGATCAAATTGCTCACAGATGTGTGTGTGTGTGTGTGTGTGTGTGTGTGTGTAGGTGTGTGTGTACCTGCATTTCTCGAAACAAAGGGGTTGGGGTGGTTTTCTTTGATCAGATATATTCATTCATTAAAATCCCTATCTTACACTTCTATCCCATAGAAAACATGGCACAGATTTCAAAGGGACATTTTGCAACCATTAGCTGCTCTGAGCTCTCATAGTACCACCTGGGATATCTCCCCCCTGCAGCCAGAGGTTGTCATCTCAGGTTTGTAATTGAAGCTAGGGTTTACTGATGGACACTCCACTCTACTATTTCCAAATGGTTGCTGACATACAGGTTTTTGGGCAGATCCACAATTGCTATGAAGAACGTTTCAGTGGTATTTTATGTCCATCTCCGAGTATTGCACCGCCCTCTACCCCATCTATAGTCAAGCTACACTCTTTCCCTCATTAATCAACACACTCCTTTCCTCCTCTGTACGTTTTATTCCCTCGCCAATTTCCTTTCCTTTACCTCCTCTTTCCATCACTTCTAACATCCCCAACCTCCCACTCTCCCCACAGACGAACAATGCAGTGCTCATACAAATGCTTAATTCGTTTTTATGTAGCACTTCTTAATGTAATTACTGTTTTATACACTCACAATTTTGACAGTTAAATAGACTGAGGCACAAAGAGAGAAGCTGATATGCCCGGGATCATTGTTTCACCTGGGCAATGCAACGTATCTATGGTCTGTGGGCATCTATGCAAATAATAAAGTTTACTTGTACTCAATGGTGTTCATAGTTACACATGGGCCTTATTACGAGTTCAGCAGTGACGCCAAACTCGTAACACTGTTTCCGCCACCTGATATCTCGGTGCCAGCATATCAGGTGGGGTAAATTGTAAGACCTCATTCCCATGGAGTCCCACAGAATGGGGACACACGGAAGCACGGTACAGTGCGACTGGCACCCTCATTTCTGGACCGCCACACTTGTAATGAGGCCCATTGGTCGTTATCAGGATGTGTTCATATTCATTGCAGTTATGTTAATGTACTGATGCTGTATTTCATGTTGTGTTATAAGGAAGGTTGTATGCGTTGCATTGATGCACAATGGGGTTGTTCTTTGAATAACACTTATTATTGTGAGCATGGGAATGTTTGAAGCAGCGTGTCTGGTAGGTTTTAAAATAGATATTTATATATATGTTTAGGGATTGTAAGTGATTATACAGAGATATTATACTGTGATTCCGGAGTAAAGAAAGAGTGTCCCCCCACGCACACGTCAACAATGATCCACTGTTTCTGTTGCTTGTGGAAGGCAACATATCTGACATCTATTTGTGTTATCTTTCGCATACCCATCCCCCAAGAAATGTCCCTCCCCAATATATCTTTCTTGTCGCTTATCTGTTTCACTTTTTTTTTGCAAAAGAACAGGGTCTCTTAAGTGAGCCTGAAAAAATGCAAGAAGTTAACAGAGAAACTTATTAAGCAAAAGAAGCGTGTTTCACTTTTAGAGGAAAATGGAATTCACTTCGGTTTTGCATGTGGTCAAAACCTGGCAGATTCCAAAGGAATCCACTAGTAAACATCACCTAGAAATCTTATTTGCAGGCAGTGTTTACTTTCTCAGGAGACAGAGGAGGCAATTAAAAGAGAAAAAGTGAGTCTGACTCACTTTTACTCTTTCCTTCTCCCCTCTGCCTCCTGATTTTTTAACATTGCATACATGGGACCCCTCATCGAGTTAATGGTCCCCTGCATGGAATTTACATTTAGTACAAAATAAGGCTCACTGCAAATTGATATTTGAGAAGTTGACACACTTAATGAAACAATTCAAATGTCCAGATTTCAATAGAGGTGATGAATTCCTACATTCAAAAATAAATGGAGACCACTCATGCAAACTCCTACTTCCAACTTTTAAAGCTGCACATAGCAGCTGACACTCAAGGATTTGCTGCATTTAATTGTGCCCCTCCCCCAACTTGAAGATCACAAGGTGACAATGCCGGGCTGAGTAGCCCAGCACAGGGCTTCCAGCAATTTAAGGAACAAACAAATGAATGATAGAGAGTCGAGGGATAAACGGCTCCAGCAGGTAAACCCTGGAGGCATAGCTTTCAGGTGTGGGAAAAATCAATGGAATGGGGGAATGAGTTTCAGCCTCGGCCTCAGTGCCCTGGTCCTACAGCCACCTCAGCTATGCTTAAGGTGGCTCTGATGGCCACATTATCCAGTAACCCATCCTACACATCACTCACACCCCTTTGGTCTCCATCAGACGATCCCTCCACAGTTTCCATCATAGAAATTGATATTTTGA
The DNA here is from genome assembly GCF_040938575.1 of Ambystoma mexicanum. Taxonomy (NCBI): domain Eukaryota; kingdom Metazoa; phylum Chordata; class Amphibia; order Caudata; family Ambystomatidae; genus Ambystoma; species Ambystoma mexicanum. The sequence continues at coordinate 585,171,899 of NC_090924.1, forward strand.
TCCAACCACACCCTCTCCTCCACCACCAGACACAGTATAAAACAGGCTCTTACCTAGAGTTGGCACACCTGATCGTGAGCAGGGCACAGAAAGGAATTTCAGTGCTAGACATAAGGATGTGAGCAGAAAAACGGGCATGGGGACTATGAAGAAATTACTAATGTTCAGCCGGAGTTCAGGGATGAGTAGTTGCTAAACTGCCTACACAGCCCCAGACAACTACTAAACAAGCAGTGATCCCAACCTTAAAAGTATTACAGACAAAGGGCCTCATCACAAGTTGGGCGGTAACGCAGGCGCTAATAGGGCTGGCGTTATTAGCCCTACCGCCAAACCCACCGGCACTATTAGCGCCGGATCACGGGTTTGGCAGAATGGGAAATCCCCATTTCCCATTGAGCCCGTTCGGGAATTCCCCATTCCCCATTGGGCTCAATGGGGAAATTTTGCACTTTTACCACCTGTAAACGCTCCGAAAACCGGTAAAATCTCGGCTGGGGGGAAATCAGCCGAAGCCGTGATTTGGCGGATACTTAACTCTGGCGGTAACAGCGCTACGCCGGATTTAAGGGCTAACGCCAAACTCGTGAGGAGAGGAGGCCGAAAATCTTATGGGTATACCTCCTTTGCCTTTTTTGTTAATGTGGGCTGAGGGCAGTCTATACTCTCAGGAGAGGTGTGAGGTGATAACAGTGGCAACATAAACAGCAAAAGTACATAATTCCAAAATAATAAAATATTCTCTGTGCATTCCTTTCAGTCAGACGGGGTTCGAGAGGTGGCTAGTTAATCTAATCCGTGTGGTGAATCGGCAATTGATTCAACGTTCAGACGGTACTCTGTGAAGTTCGAGTCATTGATCGGTAGGGTGTGATCCAACAGGTTCTAGTCAGCGGTCAAGTCGGTTTGAGACAATGTTACCGCTGAGTTGAGTTTCTAAATGACAAGATAGCTTCCAGCAATTTTGATTGCTGTTTGAGTCACGTTGATGCAAGGGTTGTGTGGGTTCAATGTCGTGCCCGAAGAAGAAAGTTTCCTCACTGTTGAGCTGAGTTCAAGTCGAGGCAGTGAAGAGTGGTACTGTTGTAAAGCAGTGTCAAGACAGTTTGATAGTACAGGCGAGCAGTTTGAAGTCGTAACGTACCAAAAGCAGCAGCACAGGTCCTGTGTCAGCTCGATGGGCATTGGACGTGAAAAATGACCCACACTTTCTCCCCATGCTAGGGGTTATATGGGTGGAGAGACTGCTTTGTTGTTCTGAAATACTGACCATGGCCTGCAGGGAGCACTCAGAATTCTGCAGTAGGTGCACTGGACCATCAAGTTATATTAATGGCAATTTGATAAGCCTCTGCTAAAAATATCCACCACAGTATTATTTTAGTAGTCTGACGTTGTAGATGTTCCCTAATCTGCAACCCTAGTCTTTCATAAGACCTCCTGCCTGCCTTTCAATAATATCCCTCTATTTGAAATGGGTGCACATTGCCAGCCATGGGTAACCCCACAATATATGACTGTCCTAGTCTTAATTTGTTATCTGCATCCCTCATTGACACTTTAAGTGGCACTACCACATTCACCACGTCAAAATGTGTCCATCCAATGCACACGTACAAATGCAGCACATGGCACAAGAGACAGCTCACATCATATGAGGGGAGAAGGCACCAGGCCCATGTAAAAATATGTATACAAGGGAAGACCTGTACTGACTGAACATTTGTTTTTATGACAAGGATTGGAGATAACACTAATGCGATCAGACCGATTAGAACATAAAACATAAATTAAAAAAACATGCACAAAAAAGTAACTCCCCATAAGAGAATTGATAGCTTGGTCACATTGTACAGCAGCACCTTTTCCCTGTTTGCTTTATGGTCTGGCACGAATGCAGGGGTTCAAAAGCAATGACACGCCCAATGGTGCTGTTTCGAATAAAGCACAATGCACATCCTAAATTGTTATCACTTTTTAATTTATTGTGCAAAAATAGATTTGTGAGGATGGGTCCCGGCGCAGTATATTTGACTTGGAGAAAATGTGTATGTTTACATGGAACAATGCCTTCTTTTAAACCATGTTGCACTATAGTTGCGGAAATGAGACATGGTACTCAAATCTCGGGTGAGGTTATTTTGGTAACTCTTTAATAACAGTACTGCCGGTGAACTCTAGAGTGGACTACATGCAATCCACAACCAATCCCAACTCTATGTTGCCCCACCCATATTTCAGAAATGTTTATAAACGTTCAGTACATTCACTCCAATAATGAGTCGATGATTCTATGACTTCACCAAGGAGAATATCACTCCTCCAAATAGCACAATGGTCCTCTATGAAGAGAAAGTACTTGCCTGATAATGTCACTCCCCAGTCTTCCAGAGATATCCAGTACAGATGTGCACTCTTTATACAAATAAGACACACGTTCTCTTATCATCAGTTATTTAAAGCTGTTTCTATCAGTAATATATGCCTATTCTGTGGGCAGCGTAAGCTAGGTTATGAATAAGTGTGCTGAAACAGCAGAAAAGAAGTGTGTGAGTAAATAACGCATGAGCCAAATTTCCTTTCTCCATCCTTATTGCAAGCAAATCATTCGCAAATCCGTTTTTTTCTAAGCTACTCTAGTCCAGGTGCTGAATAACAAGGTATATTCTTTCTGGATCAAGATTCTCTTCTCATTTTCATTTAAGTTCACTTGCAATGACAATTCCCATCAACATTCTTTAGGTATTCATTTACATACCTATTTATTTATTTATTTATTTACTTATTATTACATTTGTAAGGCGCACCTAACCCTTGGGCATCTTGGTGCAACAGTTTAAGATAATGGTTACATGTTTTAGACAAGCTTAAGAGATTGGTTGCAGGTTTTCAACAAGCTTCAGCATGTGATTATAGGTTATGTTGCGGTGATGGTTACATGGTAGACAAGGCTTGAGAGATTGGTTACAGGTTCTTGACAAGCTTCGATGGTCACAGGTTATGATGAGAAAAAGGTTACATGGTTGGAAAGGCTCAAGGGTTTGGTTACAACAAGTATCATCGTGAGGGTGCAGGTTATGCGAGTCGTAGCAGACCCGCTAGGGTATATTGTTGTGAATTAGAGAGGTTGGTTACAGTGTTCAACAGGCTTAAGTGTTAGGTTGCTGATTGAGCTGGTTGTGGAGTGGCTTGCATGAGTGAGGGATTGCAGGATGGTTTGGTGTTTTAGTGCATGGTGGCCTGAGAGAATAGTTAAGTTTTTAGTTTTTGCAGAATGATAGTAGGGCAGGATCCATTTTGACACCAATGGTAGGGCGTTTCAGCGGTTGGCAGTAATGACATGGAAACTTGAGCCACCTGCACTTTGTGTGTAGTATCTGGGCTTGGTTAGAGGACCGAGGTAGGCAGTGCGAGTGGGTCTGGAGGATTGGCGTTTTACTATGAGATTGGACAGGTAGAAAGGGGCGGTGTTGGAGAGACATTTATGAGTGGGTGTGAGTACTTTGAATTTAATTTGGTCCTTCACTGGTAGCCAGTGGATGTTTCTTCTGATGAATGAAATGTGCTCTGATTTGGGTATGTTTAGAGCTACTCTGATGGCATTATTTTGCACTATTTGGAATTTCTGGATGTTTTTGAGTGAGGAGCCTGCAAAGATAGCGTTGCAGTAGTTAAGCCTGGAGAGGATGAGTGCTCTAGCCAGGGTGATGCAGTTTTCTTCTCTGCGGTAGGGTCTATAGGCCATGATGAGGTTGCTGTGTAGGCGGATGCAGAGGAGATGGCGCTGACTTGCTGTGAGAGGGTGAGTGAGGAGTCGAGGTAGACTCCTAGTGTTTTAACTTCTTTGGCAAGGATGATCTTGTTTCCATCTATATTGAAGGATTTCTATAGGGGTGAGAGATTTTCCAGTTTTGTGTGGCTGCCCAAGATCAGGATCTCGGTCTTATCATCATTAAGACATAGCTCGTTCTGGGCCATCCAGGCTTGGATCATGAGGTAGATTGTGTTCAGGGTGTTCGTGTCCGTGATATAGTCGCCTGTGATGGGAATTAGAATGTGGGTATTGTGTGCATAGTTTGTGTATGTGACGCCCATAAGGTCTAATTTGTTGAAGAGGGGTTTTGTAAATGCGTTATACATGGTAGGTGAAACGCAGGTGCCCTGGGGCACTCCAGAGGAGAGTGGGTTGGGGCTGGCTGCTGTGGAACATGAGAAGACTCTCATCATCCTGTTGGATAGGAATGATTTGATCCAGGCTATGGCATTGTGGGAGAGGTGGACATCGCTGGCTAGATGACGACATAGGATGTTGTGCTTTACCAGGTCGAATGCCGCTGAAATGTCTAGAAGGAGGAGGATGGCTAGGTCTCCTCTATCTATGATCTGATCCATTTGTGCTTTAAGGTCTACTAAGGCCGTTTCTGTGCCGTGGCCTGGGCGGAAACCCAATTTGCGTAGGCCCAGCATGTGGTGAGTTTCTAGATATTTTTGAATCTGGACGTAGGCTACCCTGTCCAGGATTTTTAGCAGGAATGGAACCATTGTGATGGGGCGATAATTAGTGGGTACATTTGGGTCGAGAGAGTTTTTTTTTTAAGAGTGGCATCACCAGTGCTTCCTTTAGGTTGTCTGGTACTTTGTTAGAGGCAAATGGGCTGTTTATGAGAGATGTGATGAAAGGGGCCAGGTTGTCTGCGCAGACTTTGATTAGAGTTGCAGGGCAGATATTGCCTTGGCATCGCGTACGCTTAAGGCCTTTTATGATTTCGGTTGTTTCCTCTATCGTGATAGGGGAGAAATCGAATTTAGGGAAAGGCTTAGGTTTAGGTTCGACTCCACACTCTCCTTCTCTCCTCATATTTCTGACGTCGCCAAGAGGTCACACTACCAGCTGCACCTCCTCAGAGGTATTCTTCCCTTCCTCTCCTTCCCCCAGAAGCTCACTGTCTCCCGAGCCCTGGTTCTCTCGAAGCTGGACTACTGTAACAGCCTCTATCTTAACCTGCCTGCCTCCACTCTCCGCCCTCTGCAACTCATCCAGAACAGAACTGCGAGACTTGTCCTTGGACTCAAGCCCAGGGACCGTATCTCTCCAGGACTGAAATCTCTACACTGGCTCCCAGTGGCTGCGAGGATAAAGTTCAAAACCCTCTGCATTGTCATCAAGGCCTTCTGGGGCCTGGGTCCTAAATACCTTCAACTCTCTCTTCCCAAATATCTTCCTTCCCGAGCCCTTCGCTCATCCGCCTCCAATTCCCTCAGGGTTAGCCGCTTCTCGAAGCATCGAGCTGGGGGTCTCTCTCCGCGGCAGGGGCCTCCCTCTGGAACAGCCTTCCTGCCTCCCTGAAACTTGAGGAGAACCATCTCCGGTTCCGGAAGCACCTCAAAACCTTCCTCTTTGCTTCTGCTTTCTCTCTCCCTCTCCCCTGCTGAACAGCAAATTAATTGTTCACTGAAACTGCACTGATCCTGCAACTGGACCACTCTAAACGGCCTCGGTCCTGGGCCCAGCCACTCTCCACTTGCACTGATGCCCTGGAACCCCTTTGCACTGCGGGACTGTCTCTGTATCCCTACAGCCCCCCCCTTCCCCAGCACTTGCTCTGCACTTACCTCACACTTGCCACCAGCTGGCCCTATTTATTTATTTATTACTTTACGCCACTTACCTTGTACTGCACTTCCCCCCTCCCCTTCCCCTTGCACTTTTCCCCCTCCCCCACCCCTGCACTTGCGCGATCTGAATGACACCTGGCCTAGTAGGATCGTTGTCTGTCTCCCCTTGTCCCTCCCCTCCCTGCCTCGTCGCGCCTTGAAACACCTGTGTATAGGCGCGTTACAAATACCATATCATATCATATCATATCATATCATAGGTGGAGTGAGTTTGGTTATGGGCTGCTAGGAGGTATTAACTTTTATTTTTTTGCTGTTGATTTTGAGTTGGAGAGATGTGATTTTGTCCATGAGAGCTTTTTGAGTGTTTTCACACAAGGTTTGGTTTTTGATGCACAGGACTGGTGTCTGAGAGGGGATTTCTAGTTCTCTTAGAACTGAGAAGAGCTCTTTGGAGCTAGAGTTATAATTTTTGGTGCAAGAGTTGTACGCATTGCTTTTGGCTTGATGAGTGGCTTTTTTGTAGTCTTATGCTAAAGTGGTGAATTGTTCTTTGTTTGTGGTTGAGGGATTTCTCCTCCAGTTATTTTCTGTGATTCTTTTTTTGCTGCGAAGCTCTTTGAGTTCAGGGGTGAACCAGTGGTTGAGGTGTGCTTTGGGCTTAGCTTTACAGTTCTCTGGTGGGGCTACCGTGTCTAGGGCAGATTTCATAGCTTGGTTATAGGCAGCAACCATGGAGGTGGGGTCAGCTGTCTCTTCTGTGGGACAAGTGAGCTGTGAGATAAATGGAAGAATACTTTAGGGTGTAATGTTGCGCGAGTTGAGTGCTTGGTCTGCAGGTGCCATCTGTGTTGGCAGGTTCATGGGTGAGTTGGTGTTGATGGTCAAAAGAATGATGTTATGGTCTGACCATGGGCAGGGGTTGTTGTTGGATATGATGGCTGTGCAGTTGTGGTCTGCAAGCCAGTCGAGCGTGCGTCCTTCAGCATGGGTTGGGCCGGATGAGTGTAGGGTCAAGCCTTGTGTTTTGATGGAGTTGGCTAGGATGGAGGCTTGGGTGTCAGACCTGTCATATAGACCTAGGTTGAAGTCGCAGAGGATGATGACTTTGGAATAGGGTTTAGTGTCTGTAGAGAGTATGGCGGCGATGTCGCCATCGAAGGATGAAATGGGCCCTGGAGGTCTATAGATCAGATGTAGAGTTAGAGAGATCGTGGAGGATATAGTGAATTTTGAGGACAGGAGTTCTGCTAATGTAATAGGGGTGTTTGGGATTTCTCTGATGTTAAGGTTAGATTTGGAAATGAAGGTAATGCCTCCTCCTTTTGTATCAGTTCTATCCTTTCTAATAATTGCATAGCCGTCTGGTAGGGCAAGGGCAAGAGCTGGGCCTGCTGCAGGGTGTAGCCAGGTTTCGGTTATGGCAATAAAGTCTAGATAGGTTATTTGCCGTGATGAGGTCCGATATGTCCAGAGCGTGAGCTGGGATTGATCTGGCATTAATTAAAGATCCTTTGATTATGGCATGAGTGTTGGCAGCTTTGCTAATGATCGGTTTTATTTTTGTTATGCCGTTGGTGTAATGTGGCTTTTTCCTGAGTGAGTTGATTCTTTTGGGCTGGGTTTGAGGCAGTGTTGTTGGTGAGGTTCAATATGTCCTCATGCAGAGGTATTTCTTTAGTGCTTTGGAATAGATGATCTCTTTTGGTTCTGATTCTAAGCCTAGAGTTTCTGTGGGTCCATATGGGTTCAGAGGTAGCTGTGTTATTGTCACCGGTGTGCGTCTTACAGCTTGTTAGGGTTGGATTTTGATTATTGGATTGTGGTTGATGGGAGATATTGGGTGTGGATGGTGTTATGGCCATGGCAAGGAGGATACACTACGGAGTATATGTAAAACCGGTATCCAGATGAGCATGGACATGGCACTACTGTGCTGTGCGCTAGTGTTAGGATAGGTAGTATTATGAGACGTGTGGATGGGTTACGTAAAGACGCATTCATTTGGTTGAGAATGGATATTTTTGATGATGGGTTAAAGGCTTGTTGCTGATTGTATGGCAGGTTGGGGGCTGCTGCTGAGACCAGGTCCAATGTCGGCTAGGGCCAAGTGGATCTGATGTGGCGTGCACTAATGTATCTGCAGTAGTGTGCCCTAATGTTGCCTTGATTGGCTATAAGTAGGCTTTTTTCTTCTTGAGGTTTGAGGTTACTAGGGGTCCAAGCCCTATTCCAGAGAATGGATCCTGTGCACAGGTGCGCACCCCCCACCTTGAGGTTGCTAGGGGTCCAAGCGCTATTCCAGAGAATGGATCCCATGCACAGGTGCGCACCCCCCACCATGAGGTTACTAGGGGTCTGAGCCCTATTCCAGAGAACGGATCCCGTGCACAGGAGCGCATCCCCCGCCTTGAGGTTACTAGGGGTCCATGCACAGGTGCACACCCCCCACCTGGAGGTTATTAGGGGTCCAAGCCCTATTCCAGAGAATAGATCCCATGCACAGGTGCACACCCCCCACCCTGAGGCGCACGGTGAGTGGCAAGACCCATCCAGGAGCACTTTACATTTTTTAAACTTGCAGGCCCTGAGGCCTTTCTTGATCCCCCAGCAGCCCACTCCCACCCCGCACCTTCTTCCTGCTTTCCCCTCCCTCCTGCCTCCCGACCCGCCCAGGCCCTTTCTCATTGGTCCTTAGGACCTTGTTGCTGCAAAACCCAGCAACGTGCCGAATTCACCGGCTCCATTTGCTGAGGAGCACAGTGAGTGGCAAGACCCATCCAGGTGCGCCTTACATTTTTAAAACTTGCAGTCCCCATGGCCTTTCTTGATACCCCGGCAGCCCGCTCCCACCCCGCACCCTCTTCCTGCTTTCCCCTCCCTCCCGCCCCCCGACCCGCCCAGGCCCTTTCTCATTGGTCATTAGGACCTTGTTGCTGCAAAACCCAGCAACGTGCCAAATTCACCGGCTCCATTTGCTGAGGAGCACGGTGAGTGGCAAGACCCATCCAGGAGCGCCTTAAATTTTTAAAACTTGCAGGCCCCAAGGCCTTTCTTGATTCCCAAGCAGCCCGCTCCCACCCCGCACCCTCTTCCTGCTTTCCCCTCCCTCCCGACTCCCAACCCGCCCAGGCACGTTCTCATTGGTCCTCTCACCCTTCATCACTGGTCCTCCCAGGGCAGCCCTCTGCCCGTGCAGCCCTCAGCTAAGGGCCCCGAAGCCAAGGGCAGCTCCAACAGAGGCGGCTCCAGGAAGTGTCAGCAGGTGTCCGTAGGGGATGCCAGTGGCCAGCTGTCAACCTGCAACTACAAGGACCAGTAAGGTAGGAGTGGCTCAAGGCCGGGAGAGGAACATCCGCTCTGCACTGGAGTCCCGACCACTTGGGGAGACCACGTTGCGCAGGGCCACTGCACCGCACTGCATCTCCCACCCTCCTCCTCAAAATTAGTTAAAATCCAAACCTAGTCTCCAGACTGCACTGTATGATATTTAGATTGCACTGCTAGGCCTTTCTCCCATTGTGCAAGGGTCTCCAATTTATCTGGGGTTCTGTCCCCAACTGCATTGTACGATATTTAGAATGCACTACTTGGCCTCTCTCCCACTATACAGGTGTCTCTAATTTAGCTGGGGTTATTTCACCAATTGCACTGTGTTAAACTGCATTGATAGGACTGCACACTGCATTGTACGATATTTAGATTGCACTACTAGGCCTCTCTCCCACTATACAGGTGTCTCTAATTTAGCTGGGGTTCTTTCACCAATTGCACTGTGTTAAACTGCATTGATAGGACTGCACACTGCATTGTACGGTATTCAGATTGCACTACTAGGCCTCTCTCCCACTATACAGGTGTCTCTAATTTAGCTGGGGTTCTTTCACCAATTGCACTGTGTTAAACTGCATTGATAGGACTGCACACTGCATTGTATGATATTAAGATTGCACTGTTAGGCCTCTCTCCTGCTATACAGGTGTCTCTAATTTAGCTGGGGTTCTGTCCCCAATTGCATTGTATGATATTTAGATCGCACTGCTAGGCCTCTCTCCCACCATACAGGCGTATCTAATTTAGCTGGGGTTCTGTCCCCAATTGCATTGTATGATATTTAGATCCCATTGCTGGGCCTCTCTCCCACTGTACAGGTCTCTCAAATTTAGCAGGGCCTCTGTGCCCAAATTTCTTTCTGTGTCATTTACATTGCATTGAGGGACCTCTCTCCCACTGTGCAGGTCTCTCAAATTTAGCAGGGCCTATGTGCCCAAATCTCCTTTTGTGTCATTCAGATTGCATTAATAGGCCTTTCTCCAACTATACATGTGTCTCAGATTTAGCTGACCAACTCACTCTCAAGTGAAACAAAACCCACCAGTGAATTACTGTGGAGTATCACTCTGATCGGAGGCTCACGCACCACAAGGCGCAAGTCCGACCTGCGCACCTCCAAGCCACTCTTCAAATAGCAAATACCCTCCCCAAACCCACATAGCTAGCTCACCGCAGTGACCCACGCTCAGGGAGACGGACACTAAAGAGAGCCACTGATAGCACCCTATTAAACAACCCTTAACCACCTCCCCATTCCCCTGAGGACAGGGACTGCGTGAGTCGCCAAGATCAGACGGAATACCATCGACAGGCAGAGCCCAAACTAGTAGCGGATAGCTTTCACACCCACTACTACACCACAAGACAACACGACCAAAGCAGGACCAACTGGACTTCACCAAACAAAAGACTAAACAACTCTCAAGACTATAATGCCGCGCAAAAGACCCATTCCAAGGAAAAGACGAAGAGAAGAAAGAACAAACAATCCAGAACAGCAAATGAGAACAACAACAATAGATTGCACGCCCACAGAAAGGAACACAAATTGAACCAACACTGAGAGAAGGAACATATCCCTCTACCTAACTCCATACCTCGCTGACAACTGGCAACCACACCAAACCAACCCAATGTTAGAAACAGTAACATCAAACAACCGAACACAAGCAAGTAGAAGAAGGATGAACAACACAAAAAATAACAAGCACACGACCCATGTGATACTTCCCTACATCACCAAAGCAAAAGGAACTTCCAATCAACAACCACAACTTCTGGAAGATGAACACAATGAAAACAAAAATAACCCAAGACAGAACCTAGAAAAACTCTTGGAAGACGCTGACACCCCGAAAACCACAGCTCAACAAGAGATCGACCAGGAAGGGAACCTCAACACCGATCAGAAGACGACCTCAAAAAGAAAGTCCAAACCAAACACCTCCAAATTTCACTGCAATCTAATAAACGCAAGATCCATGTCAAAACACTCAACAGAGATCTTCGACCTACTCAATGACAACGGCATTGACATCCTCTTCATCACAGAAACATGGCTGGACGACAACTACAAAATCACACTCCAAAGCTGCCTTCCAACCAACTTCAAATGCCTGCAAATAAACAGGAAAAACAAAAAATGAGGAGGCATCACAATAGCATTCAACGAACACCTGAAAATAAAAACTGACGAACCACTCAACATCCTCAACTGTGAAACCATGGTAATACACCTAACGGCGAACCCAAAAACCAACATCACATTCATCCTGGTGTACAGACCCCCGACATATGATGCAACATTCATCGACAACTTCATAGAAGCTATCACCAACTTAGCCATCAACCACAAACACCTAATCATCCTGGGGGACTTCAACATCTGGTTTGAAGACAACCACGCCACCTCCCAAAACTCACTGATTGAACAACTCACCACCATGAAACTACGACAACTAGTCACAGGGGCAACACACTCGGCAGGACACACCCTCGACGCAATCTTCGCGAACGAAAAACTCATCACTACGGCAACACCAAAACAAATACTATGGAGCAACCATCTCATCATCTCATTTGTGATCACTCTACTTACTCAAGTCTACATCCAACCCCCGAAACTCACAACCACCACAAAGAGAAACTGGAAACACGTCAAAGAAAGCAACCTATTCGAACAACTGGAATTAACTAAACCCTCAACCACAGAACTAGAGCTAGCTGACATAGACAGGAAAGCGGAGATACTACGCAAATGGATTGCAGATGCAATAGACAAGATCGCCCAGAAAAAACGTTCACCCCATCAAAGAAAAGAGCAATGGCAAAATGGTTCACCCCACTATTAAGCGCCATGAAAGAGGAAAACAAAAAGATGGAACTGGAATGGAGGAAAGAATACAACCCAAAAAAAAAACACTGTTCCAAAAACAAATCCGCACATACAAGAAGGAAATTCAAAAGGCTAAGAGAAGACATTATGATGACATTATGATGGCAAAACTTCTAGAAACCTACATATATAAACTAACCCAAGAACACGTAGAAAAACACCACCTGATAGACCAATCTCAAGTCGGTTTCAGACCAGCAAGAGGAACAGATCCATCTGGGACGACCTCAAAACTAACACAGACTCAAACACTACCTCAACCCTTATACTGATCAACCTCTCCGCAGCCTTCGACACAGTGAGCCACAACACCCTGACCAAAAGACTAGAAGAAATAGGCATAACAGACACAGCCCTACTCTAGACCAAATCATTCCTAGCAGAAAGAACAGAACCCGTATGGATTAAACCATTCAAATCCACTCCACGAGTTAATGACTGTGGAGTGCCGCAAGGACCCTCACTATCTCCACTATATTTCAACATCTACCAGACTCCGGTCATCAGAATCTTCAAAAAAGACAACATTACATGCTACAACTACACAGATGATACTCAAATAATCTACAAAATCAAAGACACTGATGCCGATCATTCAACCCTAATCGATTGCCTGAAAGAAGTCTTCGTTTGGATGAATGCCAACAACCTGAAAATCAACCCAGGAAAGACAGAAATCATGATCATATCCAAAGATCAAAAGAACGAAACCACCATCCCGTGGCCTACGGAAATGGGAAACGCACCAACACCATTGAAGGTAGTAAAAAATCTGGGAGTCCTAATGGACAACACCCTAACCTTAGAACCACAAATAAATGCAACAGTGAAGAAATGTTTTTTCCTCCTCCACATGGCAAGAAGAATTCTACCTTTCCTCTCCTTCACGCACAAAACATTCACTATCGTCGCCCTAATCATGTCAATAATCGAATATGCAAACAGCCTCTATCTCGGAATACCATAACACCTCCTGAAGAAACTGCAACGGATCCAAAATGCAGCAGCAAAACTACTCCTCAAACTAACCAGAAGAGACCACATCACCCCAGCCCTAAAAACACTACACTGGCTCCCAGCTAAACATCGCATCACCTTCAAAACAATGTGCATAACGCACAGGGCAATCAGTGGACACAGAGCAGAATTCCAACAAAAGAAAATAACAATCTACAAACCGACAAGACCCCTCCGATCAAGCAACGAAGTCCGCCTGGAAATCAAACCATACCTTAAGAAAAAACTTGGAGGCACCTCCTTCTACCACTTAGCCGCAAAAACTTGGAACAACATCCCAAAAGAAATAAGAAACACAGAAGATCACCTAAAATTCAGTAAATCACTAAAAACCTGGCTCTCAAACACCACTGACCCAAACTGAAAACCGAAACAGACAAAAGGATGACTAAACTGGAAGGACATAGACAGCCCTAAAAATAACTGGGAAGCTCCCACAGCACCTGGACGGTGACACCAGATAGACTGGAACTCAGGCGAAACGCACGGAGACCGAGTCAACTACCCCACCCACCCCTTAGTTACCACCAGGTACCACAGTGTTGTGGAATTGCTGAGATATTGGCAATTAGCACACAACCTGACTTGTTGACATTGGCAGGTGCACTGGCCACAGGAGTATGAAGGGAGGACAGGGGCTATGAGAGAGCCTGGTAGAGGCAGGGACAAGAGGAGTAAGGAACCTTGAATGTCAGAGGGACCCAGATCAGGACAGGCGCATCAGAGGAGACTACACAAGCTCAGCACCTCAATTCAGGATAAAGATGCCAACTAACCAACTCCACTAACAATTTCCCCTCTGCATACACCTCTCCCATTCCAAACCAACACAACCAAACCTACAGCACAACAAACCGCACAAACTTCACTACACTGCAACAACAAAACAAAAAAAAGACACATAGGCCCTCATTACGACCCTGGCGGAAATCGAAAAACGATGGCGGAAATGCAATACCGCCATCGAATAGCGCTCGGTGCGATTATGACCCGTCACCGCAAAGTACGATGCCATTAGCGACACCGCAGTGAACGCCAACGCTAACTGCACCAAGTACGCGCGCGCGCGCCATGCCAAACCGCAATTACCAACATGGCGCAACGGTACGCGAATTCTGACCCCAGCGGACATGCACCTAACGCCATCAAGCACGGCGGAAAGTACCATTCCGCCATGGTGAGAAGTACGGCATCGCGAACCAACTGTAAACGGCCCTACTGAGTGCCTGTACACCGCTCCCTGGCCACATTGTACAACTCCCCGTAGGTGCAATGAAGTCACACAATGCAACCAGTGAAATGTACAAGTCATCCATGCCTGCCAACGAACAAATGAATCTCAAGAGGGGCCAATGGGAGCTGCAGGGCACAGATGGCACGAATACAGAAGCCACACAAATGGACATGACCTCAGTCTCCCTCCAAGAAACGCACGCAAACACAGGCACCTGTGACCAGCCATATTCTGATAATCACATCATACCACCAATCCAACTGGCTGACCGGCATCTGTTACACAAAAGCCATTCCCCCGCCCCTGAGCATCACATCATCAAAACAGTCACATTGGCAGGCCTCATCCCTGACCTCACTGGGCTTCGTAGGCAAACGCGCCCAGCACAGTACCACGCAACTATACTCCGAAGCTGGAACCCAATGCAGATCTTCTCACAATACATCGCTCCACAAATAGGAATATGACACATCACCTGCAAAGAAGAACGCTACACGGTTCATATCAGAATAGGAATTTAATGCACAACAAATTCACCAAGCCCATACAGCCATCAGGCCATGAACTCCAAAATACATTTCACCATTGTGGGCTGCATCCGCAATAAATGACCAGCTACTTCTCGTGTGACGCCCTGTACCCTCATGGCACACAGGGTCTACATTCTCGTACGAAAAGGCAACATGGAAGCGCCTCGACCCGCAGGGCCGTCCCAATAGGGAGGCACTAGTCCAGCTGAAAGGCCGAAATGTTGCTCCTAGCCACTAGTACTGCGTAAGGGCATGTGGCCCATTGGCGATCGTCCCATAAGATCGTAATGGTGCTCCACTGATGAACACGAAGCAGCAGGTGTCGGGAGTAAAATCCATCTGCAGGAGTGGCATACAGATGGCAGTGGCAAAAGGGGAGGAGATACCTGTCACCCAAACGAAATGAAAAAGAATAGTATGGCCATCAGAACTACATTTGAATTACTCACTTCAATGATCACACCAAATCCACAGCCATATGCATGCTAGCCCACTCCAAAGGATCATCACCAACCAAAAACCACTAGCGAATCATAACTATCTATATCGAGGTGAAAACACTATCACAAACGCCTGTTTCCATACTCACATGACATGTGAAACTTCCATTGAGTCTGTGCGTAATGCAGCCTGCAAAATCCACTGTGCCCCAGCCCGTAATTCCAGTGTTGTGAAGCAACATGTAATTGGGAACGTCCGGCCTTATTGCCCACTTCGCTATTGCGCATCCCATACTATTCATATCAATCATTGCATCCTCGCCATGGCCCCTGTCCCAAGGACATTGAACAATAGAACGTTATATTTGCAGTCAGACCTGTGGGCATCTCCTCGCCGCTAGCTGAAAACCGAAAGCGCCGTCCTTCGAATTCCTCATTTGCAACATCACGTCGAAAAGGCATCTGTGACCGCTTGAAATCACAAATTCATCCATCTAGTGCGGCTGTGTGTGAAAATGGCAACTGCCTTCACTCACAAATGGGACGCCCCGCCCGTCGGTGAACCTCGGTGCAGTGTTGCATGAGGGTCCACCGTTACTCGAGTACTACGTTCCACTGACCCTTCACAAGTCTGTTCGCGACTGCAAAGATAGTATGTGAAACAATGGGACCTAAGCAGAATGAACATATCAACCAATGTTACACTGCCATCGGGTACAAATACATGATTGTAATGGCAAGATGCCATTCGTCGAATTGCAGCGTTGTGTGCGGGACGTGCTCGCCCGAAGGGGAGAGCAGCTTGCACAGGTGGAATGAATCACCACAGGTGGAAGCCATACAGCCTGGAAACACATAAATTGCACACCCAACCCCCTCCCACAACCACACCCACTCCGAAATGCTACCGGCAGGACTAGCCATGTTGGCCCTGGGGGACCTGATAGCACTGCAAGTACTCCAACTTCAAGAAGAAGACGAATACCGACTACAACCGGCCGCACGGAGGAGACGCAGGAGGAGGAGGAGGAGGAGGGCAAGGCAGGGCCAGCAAGGGCCGCCAGCACAGCCACTACCACCACGCAGGCAGCCCGCAATCCCACGCCTCCGAGCACATCCGTTCGACCTCACTGATGAGCAGATCCACACCCTCTACCGTTTGGACCGGGACACCATAACCGCCATTGTGGACATGACACAGGCTGACCTTGTCAGCATGATAGATAGCCCAACCGCCATCCCACCCCTACTGAAGGTGGTGTCTGTACTCCACTTCCTGGCCACAGGCACCTACCAGCACACAGTCGGACAGTTGCATGGCATTTCACAGCCACTGTTCTCACGGACACTATTGCAAGTGCTCGATGCCCTCCTGAAGCACGCAGACGACTACATCTCTCTACCGCGCTCGGAGCAGGAAATTACAAACACAAAAGTGGGATTCCATGCACTTGCCGGCATACCGGGTTGCATTGGTGCCATCGACTGCACCCATGTGGAATTGGTCGTCCCACATGCCATGGAGGCCCAGTACCGCAACCGAAAACAATTTCATTCTCTAAATGTACAAATGGTGTGTGACTCCAACAGGATCATTACACATTGTTGTGCCCGATTTCCTGGATCAACCCATGATTCTATGGTCTTGAGGAACTCTACAATACCACGCTACATGGAGCGACACGCAGGGAACAGATCCTGGCTACTCGGTGAGTCTCATTTCAAGCATGATAATGTGGGGTATGTGATGCGCCAATGACCTAGCAGGAAGGGGGGGGGTGCGTACGTAGCAATGGCATTCCTCAAACATCCTTCATTGTCCACATACAGGTGATGCCGGGTATCCACTGAAGAGATGGCTCCTTACACCAGTCTGGAACCCACGGGACCAGCATGAGGAGGACTACAACCATGCCCACTCACGTACCCGTGTAGTCATAGAACAGGCATTCGGCCTACTGAAGACTCGTTTCCGCTGCCTCAGCAGGTCTGGCGGGGCACTCCTGTACCGCCATGAGAAGGTTGCAAAGATGGTCATGGCATGTGTCATGCTCCACAACATGTGCGTACGTAGAAATGTGCCCATGCCCCCTGACGCAGAACTGCAAGCACCTGAAGATGGTCATGATGAGGGTGGGGATGTGGCAGCACCTCAAGGAGTCCCCGAGGCACAGGAGGGCCGTGACATTCGTCAGCATATCATAGATGCATGCTTCTAGCACTCACACCTGGTGGCTGATACATGGACACGGAACTTGTGGCACTGTGTGTGTCCGGAACATGCACAATAGGGACTGTACGCCTATAATGGCCTCGTACACAAAGATCAATGTCCACACATCTCATTGGATAATCGTGCATTGTTTATGGCATATGTGAAATCATGTTACACACCCCATCGACCCGCCACCCAAGTGAGCCCAACACACCCCCTCCACCCTCCTACCTCCCCCCCGAACACCAGTGTCCATAGATGCTCATTGTCAGTGGGCAGTCGCTATTGCAAGCCCCCTCTCCGGGTATCAGGGGCACCCCTGCCTGTGGAGCGCAGGTTCCTCCCTGATCTACGTTGGGGGCTACCCTGGACGGAACTTGCAACGGATGATGTCTCTGCCTGCTCACGTCCATGCATGTCCCTAAGGGTTTGTGAGAGCTCAGTGAGCACACGGCGCACAGCGGCAAGTTCGGCACATACGTCTTTGGACGTCGCATGCAGTTCCCCCCTCAGGCTCTCGGTGCTTCTCTCCATTTGTACTCTCAGGCTCTCGGTGCTTCTCTCCATTTCTACTCTCCGGCTCTCGGTGCTACTCTCCATTTGTGCCCTTAGTGTCTCTGTACTTCTCTCCATTTCTTCCCTAAGTGTCTCAGTTGATGTTTCTATGTCTGCCTTAGTGCCCCCACATTGATCGGCATGGTCCTTGAGGAGCGTGGCCAGTTGCTGCTGTTGCACGATTACCTGGTCGAGGGACTGTTGCCTCTGCTGGGCCATGGCCATTTGCGGTGGTGTCACAGAGGGGCTGGTCACCTCATGTTGCCTTGCCACAGGGCTTGTGGGGGATGGCCAGTCGTCGTCTTGTGGGTGCCCCTGCGTGGTATCCTCATGGTGTACGGGATGGAACAGACAGGGGGATTGAGACAGGTCATGGATGGATCTGACTTCGACATCCCCGTTTTCTGTGTCGGAGCATGCTGCCATTAATGCAGTGTCACCTATGGTGCTGCTGCCACCAGGAGCAGTGCCTTCTGTGGCATCCATTGGGGAGACCTGTGGTGGTGCTGTTGTGGGCATGCTGGGTGCTGGGGTGCCTGTTGGAGTTCCCTCCTGTGTGCTGCCACTTGATTTGTGCTGCTGCCGTGTCTTGATGCGTGCAGCTGAGGTGGAGGGTCTTTGGCCGTTGGTCTTGGCCCTCTTTGCAGGTGTGCTGGTAGGGGTGTCCTGGAGCTCGTCGTTTGAATCGGACCCTGTGGTGGAGTAGAAGAGGGCGAGCGTTATTGATGGGTCTGTGGGAATTGGAATGGCAATGTATCACATGCATTGGGTTGGTACCTGAGGGTGATTTGGGTTGGGGCCTTGGAGGTGGTTTCTTTTTTGTGTGGAGTGAGGGTGCAGTTGTTTTGCAGCCTGCAGTTAGGGTGTGCCTGCTGCACGTGTAGAGGGTGTTTTTAGGATTTTTAATTATTTATGTATTTAATGTGAGTTTTAAAGTGTGCTATCGGGCCTATGTATGTGGCCGTTCTCCTGGACATGTGTTACTGTTGCACTATGTGGACACGTGGTACTTCACATGATTGGACATTGTGGTTTTAGCATTGTTTTATTTGGGACACCTACCTGATTCTTCGGATGTCTGCACTCCTTTCTCCATCCCTCCGACTCCCTCGATACTCTCCATTCCAATGGTGGAGGCACAGATTTCTTCCCAGGGGGTCAGCTTGATGGGTGATTCCGATCCTCCCCCGGTAGCTGTGGCAATGTTGCGGTTGGCAGAAAGTATGCTACGGACGCGTACCCGCAAGTCGTCCCATCGCTTTCTGCATTGCTGTGGGTTGCGGGGTGCGGTCCCCACCGCACTTACCCGCTGTGCCACCAGGGCCCATATGGCCTTCTTGTTCGCAAGTGCCGTCCTGGTCATTTGCGTGGAGAAGACGACGGCAGCATTCTCCTGGAGGGTCTCTGTGAGCACGGTGAGTTCCTCACGGGAGAAGTGGACCTGCCGCTTGCGGTCGCACGCTTTCTTCGCTACTTTTCCCATTTTTCTTGGTTTCACTAGGGTGGATGTCGGGTTGGGATGTGTCTCAGGGTAGTATTTTTAATGGTTGTGTGGAAATAGTGTTTTTATAGGTGTACGGCGAGATGTTTCCCGTTCCGGGACCATGTTTTTACTTCCGTTTCCGTATATTTCCGGTCACTGTACTTTACGATTGCCGCTAATTGCGGTGACCGCTAAGAGGGGTGGCGGAATTGCACCTAGGTCGCCATACGGCGGCGGTGTGGGCCGTTTTGGGGTCATTTCCGCCATCGCGGACTTTGCACTTCCGCCATGGCGTGGTGCTCGTGCCCGATGGGTCGGAATGAGCCGCACTTTGCTCCATCGTGCAATGGCGGAAACGCTATTTACGCTATGGCGGTCCGGTCGGTTGATTTCCGCCAGGGTCGTAATGAGGGCCATAGACTTGCACAAGAGTACACGACGACTACTGGCTGAAAACACCTCAGGCCCAGCCAATCGACCCATCGGGCTGAGACCACCAACAGCACATCACTGCTCTCTTGCACTTTTGCTGCTTCATCCCACTAACCCAACACCCCCACCCTCTTTCACAGCCGCCAGAGCGCCAGTGGACCACTCTGGTGGTGATAGTGCACGGTACAAATGTCCTTTAACATTAACATTAACAGTAAGGGGATACATTAAGACATAAAAGTAAGTGTGATCCCTGTGCAGCCTGGAAGTGAAATCCCTGGTGCATACATCAGAATGCCTGATTGGTCTACATTGCGTTACACAAGTCCCAGTTGGTATACGTTGCAGTGGGGCATGGAAATAAATCATGGTTCGGTAGACAGATGGCAGAAGCTTTGGCAGTAGTCATGACAACCAGGTATTCTGTGTTGAAGCACCCCTTGCCTGCTCTTTCTTACCTGTAGAAATGGTTTCTACCTTATGATGGGGCTTTGAGCCTATAATTGCACCAAATCCAAAAGGATTGCTTCAAAATAGGTACACATGGATACAAATGGCAATCGAACTGTCAAGCAAATTATATAGACTCTTACAATGCGTTTAATGCTGTTGAGAGGAAGTAAAAAGCAAACCATATACTGTGGCAACTAGCTTTTTCTTTATGCAGTTAGTCACAAAGAGTTAAAATATAGTGAGTGCTGCTGGCAGAAAAGAATACTTACTTCCAATATCATCTGCCAGCTAAAATCAGGAACAATGTGTGTCTATGCATAGTGTAACCGTCCTTTGTAGCCCCATCCCTACTTTATTTCAGAAATCGGATTTGCACACATGCGCTGCAGATTTAGAAACATCCCGGCATTTATATTCTCAGCTAAATGATTTTTTATTGCTTCTTTTTGAGTTTTCCTTGATCAATTTTGACAGTTCTTTGGGTACCCAACACATTTGAATTTCATCTGATGGGATTCTTCGTTTGTTTATTTTTTGTGGTTGTTTTATTAATCACTTTCTGGCCGAATGGCAGTCAGGGTTGTTTTGTTGTGTGAGTGGTAAGTTAATGTGTAAGGCAGGACAGATGTCACAGTCTATGTCATGCATGTTGACAGTGGCAAACAGTGCACTTCGATTGTCCATCCTACACTTCAAACGGACCGGAAGACCCTACCCTTCAGAGAACATTTGATCAATTGTGGATTCCTGCAATCAACTCTAGTTCTCCCCTCTGATCGCCCCTCCCCACTTAAGATCCTCAGCTACCCTTGCACCCTCCATGTAAATCCCAGCTCTGTAGAGTGCTCTGTTGCTACTCAGCTAGGTGTGTGCTTTATAAATCCCTTACATGCCTGCATAGATACACAACTATATCTAAAGAAGAAATTTGGCGAGCAGAGAGAGTTCTAAGACAAGGAATAACTCCTGCAGACCATTATTCCATAGAGATATTGGATATTGACCTGTGTGATTTGTAGACACAATTTCAAACCTATTCAGCATGTTGGTGTATGCTGTATCTTTGTGAATTATTTTGTTGTAGCTGTATTTCTATTTGCTATTCATATTTTTAAAGGGATGAGTTTTCCCCACGATGCATGGCCGAGTGCATCATGATGAAGACTCAGGATCAGCCATTTTGTAGATGAAAGACCTGCTTTATAAATTGGTGCAGAAACACGGTTTCATCATTTCTTTTTGCTATATATTAGTGTTCCGGGATAATACGTTTAGAAATGTAAATTCGTGTCCATGTAAACAGGTCAAAATTACCCCCTATTTTAAGTTAGATAGTTTTGATTCTATGTGCATTCTTGCCCCCATACTATTTCATTTTGTGGAGTCACATTCCTGATTACACAAAGCCATTGCTGCAAAACAAATTTGCATATTTTCTTTACTTAAACGTTTTGTTTCTCAGTGTACATAGGTTATTCTTAGGAATTGTGCCTGTAGACCATTTTTATTTTTGAGGCCACGTTCATCGATGACCAGCAACATTGCTCTCCCTTTATCACAGTTCCTAAAACAAAACGCTAAGCACTGACTCACATTCTCTTTCTGTCCTAATAACATTAATTTTGCAGCATGATTATGTGTGTCTCCATACAGACTGAATTTTTAGTATCACATTTCTAACTATACAAAAGGACAAGTGGTGAAAATCATGTTACATCCTTTGTGCTTTTGCTGCTATAGGTCTTGTAAAAGGAGAGCGTAAGAATTGTGTTATCCTGCAGTGGAGGGCAGGATTTATAAAAAGGAATCTTATACTCAACGTTCACAAACCCACACCTTTGCCTTTTCCTTTGTTCCCATTACTGTTCCCACTTACTACACTGCTGATTTTACAACAATTATTGCAGTGATGTTGCACTTTCCCAAATGTATTTCGTCACTTGCACCTAGAATCTAAGATAACTTTTGTGGGCTGGTGAACGGGGCACATGTTGTGGTGCCCCACCTTGCTAAGGACCCCGACTTGCCTACTTGATGGAATTAAGGCAGTGAACTTGTTTTTACAATACGTAGTCCACTTCACATACACAAGCCCATTGCCTTTCCGTGATCTATTCATCCTGCAATGAATTCCATGTTCACTGTAGCACAAACAGTTTGTGAGTTCAATATACCACAACTTGTGCAGCTTTTTGACTTATCTTGGCGAATATATTGATCACGTGCAATAACCAAAGTTATAATAAGCTTCAGTGTCACTTTGTTTCAGAAGGCTGATCAGTATTGTAAGCATTCGCTCCAGCAGAGACCTTTGTTCATATTGTGCCAGATGTGCTTTAGAAAACCCAAACTTCAAAGATGGGTTCCTGGAATTCTATTTCAAATATTGCAAGTACTTTGATGGTACAGGCTTGACTGTAGCACACTTAAAGCTGTCTGAGTGGTGGCACTCTCAGTTTAAAGTTGTACCCATGCTCGTCCCTATTTTTATTAAACACAACTTTTCCTTGTTTTCAACATTCATTTGAAACACCCCTTATTCCCGAAATCAAGGAGTTTGTAAACAATTACAACACCCTGGTGCATGCAAATGTCTTACTTGCACAAGGCAGCCAGACATCTCTGTGTAGTGGCCTACATGTTTTCACATCACAGAATTGTTTCACACAAGCATCTTCTGAATAAAATGTGCAAGTGGGCATGCTTTTACACTGTTCCAGGTTTATGCGATGCAGGCATTTATTGTGTAGAATTCACAGAATGAGGGGCTTTGGGATACCAATGGCCCTTTCCCAGTGAGCTGTGACTTGCCAGGGAAAGGGGCCCTTTGCATTCTCTTGGTGAATGACCTGGGGCTTGTGAAGCCCAGCTATGGCTTTTACCATCACAGTACTCCAAAGTCCTGATTAGTGCCAACCTGCAGTATGCAACAAAAAAATGACCCTTTTGTTAAGTTTTTAAGGAGGCAGACCGACGAGGTTTACCTTAAAAAAAGCACCCTTTTCCACATTTTTGGTGACAAGGATGCATACCACAGAGAATTTTAAGTGCAAACACCGGGAAAGCTGTCCTTCTGTCATCTCCTGTGGGTAACCCACCTCCATAAGCCATGCGTCACTGTAACCCAGGTTGTTCACCCTTTTAGGATTCTGACAGCGGTTAGGGCATAAAGGCTTTTGCCATCTCTCTCCCCCATATGCCAGGCGTCACTCTAACCCAGGTTGTTCACTAGTGATATGTAAAACCTATTTTTTAAGTTTCTGACGAAGGTTGGGACCTCTCTCTCTCTCTCTCTCTCTATCGCATAGGATCACTAGCGTCCATGTAGTTAGGGTCAAGTTGGTGTTTCCATAGGAAGAGCACTTTTTGGGTGGCTTATAACTTCGCTCCCTCTGGACGAATCCTCACCAAACTTTGCACAAAAAGTATATGGCCCAGTCCGAATTGTATTGCAAAGTTCTGAGAGGTTTGATCCAAGGGGGGCAAAGTTATAGGGGGGGTCCCAAAACGTTTGTTTTTTCCTATAGACATAATGGGAAAAAACTTTGCGCACGGTGTAAATCCGTCCAGTAGTTTTTTTAAAAAATGACCAAAATGTAAGGCAAAAAAATTGAGATATCTGTGTTCGCTTCGCGGACGGACTTCCCTGTTCACTCCACGGACAGCGCCCCGATTGGCCCATGGGCTTGCGTCATGTCCGCGGACATGCGACGTGTTCGCTGATTGGACGGCGTGGAGCGTGGAGCGCATTCAGATTTTCTGTGGCGCCCGCCATCTTGTATTCGCCGTCGACTGCGTACAGCGTGGTGAAACTTGGATTAAAAATTGGATTTAGTGGAGTGTGTTGGTGTGTAAGAGTGTTTGGGGAGGGTGGGGGAGTATGAGATAGGTTCAATGTTTTGTTTTTTTATGTGCTATACGCTTTTGTTGTGTTCGATTTGTCCGCGGAGAACACGACTGTTCTGACATTTTGTAAATAAACTAAATGGTGGGGTGTTCAGAGGACGGAGTATGTGTCCTTTTTGTTCGCAAGGAATGTAAAATTGAGCTAAAAACACTTGCAGTGTATTTAAATGTTCGTAAATACACAAACTGGGGTTGTCCTGAGGACACTGTCCATATTGTAATCTGTCAAGTTGAATGTGTTCTAAGAACACTCGCGGTGTCCCGAAATGGTTGCAATTACACAAAATGGGGGTGTTCTGAGAACATTGTTAGCATTGTTCGTTGTCAGGTTGAAAGTGTTCTACGAACCCTCCTTTTGTCCGCTGATAGTACAATTTCCTATGGCCCTCACCCGACTTTTTGTCCACTAAAGAAACAATAAATCAGGCTGGTGTGCGCCGACATTATGTGATAATCCTATGACTGGCGCTATTGACCTGGCTGACTTGCTTTTGCGACACTAAATCATATCTCCCGCCCCTAAGCCTGACATTATGAAAGCATTCATATTCCCTGCCTCTCTCTGCGACGTTACAGGGTGCATCATCAAACGCGCCCAGTCGTCTCCAGTCATACGCGACTGTACACAGAACCCGGAAGACAACACACATTATGTCACAACACAGCGCGCCACAATTCAGAATATGAAACTGTGATTTAAAAGCAAACAGCCAGATTGTAAATTTTGTAAAGTACATTTATTTGATATCAAATGTTTAGAGAATATTCAGCGATTTGCATTTGTCTTTGTTGTCGATCCGCAAAAGTTCATGTTAAGCCACGCGATGTTCTTTTGCGGTACAGAGGGTGTTAGATCAGCTTAGAACACAGTGCGCCACAATTCGGAATATGAAACTGTGGTTTAAAAGTAAACAGCAGGATTGTACATTTGGTAAAGTACATTTATTTCACATGAAATGTTTAGTGAATATTCAGCGATTTGCAATTGTCTCTGCTGTCGATCAGCAAAAGTTTATTTTGAGCCACGCGCTGTTCCTTTGCGGTAGATAGGTTGTTGGTTTATGATAAAAGCAGTAAATGGTCGCACTGATAATCGGAAAGTTGCTCCAACAATGAGGCATTAGACCACCATAATGGTTGGTATGTTGCTTATAGACGCTAGTACTGCGTAAGGGCATATTGGTCCTTGTCCCATAAAATGGTGAGGGTCATGAAGTTGCTTACATGGAGCTGCACCTGGCAGTTGAAAAATCCATCCGCTGGAGTCTGAAAATCGTGGCATTGGCAAAATGGGGCAACATACCTGTTTTAAAAGACATAAATTAGTCTCACCAGCCGATCTTTAATAAAAATATTAATTTTATTTATTAGGGCGTGAAACTATTTGCCAGCGAAGATAGTGCAACGGAGTATTTTAATAATAAAATAATAATATTTTTGCATTTATATAGTGCTAAGAACCGACAGGTATCTCAGCGCTGCTTATTATTACCCACGGTGTGTGGTGCTCATTTATCGACCACGGAAGGATGAAAGGCTGAGTTTGGCCATGCCGGGATTCAAATCTGCGTTAGCAAGCTGTGCATGGATGTCAAAGCGAGCGCTCTACTCGCTGTGCCACTTGACTGGCTACAGTGTAGTGGCACAGCGAGTAGAGCACTTGACCGGCTACAGACCGGTTAAATTATTTCTATTAACCCACCCTGTGTCGTCTGCCTTTTTCAGAGCCCTCTAAATGACAGGGGATCAATTCAGTGGTGATAGTGCGCGGTAGAAAACAATATGCCACATTGAACGAACAACTACAACTTGACCGGGCTTTAATGCCACGCTATTGTTATTATATTCCGGTATAAAATAATCTAAAGGGATACTTACATTATAATTGCATTTTCCATTGTCCAAGTGTAGTGCAGTCCCAAAATACGACTCCTCGTGTGCCAACGATCTTTCTCAAAGTAATATAATATACAAAAGTGGTTTTGTTTCAGAAATTTCATCTTTATCGTGTCTTACGTTTTTGCTACACTTCTTCAAAAGAAGTCTTTCAGCACAATCTCTGTCTGTCAAGGTAAAAAAAAAATAGAACCTTATACTGGGAGTGGTGGGCCTCTCCGGGCCGTGAGAAAAAAATGGAAGCAGCTGACCTTCACTGTGAACGAGCATAAATGCTTACTTTGCAACATTCTGTGTAAAGCCATCTGTGAGAACTTGCTGTTTACACTACATCTTTGTATATTGTTTGCGTGCTAATAAAAACATCTTGTTTAAGGGACGTTATGGTTCCAAGTAAAGCCGAAAAACACCTGAAATTCGCGAGTTATGGTAAGCTAAGCAACCATGACTCGCGCCACCACCGTGCACTGCTAAGACTAACATCCAGGGCATCAAAGATGACATCGCAAATGTCATTGATGACATCAGTGATGACATCACATGTGCATTTACTTTTCATGAAATTTGTGTACTAGGGATTTTTATTATAATGTTGCGAAAAAAGTGTCAAGGATCATTGCAATAAATATCATACCGTAATTAGTGCTTTGAACGATGCATTGATATAAATAGCATTGTATTATGGGGTTCTATCTAGTATACTGAGCTACTAATGGAGAAACATAGCATTGTGTGCAGCGTACAAGATGAAAGTATAATATTTGTAATGTTAATATGTTGAATAATGAAATGATAATTGTCCTGAAATGTTCGAAAATAAACATAATGGGGGTGTTCTGAGGACGTTCTTCGTATTGTGTGACTGCTCAGCTGTATGCAATGAGGGAATGGCAGAGAGAGTAAAGTGGAAATGGTAGAAGGGGTGTCGAAGAGTTACGCGGTCCGCGGACACCGCGGTTGTCTGTGGACAGGGCGTGCTACATCCGGGATTTTCCAGCAAATCCAACATGGAAAGAAGACTGTACGGATAAGCCAATCAGATGTCGAGGTTGTGGATTTGTGTTGAAAGAGACTGTGTGTGGTGAAGATGGCAGAAGTAGAGAAAGTCAGGGTGTTGGTGCTTGGAGATATGTTTGTGCATGGTTTACAATAGTACGCTCGATGCGGGCATGTTGAAAAGAACTTTGATGTGAAAGGAGTGGAGGTGGTGTGGAGCACTGTGCCTGATTGCAATGTACAGGGAATTGTACAAGTTTGTGAGGATATGGCCACGATGAACAGTCCGCATGTGGTGGTTTTGCACTATGGTGCTTTCCATTTGGGCAACGTCAGTGCCCCTACTTTGTTGGCTGATTTGGAACACTTGGTTCAAGCCGTAATGAAGATCCTTCCAAATGCGAAAGTAATTTTTTCTGGATTACTATCTAGGGCAATATGGGACAATAGTTCAGTTTTTTGTCCTCAGCAAAACATTGCTAGGTGTGTCATCAACCGAGGCATGTGTGCCTTCATGCTTAGAGCTGGTATGTTCTTCTGTAATAAT
The DNA here is from genome assembly GCF_040938575.1 of Ambystoma mexicanum. NCBI lineage: Eukaryota > Metazoa > Chordata > Amphibia > Caudata > Ambystomatidae > Ambystoma > Ambystoma mexicanum. The sequence continues at coordinate 585,199,448 of NC_090924.1, forward strand.
GAGATTATTGATGCCAGTAATACTGTTAATTTTAAAGAAGATGGCATCTCTTTATCTTTTATGGGAAATGCCTTTCTATTTTGGAATGTAAGGGTTGCTTTGGAGAAGGTTATGTGAAGATTTTAGGAGTAAAGTAAGAAAATAAACCAAGAAAAAAAATACAAAATAACAGGTGTCTGTCAAGCATCTGTAAAAAAAACAAAAAAACGCCTCTTTTCAGAGCCAACTTCAAAGGGGAAATGGGGCACACCATTTAAATTTACATTCACCACGCTCAGATTCTCGATATGTCCGCGGACATGGCAGTAGTCCGCGGACATCAAAATCACTACGTGGGGGTTCAGTATGTTATATGTTACATGTATATGAAGTCAGGGATATTATGGTTAAGTTGTGCTACTAAAAACCTACGAAATTCAGTGAAAAAACTTTGTTAAAGGGACGTTATGGTTAAGTTGCGCTACGAAAAACCTATGAAATTCAGTGAAAAAACTTTGCTAAAGGGACGTTATGGTTAAGTTGCGCTACTAAAAACCTATGAAATTCAGTGAAAAAACGTTGTTAAAGGGACGTTATGGTTCAAAGTAAAACCGAAAAACCCCTGAAATTCAGCAGTTATGGTGAGATAAGCAACCATAACTCGCGCCACCATGCACTGCTAACACTAACACCCAGGACATCAAAGATGACATCACAAATGTCATTGATGACATCACTGATGACATCACATGTCTGGCTCCCCCTTTTTTCCCTTTACTGACATATCTAGGCCACATAGTTTTCTTCAGTAACAGTCAGGAAGTAAAAATTGAAAAGGTACTATAATTGTAGACTTAGGGTCAAGTCACATCATATGAAACATATACATAGCGGAAGACACAGGCTTGAAAGAGAGCAATCCTTTCTGTGCATGAAGATAATCATTAGGGTTATCAGCACTTTCTCATAGTTTTATTTTTATTACTCTACCTTCCCTGTATATGCTCATATTTGTATACATTGTACTCACTCTCCTTTCCTTTGGGTGCAGTCACATCATGTGATACACATACATATGGTAAGTAGCAGCTTTGAAACAGAGCAATAGTTTCTCTGCATAAAGACAATCAGTTAGGTTATGAACTCTTTCTGCTACTACTTCTGCTTTTTTGTTTACTTCACTGTCCCTGTATATACTCATATTTGTATCTGTTGTTGTCTCTTTGTGTTTTGTCTGTTATAATTATGTATTAAGTGGGTTTTATTATCTACTTATTACATGTTTCACAGTACGCAAAACTCTAATAAGAAAGCAGTTATCATTTCACTATTCAACATGACACGATTATGAATATTGCACCTTCATCATGTATGCTGCACACACTGCCTATGTTTCTGCACGAGTAGCTTAGTATACTATATAGAACTTCATAACAAAATGCTATTTATATCAATGCATTGCTTAATGTACTAATTAGCTCATGATATTTATCCCAATGATCCTTTTTTGGTCAGTATTATAAGAATCCCTTGTACAGAGTTTTCATGAAAAGTAAATGCACATGTGATGTCATCAGTGATGTCATCAATGACATTTGTGATGTCATCTTTGATGTCCTGGGTGTTAGTGTTAGCAGTGCACGGTGGCGCGAGTTATGGTTGCTTATCTTACCATAACTGCCGAATTTCAGGGGTTTTTCGGTTTTACTTTGAACCATAACGTCCCTTTAACAACGTTTTTTTACTAAATTTCATAGGTTTTTCGTAGTGCAACTTAACCATAACGTCCCTTCAACAAAGTTTTTTCACTGAATATATATATATATATATATATATATAAATATATATATATATATATATATATATATATATGTATAGAATCTGGATGTTCCACGTCGTGTTTAAGCAAACTAGGACCCCATGAGCGAAAAGGGTGAAAGTGTGACGCAGTAGAAAAAAACAGCTGATGATGGAGGAAGAATCAAAAAGGCTTGTCTAGCCTAGTGTCAAGGATTGAGGCAGCCAAGAAACTGGTTATCTATTCAAGAAGATACAATGAACGTGAGAAGCAAGGCAAGCTCCTATTGAGGCGTAATGGAAAAACACTATGAGTGCCATGTTTTATTCATGTAATAGTATTAAATACGAAGAAGAAGCTAAAAACACAGTCTCCTGTCACAAGGTCTAGATGGAAATAGTCTTTGGGCAGGTTACATCGAGACTGAAGATCAGACTGTACTCACACTCCCTTTTATTCTCAGGCGCAGTGATACTTTGCGAGGCTGAGTTGAAAGACAATTTGAATGGCAGACAACAGGAGTGATGATGGATGATGGGCTAATTGGGTGGGAAAGCATGGTCAAGTCCACCAACAAGGACCTGGTGTACCAGCTTGCGTGATGCTGGTGAGTCGAATATACCAGAAGGGTACAAGCATGCCAACCAAATGTAGAGCGCCACGTAGAAAAGAGCCGTATAGTTTGAAAGCCAATGAAACATGTATTTCATGACAGCAAAGATGATTACCAGTAGGGGTGGGCATAAGTTGTCCACCTGACTCTAGAGACTCAATCATAATCCTATCCTCCATAAAAAGAATACCTAGATGTTCCCTGTAGACCAACCCCATCCCCAAGTAGGTTTTCTTATTTTGCCATGTAGTATGTCGTCAATGATGATTAATTTTTACTACATAAATGTCATTTTTTATAAAATGCTTTGAGAATTCTTGAGGGAGATATGAGCGAACGTCCGTTGATGTCCGTTGTACTCCCTGTTTTAGATGATTGCAAATAAAACAGTTATGTTTTGCCAACTTCCTGAGTCAGTCTTATTATTGGTATCAGAATAAATTCTCTGCATCCCCTTCCATCTAATAAATCGTTACTTTGCTTAAATGGCCTACGAGTTCATGTGGCAGCAGAGGATGGTTAGAGTACCCATCGACCAGTAGGTTTCTAGTGTTTTGGACAATTGGACACCCTCCGCCATCTAGCCGGAAGATTGCAAAGTTTCCTGTGGAAAGCAGCCGAAAACCTGCATGTAGATCAATACAGGTGGGATGGGCCCCTCTTTCACGAAATCCCTCTTGGTTTCCACAGGCGCTGAGCGGACTGAACGCAACGGTGATCGATTGGAATAGGAGGCCGATACCGACGTTCTTGAGCTGAAGAGCGAATGCTGAGTAGACTGAGAGAAATGGCAAAATAAGGGGATTGGATTGTGGTAATGTAGAAAAGTAACAGGGGGTTTGCCTAGTATAAACAAAGAGTGTTTAGTATATAATGAGGAGCGTTTAAACAAGGAACATTTTATAGAGCCCGGTTTCCTACCTCAAGGCAGGTCTAGAAGGAGTCATTTCAAAACACCAAGGGGGTACATAGGTGGCACATAAACAGGTTTATGATAGGGAGTGATTCAAACTCCAATCAGGGTATTTTAGGGGCTAGGAAAAAAGGAGTACCATGGTATATATGTGAAAAGTTGACTTTTCTGCCATCTAGCCAGAAGATCATGAAGTTTCCTGTGGAGAGCGGCTGATATAGAAAACCTGAAAGTAGATCAATACAAGTGGGACGGACCCCTCTTTCACAAAATCCCTCCTGGTTTCCAAAGGCACTGAACGGACTGAAGGAAACAGTGGTCGATTGGAGGAGGGTGATGATACCGAAGGTCTTGAGATGAAGAGCGAATGCTGAGTAGATTGAGGGGAATGGCAAAATGAGGGGATGGGATTGTGGTAATGTAGAAAAGTAACAGGGGGTTTGTCTAGTACAAACGAAGAGCGTTTAGTATATAATGAAGAGTTTTTAAATGAGGAATGTTTTATAGAGTCCAGTTTCCGACCTCAAGGCAGGTCTAGAAGGAGTAATTTCAAAACCCCAAGGGGGTAAATATGATATATTATGATATGATAGTTTATTTATATAGCGCCTACACACAATAAGTTTCAAAGCGCTTCAAGACAAGGGAGGGAATGAAGGAAAATACAATGACATTCTTACAGGCCATGAACAGTAAGGATGTGAAATTAACTATCGTACTCGGTGTGACAACATTTCAGATAGTGCAAGTGCTAAAACATAGATAATGAAGGGAGGGGGAGAGTGGGAAGGAAATGGAAACCGACAGGCGACTACTGTAGTAGGCCTGACAACATTTCTGGTAGAGCCAGAGAAAAACAAAAGGTGAGGGAGAGGGGTGCAGAAAGGGAGGGGAGGAACAAAGCAGGCGACTATCGTACTAGGCCTGACGACATTTCAGATAGTGCTGGGGGGACGAATAAGAGGAGGGGGGAAGTGGACAGATGAGGTTGCTATCATACTAGGTCCAGGGACATTTCTGATAGAGTAAGTGCATAGAAGATAGTAAGGGGGGAGATAGGAAAAGGTAGAAAGGGGGAGAGGAGAGAACAGAGAGCAACCAATCAAAAAGAGTGGAGAAGCAAGAGGGGGGAGCGAATACAATTGCAGAAGTCAATAGTAACACATAATGTTGCAAGCCAGGACACAAGATGAAGATAGGGACAGCATTATTTAGGGCCACCATGAGTACAAGATGCAAAGGAAGTCCAGCATGAGAGTTGAGAAAGGGTGAAGCACCGTGAAACAATGAAGGCCATAAAAGTCAAGTCCAGCATTGGCCACCAGACGGTGATGGTCAAACCAGGATGTATCAGGACAGACTCCTGCAGAAGTAGGCAGAGGGGGAGGGAGGTGAAACAGGGTAGAAGAATCAAGCAAAACAGGCAACACCTGTGAGCGACAAGGGTGGGGGACACAAGGGAACATCACAGGGGACTAGAGGCGGTCGGGATGTCCTGTGGGGACAGAGGGAGTAAACACATGTTGGTGCATGCTTACCTCCTGTGTGAGCAGAGGTTCGGGCACATAAACAGGTTTAGGATAGGGAATGACTCAAACTCTAATCGTGGATTTTTTGGAGCTAGGGGAAAAGGAGTACCATGGGATATATGTGAAAAGTCGACTAGTCTGTCTGTCTGTTTGTGTATTTTGCAAATGAAAAAAGGTGTGGAAGAGCGAAAGGAATAAGCTGTGTAAAGTTGAAATAGAGATACAAAGTTATTACCTATTTTTAGGTCATTGTCGGCGCCGACCAAAGAGTAGGTTCAGATTATTGAGAAATAGAGGCTTTGAGCGGCAAAGGCTGGAGCATGCTCATATTTGCTGTTGTTCTGAAACATATCTGTGTGAACGACGGTAAGTATTGACAGTCAATTGAGACTCGTCACAATAGGAGATATTGCTCCACTGATGCACCTTTGAAAAACGCTGCCAAATACGTGCCTACTCTCAAACAGTATAGTGCGGAATGGGTAAAAGGTACAGCAGACAAATGTCATGGCCACAAGGAGATTGCTGTCAAAAGCGGTATTGCAACACATGACCACATACGTGCACGCTGCGTACACGGGGAAGAAATTGGAGAAGAGGCTAGCTATTTTAAAGATTTGGAAGATGTATCAGGAAGAGAGAGAGGATCCACCACCCGAGGATTGGATGCTTAATCAGTGTAAGGAGGAAGGTGCCAAGCCTTCTGCTCCCCTTGCCTCGCCTGAAGTAAAAGGCATCAGTACAGAAAGTGAATGATTGTATCCATTGAAGGAACTGAAAGCGGCAACGGGGTATACTAATCCGATATACGAACAGCCTTCCTTATAATAGTGATGATAATCCAGACGAGACTAGGAGGAGAGAAGAGACCTTTAAGGTCGTACAAAACCAGGAAGAAAAGAGTGACCGGCCGAATATATCAACAGAGATAGAACGAGAGATTAAGAGATGGAAAAGAGAAAAGGATAAAGCTGATGAGGTAATGCTTGTACAGAACAAATGGATGGGAGGACAGATATTGCTCAAACTTGATGGGAAAAGTATCGAGGAAGTTAGACAAAGGGAAGATCAAGGCAAACAGGATAGAAAAGACAAGGAATGAGAAAAGCGATTGAAAGAGGATGAACATAAGAGAATGAGCAAACAGAGACGAGAACAACTGTATCAGGAAAAGCAGCAAAAGAAGGAAGAAAGGGCGGAGGAGCAAAAGAAATATGACAATAGACAGAAAGCAATTGGAGACCAAGACAGGCAGGACAGGAAGAAGAAGTGCAGAAATTAAGGGATAAAAGGATATAAAGATGAAGGGAAGAAGAAGAGCGTAAAGCAACTGAAAGAAGGGAAGAGAAAAGACAAGAAGAGTAAATAGTTAGATGGGAAGCGACAAAGCAAGGAGAATTAGATGAAGAAACCGAGCGAAAAAGGAGACAAATGGAATGCGATATTGATCGCATTCAGAAAGAGTTAATGGAACCGAGGCACCGGAACTGAGGCAGTATAGAGGAGTTTCTCCTGTCACAGGGAGCAACTTCAGGACCATCTAGGGTAACCCTAACAGAGAATTTTGACATAGGGAGCATCGGGGAGAGGATCAATAAAGTCTTTCAAGATTTAAGAGAAAGTAGCAAATTGGGAAGCCGACGGAAGGGTGAATAGTTCCTGGATGTCCAATCATAAAGCGAAGAAAGAGACCCGTTCACTCTCGATCATAGAGCCTTGTCATAGATAGGCTGACTTTAGGTAAGGGCGAAAGAGAAGAGAGTCATACTGGTTGGGCACTAGATATGTCAGACGAAGAGAGAGAATCCTTCCATGGGGAAAAGGGAGGAAGTGCACGCGGTCCTGAGGGATGTCAGCAGAGAGACAAGGAAGTGAGATGGACTAATTTAGAGCGGCCTATGGATAGAACTCCAGATCCTATAGCATATCCAGAGCAACCTAAAGGACGATCGCATAGTGAGAAGGGAGAGTTGCCACCATATGTGAGCAGGCTGAGGTCATTGCCAGGAAGAAGGTGATCAGGAACTATTGTCCCCTCTATGGATAGGCAGACAATGGGAGCCGATTGTGGATTTGGGTTCACGCAGTTCCCTTTATTGGAGAAAGGAGGGGCCAAACCACAGTATACTCCTTGGCCACTAATGGATAAGGATAATTTAAGGTGTAAACTTCCCAGTTTAATGGTGGGTGTGGGAAAATGGATTAATGAGCTCAAGAAAATGACAGGGGGAAATACGTTAGTGATAGGGGACATTAGGGTCTCCTAGCAGCCATTCCTGGGGAAAGAGCTGATGACATTTGGTGAAGAGCAGGATACTCAAGTGTCACAGCACAGAACACGGCGCATGATGGAGCACCATTTAAAAATAGTGGAGCAAGTGTCTGGAGAGCGCTCAGGGTACCATATCCTGATATGTCAGATATGGGTGTAATTATGGCACGAAAGATGAAAGATGATGAAGATCAGCTTGCTTATATTCAAAGTATTCAGGAACGGTGGACTCTTGAAACAAAGGAGCCATGGGCAAAATCAGTGGCAGTATTTTACCACATTCTATGTCAGGGATTCCCAAAACAAATACAGGGGACATCTGAAGAAATTAGTGGGAATGGAAGCAAAGCCATGGGCAAAGATACAATTGACTGTAGTGCATCACTGTCGGTTGTTGTAAGAGAAAAATACGAAGAAGGAATATGCTAGAAAACTTGAGGAAGCCAAGTTTTTTAAAAAAAATGGTTGAAGTATGCCATAGAAGGGGTGGTACTGACAAGCAGAGAAAGATTGGGAATGCAGCAAGCAGTGGGTACATCAGTCAAATAAATAACGCCAAATGGATCAAGGAGAGAACGGGTTTACTTACTCATGGTAAGCGGAAATGGGCTAAAGAAGAAGGGGTGGTTTTCAGAATAACCAAGGCGGGTTTCAGAATATGCAGAATGATAATCAGAATATGCAAGGAGGATTTAATCAAGGGGACAAATAAGAAGAGTTCCTCCTATATGTTGGACATGTGGGATGACAGGGCACATCGTGAGAAAAAGTGGAAGCCAAGGGTATGTACAGAATCAGCAATTCTCAAGAGGGAGGACAACTTATCCTCCAGCATACAGCTCACAAGTTAGGGATGGGTTTGGCCAAAATCAGACGGTGTATCAAGTACAAGCGATGCATATACAACAACTCCTTACAGTTTTCCTGCAATCGCGTTTCTCGTGCGCTGAAAAGTTTGCTGTGAATCTTATGTTTGGTCAATTTCATCACGTGTAAAACAGCTATTCTTTGCATCTGACCCCAGAATTCAGTTTTCACCCTGCTAGTTATCCAATCATCATTGCTAGTGCTTACCCGAAACTATACAAAATGGCTTCCACTAGTTTTGAATCAAATTTAGTGAATTAAATCCATTTTCAGTGTTTTTCCCATTCATTCAAGCCACATTCAAAAGCATTTGACCTGTTTTGAAATCATCCTGTTTCTCTCTATGCTTGCTGGGGGGAATTGGGATTGAACTGTATTTGTTGAGTGTTTATTCCTGAAACCGGTGTTCTCTCCTTCCATCTCTTTATATTGCATATTGGGGGGAATTGAGTAGTGTGCAGGGGGAAAAAGTGACATTGCATTTGACTGAACCCACCCAAAGTTTTATTCTGTGCTGCATTATTTTTCTTATCCATACTCCTTCTGATTAAAGAGATTGTTGATTGTTGTGACATCACCTCAATGGTGATCATTGTATAAATATTCATAGTGTGATATAGATATTGTGCAAATCCATAAAATAAATCTTTTAACTTTGCAAAACAGCCTGCTTCCTGGTTCAGTGAGACCGGGGGGGATTCAAAGAGAGGGGCGTGATATAAGGGTACATCATTCAGAAATAAAAGAACTTATAGACAAAAATATATAATTAAGGGTTCCAGCTGTGCATCACACGCTAGGCATTGACTTAGGTGGAGTGCCGGGTTGAAATCACTTACAAGATATAAGGTAGACAAAGAGAAACTGCAATATAGTCAAGACGAATTGTTGTATATAGCCCAGTCGATCTCACATGAAGGGAAAATGGTCACACCTGAAAGAACTGAGGCGATCATGAAAACAGTAAAACCGCACATGATAAAACACATGCAACTGTTTTTGGGATTATATAACTATGTTAGAGCATGGGTGTTTGATTATAGTTCATCCACAAGACCCCTTTTGCAGGCTCTGACGAAAGCACAAGTGAATAAGGACAAAACAGAATGGACTGAGAAAATGGAGGAAGGGCTTGAAGAATTAAAGAAAGCAATTAGTACAGCTCCAGTTTTAGGAATTACCAACTATGATGAGGGAGTTCTTATTTTCGCACATGAATGGCACAGTCATGACAGCAGTACTTACACAGAGAACTACATTAGTGTATAAACCTTTGGCATAATATAGTGGGATTCTGGATCCATTTATGAAGGGGCACTTTTCCTTGCAAACAATTGCTGCCAGCAGCCGCATTCACAATAGAGAAGTGTACTTGTATTGTGATGGGGTGTTCTATGACATTGTTTGTTGAGCGTGCTTTGTTTGCCATTTTGGAAATTGACATCTCAGAGAGCGTATGCATATGAGGTAGTTATATTGAATCCAGCAATCAAAATAGTTAGGTGTAAAATAATGAACGCTGCCACGTTTGAAGCTGAGCCTGTGGCAGAGGGTGAGCATGTGCATGATTGCGCTAACTATGAGGAGTTCTACAATGTCATCCGGCGCGTAAAGGAAAATGCGTTAGCAGGGGGGAGATTCTCTTCATTGATGGGTCTTCAAAAATCGATCAAACTAGTGGGGAAAGGTATTTCTGTTCGCCTGTGGTAAGACACTGAGTCAATGGTGAATTTGAAGTGGTAGCAAGTACAAGACTAGCGTCTCACTTTTCAGCGCAAGCAGCATAATTGGTGGCGCTTATTGTCACGCTCGGAAAATACGCAGGACAGGACGTGACGGTGTGCAGTGACTCCGCCCATGTGACGCCAACGGTGCACACGGAGCCAGCATGTTGCAAAAGGAGGGGCTACCCCAGAGCGGATCGGCACTCCAGTGCAACACGCAGCATTATTGGACAGTCTTCTTAAGGCACTACAACTCCCAGTAGCCATTGCAATAGTTAAATGCGCAGCACATACTAAGCAAACTGACGTTATCTCTCTCAGGAATGAAGCCGCAGATGAAGAGGCCAAAAGGGTTGCATATTCACTAGATATTTCAAGTTTTGATACTCCAGATGAAAAGGATAAAGTAGTTACGATCATCACAGTAAATGAAAGGTTTAATCATTTATCAAGAACACAGTTGATGGAAGTTCAAGGCAGTGCACCAAAGGAAGAGTAGGAATTGTGGAAACAAAGGGGGTGGTCTTTGTCCCCTTCTGAAGCATTATGGCGACAGGACAGCACTGGAAAGCCAGTGATGCCTGTAGCCTTGTTAAGGGTATCGCTTGAACAGCTGTGCTACCCCGCACATGTAACCAGGAAAACCGCACAGCAGCTATTGCGGTGGACTGGTTTGTGCCAAACCTGTTAGAACATGTTGCATTTTATGGAGTCTAATTGCATCGTATGTCAAAGGTTTACTGCTGGGCATACACTGCAAATGATCAGTAGAGTGATTCCTTGACCAAATGGTGCTTTTCAGCATTTACATATTGATTAGGTTGATATGCTGCAAGTATGTAGTAGATATAGGTATATGATAGTGGTGGTGCTTCCCTTTTCATGTGGGTCGAAGCAGGTCCTTGTACACACCCTGATGCCACTTGCGCGGCAAAGTTTTTAGTCTGAGAAGTCTTTCCCAGATGGGGAGTATGTGAAGTGCTGCGATCCAACAAATGGTCCCCATTTTTTTAATGAAGTATTTGAACAGATTAGCCTATTGCTTAATATAAAACACACATTTTCTTCTGCTAATCGTCTGCAAGCGAACAGGATATGTGAGAGACTCAATGGTCTCCTTAAAGAGAGAAATGCAAAATTAAAATTGACATTGAAGAAGGGATGGCTGTACTGCCTGCCCCTTGCATTATATGCATTAAGGAACCAGCCTGGGTCGGACCACCATCTCACACCCCACTAACTAGTGAAAGGGAGGAAAATGAGAACGCCTTCATCTCATCCATCGAGGAGCAGAAGTGATGCCCAGAAGACTGCAGAAATGTTAGGAAATGAGTTACGTGCTTATTTGACATGTATGACCGCTATTATCTCTGTCATTTCAGATCAACTCAAGTGCAAGGGAGGGTCGGTCTCAGGACACAGATGAAGACCATTCATCAACAAGAGCTCAAGAAGTTTTAACTGTACCCTGAATATTTCACCCGCAAGTGGCACGAGCCACGCTTTAGTGGTCCCTACATTGTTGAGAACATTACTCCCTCAGCAGTTAAAGTCCAAGAAGACACGCCTGGATCCACTTAAGTGACGTAAAGCCTTACTCTGGTGAGACTGACGCACCCCCAACCATCGATTCAGAAGCAAGACAAGAAAAAGAAGTTCAGCATGGGCAGACTCAATCGATGACGAGGAAGAAGGACGCCATGGTTGCAGATTAAAAATATGCAAGTGTGCATTTGGACTGTGGCTCACCCCAGACACTTTTTAAAGATATTATAGCAAGGATGCAAACAAAGTTCTTGAGGCACAGGGATCTTTGAATTAAACTATTCGAAAGTGTTAACATTTTAGATATGCCGAATTTAGAGTTTGATGACTGGAGATGTAAGCAGTTTCCAGATTCATTCCTCACTGAGTTTCTTTTTGGTTAATCCAATGGTCCTATCTGATGTTGATGCCCATAGGATACTTCTCGCTGTTATTGTTTACATATTTCAAGCTTATACTGCACTTGTTCGGCGTAGTGCTCATATATGTGTTTTTCGGCAAGATCCTAAAAATGGCCCCGCAATCAGGAGGCTGCTTGCGACAAAAGTTGAACAGAACCTGCAGTTACCTGACCATTTAATAGAGTTGCCTGATTAAAAATGTTGTTTCCTTCCTTAAAGCAGTATGCAGGCACAATGAGAACTGTCGAGAATGATACGGTTTTGGAAAATGAGAATCGTAAATGGCGGGGATTAATGTACTGGTGCATAATTTATGCATGCTCAGCATTTATCATTGTTTTTCTCATTTTTCTAATTCATACTGTCTACTTCATTGGCCCACGCAAGGTAGAAGTCCTTTTGATTCTTCCCATTCCAGACTTATGCAGATGTATCTATTACTGAAAGGCCTATTCCATTTGTGATTATTCCTACACTAGCCAGTGACGCATGTAAGATCACCCATTTCTCTGACAAGTGTTCCTATGATTCCCCCTGTAGGAAGGACCTTTATTGATGTACTTCATGCGCATTATGCACGTATCCTCCTTTCAAGAGGGAGACACAGGAGAAACACAAGGGAAGATGATTATGAATTAAATAACTATCAAGACAGTACAGCACACTTGGGGAATAACATGTGGTATCAGCACATGGAAAAGGTAGGAAAGAGAACCTCTAAGGAGAGGTACTAGGTCTGTGCTCCCAGAGCTTATGCCATGGGGAATTATAAGATATTCATAGCTATAGAAGTAGCAGTCCAAAAAGTTTATTGCCTGACACACCTTGCACTCTGCCATACGAGAGGTCAGTTTCAGAGTAGAACGGCATCCTTAGCATGGATGAATGCAAAGACAGCTCCAGAAGAAGATGATTATGCGCAAGATTTAAAGACAAGAGAGAGACCAAACACCAGAGATCATGTGATAAGATATGTACAGCCCAGAATGAATGGAGCAGGAATCTGATGGGAAGTAAACAAAAAACTTGATTGTCAGGGAAAGAAGTATGAAGAAATACGAAGATGAAAGAAGAGAGACCAGCTGCAAATCAAGGAAACAGTACTTTCTCCAGACGGTTGCGAGGAAGGCCTTATTGTGTGCAGAGCAGTAGCAATAACAGGATATTATGAACCAGTTATAGATACTGTGGAGAAGGAATGCAAACATCATTGTCCAAAGATTGCAAAGTTGCTGACATGGGTTGATGATAAAGGAGAACCGTTGGAGATAGTACCTCTGGCTAGTGCAGAGCTATGCTTCAGAAACAATGGCACAAGAAAGGTTGGAGTGAATTAGCAGTGTGGCTGAATTTTTGATGTACCAGGAATGAAGGATGGAACAGTAGTGATAATGGACTACTACTCGGTCTGCGGATCCAGAGCATATATGAAGTTGCCCAAGGACTGGTGAGGGCTGTGTTTTATAATGATTGTCCATGTTCCAGCATTGGTGATTTTAAAGAGTGACCTGAACATTGCGGAGTTCCCAGAAGCAGATGCTCACCTGAGAAAGAGGAGATCAGTTGAATTTCTCAATCAAACAAAGATGGAGAACTATTTTTCAGCTAAATCCATAGAAGCTTTCAATGTTATTCTGTATGAACACAGGTTGTTCAGTCAGACTTCGGCAGTATTCGCAACAATCTTCATGCCAGGGATTCAGACGATGGTGAATGCCAAATGGTTACAGATTACCAGATGGGAACTTATGCAGACAATCAACATTACCATAAAGGGATTCAGCGCGATCAAGGAAGAACTGAGAGCCATAAGACTGATGACTTTTCAGAATAGATATGTTCTCGACATGATTACAGCTAGAGATGAAGGTATTTGTGTCAAAATCAGAGAATCATGTGGCACATTCATACCTTCTCATGATGACAAGAAGGGTACCCTGACGGAGGCCATAACGATGCTGACGAATCTGCACATCAAGATGGAAGATGAAACAGAAGATGTTGCAGATGACAGGTGGTTTGCATTGATCTTCTCATGGGTTCCACAATGTATGGCAAATATAGTTTCTCTGAGCATTATTGGTGATGCTCATGTTTGGATTCTGTGTGATTAGAATAATAATTACACAATGCAAGAAGACAGCAAAGAAAGCAGTAGGAATGAAGATCATGATCAATGTTGAGGCTGGGTTTGGACCCAAAGAGTTGACAGATGAAGAAATCAGAAAATATATAGAAGCCAGCATTCTAGCACCTGAGGGAACAAAGTTCCTGTATCCGAGAAAGCACAAGAAGTAAGTGGGACAATTGATCTACTGCAGTCCGAATGGACAATGTAGCCATGTGACCTGCAGTGTTGATGAGCATGTCAAATCAGCAGGATCTCTAAAAGGAGTTATGAAGATATGGACTCCAAAGAAGCACTTTTTCAGACAAGTATGTCTAGATGTGAAGACTTATGGGAAAGTAGTCAATTAATCAACCAGAGGGGGGAGTGTAGAGAAGGAGCCAATTGCCTCTACAGAATGTCCTGCCCCCATTCCTCCTATATGTTGGAAGCTGGAAATTGCGACATGCAAGTCAGTTTTGGTATCTATTCCACGAAGGATCCATGAAACAAGGTATCCATTAAGAAAGCCCTACATATTGTATCCACGAAGAAATGAAAACCTCTTAAGGGAGGTGCTTGAAGAAGTGTGAAGTGACAAAGACAAGAGACTGGTGATGGCACTTGAAGCAGAGATGCCGAAGAAGAAAGTATATAGACCTTATGACAAAGTAAAGAGTCGAGTAACATTTCATGTGCGGGAATGAAGATTGCACATGCGAAGAGCACTGAAGTAAATGCAAATCACTTTATAACTGTACAGATGCTGTAACGCAAGTAGACTAAGTAATCATAAGGCTGGCTATATGTAGTGAATAGACTTCATGCTATGCCGCCAAAATATATATATATATATATATATATATATATATATATATATATATATATATATATGTATGGCTTACATGTTGAGAAAAGCGATATATCGCCAGCCAATTGGTTCTGCCTAACAAATGTATTTCATGTAATTTATGGGCCGATTCATGGAACAAACTCCGAAAATCGTTGCGCAAGCAGGCGCAAGCGCAAAGAAACAGGCGCACGCGTGCGATTCATGGAAGTCCCTGCGCGTGTTCACCTCGGGATGTGCGCCAAACCCGTGCATGGCGCACAAGTCACTGCAACATCCCGAAAGGCGTGCGCGATGCGCACAGTGAAAGCGCACAACCTCGGCGCATACACCAGAAAGTGGGCGGGACATGGGGCGTAACACGCGGAATGGGGCACAACCCACGAAAATAAGGGCGTAACTGGGGATGTACTGCAGGGAAGCAGACGGAACGCCCACACGCACTCGAACCACACGTATTCATGGAATCGAATAGGGCAAAGCCACGCACAGCCAAAGACACGCACAAGCTGAAACATGTCCGCCACACGAAGGCAGGCGGTAGAGTCCCAGCGCATCACAAAAGTGGCAACATACAGCAATTGGGCCTGTGCGAGCGGGGCACGTGTATTGCGGGGGTGCGCGGGAAGCAACACACGCGATCGAGCGGGGTATGTGTATTTCGGGGGCGCGCGGGAAGTGACACACGCGATTGAGCGGGGTACGTGTATTTTGGGGGTGCGCGGGAAGTTACACACGCGATTGAGCGGGGTACGTGTATATCGGGGGTGCGTGGGAAGTTAAATATGCGATTGAGCGGGGTACGTGTATTTCGGAGGTGGGCGGGAAGTTACACACGCGATTGAGCGAGGTACGTGTATTTAGGGGGTGCGCGGGAAGTTACACACGCGATTGAGCGGGGTACGTGTATTTCGGGGGTGCGCGGGAAGTTACACACGCGATTGAGCGGGGTACGTGTATTTCAGGGGTGCGCGGGTAGTTACACACGCGATTGAGCGGGGTACGTGTATTTCGGGGGTGCGCGGGAAGTTACACACGCGATTGAGTGGGGTACGTGTATTTCTGGGGTGCGCGGGAAGTCACACACGCAATCTCATCAGGGTACGTGTATTTCAGGGTGTGGGGGAAGTATCCCATGCAACATCAGCAGGGTACGTGTTCGAGCCATTCGAGATGACGTGCAGTCTTTTCATGAAGAGACTGCACGTCATCTCAAATGGCTCGTTGACCACGTCAGCCTGCTGGGACAGGTCACCCAGGCCGGATTCCTCCGTCTAATGGGGCTTGCTCCGACCCCCTCCTCAACTGGACCCCCTACGCGCCAGTCGTCCTCTGTGCCATCTTCCCACCCATCAGTCACCTGGGTGCCCTGTGGAGCTGCCTCTGATGGTGCGGCCAGGCTGGTGGAGGAGGCATCCCTGCCACAGTCGGGAGTCGGACGTCCAGCAGGGGTGGCCACATCAACAACTGCACCCCAGCCGGCGGAGGATGTGCAGGCAGCAGGAGGCAGCGCACGGCAGAGGCACAGCAGCAGCAGCAACGTGGTGGGAGCCATGAAGGCTCGGGGCCTTCAACATCAGAGGGGCAGGCATCGGCCAGAGGGCAGGTGGACCCAGGACGGGGTGTGTCTTCTGTGTGGCAGCAGTTGGGCCAGCAGATAGGTGCGGAGCAGCGGCGGGCGGAAGAGGCGCGGCTCACAATGGTCAGGGCGGAGAACTCCATGCGGAGGGCCCTGAGGCGGGCCGAGTGCCTCCAGGCAATCCGCAGGGGGTTGGAGGAGGAGACGGCGTCGTCCCTGCGGACCCTCGGGGCGATGGAACAGGACCGCCTCCGGGACATCGAACAGGAGTTCGATGATGCCCTGGCCCAGAACACCACGGAGTGAGCCGCTGGACTTGCCCGCCGCCTTTGTATATAGTTATATAGTTAGTGTTAGGTTTCCTTTATTTTTTTTTTTATTTGGTTGCGATTGGACAATGCGCCACGTTTTTGTATGTAGTTCAGTTTTTAGTTCGTTGTCATAGTTAGGTTTCATTTGGTTGGGCTCATGGACCCCGGATTATCTTGTAAATAGTTCTTCAATGGATTTTTCTTTTTTATGGAGTTTTTTCATCGCCATGGAGCAATGGTTTTTATTTATCATTTAGTCTTGGATTTCTTTTCTGACTGTGACTTTGGACACCATTTATTTTGAATGTGCTGTGTGTTTTTGATTTTTTTCATGGACATTCATCTTCTTTTGGTTGTTTTGCTTTGTGGTTTTTCTCATTTCATTTCCATTCAAGTTGATTTAAAATACATTTATATTTTCATCCTTCAATGTGTCGTATCATCTCATTGCTTTCATGCATGTCATGTTGGGTGTTTTAACATTCACTTGCAGCCATGGTGTGTGACAGACATGTGTTCATTTGCATTATTTACATTGGGTGTGTAACATGTAATTGCCTTTGATATGTGGGTGGATGTGATAGTTGGTTGGGCCTTTTGGCAGGGGAGGATGGCCATTACGGACATGATTGGGGATTGGTGGGACCCAGGTGCAGGGGGGCATGGATGGGACATGGGCGAGGGCCTGGTGGAGGCTGCCCCTGGTGGCTGGGGGGCGGGGGTGGTGGGAGACATGGGTGGGGGCCTGGTGGTGGGTGCCCCTGCACTGCTGGGGGGTGGGGGTGGTAGTAGACATGAGTGGGTGCCTGGTGGAGCCTGCCCCTGGTGGCTGGGGGGTGGGGGTGGTGGGTGACATGGGTGGGGGCCTGGTGGTGGGTGCCCCTGCACTGCTGGGGGTGGTGGGAGACAGGGGTGGTGGGAGACATGGGTGGGGGCCTGGTGGAGGCTGCCCCTGGTGGCTGGGGGGTGGTGGGAGACATGGGTGGGGGCCTGGTGGAGGGTGCCCCTGCACTGCTGGGGGGTGGTGGGAGACATGGGTGGGGGCCTGTGGAGGGTGCCCCTGGTGGCTGGGGGTGCAGGGGGACATGCGTTGGTGGGCAGTAGTGCAAGTTGACATGTGGGTTGGCTGGGGGGCATGGCCATGGTGGATGGGGTGCCTGCAGGACATGTGCAGGGTAGGCCCCTGTGGTGTGAGCCACCTGCAGGGGCCGTGGAGGGTGTAGAGGGAACACCTGGGAGGGCCCACACGTGCAATTCACGTGTGGTGCTCCCCGTGCACCCCTGTAATACACGTACCCTGATGGAATCACGTGTCGAACTTCCCCCGCACCCTGAAATACACGTACCCTGATGGAATCGCGTGTGGAACTTCCCGCGCACCCCTGGAATACACGTACCCTGCTGATTTCGCATGTGTAACTTCCCCTGCACCCTGAAATACACATACCCTGCTGATATCGCGTGTGGAACTTCACGCGCACCCCTGAAAAACACGTACCCTGTGGAAGTCACGTGTGTAACTTCCCCTGCACCCTGAAATACAAGTACCCTACTGATATCGCGTGTGGAACTTCACGCGCACCCCGAAATACACGTACCCTGATGGAATCGTGTGTGGAACTTCCGGCGCACCCCTTAGATACGTGTACCCTGCTCGCACGGGCCCAATCGCGTGTGGAAATTCCCGCGCACCCCTTAAATACACGTACCCTGCTGAAATCGTGTGTGTAACTTCCCCTGCACCCTGAAATACACGTACCCTGATGGAATCGCGTGTGGAACTTCCCGCGCACCCCTGGAATACACGTACCCTGCTGATTTCGCGTGTGAAACTTCCCCCGCACCCCGAAATACACGTACCCTGATGGAATCGCATGTGGAACTTCCCGCGCACCCCTGAGATACGCGTACCCTGCTCGCACGGGCCCAATCGCGTGTGGAAATTCCTGCGCACCCCTGAAATACACGTACCCTGCTGGAATCGTGTGTGTAACTTCCCCTGCACCCTGAAATACACGTACCCTGCTGATATTGCGTGTGGAACTTCACGCGCACCCCTGAAATACACGTACCCTGCGGAAATCGCGTGTGTAACTTCCCCTGCACCCTGAAATACACATACCCTGCTGATATCGCGTGTGGAGCTTCAGGCGCACCCCGAAATACACGTACCCTGATGGAATCGCGTGTGGAACTTCCCGCGTACCCCTGAGATACACGTACCCTGCTCGCACGGGCCCAATCGCGTGTGGAAATTCCTGCGCACCCCTGAAATACACGTACCATGATGAAATCGCGTGTGGAACTTCCCGCGCACCCCTGAAATACGCGTACCCTGCTCGCACTGGGCCAATCGCGTGAGGTACTTCCCGCGCACCCCAGTGATACACGTAGCCCGCTTGCTGTGCTGGTACAGTGTTAGCGCAGCCCTTTGCGCTGGATTGGGTATATTGATGGCTTTTCCCTGAGCGAGAGGCGTTCTTGGGGGCGTAACTGGCGCTGCTGCAGGGTCGCTGCACCACTGTGCGCCACGGCTGGTTTTGGTGGCTGGAATCCATGAATACGCTGTGCGCGGAAATGGATTTTAGCGCACGCGGCTGGCGCAGGGATTCGCACGCGCACACTGTGCGCCAGCCGCGTGCGCCACTTGTGCGCTGAATTCTATGAATTACTCCCTAAATGTTTTTTAAGGTAACCCACTGTGGGTTTAAACACTTTCAAACATGGCGGATTTTGTGGGGAAAAAATGGCTACCATTGCTCTGGACAATCTATCCATGTATTCCATAGAGAACACACGGGTTTAAATGGACTTCTTTTTTTTTTGCACCCTCATCGTGATCAAGCGGCTAGCTTTGCCGCGAAACGCGTCGTTGTCCGCATCTTTCTTATGTCCATGGCATTTTATTAAAGAACATTTTGGACGGGTTTGGATGACTGCTGGTCTCTTTGCTACTCTGGGTCCAGCGTGGAATCACCACGTGGGTTTGTTTTCTACCCAGGCAGAGTTTGATCAGGAGCGCCAGAAAGCTGGTGCCTTCCAAAGGCAAAGGGACGACCTGACGTTACAGATGCAGACTCTTAGTCAGGAAAGGGACACCTTAGGCCAGGAAGTCTGCCACTTAAAAAGAAAAATGGAAGAAAATCACCTGTCCCACCAGGGACTGGGTGACCTCCAAAAAGAACACCAGAACTTGTTAGAGCACACCAGGAGGGTGGAGGATGCTCTAGCAAGAAAGGAGCAGGCCAATAGGGACACAGCTCAGGAGGTAACCCTCCTGCAGCAGAGACTGGCCCAGTACTCCAGGACCAATCAGGAGGCACAGAGAGAAAACAAGGCTCTCTGCCAGCACAATGATAGGCTCCAACAACAGGTAGCGATGCAGGAGAGAATGATAGAGTCTAGTAAGGCCTTAACTGAGGAATTGAAGGCGCAGGCTCTTGCATTGCAACAGGGAGCAGGGGCGGATAGAGACCAAGTTTGCTGGGAAAGGGAAACTCCTGAGCATAACCTCAGGAGCCCTAGTACCAGAGGTCTTTATCTCTCTCAGTCCCTGGACTCTGCCACCCCCATGTCCCCTGGCGCACATGAGCACCGGGCCACTGGGATGGCAGATTACTATCCAGCCAGAAGCCTGGGGCTCATAGGCCAGTACCTCCCAGGAATGGATGGGCGGGCATCCGGGTATGGGCACCCAAGCACAGTGCAATTTAGTGGGGAACCCCAGGAGAGTAGGCCCATTAAGGGCATCCTGAAAACCTCTGCCCAGTTAGGTCAGTGGGGGGGGTACCCATCAAATCCTGGCAGCAAAGAGGAATCTGAAGACTCCTCTGAATGGTACAGGACACAGGAGACCAGGTCCCCACATTCTGCCAGCCATTCCCAGTCTCGCAGAATCCAGGAAAACCTGGAAGATCAGACAGGAACCTCTGGGAGCAGTGCCTCTGAGTCAGAGGACGAATGGACAAGGGTTACCCGAACCAAAAAGGCCAAAAAGGCAAAAAGGGCCTTGCTTAAGGACCCATTGAAACAGATTAAGGCAATCAGGAGTGTCATCATGCCTTATCATAAGAACGCCAAGTACTCTGTTTGGGAACACTTGGAGCTCTATGAGCAAATGATGGAGACTTTTCATTTGAAGGACAGCCAAAGCTGTATCCAATATGTAAAGTGGACATTCTCCCCAGAATACTCCAGTTTCTTTGCGGGGCTGGAGGACCAAAATCATTTAAGGTGGTCCACCTATAAGGCGGCCATCTTGAAACATTTTTCTGTTCACAGAAATCCTCAAGAGGCTCGCAAGGCAGCCTACAATTTGCAATGTGGGGAGGATCAGGCCCCACAAGAATTCGTGCAAGAACTGAAACGGGCCTTTGCGCAGACCACCAGGAGGGTGCGCACAGACAGCAGAGAATTTGTCAATACATTTTTCCATGCCTTGCCCAAATATATAATGACCCAGCTCGTGAGAGATTTTCATGAGAAAAGATCTTTAGAATGGGTCATTGAACAAGCCACCCGCATCTACGAGGTGCAGAAACCGGTGGAAAACAAAAACCAGCCCAAAAACTCCAAAACTAACAGCACCCCTGCTGCTGCCAAGGTGGCAGAGGTAAAGGTTGCCCCCGTTTTGGATTTGGAGATGGGGGGGCCTAAAAACCTACCTGCACCTAATAATGCTAGGCCAAGAAGGTCCTCGGGCCAGTCACAAACAGGGAGTCAAGGAGGTAGTCCCACGAATGGGGTCCCTCGCTCTCCTGACTATGTAAGTCCCCGTTACAAGGGAAATCGACCCATCCTGGGTTATGTGTGGACTCCTCTAGCCCACGGGGGGGGATCCAGCCAAGCACCTAACCCAGGGAACTTCCCTCCCAACTTCCCACAGGAGGGCAGAAATTCTCCAAATCCTGGGCAGAACTTTTTCCCCAGGTATCCACCCAATTTCCAGCCCCAAAATCATCCATCCTTCTTTCCCCAATTCCCTGAGCCCAGACAACCTAATCCGGGAGAGGGGAGGCCAAGGTGGAGGGGTACCAAAATCTTCCCAACCAGGGGTACTACCAGAGAAGGGATAGCTACCCTTCCCGGGATCACCCCAGGGGAGAAAACAGGGCCCCGTATCAGCCTGAGCGGGTTTCCCAGTTAGAGCGCCAGGTCCAGAATATGGCACGGGATCTGGGTCACATACTAAGGGCTCAACAGAACCCTCAGATGAGCGTGCCACCGCAGAATGCCCCAAACTCTGGACCTGGTGCTCCAGAACAATGACGGGGGCAGCACCCCGATAACACACCGGTTCCCAGGGAGGAGGCACAAGGGGAAGGGGGGTGTAAACCCTTGGAGGAAGCTTCCTTCCCAACTTGTAAACAGCCCCTGGAAATCCAGGAACCGGAAACAAAATCTCTTGCCCCTGAAAGTCTGCCTCCTAAGGAGCAGAGGGGGGGGGGTAGGAGAAACAAAAGATCCAAAGAGACTCAGTTTGAGGAGGAGGTACAGATCTTCCAATTTGAGGGAGAGGGATCCTCAGAGGATCCTGGAAAAGGATCTTCTCCTTCAGAGAGGGGGGAACTCCTCCCAAAGAAAAATGGGTCCCTAGGGATGCAAATCCAGACTGGGGAGATGTGGAGACTGAGCTACCGCCGCCCACCATCTCATCCCAGAACCAACAGCAAGAAAATCCCCTGGTTCAAACCCATCCTGATGACTGCCTCCAAAAAGGGGGGGGGCGGCCCAGAACCGGAGCCAGGGGAACCCACAATGGCTCTGATCTCCAGTTGCCAACTTTTTCTTTCAGATTCCCAAGGCTCTCCACAGAATTCTGCCCAAATCTCTTCGCTAGCGATGTCCAAAACCAGAAAGTTAGCCCACCAGTTGTCCAAAAATGTGCATTATCTGTGCCCCCTTGAGGACAAGGAGGGAAGATACTATGCCCCGGTACAAGTACAGGGGCAGGGTACAATTTTGGCACTGGTGGACACTGGATCTCAAGCTACCCTTTTGTACAGAAGGGCCTTTGACGAACTGAATGCAGGAAGGGGAGAGAATTACCAAATTCCTCTCACCTCTCTTCCTGGACAACTGCAGAACTTTGACGGGAAGGAAATTCCCGTTGAGGGGACTGCAGACTTGGACATTAAGATCGGGCGACACAAGGTGAAACACCCGGTCATAGTAGTGACTCCAGAGGGCACCCCTTGTTTACTGGGGAATGACCTCCTGAGGAGGTTGTCACCCTTAATAGATTGCGTAAACAAGGTCCTCTGGACCCAGACTAGCCGACTAATAAAATTAAAACAGAGTGTCAACCATGTTAGTTTAAACGGCACCTGCCACATGGTTGAACAAAAATCTGACCAAGTAGAATTTCGCTTCCAGAACAACCAAATTCCAGACGTGACAGTAATAGCAGTAGGACAACAGACTGGTGATGGGGGGTCCTCTCTATTTCTGAAAATCAACCTTCCTTCCAGTTTAAGGTGGTATTCCACACTGGAAGGAAACACCCTGAAATTCTTTACTAATCCACAACCAGAAACTCCAACTCCTATAGTCCAGAAAGATGTGAAATCAGCTCAAAGCCTGGCTGATATTCAGCAAATTGGAGAGCAGTTGTTCATCCCTGTTCAGTAAATGATGGGAAGGACTCTGTTCTCGCTCGAGTGTGTGTGAACAACGGTAAGAGCTTCATCAGCGAAGCCATGTTCCGCCAACTCCCAAAAGATCCAGCCATTCCCACATTCAAACTGATAGACAAATGGGAAATGGACCTGGAAACACCCAATTCCAAACATCTCCTGCCAAGCAGGTGTATGCTCAAAATCTCCATTGGCAACAAGAGCATAGTCCACAATTGTTGGGTTGCCGCTTTTTACTTAGGCAGTGACATTCTCAATCGCTTTGCCATTAGTTTGGACCTAATAAACTTCAAAGCTTGGTCCCGATTAGCGGATAATCCCATGGGCTTTGATGATCCAGAAAAAGCATTTAGGTCAGCTCAATTGCTACCTTATGCAGTTGAAATTCAGATCAAAGCGGAGGGCACCATCACAGAAAGGACCTGACAATTCTCCCTGGAATTGAAAGCTAAAAAAGGACAATATTTGCAAAACCCTGATGCTTACATACATCTAAATGCTTCTCTCCAACAGCAAGGGTTAGGGGTAAACCCAACACCATTAGTCAACATAGAACATGACACCATTCTAATAGAGGTGGATAACAGCGACTTAAAGAGTATTACTCTAGCCGCAGGCACCATTATTGGAATGGCGGTTGATGACCGACATTTTTCCATTGATTTAGGTAATGAGCTGTTAGGGCCAATCCCCAAGGACTGCGTTGACAGTGACAGTGAGGACAATACAACACCAGACAGGATTTGTACCCGGCATGGGGGGAACTTCCTGGTGTACACTTCCTGCCCCTATGGTAAGGAAGATGTGACTTGTGACTTCAGGAGGGATGAGGTGATTTTCCAGGTCCATGAGGGCTGCTTTTCCCACCTGAAGCCTCCGGTCCAAATCAGCACTCTGACCAGGGACTTCTCCACCCAGCTGGAGGAGGCCGCGGAGATAGCCAAACCAGAAGTCTTTCCAGGCTTCAGGCAGATGGTGGAAGAGAGAGTCAACCTAGCTGATGCCTGTGTGACTCTGGAACAAAAGCAAAAGTTGAAACAAGTTTTCTTGGATTTCCAAGATCTCTTTGCGGTAGACTCATATGACTGTGGTCGCACCGACATCCACACAACAACAATCCCCACGGACCCTGGCATGACTCCAGTGTTTGTGAAGCAATATCGTTTGCCTCTCGCATCCATGGAGTCCCTTACTGAAATAATTAAGAACCTTGAGTCCCGCGGAATAATCCGTCCAGTTCACAGCACCTTCAATAATCCGGTGCTGGGAATATTGAAGCCAAACGGCCAGTGGAAACTCTGCGCCGACCTCAGGGAGCTCAACAAACGGGTCCATAATTCCCGATGGCCTCTTCCCTACATTGACCAAGGGCTGGCCCAGATTCAGGGGTCACAGGTATTCACTGCAATAGACCTGACCAATGGATACTGGACCGTGCCGGTCAGTAGGGAGGACCAATACAAGCTGGCTGTTACCTTTGGGGGCCAGCAATACACATGGACCCGGACTCCCTTCGGATACCTCAACTCCGGCAATGAATTCAACATTTTCCTACACAAGGCCATGCCCGACCTGGGTGCAAGGGGTAACCTGGCTTATGTAGATGATGTCCTCATCAAAAGTTCATCTGTGGAGGAACACATAGCGGAGATCCGTTATGTTCTGACCCAGTTGAGGGCCGCCGGAGCAAAACTTTCCTTTCAGAAAGCACAGTGGTGTAGAACCCGTGTTAATTTCTTGGGGCATGAGATTACTCCTCAGGGTCTCCGTCCCCAGGAAAAGAAGGTGGAAGCACTCCAAAAACTGAAAGACCCCACAACTCTGCGGGAACTAAGGAGCCTCCTTCGACTGACTAATTACAGCAGAAAGTTCATTGAGGGCTACGCAGAAATCACCAGACCCCTGATTCATCTCCTGAAGGGGGGGGTCAAGTGGGAATGGGGTCCAGAACAAGCCGAGGCAGTAAGACAACTCAAAAGAAGCCTCTCACAAGCGCCCTGCCTAGCTTACCCTGTCAGAAACAAGGAGTTCTTCCTGGAGACGGGGTTCTCTTATACGTGCTTGACGGCAGTATTATACCAAAAGCATGACAAGGTCAATAAAGTAATCTCCTATGCGAGCAAAACGTTATCCTCTGTGGAGGAAAAATTCAACGATTGTGAGAAGGCACTCCTGGCAACGGTGTGGGCATTGAAGAATTACCGCCCGTTTATCCATGGGGAACACATCATAGTGGAGACTCCACACCAGCCTCTGCAATATCTCCAAAGTGACAGAATCCGGGCCGGAAATGTGAGTAATTCCCGAAATATTTCCTGGATTCTATCAATGCAAGGCTTTCCTGTGGAGGTCAGATATGGCCAAAACAAGAAGAGTCCCCTCGCGCAAGGTCTGGCTGACTTGCATGATTGTGCCAGAGAAAACTGGCTCGAGGACGAAAGTCTAAAAATCAAGGACAACACGGAGGCATACCTTAATTCCCCAAAGTCTTTGAAGAAGACAAGTGTGAGGGAATGCCCACTGTATATGTGGATGGATGCTCTTACCATGTTGACAACAACGGGGAGAAAGAACTGGTGGCCGGCGTAGGGAATGCATGGGTGAAGGAGTTCCCAGAACCCTCCGCTGGATACAAAATTGGTCCCCGAAGTAGTCAGGTGGCAGAATTGATGGCTGTGCATCAGGCCATCCTCACTGCTGTCCAGCATCAACTCCACGAACTAGTCATAATCACAGATTCGGATTATGTACGGAACGGGTTCGTGGAGCACCTGGTTAATTGGAAAGCCAGAGGCATGTTATGTGCTAACAACAAACCCTTGAAACATGGGAAGTTGATCCAAAACATTGATGATCTGGTCACCTCGAATGAGATGACCATCTATTGGAAAAAGATCAAGGGTCATTCCAAAGTAGAGGGACCAGACAAAACTGGAAATGACTTAGCTGATCAGCTGGCCAAAACTGGGGCCATCCAAGGGGATCTAATTGAGATTGAGTCCCATGTTGGGGGAAATCCAGGTCACTGCTATCACTAGGTCCCAGACAAATGCTCACAATGATCTGTCAACTGCCCAATGGAGCAAGGAGACCCCTGATGCTGATTTCATTACCGCTCAGAAGGGGGATCCAATAATTGGTAAATTTTACCAACACATTGAGGACCCTGAGAACTTTCCCCTGACGGATAACGATTACAACGGGAAAGAGGACCTTAGAGGGTTGATGAAATGTCCAAAAATGTTCCGGATCCAAGACGGTTTGTTGGTAAGGAAATCCAAAACTGGCCACGATCAGTGGCTGGTTCCTACCTAATTCCGAAGCCTGATGTTAAGTCACGCCCATGATGCGGCCACCGCCGGTCATAGGGGGTTTCACACAACACTGGAAATCTTAAGAGAGGTTGCATACTGGCCACACATGGGCCAGGACCTCAACCAATACTTGAAGGGGTGTCTTGTGTGTGCGCAATTTCAGCCGACGTCCCTCACACACCGCGCGCCTCTCCAAAAGCGGGGGATGACACTACCATGGTCAGATTTGCAAATCGACTTTGTAGGCCCTGTGATTCGCTCGTCTAGAGGAAACAAGTACATGTTGACCGTTACATGCTTGTTTACCAAGTGGGTGGAATGTCTCCCAGCCCCAAATTGCAAGGCAGAAACTGCAGCTGCCCTGATGATTAACCACATCTTTTCCCGTTTCGGTCTACCTCAAAGGATTGAGTCAGACAGGGGTAGGCACTTCACCAGTGAAGTAATGACAAAGATGTGGGAGATACTGGGGGTCAAAAGGAACTTGCATATTGCTTACCGGCCAGCTACTTCTGGGGCAGTAGAGAGATATAACCGAACCATTGTGAGCATACTAAAAAAGTTTGTGGCAGATTCTGGGCCAAGTTGGGATATCCGATTACCTCTGGTCCTAATGGCCATCAGATCTACCCCTTCATCTGCAACCAAAATGTCACCATTTGAGTTGATGACTGGGCGCAAGATGGTGCTTCCTCAGCATTTGCTCTACAGGACCCAAGAGCAGACCCTAATAAATGCCTCCACAACTCACGCGTATGTGGAGAATTTAAGGAAACACCTTCAACATGCTTTTGCTTATGCTCAGCGGAATCTAGAAAGATTAGCTGATAGCATGAAGACCCACTATGACCTGAAGACTTCCAGGAAGGAATATCAGGTGGGGGACCGGGTCTATCTATACAATTTCCAAAGGAACCAGGCCAAACATCGAAAATGTTTGCCTACATGGAAGGGACCCTTTGAGATTATAGACAAAATCTCCCCTGTGGCCTACAAGATCCGCATCCCCAAAGGCGGTTTGGCAGAGGGGGAAGACAAGTGGGTCCACATAAACCAGTTGAAGTGTTGCCATCCCAGGCACACTCTGCAACAACTGGAGGAATCCTCTGGAATCCTAGAGGGTACTGTCTCAGATTAATTCAGTTCTAACTTAAACTATCCTACATATCGCCTATCAAATTCTGTGTTTCTCAAGTTTGTGTGTTCCTGTCTCTTAATAAAAAAAAAGTGCATGTTCATATCTGTTGAGTTCTAAAATATATATGCCACCCCACTATATCAATGGTGGGGGAAAAATGTCTATGAATAGGTATTGCCGCTCTTCCTTTGTCGTCCTAGGAGAAGGAAAACCTGCAGGCTGGACAAGGAGGACGATCCGGAGACCGGGAGCAGAGACGCAAGGGGCCCAGGGTACCGCCCAATATTCCCATCAGGACCGGCGAGGAGAACCGATCGATCAGTACCGGATGGAGGAAAAGATGCTGAATTGTGCCATTTGCAGAATTGGAAGAAGATTATGCGGACAGACCAGTGCGTGGGTCAAAACCCTTGTGCACCCGACTCCCCATCGACTCAAATTCAAAGGGCAGTCATGTGGGGGGATTTGTTGGGTGTCCTGACCCACGTTTGAGCTATCATGCTGCAACATTTGGTGCTGTGGGCTTAGAAAATCCAAGATGGCCAAAAAGCCCACAAGTGCACCAGAATCCAGGAGAACCACGCAGTTTGTGCGCACACCAAAATGGTTACCTCACTTGCCACCCACCAGTGTAAAGAAAGATCTTTGTTAACAAAATCCACTGTTACTGATGTCAAAAAGTTGCTGAAATCGTGGCTCATCGGACCACTTAAAGATTCAACCCCTTTGTGGGGTTCCACGTAACCATTTTACTGTAAGGAGCCCCATCAAAACAATGTTAAGCAAGGATTATTTACTACCATGTAAGAACCATTCCTGTTTGGAATGCATTAATCCAAGAAAGATCCCAAAAATGGATGCAGTACCAACAAAATCCTCAAGGCGGCACTAGCGGTCTAAACTCTGACAGGAGAACTGAGTGCAGTTGCTGACAAAGGGATTTGACTCAGCTGACTTCAAAGGCTGCATTTTAATTAAAAACTAGCCACCTGCTGTTCCCAGAGGCCTGAAGCCTGGGAAACCCTCTCACCTCCAGAGATTCACACCAGGAGTTAGAATCTCACATGACCTCTTGATTGGTAGAAGGCAGACTGGCTGGGAGCCTCCTGGAGACCACACAATAGGCTCTTGCAATTGAATAGGATATGTTGATGTTGACTGTTTCCTGTCAACAAAGGCCTGCCTGCCAGAAGACACATGTGACTGACCCACCCAAGTCTTGGAGGCGGACACTCTGAGAACTGAATTGAAAGCAAAATATATATTTTACAGAAACACTGATAACTCTTTGTAATCAAATGACAGAAATGTATAACTTTGAGAGCCTTAATTTAAAAAATGTACCTTCAATTCAAGCCCAAACTCCAATTTGTGTGATGTTCTGGGGCAAAACCCTGCTATTTATGTATACTACAGACTCTGTGTTTAAGCTAGAGACATGTTAATTTACTGGAGTATGTATGGACAGGCCGTGTACATGTGTAGAAATCTGGAGAAAAATCTGATGTTGCAAAACCACTAAAAAGCACAAAATATTGCCATTTTTGAACGCAAGCCCCCAGGAAGAGCAGAGTTGGAACAGGGGATACCTCATGTGATATGTGATGGGTGCATGTAATTTTAAACAACTGTGTACCTGTGCAAATATGTATTTGGATCAGATATAGATTTGGGTGTCAAGTTGACAGGGGTGGGTTCTCTGTATCCTAAACAGACCTCATCATGATGACACTTCATTTCATTCCCCCAATCAAGGGGAAGAGGAGGAAGTGGCCAAAGACAAGTGGAGAGGGGTAGGGCCTAGGAAGCTAGCCTCTCCACCCACTGTCAAAACACATAAAAGCAGACAGTCAGGATAGATAAGGACATTCAATTCCATTTGCTGCAACGCGCTCTGCCGGACCACACAACATCCAGAAGATACTAGATACAACACTTAGACTTTAAAACTCCAAAGAACTTGATTTAGAACTCAAAGCAAGGGCCTAAACCCACAAACTGAGAACTCTTCTCAGTGGGCCTCAGCATCCAGAAAACCTAACAGTGATAGCAGCATCCAGGAGCCGTGCAGATCAGCGCTGGGTCCAGAGAAAGCTGTGCAGAAAGATCCAGAAGCAGTGCTGTACCCAGAGAAAGCAGAGCAGTATCCAGAACCAGAGGCAGAGCAGAGCTGACCCAGACCGCTGTTTGCAGAACTAGAGAGCTGACCCAGACGCTGTGCGCTGAGACCGTCCGTGGCGAGTGAAGAAAACCTGACCAGATCCGTGGCGAGGCCCATTCTATTTCTAAATATATTGTGAGTACCTAGCAGAAATGTGCAGAACCAATCTCTTAGTTAAAATAATATAATTCAATCTATTTTAATCTAACCAGAACTGTCTCCTAACTGTCAACTGTAATTTGCAAAGCTGTCACCGGTCATTTCTAGTTGCTAGCTGTAACTTGTCACTTTGAACTTTTAAAATTTCAAATCTGAAAAACGACCTTTACCATATTGCTCATATCTCCATGACCGTTTGTCTTAGAGACTTGCAGTAACTTTCTTCTGAAAGCTGGGAATCTTGGCGTTTCAACGAACCTAGAACCGCATTCCTATTCCCTATACTTTTGCCGTAATCGCGAAAAACGCACTCGCGAATTTTACCGCGATTTGCAAATTTCTCCCCGTGTGAAAACAGCAGCCTCCTTGCTTTCATTTGCCAAAAATTCGTTTAACCTGCCAATCATTCCTAGAATATTGCTAAAGTAAGCCTGAACTTATTTAAACCAACTAATCCTCAACCTGAACCTCCAGAGGGAATTAAAATCATTTTAGCACATTTTCCAATATATTGCTATCACATTTTAAAGCATTTTTGAGCCTGACCAGTGTGCTACCTTATCCATTTCATGTCAACTCCTTAGTGATTATAAAGAAGTGGGCTAGTGCCAGATTCTCCGTTGTTAATCTTTATCATATCAGATTAAGTGTGATATTCAATTATTAATTTATTATAAAGTGTGATATATATATATATATATATATATATTGTTTAAATTCTCAAATAAACCTTTTAACTTGCAAAACAGAACTACTTCTTGGCTCAGTGGGGTCAGGGGGATTCCAAGAGAGGGGTTTTATATAGGGGTAGTCATCCAGAACGCATGAACTGGACATAAAGATATATCAATAAGGGTTTCCATTCAGTATCCCAGACTAGGCCTTGACTTAGCTGTAGTGTTGAATTGAATCCTCTTACAGAAGTGAGGCTATTGAGAGAACTCGAAAAATTGCAAAGACGGGAAATAAGTAAATGGTGGGAAGAATATTCCTTGCAAAATTACATCGATGTGGGACGCATTCCAAGAGGTCTGCGCATATTAACCACACCCACCTATGAAGATCATGATCCTGCAATGTTGGAAGAATGGGGGCAATCAAGTAATACTTGCTCAGTGACTTTTCTTCGAATCCTCATCAAATATGCCAAAGCCGATCGAGAAAAACTCCTCACTAAAATATGGGAAACAGAAGAAGCTTTACGGGCCATTAGTCCAAGTGAAGAAGGAAAAGCCATCCGTCTTAGTATGGAAAAAGGATATAAATTATTTGAGGAAGAAATCAAGCTGAGAAAGCAGCGGAAATTCTTGCGGGATAAAGATGACTATGAGAAGGGAAGAGTCTTGACATTTGCCAAAAGGTTTGACACTTTAAGACAGAAACTCCCAATGGTCACCCCTAATTCAGAAAATGATATGCTCAGCGAACCATCATCCTCAGATATTGACACCACAGAAAGCGAAAGCGAACAGCCCCAGAGAAAGTTGAATTTTTTAGAGGAAATGAGACTTTTAGGAATGGATGGCAGAAACAAAAACAATGGCAAAACAACCAGAGGAAGAGGGCGAGGAAAACCAACCAAGACGCGAGGATCAAAAAAACAAGGAGGAGCTACTGCCACAGAAATCGCAGCAGCAGACAAGACAGACAGAAAAACACGCTCTGGGACAAAAAATTAATGCAAGAACAAAGCAAAATACCAGACATGTCTATCATCAACCTCACATCACGAGAATTTACCCGCGAAGAACAAACTGTACTAAAATTGGGTCTTAATTTTTGCCCTACGTCCCCATACAATTATGCAGAAACTCGAATTGACTTTGACAAGTATATGCGTAAAATTCGGCTAAAAATTTTATTTGCCATAAATCCACCCACACCTAAAAAAGATGAGCCTCTGGGTGGCTACACCCCAGTGACAATTGAGGATTCACATATATTACGTGACCTCTTCCATCTTGAAACAGAATGGCAAGACAATGAAGACATCAGTGACCCACATTGGGAATTAATGAATATACAAACTGATTGGCCTTGTAAAAGCAAACTTAAATTACAATCCCGCTTCAATCCTATGTTTAACCCAGGAGGGCATGTTGAGGCGTTTCAAGACTTGGTTATAAGTGATCTGAAAAAATTCAGAAAAAAGAAAATGAATATGAAAGGCAATCTAACTCGTCGTGAGCAGAAGATCTTGTCCAATTTACGCAGGATGGACGACTGTGTTATTAAACCCTCAGATAAGGGAACAAACATAGTCATTATGGATCGGCAAGATTATATCGATGAGGCCAATAGACAACTTAAGGATACTGACTGTTACAAGCTACTGGTCACAGATCCAACAGCCGAGATGAACAATACACTCTTTGACCTGCTCACGAAATGGAAAGAGAAAGGCCTGCTTGATGAGGACATCTGTAAATATTTACATCTGCAGTTTCCGGTGATGCCTACTATCTATTTCCTACCCAAGGTGCATAAGAACAGAACTAAACCACCAGGAAGGCCGATAGTTACGCTATGCGGTGCACTACTTGAAAATATATCAAAATTAGTGGACGAAACCCTTATTCAATTTGTCACCACCTTACCGTCATATCTACGCGATACTAAAGACTTCCTTAACAAAATTGATGGCATACCTTGGGAGAAGACATACATACTAGCTACACTGGATGTGGTCTCTTTATATACATCCATCAAGCACACAGATGGCCTCAAATCATGTGATTAGTTTCTAAAAACCAGATCCCTCAACTTTTTAGAACATGGCAAGATGATTCTGGAAATGATTAACCTATGTTTGACAAATAACAGCTTTTTATTTAACTAGAACTTCTATACCCAGTTGCAAGGTACAGCTACGGGAACAACATTTGCTACTTCGTACGCTAATCTCACTATGGGCTGGTGGGAGAATTTTGAAGTTTGGACATCTACCAATGCTGCAAATACTGATAAGGTTGTACTTTGGTTACGTTACATAGATGACCTATTCATTATCTGGGATGGGTCTATCACCGAATGGTTAGAGTTTGTTAAATTACTTAACATCAATGCATTTGATTTACAATTCACCGAATCCCATAGCAAGACTGCTATTGTTTATTTAGATATTCTTGTTATTGTGGCAGAAGGTGAACTAGTGACAGAATTGTATCGCAAACCTACCAGTTCAAACGTACCACTGCATGCTATAAGCAACCATCCCACAGCCCTGAAGTGGAGCATACCTTATGGCGAATTCATTCGCATAAGACACAACTGTTCCCAAATTGAAACCTTTGATCAAGAATGCGGTAGTATGGCCATGAAGTTGCTACAAAGAGGTTATCCAAAAAAAGTGTTGGAAAGAGCATATAATAAGGCACAAGAGAAATATCGCTCTATTTTGTTGATGTCCAAAGTTCCATTGGTAACTAGTTTGGAAACAGGAGATACCAGACTAATTCTAACATACAGCAAAGCTTCCAACAATATACGTCAAATAATGCATAAACATTGGCATATATTGAAACAAGATGAACATTTGCGTAGCATTCTGGGTAATAACATCAACATCACCTTTAGACTCTCTGCCTCACTCAGGGATCACCTTGTATCTAGTTATATGTGTCCTAAAATCGTCTCAATAGGCCAAAGCTAGCTTGGAGCAATACCAGACGGTTTCCAGAAATGTATGAAATGTAAAGCGTGCAAATTTGCCAAGAATACAAAAAACTACCTTCATCCAATACTACACAAAAACGTGATTATCAAATCTCATATCACTTGTGATACTGAGTATGTTGTGTACGTATTCACTTGCCCTTGTGACAAGTGGTACGTTGGTAGTACCATTGGCAAACTGAAATTGAGAATATTGTAACACATAAGAGCCATCAAGAATATCGATTCTACTTATCCGATGCCTCTTCATTTTCAGGAAAAACATGGCGGCAACCTACTTGGTTTTGCCTACTTTGGGATACATGCTATTCCAAAGGCACCTAGAGGAGGAAACCGTGAATTGCTCCTTAGACAAACTGAGATGAAATATATATTGGATCTAGAAACCAAGAAACCCAAGGGACACAATCTGGATGAGGAACTTTATACTTTTCTTGGGACTTAAATGTATTATCTGTATTTGTCTCATACATCTTGAATTGTATCTGTTCTGGGTTCTTACTTTGAGACCCACCCTTTTTCGTCAACTCTTTGCATTTTACTGTAGCTCTTTGGGACACACCTGATATAATTTGCAGTTCCATCAGCTGGTCTGACATATATGGGATCATGGTGCTATTTATCATACTTGCACATTGATCTTTATGCTATATGGTTTGTTAACACCACTGTCATTTCTCACATTAGCTTGTAGGTTTTAGAGTCTATCAATTCAATATTCCAAAGACAGTAATTGAATGAATTTTAGATCTCTTTTTACTTCCAGCTATCTAATTTTAATGTTTTCTTTCTTTGTTTTATATGCAGGGTGAGCAATTTTATTGCTATGTTATCTAGGAACTTCATTTTAAACCCGTAGTTATATTCTATTTCAGTGATTTTCAAAGTGCTCCTCCTTTTATAATGCACATTAGCATTATAAAAGGCACAATAATCGTATTGTTCACTCATACCTGAACAATACGATTATTGTTCAGGTATGAGTGATCTTCTAATTAGGGTTTTATCCTTTTTCGCAGTCTTGTATTTTTATTGTTTGATAATCTGTACAGTTGTGTGTTTACAATTTGCTCTTCCTACATCAAGGCTATGAATGCACTAAGCACTTTATATATCCTTGTTTAAGGATTTCTATGCTGCTACATTGCTATTTGCACATTACCCGCAGGGGTTAGTTACTGCGACTTTGCACATGCACTTGCACTTTATGCATCTCCATATGCGGTCCATGCAAAAATGGCACTTGCACTTTCATCACATAGCCTACCAACAATATGATGTATGATAATCTCAAATATATGTCACTAGTTACATTGACACATAGCTTTTTGCAATTCATTCA
Organism: Ambystoma mexicanum; assembly: GCF_040938575.1. Classification (NCBI taxonomy): domain Eukaryota; kingdom Metazoa; phylum Chordata; class Amphibia; order Caudata; family Ambystomatidae; genus Ambystoma; species Ambystoma mexicanum. Next base: position 585,234,360 of record NC_090924.1, read on the forward strand.
TGAATTGCAGGTAAATTACTTTACAAATTTCAGGATTGCGATAATTGATCAGTATGGAATACGTTGGTATATTTTTTCAGCGTGTTGTTTGACATTAGATATACGTGTTTTAGACTAATAAACAAACACGATACACGCAGTACTACACATACATATCGACCTGACTCAATACACACCTTTAAACATATACTCGTTTTATAAACAAAATTAATAGTACATTTATAAACGTAACATGTGCAACAGGAGGGCACTTACCGAAATTTAAAATGTATGGCTTACATGTTGAGAAAAGCGATATATCGCCAGCCAATTGGTTCTGCCTAACAATTGTATTTCATGTAATTTAATGTTTTTTAAGGTAACCCACTGTGGGTTTAAACACTTTCAAACATGGCGGATTTTGTGGGGAAAAAATGGCTACCATTGCTCTGGACAATCTATCCATGTATTCCATAGAGAACACACGGGTTTAAATGGACTTCTTTTGTTTTTGCACCCTCATCGTGATCAAGCGGCTAGCTTTGCCGCGAAACGCGTCGTTGTCCGCATCTTTCTTATGTCCATGGCATTTTATTAAAGAACATTTTGGATGGTTTTGGATGACTGCTGGTCTCTTTGCTACTCTGGGTCCAGCGTGGAATCACCACGTGGGTTCGTTTTCTGGAGTGCACTCCGACAGCCTTATACTGTGGTACAAGGCTATTTTATATATATATATATATATATATATATATATATATATATATATATATATATATATATATAGAATCTGGATGTTGCACATTGTGTTTAAGCAAACTAGGACCCCATGAGCGAAAGGGCTGAAAGTGTGGTCCAGTAGAAAAAAACTGCTGATGATGGAGGAAGAATCAAGAAGGCTTGCCTGGCCCAATGTCAAGGGTTGAGGCAGCCAAGAAACTGATTATCTATTCAAGAAGATACAATGAACGTGAGAAGTGAGGTGAGCTCCTGTTGAGGTGTAATGGAAAAACACTATGAGTGCCAGGTTTTATTCATTTAATAGTATTAAATACGAAGAAGGAGCGAAAAACATGGTCTCCTGTCACATTGTATAGATGGAAATAGACTTTGGGCAAGTTACAATGAGTCTGAAGATAAGACTGTGCTCACACTGCCTTTTATTCTCAGGCGCACTGATACTTTGCAAGGCTGAGTTCAAAGACAATTCGAATGGCAGACAGCAGCAGCGATGATGGATGATGGGCTAATTGAGTGAGAAGGCATGGTCAAGTCCACCCACAAGCACCTGGGATACCAGCTTGCGTGCTGTTGTCGAGTGGAATATTCTAGAAGGGTACAAGCATGCCAACCAACTGAAGAGGGCCACGTAGCAAAGAGCTCTATAGTTTGAAAGCCAATGAAATGTTGTGTATTTCATGACGGCGAAGATAACTAGCACTAGGGGTGGGCATAAATTGTCCAGCTGACTCTAGAGACCCAATCATAATCCTATTCCCCATAGAGAGTATACCTAGATGTTCCCCGCAGACCAACCACAACCCCAAGTAGGTTTTCTTATTTTGCCTGTTTTAGATAATTGCAAATAAAACAGTTATGTTTTGCCAACTTCCTGAGTCGTTTTATTATTGGTGTCAGAATAAATTTTGTATCCCCATCCATCTAATAAATTGTTACCTCACTTAAAGGGCCTGCGGGTTCATTGGGTTATCAAGTACTTGGGTCACAGCCTATTTGTTTAGTGATTCAAATGTTATTTTGTTTAAAAATTGGTAGCTGTGCTATGTACTCTTGCCAAAACATTGCTTTCCAAAGAGATTTCATGTTTTAATACTTGCTGTTTGCATGGTATCTACTTAAAGCTTTCACAATCACAGTCAAAACAAGCATTGCCAAAGCCAACTGTTTGGGCTTTTGTGTAGGCATGGCAAAGGAACTTGCCGGGCAATGCCATAGTGGCATTAACTGACCATTGATGGTAGCAGGAGCTAAATGTTGCGTGTACCTAGGCATCTAATTGCAGTGCCTGGCAAAATGCCTCATACCTATACAAAAGGTAAACTGTTGGCTTTGCCAATGCTTGTTCTTAACATGACCTCTGTGACAAGCATGCATAGTGCTTATACATCTAGTCGGTGAAGGTAGAGCTGGTTAAGACATTTTATTACACCAGTAGCGGTTTTACAGCTAACTCTCAGACAACGGCTTTGAAAAAATACACTGTCCAGCACTTGTAGTGCAAAGTTTGACGGCAAGGCTTAAATAAAGCGAATTCATAGAGTTCCCAAGAGGCAGTGTTTTGGGCAGAGAGGAGCAAGAACTGGGTGGGAATAACCATAGGAATTAGCATGACCATGGGCTGTCAATGGGTGGGCAAATAACCAAATAACACTTACAAGAAGTGTGTCCTTCCCTTCTGAAATGTATTTCTCCCTTGCCATACTCTAATGCAACAGTTTTGGCTTATAGGTGGCGCTTAGGCCAAACTAAAAATGAAATCCATTTCCTTATTGTGTAGAAAGCAGTAACATTCAAGAAGCAAAAAGGTCAATTCACATAGGGAAAGCAGCGTGTGTGGTTTATGCATGGACACAATGCAAAGGAAAAACATGCAAATAGCTCACATTTCCTTGAACCTTTCTGTACAGTCCTTATGCACATTTGTGAGCTGTGTGCATTTTACTCATGTGTAACATAGCAGTTACTTTCCATTTGTGAATTTGACCCTAGCGTTTTCAGCACACGTGCTTACTGACTACAAATGAACACCCTCGGGATACCTCGGCGTGTACAACATGGCGACCGGTATTTTCGCAGTTATGGGGACAGTCGCTGTCTGATCCTTTAATGGAATGCAGCAATAGCGATTATACGCTTTGCGTTTAACTTTGATATTATTTCAAACAGACCATTTTATAATGTATTGTTCCGGATTTAAATTAAGCAATTCCAAAAATGCATTTGAGGGTTATCCTGAAATTTAGTTGTCAGGAGTCCTCAGAGATGGATTGTAAATTTTTGCTTTTATTATTTTGGAAATAAATCACGCTGACAGTTGCTGCTAAGAAAGCAAAGAAAATATGCATTACAAAGGATCCACGGACTTTGTTCCCATATTCAGGCTTAAGGGGAAACCTTATGAATTGTGGAACGAATTATAAACGGTAGTTTAGGCCCACAACAAGAGAAAGATCCATCTTCCACTGAAGTAGTCTTCAATCCTGCAATCAAAGCAAAGAACTATTTCATCTGGACAAAGACGGGGGCTCCAGCGGAGGCACCGGAAATCTATGCATTCAACATATTTTAGTGGGGGAAATAGACACTCATGTATATATTTGAAATAACATGTATAAGATCTGTAGCTTGAGCTGAAAGTAAACACTTTTAATCGAATCCGTACAAATAATCTAATACAAAAAAAAGAATGAGAAATAACCTAATTTATTTGACCGAAAAGAGCAGGTTTGTTGGTAGTTGCATGTTAAATAATAGGTGGAGGTGGGGTAAGGGCATTGGGGTAGGGGCTAAAGGGGAGTGCAGGGGGACTCCCCAAGCATTATATAAAGAAAAGGTCAAAAAACGAAAAGTAATTTTTGTTTTTCGGTCCTAAAAATTTGGTAATTTCTCAATTCGTTGTTTTTTCTCAATAATATCACGGATATGCACATTGAATAACTAAACGTACAATTATGATGTTTTCAAAGGAGTCAAGAACTCTGGTTAGCACATTTTGGGTCTGGGGCACAAAGAGTTTATACGGGTAACTCTGACTTACCAATGGAAAGGATAAGTCAATAATTCACAAAGAAATTATTATTTGTAGCTCTGATTTAGCCCTCACTTACAGGGCTAGTTAATGCACAAAGAAATCAGTTTGAGTAACTGTGGCCCAACTATAATTTATTCCTGCAGGAGACTAGTCAATACACCAAGAAATTACTGTGGTGCTCATTAAAATCAAAACACGTACATTGCACGGATTTGACCATCTACATTTGTGCACGTTGGTCTTCTAGATAACATCTAGGTCACGTGTGCTAAGAAAGTTTTAAACCGGGTGGAAATCCATTAACACTTTTTTTGAGCTTCCTAGTGCAAAAACTGGGAATGCCTTGCACACTTGTTTGGATGAGGCCTTAATTCTCGATTTCTGTGAAATTCGGTTGATTCTAGCAGGCGCTAAAAAAAAGGTCAAAATCACAGGAATGCTTTGAATTTTTGCCAACATGAAAATGTGAGACTGGTGAAAGAGCAATTGTTTTCGGGGGACAGGGCGTATGGGGCATGTGGCATGCACATTTCAGCCCCTGCTTTGCCCTACAAAATCTACATGATCCCTGGAGCGTAAGAAAATGTGTAACACCTAGTGCATGCCTAATTTTCCACCTCTTACGTTCCTCTCCAGGGGATTAGAACATGTGGCTTGCTATTGGCTTATCCCTGGAGGGGAGCGATTACATTCTCAAAGAAGATACTTTAAATAGAGGACAGAAAGTGCTGCACATCTTTGATGTGGTGAGAAGGCGGAGGAGGGGCACGGAGCAAGAGATAAGATCCCTGCCATAAATTCCTCCTCTGCCGTGTCATTGCACCTCATTGTACGCCTGCGTGAGGATTTCATGCAGGTGTACAATTAATGTATTACTATGCACTCTGTCTCAGTTTTGCACCTGGTCAAAAGTAGTCGGATTGCATGGGAATCCATCAGTAAGTGCTACCTGCAAAGCCTATTTTCAGGGGCCATTTACTTTTTCACAAGACGGACTGGGAAAATGAAATAGCAAAAGCAAGTGCACCACACTTTAACCCTTTCCTCCCCCCCTAACCTTGTGCATGTGTAAAATTGCCTGCAGGGGACCCCGAAGCAATGAAGTGCTAACGTTGGTGATCCACTGCATGCAATTTACAGTTTCTGTAAAATGAGGGTGTATGACTAACTCTGACTTCATCAGGACTCACTGCAAGTTAGTCAAGAGTAAGACAGGGTTACTCATAGGCACCCCTGTGTGACAAACTCGTTCAAGGAAGAGATAGATTAAGGATATATTTGACAGACACTAGAGGTCCGTTTCAAACAAGTTTGGAGTGAATCTTTATGTTACAGCAATCTTTTTATATCAAATAGTTCGTTGCTAACTGTACAATAAGTGCCATTTTCGGTATTGTCGCCAGTGATTGAGATTGTTGCACGGCCACACTATATCCCTATAGTCTATACTAGCTCCCAGGTCTGTAACAAATGACATTATAGATGTCTATTATTCCATGGTACTTATGCTACGCCCCATTTTCGTCAATTTGTGTAACGGGGAGGAGGGGCGGAGCAGAACTTGTGTTCCCGCCGCTCCCTTCTTCTCCACCATACAAATACCCCCAGAATTTTCATCCGCATGCACTTTCATTTTCAGAACCATTAAGGTATGGATGCACCAATACCCCAAATGTTTTATTCACCAACTAACTACACCTTCTCAATCCACAGCAGCAGGATTTCCAATTAAGGCAGTATTTACAATAACCACATATGAACTTGGGAGAAAAAGTCATTCAATGCCAGGTACAAAAGGGGTTCTGAAGCGCTTTAGTCTGACTCCACTGCCGCAGTGGCATCCTGACATCCCCACAAATCAGCCATTCAAAGTAACCGGAATGTTCCATCAGGTGCACAATCCAGGTGTTATAGGTTTACGCTTGGTTTTACACATGTTGTATCACTCCAGAACATTTTCAGAGCCAAAAAACATGCTTTAATTACATCATCTGGTTTTGATGCTGGCTTTAATGCATAGTATTCCTATCAGATCCGTCAGCTGTTGGCACTTGGAATCCATGTTAAACGGCTACCACTATGTGCACATGCCTGAAAGCCTTTACACTTCTTTGCACTACAAAGTGCAAAACATTCACGTAAACCCACGTCCTTTGCTTTGCATGCTTTTTTTCACTTCACAGGGAAATGAAAATTGCAGAGGGGATGAACGTGCATGCTATGCAGTTTGCTCTTTTTACTAAATGAAATCCATGGTCTTCTGTTACTCAAACATAACTGTTTCTGTCTCCAATTTAGAAACAACAAAGTCGACATATGATTGGTTTGCACATATTAAGGAGCATATTCAATAACGTGCGTGTTTGAGGAGCTACCACTCCAGGAAACAAACACAGATTATTGCAAAAGTGTACTGTTGATTGCAGATTAAGTAAATAATAAAATGTGACAAAGTTAGGGTCAAATAGGGGGACTGCGCACTTAGGCACCCTATATTGAAGTGAAACTTGGTTAGCTGCAACCCTGGTTGATACAGATGTCCCCCTACTGTTAATACTATAACAGCACACGGAAACACGGCAAGCACCACACCCTAAACAGGGTAGTGAATGAAATAAGCCTATAGAACTGATTGAGAGAAACAACTACTGACTAACAAGAACAGTGATGTAACCTCTGGTCAACCATAATGGAATTTTAGATTTGTGAAGCAAGATAACAAACCAATGTGCCATGATTTGGGTAACAGTGATTGTAGAATTGAAAGTGCCAGAATTAGAGTGGTAGTCTTGGAAAAGACCGAGGGGTCGAAACACGTGTCGACTACAATTTTGAAAGGCACACGATCATTATATGTATGATTACCAATTGTTAGGTGTCATATCAAAGAATTGTAAGGAACTGTACCACACCCTGAATTATTAAAATCCAATTTATATTTCTGATGGACTAGCGCAATCATGACAGTTGAACCTTCCTGTTTGTGTAGATTAAGTAAATAGGGTACCGAGAGCAGGACATTTCCATCTAGAAAGGCCAAAAGAGGGACCTCTATTTAGTCCACTCCTACACAAGGTACACTAACAACTGGTAAAATTGACGCCAATGCTCGTAGGGTTCCAGCAAGGATGACTTAGGCATACCCCTTTACATTGAGCACAATTCAACTGTGCAATGCAACCAATCATCTTCATCCTCACAAAGCTTCCATCAGTTAGAAGCGATGGAAGCAACACGACACACGATAACTAGTGCCGGCTGGAGAAAGAAAAAACAGTACAGTGTCATGTGGAAGAATCAAGCGTCATTCAATTCAAAAGCAACATTAATAACCGTATATATTCAAGACGCAGAATCAAGAAAAGCAGAGGGATCATCCACAACACTTAAACAAGTAAGGAAGTGCATCGTGTTTCTTCAAATTCTGAGCGCATGACGTCAAAATAACAGCAGAGCCCAGGCAACTGCTGGGTTAGAAATGAGGTGCACTTGCACCAGTGCTGGTCAGCACTGATTAATGCCACGAAATTTGAAATCGGGAACGCGGAGTGATGACGAACATTGAGATCTTCTGACAAGAAGTATCAAATATGGATAGGCGTTTCGTCACAATGGGCCTGGTTTATGAACGTGTTTTACAATGAAGCAATCCCATTGAAAAATGCTTTGTAAATCAGGCCTAATGAGAGATAAAATGGCATTGTTTTATGATGGTATCTTCGTGTGACTAAAGGTCTCATATGATTTCCAGACAGATGATCCAAAATGAAACGACACACAGTTCTCCATCTGCTCAACAGAGTTAGTTATACAATGGGCTCTGCTCTTTTGAAGTTCTGTACCCACTCACAAATCTTCACATGTTGGACATAGAAGAGTTTTAAAAACAGATTTGGTGGAGGGCAATTCCTTTTCTGTGCGAGTCCAGTGAGAGGGTCACTCCATATGGACATCCAAGCCAGCAAAAGTCTCATCCTGAACTCATCTAGGATATAGGCCTGATTTAATTCATTGTGGGTCACAAAGGATGTAGACAAAACAGGCAAATTCAATATTATTTGTAGAACGAAACAGTTTCCATTATCTCTAATCAAACCATACCCTTGTAAACCCATGATTCAGGAAAATATAGGGCAATGGGCCAAGAATTTTTCTATAAACATGGTCAATCGGTTGTCTTCTAGCAAAATACATTGTGCGATGGCTGCTCATAGCATAGGACATAGTGGTTGCCTATTCATTCACTTGTGAAAAACCTTTATGATTCTCTGTGAAGGTAACCCCCATATAGAGACATTCCATCGCCTCTCCAATTTTTCACCATTTAAAAAGCAGGAACATGCAGTGGTCCTACTAGCACCCACAGCCCGAACCTTGGAGTCTTCAGAATGTATTGGACATCCCTATCTGACATGAAAGCAGCACATTTATGAATCAGACATTGAAATGCTAAGGTTTCTCTCGCCAGCAGTGTGGTATTTTCCTATGTAGCTTTGGACCAGTAATGGCACCCCTCACCAATGGAACCCCCTCCCTCCTCACAAACTCCCCAAGAAGGCAATTGGTGTAAAGTTTGAAAAAGAGGTGTGGCAACACCCTCCCCTGATAAACGCTCCTACCCAGTGGAAGCAAGCAAGTCTGCTTATTCACCACCAATGTAGCAACTTACCATGTCATCACTGTTTTATTGAAGAAAGTATATTATGTTTACTACGGTAGGGGAGACCCCTGGCTCACACCAGGACCACTTAAACCGTGAACACTGTTCCATGGCAAACTTAGAGGACCAAGTGAGACATGAAGGCCATAAGGACGGGGCAGTTTATCAATATTTATTTGTATTAATTAAACTGCCATGCAGTTTACTTCAGAAACCTTAACTACTCAGTAGAAAAGGAAGACAGGACAATAAATATCCGATGCTATTCTTCCCAAAAATGTACAATTGCAAACATTCGATTGTAGCTCTTGCATTCTAGTAGAGCTTCCTAATACCCATTCAGATTGAAAGAATGCATTGAACAAAACAAAATCTTAAAATGCTATGTCACTGTTATTTTGAATTAACTGCTGGGTAGTGGCGCAATAAACAAATCTATAGAAATATAGATAGATGGATAGATAGATAGATAGATAGATAGATAGATAGATAGATAGATAGATAGATAGATAGATAGATAGATTGACTGATTTAGGACATTCAACATTTAGGTGTCTCAGGGTTCCAATGTCTGGTGTGTTACAGTAACAGCACAGTCTTTGTTCAAGCCTTATTATAGGCCTGTATACCTCCCATGTTTGATACTGGTAAAAATTAAATTGCATGAAAAGGTGCATTTTCGTTTGACAAAAGAAATCGTCAAAAATGTACCTCGTACCAAGTCGTTAGAGAGCCCATTGACATACACACTTGGCTTAGAGCGTGGGCTTTGTTTGAACTAATGCCAGCCCCAGTCCACCATTAATTACTTTAATATAATCTTTTGGCAGAATATGAAATGAAGGATACATTCCGCTACATATTAAGACCTGGCTGGATTCATGAGTCCTGGGGCAGGTGGAGCAGCCGATCAGGTTCTATGAGACACTGACTGAAACCGCTAATCTGAGCCCACATTCAGTGAAACCCGCAGGCTGTCTTCTTTCCCTCACCTCCCTTTTTTGTTGTTGTAATTTTCCCAACCTCCCTCCCCAGTCCCACTTACACCAGCCGCCGCCACAGCAGCTTCCCTCTTCGCTTTTCCGGCCGCCACGGTAATAGAAGTGGGCTCCGTATGGAGCCCCGCCTTCTACAACCATGGTGGCCATTTGTATAAGTATTTTCCTCCACTGAACAGCACATGGACAACGTTCCATTCACTGAATGGAAATACTTTTCTTTTAGCACCCCAGATTCCCCCTTGTCAAACGTGTTTATAGCTTGAACTAGTTGTATTGCTTTCAACTTTTCAGCCAAGTGTAATTCCTGTTTCAGTGAGCTGTAGCACCAATTACTTACGCAATAATACAGCATTAACTTTGACGGCAGAACAGTGCCTATACGATGCAATAATATTAATATTTCCCAAAGAGAGACAAGAGGAAATATTGTATTGTTAACAGGATGCAAGCTAAAAGGGAACAGCTTCCAAACCTATTGTGGCACTAGGTGGGAGGCAAGAGTATGCAATTGATAAAGTATGCGGCTCAGATATAACACATACAGAAAGAACATTTACATGATGTATTTCCATGCGGAAAGCATCCCTTTTGAGTGGTATAAACTAGGCACACACTGAGATGAATAATTCAATGAAGCCGTGTTTTTAGTATGACCAAATAAATAAAGAAACAATAACATAAGGACAGCAGTCTCAATAACTAGAAAAACACATTTAATTACAAGGCTGATATATGATGTGTCAAATGTAAACCAGCCCTTCCCAGCATTACACAGAAATAACAGAACAAGTGATCTAAAAGTTACAAGACATGCATAAGCAAGTTGCAGGCACATTACCGGTAGGTACTGATATCCTGGCCCTTTTCTATCATTTGTATTGCTAGGATGCATGTTCCAATCACTGCCACTCCCAAATGATTTAGATTACGAAAAATATATTAGCACGTGGAGGACATGTAGAGGGTGGTCTAGGGGGAGGAGGAAACCTTATGGATGGAAGCAAATGGTAAGAGACACACATATTCTGGAAGACTATACAGGGGAAACTAACCATTTGCTTTGCAATAGTGTCAAATAGAGTACATTACATGTAACGTTTACAACTAACACTGCATTTAAGAGTACGCTTGAATCCTCATAGGCCGTGTTGGAGACAAAGAATAATGAGTCCCCATATCTTGCTTGATTATCACATTCGAGTTCCTAGGCACGATAGGGAACACGCACATACACCCACATATAAATGTATCTAGTTAGACCTTTGAACAATTAGATAGGAATGTGAGTAGTCAAATGGAAAAGATCTGCAGCCCAGTATGAAGGCCACACTCATGGGAACAAGGGCAGAGGTTTTGAGCTGCCAAAACTTAAACTGAGATTTAGGACACTAGCGCCCCCCCCAGGATACTGGTCATTCTATTTGAACTACCAGAAGTGCAGAATAAGAATCTTAAATCTTTCATGAATTGGATGGATTAGTTGGAACACTAGGCCTACCACTTGGGAGTAGTAACTGATACAGGGGTGTCTGGGGGACAGAGAACAACAAGGTCTGTGATTCATACCAGGGAGGTCGAAGGGTGATGCCAATGATTATAATATTGCACCAGGGAGAAATGATGGGGCGTCTCCGTGTCTGGGATGAGAAAAAAGTTGCTTTGTTTGCAAGGACCTGGAAGTTATCTTCTGAGTTCATGTTGACGACCAGGTGCACATCATGTGGCTAGGAGTAAAGATAGGGTGGTACCTTTTTAAGTTTAACCAATTACTTTGCAGTGGTCCAAGGTGAATAGGCTGTTACCTACATGTGGAGAATATGGAGGAGAAGACTTTTGATGATGAGCCCATATGTAAATAGGTGGTAGCCAATGAGGGTGGGGGATGAATAATGTATATTGAGTGTGCCATGAATGACGTTTTAAAAGGTGAAGTTCACAGTGATGAAGAGAGATAGAGCTCTGCGGCAGTTGTATTTTGATACCCTGTTACCATTTTCCTTTTTGTATACAAAATAGAGCTCTTGTTCTTCTCGAACAAAGGGTGGACCTAGCCTTTTTCCCTAGCGGGTTGTTATTTTTATGTCTGGTTGTTGTGGAGTTACCCTACATTATTGGTTACCCTGACGTGATCCCAGACTCTCTCGCAAAGACAGATGATTCCTGGCAGCACACCCGGAGGGACCGTGCCCACCTGCAGCGATCAGTCCCTTTTGTGCATACCTTCGACAGGATTACAGGAGGTGCGTTATCAGGATTCCAGCCTGTTCTCTGGAGCATGGCGCTGTCTCTGGATTGTGCAGTCTGTTAATGGGACCCTGTGACAGAGGACTTTGGGTGAACACGTAGGTGTAAGTTCATCTTCTCTGGAGAGAAACAAGTGGGGTACGGGAGTGGAGTATGAGTGTGTGAGCGTGTGAGGACTGGTGTGTGTTTGTGTGGTGTGGAAGGATCTGATTGGTAGTTTGGAAAACCATGTGGTGGTGTATAAAATGTAAGTTGATTTTATTTTTTATATAGACGAATGTGGTGTTACAGGACCTTTCATGTGGTATTAGGGAAGAAGACTGTGCTGTGTAATAAAGGAAAAAGGATACAGATAGAGACCCCGTATATTTTGTGGGTCTGCGATCCCTCCGCCCAATATAGAGAGTGTGTGAGAATGAGAAGTAGTTGTGGTAGAGGTCCTTTGGAGCATGGGATCTCCTCAGCCGATAGAGGGGGTATTAGAACAAAAACTAGATTTTATTGTGATGTTTGTTGTTTATTTTTTGTCGTGATTAGTAGAGGCTGAGAGAGGGCCTTTTGTGTTGTGTGAAAAGAATGTTGTAAGGAGTAAGTGGATGTAAATGATATGATATAACATTTATAGTGCGCCAATGCACAAGTGTTTCAAGGCGTGATGAGGGAAGGGAGGGAAACAAATGGAGGACAAGACAACAATCTTACTAGGCCAAGTGACATTGAGATTGTGCAAGTGCAGGGGAGACAGAGGGGGGAAAAGTGCCAGGGAAGGGGAGGAGGAGCAAGTGCAAGACATGGGAAAAAAACATTGAAAAACAAGAAGTGTGGCCAGCAGGTGGCCCTGCAGGAGTTAAGTGCAGACAACAAGTGTTAGATAAGTGCAGGTAGGGGGACTGTAGGCTTGCATATACAGCCCCAAGAGCAGGGTTGCCAGGAGGCAGTGCAGGTGTGCAACTGGAAGGGCAGGGAGGTGGGCCTGTGGTTTAGAGGGTAGCCAGGTAAGCAGTGCAGTATCAGACAGGAGATCAGAAGGGAAGAGGAATAGAGAAGGCAGAAGCAAAGAGGAAAGTCTTGAGCTGCTTCCGAAACCAGAGATGGTTCTGCGCAAGTTTCAGAGAGGCAGGGAGGCTGTTCCAGAGGGAGGAATCAGCCAAAGAGCGAGATCTGGCCCCAACTTGCTGCTTGGAAAAGCGACTGACCCTCAAGGAGTTGGAGGAGCAAATAGCTGGAGTAGGAAGACACTTCCGAAGAGAAAGCTGGAGATATCTTGGTCCCAGGCCCCCCGACAGCGTTGTGGACAATGTAAAGGGTCTTGAACTTGATCCTTGCAGCCACTGGGAGTCAATGGAGAGATTTCAAGGCTGCAGAGATACAATCCCTAGGCTTGAGGCCAAGTATAAGTCACGCAGTCCTGTTCTGGATGAGTTTCAGAGGACGAAGAGTAGAGGCAGGCAGATTTTAAAAGAGGCTGTTACAGTAGTCAAGCCTAGAGAGAACCAGAGCTCTGGAGACAGTGAGCTTCTGGAGGAAGGAGAGGAAAGGAAGAATACCTCTGAGTTGGTGCAGTTGGTAGTTTGACTTCTTAGAGACATCAGAAATGTGAGGCGAGAAGGAGAGTGTGGAGTCGAAGATAACCCTGAGGTTGTTAGCCTCACAGGTGGGAGCAAGGGTGGCCAGCCACAGATTGGCGGGAAAGAGGGGTGCAGGTATGCCGATGAGGAGGATCAGCATCTTACTGCCATTCAGGCAGAGATCATTGGCGGCGCACGACTCCTGAACTGCAAACAGACAGACAATACGGGATGAGAGAAGGAGAAGAGGCAGCAGCAGAGGGGAGCCTGAAAGCGAGCTGGGTGTCATCAGCATAGCACTGGAAGTTAGAGCAGATAGCAGCAATTCAGTGGGTGAGAGGTGCCAGATATTTGTTGAACAACCAGGCAGAAAGGTTAGACCCCTGGGGAACACCACAGGTGGAGAGAGGGATAGAGGAGAGGAAAGACCCAAGTTGGACCTGGGAGGGCCGGTCAGAGAGGAAAGAAGTCAAATAGGCCAGAGCCGGAACAGTGACCCAGGTTATCACAGAGCCGGTTGAGCAGGATGGCATGGTTGACCATGTCAAAGGCAGAAGAGAGATCCTGTAGGATGAGCGCAGAGGAGTCATTAGAATCAAGTTTAGAGAGCATGTCTTCACAGATTTTCAGGAGAGTAGTTTCCATGCTTCTGGCTGCTCTGAAGCCAGACTGATGGTCATGGAGAACACCAACATATTTAGTTTGAAGATTAAGTGGGAGATGGCCAGTTTTTCCAGGAGTTTGCCCAGGAAAGGAGTGATGGAGATTGGGTGATAATTAGCCAGAAGGGAGGTGTCGGCTGAGGGTTTCTTGAGAAGATGGTGCACAAGAGAAGGCTTCAGGGGGTAGTGGAAGGTTCCAGAGGTGGAAGACTGGTTGCAGAAGTCAGCCAAGGCTGGAGCGAGGGTGTCAATGTGGTCCTTGATGGTTTTGGAAGAACAGGGAAGAACCTGTTAGATGAGGTTTTCATAGATTCGACTTGGCTAGAAACCTCGTCAGGGGAGAAAAGAGGAAAGGCAAGAAGGGGGGAGGTGTGGCCCCAGGGGGGCCAGAGGAAGAGGAGGGAGTGGATTGTGCTGCTAAGATGGCTTTTTTTATATTGGAGGGCTATTTGTTTGAAGAGGCTCTTATTTAGATCACTCGGATCCGTTTGCCAGTTTTTAAGCAACTGGCGCTTTTGAGCTTGGAGGGTTTGGAGTGCTTCCGAGAACCAAGAGTTTTTTTACTTCTTGCATTCAAGTGGGGCTATAGAGTTTATGGCATTGGTGAGAGTATCATTGAAGATAGCTGATAGTATATTTGGGTCCTGAGAGAAAGGTGGTGTTAGGCAGGGGCTTTTAAGGTGGGGACGCAAGTTGTCTGCGTTGAGTTTTTTGGAACTTCTTATAGTGGCAGGTGGTGCGTGGGTGAGAGTCTTAGGTTTAGGGTTGGTGGGGATGAGGAATTCAATGCATGTGTGGTCCGTCCAAGGAAGGGCGGTGTTTGAGGTAATGTTGGATGCGCAGTTGTGAACCATGACCCAGTCAAGGGTGCGGCCTTTCGAGTGAGTAGGGGTGACGACTCTTTGGGAGAAACCAAGTCTGGGAGTTCTTTAGCTAGGGTTGCGGCGGAATTATCCTTAGGATCATTGTATCCTAAAATTAAGTCTCCTAACAGAAGGATTTTGGAGGACTTTTTAATGTTGTTGCTGAGTCGATGGGAGAGGTGCTCTTGGAAGTCAGCTGGGAGTCCGGGAGGTCTGTATAAGATATGGATGTTGATTAGATTATTGGGGGAGAGCGTAAGCTTGGCTGATAGGATATCAGCATTACCACCCCATGTACTATGGTCTGCTAATCTGATGGATAGTGAGTCTTTGTGGATAAGGGCGACTCTCCCTCCAATCTTATCACATCTATCTTGCCTAAGGATTGTGTAGCCTGTGGGTAGGGCTAGTGCGATGGCTGGGCAGGAGGCATCATTCAGCCAGGTTTCGGTGATGCAAAGTAAGTCCAGATTAGGTGTGGATAGTAGATGCGCGGAACAGCTAAATTCAATATTAGCAGGACAGAATGAAAACACAATGCAGGCACTGGGCACAGCTAGGTTAAAAATTAGCAGTACATAATGAAAAAAACAATACAGCCACTGGGCACAGCTAAGTTTGAAATTAGCAAGACAGAATGAGAACACAATGCAGCCACTGGGCACAGCTAGAGGTAATGAGAGTGGGAGTCCAGGTGAGACGGTGTGAGGGAGGGATAGTTAGAGTTGTAGGAAGCATTTTTTTTGTAGAGGCGACTAACCCACAGCAAAGTGAAAGTGTCACAAAGTTTTCAGTGGGCTCTGAAAGAGTACAGGATCACATCCACCACCATGCATTCATGGTGGGGGCAGGGGAGAACCCCCACACCCGACCAGGGACCAGACAGGGCTTTAGATGTGGGCCTTTGAGGAATGAGCCAACTCCCACCTCCCGGTGCCAGTGATCGGCACTTGAGGTGGAGTTGGCCAATGAGGTTGCAGCAGGCACAGGCCCAATGCTGACTACCAGGAAAAGGAAAAGGTGGCAGCCATTTTACAGAAAGGAACAAAGTGTATCAGGGCTGGTGAAACAGCATATAACTGCAAGGCCCTTTCCAGTGCTCTGCGGTTGTCGTGTCGTGGGACTCAGTGAAACACTAAGGCGTTTTATTTTTCAGTGTTTGAGGGAAGTGTGAAAGGGTTTAAGTATTGACAGTGGGAAAGTGGAAAGGGGAAGAGATATTGGGGGGTAAGGTTTGTTGGGTGGGGGTGAGGGTGTTGACAACATTGTATAACAGTAATACAGGGGCAGCTACAATGGCACCAGCAACCCTGTTGGAATACATAGTAACGCCCTTCATTTGTATCGATAAACAAATTTCAAGTATCACAAGGAATGGCTAGCAGAAACAAAAGGAGGGACACAGAAGCCATAGCCAGAACAGGGGAAATATAACAGAGATATACTAAGTACTTAGTCATATGTATACATTTTCGGTGGTCAAATATAAGGGGAACACATTGAAAAGCAGAAAGGAGGTATCAGAGCTATGGAAAATTGTGGAGGATTTGGAAGATTTTCCTACAGACTCCCTCAAGTCAGTGAGCGAGTTGGTCACCCCTTGAACTCTGATAATCACTACCCCTATTGTCCCGAGTGCTCCTGTGCCCCCCACTGAGGTCAAGTCCTCCATTAGGATGTTATCCCACATGTGCTGCGTCCAGAATGTACAAATCCCTCATATGTTCCAGTGCCCACCACAGCTCCTCCACCACATTTGCAGTCACAGTACCACAATCTCCGTAACCCAACAGCGTCTTCAACTGGGAGGGGTAAAACACCAGAAAGAACTGATACAAAACCACAGAAGGAGTTGGCAGACACACTAAGGAAGGTGGAATGCGAATTAGTATGATTAAAATTGAATGGGAGAAATAGGCAGCGCGTACCTGTGGGGAACAGATGATTGGAGAGCGGGAGATACTTTGTTTTGAATAGTTTTGAATAGACAGTATGGCGATTAAGGAGGTGCATATAGAGAAGGAAAGAGAGGAGACCGTATGTGAGGAGGTGATGAGGAGTGGGACACCACAGATGAGTGGAAGAAGAGGAGCAGCCACCTGCTATCTCACCATGAGTAGAAAGCTTTTGGGCAGCTAGGTTACGAAATGATATGATACAATATTTTATTTGTGTCATGCTCATACAAGCGTGTTTCAGAGCGCGACGATGCAAGGGAGGGGAACAAGGGAGAACAAAACAACAATCTTACTAGGCTCAGGGACATTGAGAATGAGCAAGTGCAGGGGAGATGGAAGAGGGAAAGTGCAAGGGAGAGGGGAGATGTGGAAAGTGCTGAGTAAGGGATAAAAACAACAACAAAAGGCAGTGCAGCCAGCAAGGTGGCAAGTGCAATGTTTCAAGCGCAGACAAGGGTGTCTGGTAAGTGCAGGTACGGGGACTGTAGGGTTACAGATACAGACCCAAGTGCAAGGGTTGCCAAGAAGCAGTGTGGATGAGTGGCTGGGTGGGCAGGTGCCTGGGCACGCAATCAGAGGGTAACCAGGTGCACAGAGCCGAAGCAGACAGATCAGCAGGTGAGAGGAAGAGCGAAGGCGGAAGCAAAGAGGAAGGTCTTGAGGTGCTTCCAGAACCGGAGATGGTTCTCCTCAAGTTTCAGAGTGGCAGGGCGGCCGTTCCATAGGAAGGCCCCAGCCAAGGAAAGAGATCTACCGCCAACTCATTGCTTGGAGAAGCGACTGACCCTGAGGGTATTGGAGGTGGAGGCGCGAAGAGCTCGAGTGGGAAAGTATTTACGGAGGGAGAATTGAAGGTATTTTGGACCCAGGCCCCAGAAAGACTGATATTATCGTATGGCAGTGGCTAAAAGATCAGTGACAGGAAAAAAGAAAGTAACGAAGATGGTAAGAACACAGTTCCCATAATTACACACGGGAGTTGGGAGAGCGCACTACATACCATATGGATAAAAATAAACTTATTAAGGTACTCCGGCCTCTCACGGCTGAAGTGGGTAAGTGGATATATGCTTTTTACAAGCAATAGCCGATTCGACTTTGGCTTAGGGGTTTTGAAAGCCTTTTTGTTCCAAGACTGGGTGTTACACCTGAGGTGGGAATAAGAGACACGCAGACCGCCAACTTGATTTCTCGAACTTAGAAATATTTATCTTGACCAGCAAAAGAAGTAAAAATAACAAAGAAATAAACCAGGAAAGGATACTGTAGCTTGAAGAGGTCTTCAGGTTGCAGGACTTGGATTGTTTATGTTAGCCACTCTGTTACTTTTGTTTTCTTTGGTTAAGAATTAAGAACATTCTTTAAGGAATTTCAAAGTTTGTGGCAAAACACATTCCTCATACCCAAATTAATTTTTTTTTTCGAAGAAGGCAGAGAAGTTTTCCTATCTTTTCTCACATTAGTTTCTTTGAGCGCTCATGCTTCAAGGGACCCTTTATTATTTGTGTGGTCCTTCATGCACAGGGCTTCAGTATCTGCTATCCTCTTCAATTGTTTCCCCCCTTCGTTTTTACTCTCTCTCTCTCTCTTTCACCTTGTCAAAATGAAGGGACTTTGTATACACGATGCACTGATGAGCAGCCCTCGTTGAAATCCACTATCGTTGTTTACGATTTCTCCCTTCTAAGTGTTTTTGTTTCAATTAGTCTATTTAAACTCATTCGCTCTCTGTGTAGCAATGTTAGGGGTTGGAACTGAACACAGCTGACTACGCCGTCTTGACTTATGGGCCGCTCAGCATCTCTTCCCCAGCTGATCCACCCATTGTATCTTTGTGGGCGGGGCCTGATTTGTAGAGTCCCATTGTTTTACTGCTATGCGTTACTTCAGAGGCCGCATACTTCCACCAGCTGTCAAGCCTCTTTTAATTCGCAAGAGCCCACCGCTCTACAGAGACCGTCAGCTTCGTTCCTGAGTCCGCCAACCGCCCCGACACCCCCTTAATTCTTTGGCTTCCTGCGGTCAGATTCTTAGCTGTCCGGCAAGTTCCGCAGTGGCACTTCGTCTCCTCGTTTCGCCAGCAAGCGCGATGCCGTTAACCCTTCTTACGCCAGCAGACCTTCATTCCGGTCCCGCTCTGCCTTCATCGATTCCCTGCTGGTTTTTTTCTCTTCCTTTCTGGCAATCTCAAATCCTCTTCAGCTACAAGCAGGTAACTTGTCCTCGTCTTCACAGGACCAATTTAGTATTTTAAACAAAACAAATTACTCAAATATGCGCAACGGCGCAGTTAAGCTTAAACAACCTCCTAATACGCCCACTGATAAGGGACGTCTCCACCTTCCGTCTCTTCACTCGTCTCCTAGCAACCAAAAAACAAAAACAGTCCTTACTGAAGGAAAGGACCTACAATGTTCTAAAGCCATCTATATGCATGAAAGAAGGGTGAACCATTAACTAAGCTGGCCTTACCATGACTATTTACCCCTTTGACTGGATTTACACCCCATCACAATGGGAGATCAGGCTGATGAATTAAGGGTTAAAGCGTGGTACTGTGACAAATGTACCCCAATTTGCACAAAACCCATGATCGGGGACTCCTCTCAGGTGGCCAGGGCACAGGGGACCCCTCCTGATCTGGTCCCTGGGACTGGTGATGTGGAGTCGGACCACATGGGGGATAATCCGACCAAGGGGAAAAGTAGACTGATGTCCCAAAATACCCTCAAATCCCAATGGATTATTGTAAAAGTCAAACCCTGAGTAAAACCAGCATTTCAAGTCTGGACTTCAAGTCTCAGAATCCTTGTAGTATTGAGACAAGGAAGAATGAAGCAGAAGCACAAAGATACTTTCCTGAGGGCAAAAAACAAAACCATAGATTAATCAAGCACTGTAAAGACCCTGCCCAAGCCAGAGGGTTAGAGAGGGTAGGAAGGCGTGTAGCAGCCACAGGAGTATATGAAGTAGTGGCAGGTGTGTGCAATTTGAAGCACAGGAGACATTATAGCAGTGTGGGCTGTAACATGCTAAGTGAGCTGTTGGGAGCAGAGTGCACCGGGACTACAGATTTGTGACAGTCTGAATCCTTTTCTGTGAATGGCCGAGAAGCTCATACCCCTTATTGCAGAAGTTGTGCGGCAAAGGACACTGAAGTATCAACTACTGAAAGTGATTGCTCATTTGCTCTGACACAAAGTCAGGAGCGTTTAAGAGGCAGACTGAGGCCCTGTTGTGAAGCCCGAAGCAGCACCGGCTCAAATAAAGATTCACCGTGCAAGCTGAAGACTTCGAAGAGACCGGTGAGTTTCTACAAATTCCGAAACCCTGGACCGCAATACGCACTAAGTCTGGAAGCAAATGATAAACTCTTTGAAAAGTCACGCTGCAGTAGCAGTAGCTTTAAAACGATTCCCATCACTGAAAGGGACACACGAGTTGCAAATCAGTAACAGTCGATTGTGGAAGCGTTCATCGCGCATGGCAAGCAAAAGACAAGTCGTGTGTGAGAATTTCCCAGAGAACGAGAGTGATTCCGTGTATCTCATATCAATACTGAACTGAAGGGGAAAGCAGAAAACACTGATTTGCAAGGACAGAAGGCTGTACTTTTCTTTTGTAAATAAAAGCTTGTGGAAAATTGTTTGTGGCATTGAAGGGCTGCTTCATGGAAAGTATAAATAAAGTACGGCCAAAGACAATTGAAGACCACGATTAAGGTGTTAACAAGTCATTGTTTTTTTTAAAAGGACTGCTTGAAGGAAAATGTGAACCAATAATTGCCTAAGTCAATTGAAGGAAAGTTGGTTGTTGCATAAAAGAACTATTTAAAGTAAGAGCGAAACAAGCACTGTCAAAACCACTTAATAATTGAGCTAAAAGCGACATTTGGTGAAGAAGAAAGGTTTGCTAAAATGTGTCAAATAGTAGAGACAGGAGAACAGTCGTAGCAGGCAAGTGGAGTAGGACAAGGGACTTGTAGTGCAGGTTGTGCAGGACCATAGACCCGACCAGAATATTGAACATTGCAAACCATGCTGAAGCAAAAGTTGTGTATATAGTAAAGCTAGCGTTGCTACTCAGAAACTGTTACGAGGAAAAAAAATCCTGATGATGGCTTTATTGTTTGAGCTAATCTGAAACTGTTAGGAGAAGAAATCATCCTGAATGGGTTGTATTGTTTGGAAACCGGGAGGATTATTATTTTTGAAACTTTGTTGAACTTGGGGAAGGAAACCCGGCGGTCTTTTGGAACTGTGTTCAACTTGAGGAAGGGATCCAAGAGGCCTTTTGTGAACTGTGATGATTGTCTGAAGAGAAAGTATCTTCAGATCCTCTGACATTTTGTTGCCTTGAAGAGAATGGGTTGTAACGCTTACCCTTGTGGAACACAAGGAATCCTGTGTGGAAATCATTCTGTTGGCTTTTGAATCGGAACTGAACTTTGATTTGCCCTTTTTCTGATTTTAAATCATGGGGAACGTGAACTGTTGGTGATACCAGAGGTGTTGCTAGGGGGGGTTTAGGGGGCTACAGCCCCGGGTCTTTTGGTTGTAGCCCCGGATAGAATCTCAGGGTCTACAACCAAAGGTCTAGCTAGCCCCGAGTGCCGACAATCCCGACATTAGTGTAGCCCCGGATCTTTTTGAGACCTAGCAACACCCCTGGGTGATACGATGTGCCTTTTATGTTGAATGCCATCTTCCTGATTGTATTTGGTATTAGTGTTATGGATAGAACTGTTTTGAACTAGATTCTCATGTTAGCTTGTGCTATGCTGGGAATTGTATGCTAGGTTAGAGATAGTGAGGAGTTTGCTAACTCCAAAGTTTTCTTTAATAAAAATGACTTTTATGAAGACTAAAGCAAGCAGTTGTCCACCTTACATCCTTGACCCACCACAGTACCGGGGTGTAAAGTTGGGGGATGCTAGTCATGACGGAGCACACTTCAATGATATTATGCACCAGAGGTGGGCAGCGCCACAGTGCACATACCCATACACCTGATCTTCAATTGATCATGCAGAGGACAATGCAAGATTTTGAGGTACCTGTTTAGTACATATTGCGCATACAGGAAATGTGGAGGGCAAAAATGGGAGATTTCTGGAATCGAGCAAGTCTATTGTTTTATTTTGTTCTAAAAAGTGGACTTTTGAAGGAGGTACAGAACGCTATCTATAAGGTAGTGGGGATTGAGGCGGAAATTCAGTCTATTATTATACACCACTATAAACAGTTGAAAAAAAAGGAGAAGGAAGCAGTGCAGCGAGCGCAAGTGGAGGAAGCAAAACTGGTTCAGAAGAGGTTAGCGAAGGTTGCGCTACAAGGGGCTATGGCGGCAGTTCAGGCAGAAGGAGCAGTAGAGTTTAGTGACATTCAGGCTGGCATATGAGTGGCACCTGTGTGGGGGGGTGTGAAAGTGATTGGGCAGGTGGGTATCAGCCCCAGTATCAAGGGGGATTTCCAGGGGAGTTTTAGCAAGGGAGGTTTTTGGGGGCTCGGGGAGGGTGAGTGGGTTTTAGAGGAATGGGGAGTGGGGAAGAAGAACAGGTCAGTGTTGTACATGTGGGTGACTGGGTAATTTTTTAAGAGAATACAGGAGTAGGCACATTTTTGCATACCCCCAGCAACAGATATATCCTTATCCCCTGGGAGGTCGGGCCCCATACCCCCAATCTTATGGACAGTTACCCCTGGCAGTTTCTTATAGTGCGTCATTGCCCGTTGCCCCACCTGCTCCCCCACCATCAGTTCCGCAGTTGTCAGCTACAGGTTCCACTATCATGCCACTGTATGCAGTGCATCAAGGACAACAGCAGAGCCCTCAGATATAGAACTTTAACGCTGTGCCTAATGTTACAGTGACACACTATCCGGAGACCACAGTGGTCAGAGGGAATCCATTCATTTTTCCAGGGACAAACACACATCCAGAGTAGGACATCCCACAGAGAGCTTTAGCATGCCCAGTTCTATCAGTCACTGCTGCCCCAGAACAGGAACCTTTGTTTGACATGGAGATAAATTATTCATTTTTATGGGGGACACAAGAGCAACCAAATCATGCATCAGTGAGATAGAATTCCCTTTGTCGTGTGAGGTAATGGATATGCAGGGCTTCTCTGGGGCAATTCAATCAGCTCCCTTTACAAAATAATTTCCCATTTAGGTAGGGTGCAGAGAGGTGTGGGACCCCTTGTTGTATTCCACTGCAACACCGATTAATTTGTTGGGTAGGGACATTTTGAGTAAGCTCAAGATGACCATCTCGTTCACTAAAAGAGGTTTGGTGCTTTCAACGCCTGGCATTTGTACTGTGAGTGTGGTGTTGACTGTACATGCATTGGGCATTTACTCAAAAGTGAAAGGAATACCATTGGCCCCTGATTTGTTTATATATGGTACCACAATAATCCTTAGTGCAGTGCCACAGGTAGCTAACAAGTACAGCTAACAAGTACTATTGAGTACCTTCCAAATTTCTGTTCAGGCCTGCCTAACCTCAAGAAGTAGTTGTGGGAACGATTATCATGCTTGACATAGAAGGCGTTCTAGTGTCAAAGCTTAGGATTGTGTTGATAGCAGTACATTCTGAAAATGGGGAATAGCACACAATTGTGTGTATTGATCCTACTATACCAATGAAAGATGTCAGTTGGGTCAGTTGATTTTAGTGAAAGGTAAAGAATTGACTTCAGAATGCACTGCAGCAATGCGTGCTACTCCACAGCCAGTGATGCTTAAACATATGCAAACATTTATTGGCCTGAGTAATTATTGTACAGCATGAATTTTTGACAATACATCATATACTCGGCCACTGCTGCAGGCCCTTAAAGAAGCACAACGGATAAAAATGCTATTGCTATTTGGACTGATGAGATGGTTACCAGTTTTCAGGAGCTGAACAATTTTATCTCTACTGTTCCTGTACTGGCAACTCCTGACTACACTAAATAGTTCTATATTTTTCATACTCTTATGATAACAACAGTGTTGACACAACACAATATTATGGCTCACAAACCCTAAGCATGTTACTGCTGTATGCTAGACTCTGGGCCTCATTACGACCCAGGCGGTAAGTTACCGCCTGGGCCGTGACTTTACCACCATGGCGTAAACTATGTTTACGCCATGGTGGTAGGCGGACTTACCGCCCCATTCCAACCTTGGCGGGGCGGTAAATCCCCATTTTCCCATTTTCCCTTCCCCATTCCCATTTTGCCCCATAGGGCATAATGGGAGTGGGGAAGGCGTTAATTACGCCACCGTAAATTACGGTGGCGTAATTAACTCCATGGTCCCTTAGCGCCATGGATTTTAACAACTGCTAAAAGCAGGTGTTAAGTCCGCCATGGCGCTAAGGGACCTCGTACTCAGGCGGTAAGGGTCGGCGCTGTTTACGCCGCCGTAAAACCCTTACCGCCTGAGTTGTAATGAGGCCCTCTGTCATGAAAGGACAGTGTACTTGAGAACAAGCATTGGCTGATGCTGCTTTCGCCATTGAGAAGTCTGCCACAATAGTTATGGGGTGTTCATTGACATTGTATGTCGAACATGACGAATTTGCGATATGGGAAAGGTCTAAATCTGCATTGACTACACAAAGGGCTTCTGCATATGAAGTGATTCTTTCAAGCCCTTCTTTTCACAATGTTTGTTGTTATACAGTGTACTATGCTACCTTTTTAACACAACCCATTACTGATGATGACAAGCGCACAACTCTGTTACATAGGAGAGTCCTGAGGATAACACTCCATAAGCATGTGACTATGCCTTAGATGATGGAGAAGTGTTAATTGCTTATGTGTCCTCAACTATTGACCAGGAGACGGGTCAGCAACATATTGGTACAGCAGTGGTTCAATTGGTTGATGGGGATTACAAGGTTTCTGTGCAGCGAAGGTTACCAAGCCATTATTCAGCACAGGCAGCAGAATTGCTTGTTTTCATTGAAGCACTTGAGGGAGCACAAGGGTGCCAAGTTACAATGTATTCTGACTGGGCTTATGTTACAACCACCGTTCATTCATGGTTGTCGAGATTGATGAGAAGAGGATTTCGTAGAACAGATGGGTCCCAAGTGCAGCACGTGGCCCTTTTGGATCAGTTGATTCACAGCCCACACTTGCCATAGTGGGTACGTGTGCTGCCCATACATGTGGCAGAGATTTCATCTACCTTAGGAATGAAGCAGCAGAGACAGCAGCAGAACTGGCCATCTACTTGTCAGTACCAGATATTCCTGAGCACACAGCATTTGTAAACACACAGCTGCAGTTGTAGGTCCCATATACTGCACTTCATGTTACTAAAATAATTGAAATACAGGGTCAGGCACTGCAAAGTGAGAGGCTGTTGTGCCAGAAATGGGTGTACGCAGTCCCCAACTGATTTGGTGTGGAGACAGACTAGTGCTGAAAAGATAGTGATGCCTGAAGATTTGGCTTCAGTGACGTTTGATCAACTGCATTAACCTACCCGTGTATCCAAACAGCATATTGCAGCGGACATGTCCAATATATAGGAATTGCTGTCTATGTTTACATCAAATTGCATTGTCTGTCAGACATATAGCATTGGGTAGAAATTAAAAACTTTGAGAAGCACAATGCCTCAACCCAGTTGGTTCATTATGAGATCTTCATATAGATTTTGCATATATGGGTGAAAGATGTAATACTTTCCATTCCCACATAGTTGTGGTGTGTCCTTTCTCCCATTGGATTGAGGCTGGTCTATGTGCACATCCTGCTGCCAAATAGGCTGCCAAGTTTTTTGTGAGAGAAGTGTTCCCCATATGGGGTTTGTGCGAGATACTCAAAAATAACAACAGCACCTAATTCTTTAATGAACTGGTCAAGGAAATTGGAGCTCTTTTGGGAATTAAACACAAAATGTGTTCCATTTATCACCTCCAGGCCAACAGCGTTGTGGAAAGGATGAATGGGTTACTGAAGGCTAAGCTCTCTGAGCTCTTTGTTACATTAAATAATAAATGTGTTCACTGCCTCCCTCTGGGCCTGTTCAGTTTAAGTACTCACCCCTGTAAGGACCATCAGCTCTCCGTGCATCAAATAGTGACAGGTAGACATATGCACACACCATTGTCTCCAGCACATAGGGCATCTGATACTCACCAGGCTTCATCAATTTTTGTGTATGAGTTTCATTCGTATTTGACTCACTTAACAAAATGTATTAAACACCGTTCTCAACATATTGCTCCTCGCCACATGAACGAGGGTGAAAACAGTGCTCCCCCAGAATCTGCAAGCTCACTATCATTGCAACTGTTTACTGGTGACAGAGTTTTTGTAAAAAACTTGGTGTGCAGGTGGAGTGTGTCCCGATACAACAGACCTTACACTGAGGGGTTATGCTACTTTGCTTGCAGTCAAAGTGAAGGAATTATGGTACTGGGTGCATTTTTCTGATGTTTGGAAAGAACCACAAATGTTGCCTCCGACAACAAATATTTTATCAAAGTGTTTTTAATATGGCTTTCTTTTTTTATATGAAAACAATATTTGCACCATTTTCTTTTGAACAGTGTTCATGTTCCATTATTTTTCAATTTATGGATGTTTTATTGGTATTTAGTTTGTGTAGATTTACAATGACTTTTTCCAATATGTATTTAAGAGTTCCTGCATTTTTTATGAATACTAAGGTTACATGCTTTAAGGTTTTTTGTAGTAGAATATTTGTTCCCTTTTGTGTGGATTTTATCTCAGTTTATTTTTATATTTATCTAGTGAGTTAATATGGTGAGGTCATATAAAGGTGGGTTGGGGTGTAATATAGGTGAATCTGAAAATAATCAATTTTTCAAGGCTACAACACAGAGTGATGACTACATGACCAGGGTAGTGAATTCTAAATGAATGAGAATACAAGATACAATAATATGGAACTTAAAGTTGGAGGTTAGAAGGGGTCTAGATGAGGAAAACAAATATTATCTGTTCTTTGATACTGTCTGATGTGCACCACCCATAATTTAGTAACATGTGGTACAATCATTTGAACTCGGTAGAGAAACAAAGGTATAACAGGAGTTGTTAGTCTGCTCATTCATCCGCATGCATTCAGAGCACCCAAAGAGGTAGTACACCAGGAAATTTTGCATTTGGAAGCCCAGTGTTTGGCATATTAAGCACTGTATCATGTCCGCAGTCTGTTCCAGGGGAACAAGGTACAAGTTGTACTAATAAGCAAAGATGGAGGAAAATGTACCAAAGATGTCAGCACAACCCAATGCAAGCCACAGCCCATGTGAAAATTGGATGGAGTGTTGTTTATGTCAAACAGATGGGAAAAGGTGGTGGTGAGCTGTGCGGCAAGGGGTTTGGCAGGGTTCAGAGAAGAAGTAATATGGAACATCAATAAAAACTATTTTACAACATGGACTGCATATGTACCAAAGCTAACACAAATTGAAGCACATGAAACCCCAGTAAAAGTTCAGCCAGCAGAAGACTGTCAGTTCTGTTTTTGAGGGCATGAGACTGTTCCTGTGGGCACTAATACTAAATACTAAGTGCAACTAGACAATGTTCATTCCGGCTCTTGCAAAAGGAACAGGGGTTCTGATGGATCGGTACTGGTTATGCGGTCAACAGCCATATCTGCATCCTCCTTCTTCCTGGCGAGGCACATGTTATTGACAACTTTGCAATAGCTCCAAGCAT
This sequence comes from Ambystoma mexicanum, assembly GCF_040938575.1. Taxonomy (NCBI): domain Eukaryota; kingdom Metazoa; phylum Chordata; class Amphibia; order Caudata; family Ambystomatidae; genus Ambystoma; species Ambystoma mexicanum. The sequence continues at coordinate 585,261,775 of NC_090924.1, forward strand.
GGGGTATCACAATCTATCCCAGCTTTGATCCAAACCTCAGTGATGAGGAAGAAGGAGCAGTCGGTGAAGTTGCGTAGGAAGAGATCAAATTATATGTTGGAAGACTCATCCAAGTTGATCAAAGCTATTCCAGACAAATATTGGCTGTACACTAAGACAGAATTGTTCTTTGTGGATCTTCTGATACTAGGGGTCCAGGCTTCAGCCAATTCGATGTGACTGCAGATTGTTTGATGGGAATTGATCCAGTTGGTCAATATTACTGAACATGGCTTAAATGCTATAAAGAGAGAGTTGGGGGTGATCCGGTTGATGACACTTCAAAACAGGTACATCAGGGATCTTCTGACGGCTATGGAAGGGGGCTTGTGAAAAAAGATAAGGTTATCTTGCTGCATGAACATCCCCCAAAATGTCACAGAGAACGGGTCCCTAATGCACATTATAGAGGCCTTGCACAAGTTATAGACTGGCTTGGAACGTGAAGCAGGTGTGCAGACCGAAGATCTGTTCAACACCCTGTTCTCATTGGCACCATCCTGGCTTGGAGCAGTGGTGAAGATATTGGTTCCTATCGTGGTGCTCCTACTGGTGTTGTTCTGCATGTGCCAGATGATGCTTTGATGCTGTGCAAAGACTATCCCCAACAGCACAATCATGATGCTTACTATCGGGGCAGGAATGGCTCTCCCAGGTAAAAAGGATGTGCAGGCTCAAAATGAGGACCCAAACTAACCATGTATGGTCAGGATTGAAAGACCTATATACCCCAGGGACCTTACCCTCACCCCTACCAGATCTAGAGAACTACAATGAACATTGGGTTGATTTAGCGAGTCATGGGGATTGCATATATTTTTATTTTATTTTTATTAGTTTGTGGTTTTAAAAAACTTTACAAAACATCTGTGTGAACATATGTAAATTGCCGAACAATGAACAATAAATTCATGCGTTTATAGAATAAAATCACACAGTTTGAAAGAAGTGCAAACATACTTTGAGTAACACCATTAAATAAAATCTTAGCATAAAATGAAAAAAATCTCTCCTATTCATTGTGCAAAAGAAAACATTTGTGCAAACTGGAAAAGGTACACATTTTTATAAATTCATAAATTATGGCATCGTCCTTCAGGCAACTGAGCATAACACTTGATTAAAACCAAATAGGAAAGGTAGCTATAAAACCTTTAAAACCCAGATAATAAATACATAACACATCATTCCTTTTTTGGTAATTCTGAATTGATCATTTTCAACAACCGAGTAAGTGCTAAAATGAGGGATCTATTTTCACCACACATCTTTCTTATCCAAAGAAAATTGCTAGCACTTTCTACTTCATTGTTCATAAATTCGCTAAGAAAAAACAAACTTAAATAGGTCTTACTAAAACCCAATGTTTCGGAGTTTCCTTGAGTTCACCACAATTAGGGAACCTAAATTGCAACTCAAGTTTTGAGCCTTTTTCACATCCCCAATGAGCTACCCTTACCGTGTGTGGAATTAGTTCAGCTTGAAGCTCATATACATAGTGCACGCCTGAAAACAAGGAGAGAGGTTACATTCGGGCTTCGCAATTCTCTTTTTCTAAAAGATTTTGCGTACTAAGTATACGTACCATATTTATTTAGCTCCTCAGTAGTACCAATCCAGTCAATTTCAATTCATACAATTTTCTTTTGGCAAACGCAGGGCAAGTAATTAGATAATTTGTTACAATATCAAGATTGTCTAGTAACATTTACATTTTTGTGCAGTATAATGGGAAAGACTTCAGGCAGTTATCCTTCATCATTTCATGGAGATCCTTATATAATAAAATCTTTGTAGGATACACCACTTTGGTAAGTTACTGAGCATCCTCCATTCATATTTAGAAGCTAGCAAAATTAAACCAAATTCATGGTGTACTAAAGAATTTGGGATGGATAAGGATAGGAAGAGTGTACACTTCAGTAAGCGGCCCTTTAGAGTATTTAAATTTTGTCTGATATCAATCAGACACATCTCCAAACTACATAGGAGTACAGGCTACACTTTCAAGGTATAAAAATCAATCTGTGGTAAAATTGAAAATGTACAGCATTTTGAGTAAGTCACTTTCATAGTGGTCTTGACTCTCCATTTAAAATACCTTTCCACATTGCAATGGAAGAGATATTACCCAGATTATACCCCCAAATAAATCATATTCTAGGGTTGTTCAAAGTATCTACCATCAATGGCCCATCTATAGGGCTTCACTTTTCTACCACCTGTGAAAATCATAATCTTTGATTTAGTAGGGTTGGGTTGTAAATTGTGTCTACAAGCAAATGTTTCAAAGATTAGTCGTTTATTCTGAAGCCCAAACGAGGTTGTGTCAAAAAGTATACTATCATCTGCAAAGGCAATCCAATGTAGACAAATCCTCCCAATTTTGACTGGAAATATATTTGAGTCCAACCATAGTTCATCTAAATCACTTAGGTACAAGTTAAATAGTGTGGCAGCTAGCTTACACCCTGGTTTTAAACCCATATAAATCGATGTAGAGTCGATCATCGACATTTCTGATTAATTCTCACTTTGTGTGAAGTATTAACGTGTAACAATGAGATTAAATATATTATCGAGGAGGGGATACCCAGCTGATCATGTTATAGCATAGTAGATATTGGATCACACTATTAAAGGCCGCTGTCATGTCCAATGCTGCCATGTACACAGGATTAGATCCTTTAATCTTAGTTTGTGCCAAAATATGGGAGATTACTGTGGCATTTAGTACAGTACTCATTCTTTTCTGAAATCCTATCTGACATTTAGAATAGATATCATGTGTGGTGATCAATTTTTCCAGTTCATGCAGAATAAGGATTGAAAATAGCTATGCAGAGTCGTCAGTAAGAGCGATAGGTCTATAGTTTTTGGGGGATGTGCAATCACCCTTTTTATAGATAGCTACAATAATTGATGATAACTAGGATTGAGGGATCGTCTGTGTCATAGATATAAGTTCGAATTTCGCTTTCAGTGTAAAAGTCCAAAAGCTAGGGTCAGATTTATACACACATGCTGCTATAACATCCGGGCAGCAGCTCTGGAGGGATTTAATTTTGAAATGGCCCACTCTATGTCATGTAGGTTCCAATCAAGTCTTCACATGGGTGAATTCATTGGTTTTTGACATAAAATCCCAGAGGAATCTGAAACATCCTTGCTATATGCTCTGCAGATTTTGTGTTATGCTGACAAATATATTTTATATTTTTTTGGTTTTCCATGTTATGAGTTTCAAACTTAATTAGTTTCACTTTATTTTTTTATGATTGCAAAATACATCTTTTGTATGATTTATACTGTGCAGAGTAAATGCCACAGTTCCTCAAGCTTCTTAGTTCTCTTTTTTTACTAAGGTTTAACATCTTAAGTTCCATATTGAATGAGAATGTATGGCCAAAGGACACAGGTTTTTGTTGGATAACCAGTTGTTTCTGTTTATTAGAAATTATATTGTTTACTATTTCATCAGCTATTCTAGTTACCCTTTTCAAAGGTGACGTCCCCAACCCTTTTCAACTCCTGTGAGACCATATCAGTAATTTGATGGCACAGTCCAGAGTTCCATTGCAATGATATTGGTAAATGATCTATTTCGAGCAACCTCAAAGCTGGATTGACGCTGTGCTTTGACCAGGGAATGTGTATAATCAGCTCTTTCAGTAGGTGATCACTAAGATTAATATCTTGGACAAGCACTGCTTCAGTAAAATTACCAATTGTTTGGGATGAGCAAACTGAACCAAGCTTCCATGAATATTTAGGGCAGGAATCTGCTATTTTAACAAACCATATATCCCATTCTCAGAAACAGGCAACCCATTTTCTCCCTCTTTTCTTTGGCAAAGTCACACCACAATTCTGGGGCCTTGAAGAGACCAATTGGCAATTCAATAAACATCTCGAGTTGAAAGCCCCTCCGACAATTATCTCATAATTTGCATTCTGTATAAAAGCATTTTCAAGAACTACATCCAGTTGATTGAAGATGTTCTCCTGAGATATTTTGACACGATTCCAGTAAAAACATACAAACAAGTAATACTTTTTCTCTAACAGATGGTGAGAACTGAATATAAGTCTATATTCAGAGTTCATTGCACTGTCAATGGCAATCGCGAGACAGCCAGATGGTCGCCCACCTGCCGCTATAGAAGCAAATGAACAATGAATCATGTACCCATCCAAATAAACTTGGTCAACCTTATTGGTTTCTTGAAGTAGTATAACATCGGGCATATTCCCGGGCAGAAGCGAGGCAAACCACGTTATCAAGTAATTGAATCCACACGGATTACAGGAATAAAAAGTGATTTTATTACACTGCTTGTGCTACACCGATCTTACTACTGTTTTGGGTATGAAAATAGATTTAATGAGGGGTTCAACACACAACCAATCCTTAATGGTTTCTACCAGTGACAGAAGTTGAGAAATATTATGCTTACCTGAAGCTTGTTCAGTATTACCGTCCTTGATTTTCCTTTCCTCTATACACTTTTGATCATCCTGATACAACAAAAACTCATTAGCTTCCGCTTCCACTTTGAAGAGTTGTAAAGACAGCCCTAATTCAGTAAAGTAGAATCTGTGGGTCCAAATATGTTTTAGTATGATTGCAGAGTTAACCTGACAAATCATCCTATTATTAGTGTGCCTGGCTAAAGATATCCATTTGAAATCGCCCGAGTTTAAAATTCGTAATGAGGGAATTTGCTTAATTAATTCTGATATAAAGGAGCGGTTTAGCAGGGCATTGCCCAAAATATTTGAATTGCTTTCCCATCCAATAGTGTTCAGAATTTATTTGAAATCATTGCAAGTGACAAACACTGCTTCCGATTGGTTAACTGGAGGTTGAGTGGTGTTTTAAGTCACACTTACAGTTGCTCTATCTGGAGCCCCAACTATATTTGTTTTATTGAGAGCCCCAGCTATAGAAGTGACACTCATCACAGGGATATTACAAGTGGACAGCAGCATGGTTTCTGAATGAGGGAAATTGATTCCCAGCTGACCTGAATGAGGGCATAAGACCGGCAAATTGCTATTGCAAAGATTTGTCAACAACCTGCAATTTTCAGGGGACAACTGTACTACACACCTGCTGTGTGCGCCACTTCCCATAGTCAAAGATGGTTCAATTTTATGCTGGGTCGCCCTGTAAGGTCATGGATAATAACATGGGGCATTAGATAGCCAGCTGACATGTTGCAAGTGTGCAGGTTTGACAGTAACTGGGGTGTAGTACTTGTCGACACAGTTGATAGCATAGATAAAACATTAGAAATTACAGGTCGACATACATCTGCATATGAAAGTGATCTCCTGGTGTGTTTCATTAAAAGTCCCTTTAGGTTTATTATTTTCAAGGGAGATAGGAAAGGGGAGGTGCCTTTCAGGCAAAGATTACCTCATGGTGTAGCTCCTTAACCTACCACTAATTGTGAAAAAGTTGGACAGTATTAGCTGCTTTTGTGTATTCAGCTCTTCCCGTTGTTGGGAGGAGCTACTAACATCCTCCATAACTTCAACAGGTGCTATTTTAATTGAGTTGGCCACTATGGCACTCGCTTTTTTGGGGTTATTGCCTTCTTTATTCTTTGTATTGCTCAGGGGTTTATGAGCACAGTCTATCGACTGCTTTGGATCACACTTAAGCTGCAGATGGGATTTGATTTCTTCACTTAATTGCATTAAATCCAAGAGCTCATCCTCACTACTGAGCAGGCAAAGATTCTTAATGTTAGAATTGTGCCCATTGATTTTTATCAGAGGCAAGTTCTTGGATTTCTTTTTTTCTCTTTGTTTGTCCGCCCTGATTTTGAGTCATCTGTTCCTACAAGAGAGAAATGTTGTAGAGCTCCCAGGGGATACGCCTGCATTTGCATCTAAGATATCTCGATCAATAACATCAGTCAATGCAGAAGGACTATTGGTTGAACTGTATCCTCCAGAACTGACAGACTTACAGCCTCCAATCTCTGCTTATCTTTTTTTTGTTCCTTTACAGCCTTGTCCTTCCGAAAGTGTACTGTTGATTCTAGTTCTGTGACTTTACTAGATATAACATTGATACTTTGCTGAAGTTCTGACGTGTTATATGTAGCAGAGTTTGACCCAGTACCAAGGGCAACATCCATACACACCCGGGCGCTAGGATTACTGCCCGAAGTCTCTGGCGCATCCACTGATGTTTGACACGCTTTAAGACCCCATTTTGTTTGAACTGTTTCGAATGCACTGATCTGCACAGGATGTTCAGGGGGCATGATTCCAGGGATGTAGATCTACATGTTTCTCTGGCAATAATGAATCCTTTAAGACGATGTATTTTGGTAAGTATATCCGAGATGGAAAATTAGATATCCCTTATCTCGAGGTGTGTGACCTCATGCCCTCTATCCAGTAAATTTAAAATACAAGTAATTACTGGAAAGTGGTGAGGAGATTGAGACTCGAAGTGATCGCTTGATCATCAGTGCCCTTATTACACTTCACTATTATTATTATTATTATCGACAGGCAGTGGATCTCCAAAGGAGCACTCCAATGACCCTGGCGTGCCGTGAGCTTTTGGAACTGGTTCATGAGCAGGTGAGCTAAGGTCGTATTTTTTGTGCTTGCTATTTTTAAATATGGTAGATGCTAAGGTGGACCTGGGGGGTTTGATAAATGGATTTTTCTATTTTTACAGACTGATGTAATCAACATCACTAGAACGTCTTGACATGGGGCTGATTGGGCTTAGAGAAAGCCTAACTCATTTCCCTAGCTGTGCCATCACCACCGGTGCCAGCATAGAAATGTTGGACATCGGGTCATTATTTAGATCAACCATATTAAGGGATCGGGATCTCCTCAGAGAGAAATTATCATTGTTCGAATAAGTCTGCAATGATGATTTCTCCAAATCAAATATTTTGGGTAGGGAATATAAAGTGGTGTCCTGGATTGAGGAAAAAGGTTGATGTACTTGCGCACGGGCATGCAAGTGTTTTATAACTACGGGTGCAGCAGACCAGTGTGGCATATTAATTTCACACTTCGAGTTCCCTATCTGACTTTCAATTTGATCTGCCAGGACCTCCACACCTGATGTAGACAGCATAGTAGTAGCAATGTTCGATTTGTCTTCAGTAAGTTTCCTGCCAGATGCAGAGAGTTCTACGAAGCACCTACTGCTTCGGAGTCCCTCTACCATGGCAGTAATTTTACCATGGCGGTAATTAATATTAATGTGCTCCACTACACCAATGATACATAGTCAAAAAAGGCTAAATACTTTTGCAGAGTCGTAAATCAAGTAAGCATATTCATAGGTACTCGCACTTTAAGTATCAAACAAGGGTGTAACAAATCAAATACTTTGGTACATCAGGTGCTAACCTTGAATTACTGCCACCAATATTGTACGAACTCCACACAATCATATGCTTTAACACAATGCGTTAAACTTTAGAAAAATATTCTGATCTTAAATTCCTTTGTTTCTCCAGTAAAGCTAATATTCCTAAATATCTTTACAAGAAAAGCTATTAAACATTCATATATTTTATCAGCATCCTTTAAAGCCTGATAGACATAATGACGTTTAAAATAAACTAACAGTCACTCACGTGATTTGCAGTGAGGCACCGCGTGTAGTGTCCGACTGATAGTACAAACAGGAGAGCGATTTAAATCAAATGGGTAGGACCCGGGAACTAAACAAATCAGGCCGTTGAATATTTGATGTAAGGAATTCAGAAATTACATTATGCTGCAAGTTTCAATACGACCGACGGCCAGATGCCCAGCCGAGCAGCCAAACAGAACACTTCGGTGCACTTCTGGTGTGCGCAGCTGGTGCGTGAGCACAAATAAGATATAGGGATGATGGGAAATCATAGGCGGGGCCAGATGGACACTGCAACCTAATATCAAAAGAGAGTTCAGCCGTCAGTTGTAGACAATGTACAATTGTTATCCTTGAATAAGAGTTTAGTCCAGACTATGGGCCTCATTCCAACTCAGGCGTTAAGGGGTTTACGGCGCCGTAAACGGTGCCGACCCTTAACGCCTGATTACAAGGTTCCCTTTGCGGGATGGCTGTTTAACGCCTGCTTTTTGCAGGCGTTAAAAGCCATGCCGCAAAAGGACCTTGCCGATAATTACAGAACCATAATTTACGGTGCCGTAATTATCGCCTTTCCCCATTGCCATTATGCCCTATGGGGCAAAAATGGGAATGGGGAAGGGTCCATTGGTGAATGGGGAATTACCGCCCCACTCACCTTGGAATGGGGCGGTAATTCTGCCATCCACCATGGCAGAATTGCAACCTTAGCGGCATGGACCATGGTGTTAATAGCACCATGGTCCTCCGCCAAGGTTGTAATGAGGCCCTATTACTTGTAACGTAGAGGTTTCAGCAAAGTCAAAGATGCTTCCTCTTGTGCATGGAGCAGAGTAAACAGCGAGGCAGCGTAGTCAGCCAAACAGTACACTTCGGTGCACTTCTAGTGCGTGCCCGAAGTGCAATCTGGCGATTGCATATATCTCTCATGCACCCTAGATAAATAAGCGCACTAAGGAGATAGCTTGCGTCATGTGTGTAGGGTGGGGGTTCCAAAGGATGAAGTGGATAGAGAAAGAGAAACAGAGAAGTTAGTTAATGAAGGATTAACTAAAGGGGGAATGTTGGGATGCATGTTCAAATCACTGCCCCTCCCAAATGATTTAGATTGAGAAAAATATATTAGCACATGGAGGACGTGGAGAGGGTGGTTCAGGGCCAAGGGGGACCTTATGGGTGGAAGCGAATGGTTGGAGACACACATATTGTGGAATTCTATACAAGGGATAGTAACCATTTGCTTTGCGATAGTGTCACTTAGAATACATTGAATGTGCTCAATGTTTATAATATGAACTAACAGTGTATTTAAGAGTAGACCTGAATCCTCAGAGGCTGTCTTGGAGACAAAGAATGACGATGTCCCATCTCTTGCCTGATTATCACATTCCATCTCTCAAGCACGGTAGGGAACACGCACGTACACCGACATATAAATGTATCTAGTTAGACCTTTGAACAATTAGGTAGGAATTCGAGTAGCCAAATGGAAGAAGGTCTGTGGCCCAGTACGAATGCCACACTCATGGGAACCAGGGCAGAGGTTTGGAGCTGCCAAAACATAAAATGAGATTTAGGGGCACTAGTGCCCCACAGAATACTGGTCATTCTATTTGAACTACCAGAAATGCAGGATTAAGACTCTTAAATCCTTCATGAATTGGATGGATTAGTGTCACACCGGACCTACCTCTTGGGAGGGGTAACTGATACAGGGGGTAGAAGATTTGTATCACGCAGAGCAAAGGGTGATGCAAATGCTTATAAGATTGCAGCGGGGAGGCATAAAAGGTGCGCCTGCATGTCTGAGGATGAGAAAAGAGTTGCTTTCTTTGCAATAACCAGGCTGACCTCGAAGTTATCTGCCAAATTCATGTTCACGACCAGGTGCACATCACGTGGTTAGGAGTAAAGACAGGGTGGTGCCTTTTTAGGTTTAACCAATTACTTTGCAGTGCTCCGAGGTGAAGAGGTTGTTACCCAAATGTGGAGAAGATGTAGGAGAAGATGACACAACCAATTGGAGAAGGGCCCATATGTGACTATTAGCATGTAAATAGGCAGTAGTAAATAAGGGTGGGGGATGAATACTGTATATTGAGTGTGTCATGAATGATGATTTCTATGTATATGAGGTGAATTTCACAGTGATAAAGAGAGAGAGGGATCGCTGCGGCAGTGGATTCATAATACCCTGATGCCATTTTCCTTTTGGTATACAACATAAAGCTCTTGTTCTTCTCGAAAAAGGGTGCACCGATCCTTTATCTCAAGCAGGTTTATTTTTCTATGTCTGGTTTTTGTGGTGTTGCCCTACAGTATACAGAAAAATTCTACAGAAATGTATTTTTCTCTTTCAAACATTTCTAACAAACACCAACAAAAATAATGTAAGATAATGAAATAGCATGTTCAATAAAAAGCACTCAGAGACAATGAAAAACGCCTATAATACAAGTACAGCAAGCATCCATGCCTACAACACTTTTTTATATCAAAAACTGAGCATACATTTCATACTGGCAGGAAATATATGCAGTAAAAGGTGTGACAGTGGCAAAACACGTGTCTGTAGATTCATACATTATGAAGTCAGCTAAAAGCCTTATGTTGGCATAACTTAAAAGCTGAAGACTGCTTAATTCAGTTATGTCTACTGTAGAAATCCTGACAGTCAGTGCCATCTTTCATATGTTATGTTATGCTGGAAGTTTTCGTAGCAAGGTACAGCGCAACCGACCAAAGACAACCTGGCGCTAAGACTGAGACACTAATAAGGAGAAAGGCAGTGCTCAAAAGAGAAGAGTTTTAATAGCCCTTCTAAACTGCAAATGAGCTGTCCTTAGAATGCAGTACACGGCCAGGAACATAGGGTTGAAACTTCAGCTGTAAATACTCAGTGACAACTGCATGAAAAGCTCAATGCACCAGACAAAGAGATTTGAAATGTACCCGTTTAGCCACTTGGAGCCACTGCAGATCACTGAGAACTGGGGAAATATGCTCCCGATTTGGAAGAACCTGTGGCGAGGCGGACTGCTGAATTCTGAAGAATTTGAAGGTGGCGAAGTAGATAAGCAGGCTGCACCAAATAAAGAGAGTTACAATAATCAAACTGACTAAGGACTAGAGCGGAGACCACTGGTCCCCGTCGGTGACGGGGAATAAACTGCAGAAGTATCTTCAGCTGAAAATGACCAGCTTGATAGACTGAGATGATCTAGGAAGACATAGAGAGGGAATCAGACAGATTTACACCAAGATTCTTGACTACAGGAACAGCAACAGTAAAGAAGGAACCAAAAGAGGGAGGCCAAAAAAATGGAGTTCAGAGGGACGTGACACCAGCAGAGCCAACAACCATAACCTCAGATGTATCCCCTTTCAATTTAATCCAGTTCTCGCGCATCCAGCATCCCACAGCAGATAGACAGTATCAGAGCTGAGTGGCATGTGTGGTAATACAAACAAGGTCATTTTAATTGTTCCAACCTTCTCTTTCTTTCAAGGATCTATGAGTATAAGCCAAAGAATACACATCCAAAAATTACAAGAATGGAACACCGCTGAGCCAATATAGTTACCTTGGTGTCAAACTGTTACACTACATCAATGACTTCAGTATTACTTGATCGCCTCTCTACAAAAGGCCAGTCACATTTGTTTAGATTACTCCTTACATTATGCATATTTTTCACAACTTCAAGTTATTTAAATATTAACTTTTTTAAATGGTTGGATGAAGCTTTCTTTCCCTTTGGTAGGGAGATAATAAATACAAACCTCCTATCAATGGATATATCTTTAATAATACCAATCATTTGCAATAGCTTCTAAAATGCTAAAGTTATCTTACCTGGTTCATAACAAAATCTATTTGAGGCCATGGCGTCTAGCTAAAAAGTAGGGGCATGCCATCTTGAATCTATATTTAAATGGCAGAATACTTTATAGGCATCACCTTGGAACGATTCAGCATGTGCCCATGCACGTCAGACCCACTTGTTTTCTCAGCATGCGTTTTACCAAGCACCTCATGTGCACTGATTGCATCTATGCATCAAAACACGCATGCCTGCATCCTAAGCACCACTCATTGGCAGATGTGTGTATACAATGGTATAACAGATGTATACATTTCTAACAAGGAACATGCCAGAATCCACTACTTAGTGAAGAATGTGTGCATGCTGTCTACCAAACTCAGGAGACTCTGTTCTCCATTTGTGGAAAACTATTATTCCCTACTCCCTTGATGACCAATACATGTATGCATTTAAGTGTTCATGTCTTCATATGAGCCACTACTCATTTGCACTTGCGGTAAAATAATGTTGTCCACAATTCAAATGTTCATGCAATGGCATAATACAACACTGGTTATTAATGAATGTGTACATCTTATCTGCACAACTTGGGAGACTCTTTTTGCCAATTATGAAAACTTAAATGATGTTCATGTGGTTGTTGTTATTGTTGGTTGACTGATGAGGTATTGCATGGATACTGAGGGCCAGAGGTTGGTGGAATTTTGAAACAGGTGTGCACGCTTTGGCTTGAACACTGCTTATAATCCAGTGATGTGGATATAAAAGAGTGAAATGTAATGAATAAAGTGGTTTATTTGTAAGAACGACATTCACCTGGGCTCTGGAGGTCTGATAATTTAGTTGTTAGAATCACCTGGAGTATATTAAGCAAAACAGGAGAGGTCATGTAACTTGAGTTAAGAGTTTAGCTGTGGTTTATTAACACACAAAAGGCAACACGTGTTTGGACCCAGCAGGAGTCTATCTCAAGGTGTGTGTTAGAGAGCAAAAAAGGTAGAACTTGTGAGATGATAAGCTCCGGAATGATGGCTCTGCTGAATAGCTATCTCTCAGGCCAATGAGGCCTCTGCAACAAGATGAGTGGTCACAGTGATTTTTCGCTGAATAAAGTGAGAGATACAATAGAAATATAGGGACCTTTATAGCTACCCTGTTGGGGGGAAACTTGATATGATGTTATACCACTAGTATTACACCCACTCTCAATGCTGCTGCCCCCTACCAGATACATTCTACAAAGATCTGAATACGAATATCAATAATATTGTGTGGTCCAAAATATCTTTATCTGTACATTTCGAGACCTATACTTTGAAAAAAGATTCACTATTAGGCATTATTTATCAAAGCCAAACAGCAAAACTTGAAAATGTGTAATGCGTCATACAATAATATCGAACATGCCTGAATTCCTTCAGATTACACTTCCTGCAGGTATTGCAATTGCAGCATGCTGTCATGGTCATGAAGTCAAGGGCACAGGCATGCAGGGTTCGCATAAACAGGAGACCTGGGTGGACACTGGCGCCAGGCTCATGAACAAAAGTAAAGACGAACATCCATTTAACACCAAAAATATTTTATTATGGACATAGCACTTCAGATGCATTAACCTTGAACATTCCATCCATTAAGCAGGATGCATTAACCTTGAACATTCCATCCATTAAGCAGCCCCAAGTGTATTCTTGGGTGTGGCTGCTAATGGATTGCCTTTGCACATGCTCACTCTCGCAGAGTGGCAGGGTGTGGCTGGTAAATCGGCCCTAATGGGCGTGCCCACAATCTCGGCTATATAAACTGCCCCGATCCTCAAGACAGACGCTTCATGTTATTCTACACTTGCAAGCAGGAGCAGTATCACCACGTACCACCGCTCACAGCTTTTCTACTGAGGGAGAGGCCTGAAGGGGTGATTCAAGTTCAGGGAGGGCTGCAACCGTGCCCCAACGCCTCCGCTGAGACAAGGTGAGCGTAACACATGAAAACTGCCTTTTGCAACTTAAATCTTAAATCATGCTTACTAAGAAGTTAGGATTGCAAAGATAAGAGTTAAAGTGTAAGAAGATCAGATCTATCTTATAAATAGTTATTGATACTAATTGGCTTATGCTTTGGTATTGATCATTTGTTCTGGGGTAGCTGCATTAGTCAAGGCAGGGATGCTCGGACATGGGACAACACCAGGAAAGACTGGAGGGTAAATTAGAGTAGGCATTAATGGGAATATGTAGGAAATAATATAAAACATTTGCACAGCATGGTACATATGATAACATTAGCCATACAGCAATTGATCTGCCTGCTCCTTTTATCCCAGAGAATCCCCATACAGAAGTGTATAAACAAAAGGGTCATCAAGCGTGGTGGGCAATCAGATAAATTGGTGGTTTACTTGTTGGGCGAGCAGGAGAGTGAAGAACAAATAAGGGTTGAAATCTTTTCAGAAAGCAAAATACTGACAGGCCGATTCATGGAATAATTAGCGCGGCGCAAGTGGCCAAAAACGTGCGAATCGCAGTGGAATAGCGAAAATCGCAGTGCAAGTGCGAAAATCGCACGAAAAGCAGCGCACATCGATTCATGGAAGGCCGTGCGCTAGAAAACCATTGGATGTGCGATTAAAAAGTGCGCGGCGCACGTTGGCGCACAGGCCATCTAACTGCGTGCGCCAGGTCACAGCGAAAATCGCACAGGCCACAGCGAAAATCGCACATAGCGCGGCGCACGCAACAAAAGTAGGCGGAACATGGGGCGTAACACTCGGAATGGGGAACAACTTGCCAAAATGTGGGCGTCACGGGGGAAGTACAGGGTACAAGTGCGCGGGACGCCCACACGCTCGCCTACAACACGTATTCATGGAATAGAATAGGGCAAAAAAGCGCACGCTCAAACCAGCGCACAGGCACAAACACGACCGCCACAAGAAAGCAGGCGGTAGCGTCTCTGCGCCTGTAAGAAATGTGCACCAAAAGGTGCGCCAAAAAATAGCACCTATATACTGCCATGATGAATGTCCCATACTGTGGCCCTCCAGGACAAATGACGTGCAAAGGGGTACCCACAAACACGGACACCCGCTGACAAAAAATACGTGTGCGTGTATACCGGGGTGCGCGGGAAGTCTCACACGCGAATTGGCAGGGCATGTGAATTCCAGGGGTTTGCGGGAAGTTCCACACGCGATTTGTCAGGGTACGTGGATTACAGGGGTGCGGGGGAAGTTCCACACACGATTTGGCCGTGTACGTGGATTTCAGGGGTGTGCGGGAAGTTCCACACGCGATTTGGCCGGGTACGTGGATTTCAGGGGTGCGCGGGAAGTTCCACACGCGATTTGTCAGGGTACGTGGATTTCAGTGGTGCGCGGGAAGTTCCACACGCGATTTGGCCGCGTACGTGGATTTCAGGGGTGCGCGGGAAGTTCCACACGCGATTTGTCAGGGTACGTGGATTTCAGGGGTGCGCAGGAAGTTCCACACGCGATTTGGCCGGGTACGTGGATTTCAGGGGTGCGCGGGAAGTTCCACACGCGATTTGTCAGGGTACGTGGATTTCAGTGGTGCGCGGGAAATTCTACACGCGATTTGGCTGTGTGCTCCCAGGTATTCCCTGTACACTCTCCACGGCCCCTGCAGGCAGCACACACCACAGGGGACTACCCTGCACACCTGCTCATGTCACCCAGCACCCCCACCCCCCAGCATCCAGGGGCACCCTCCACCAGGCCCCCACTCATGTCTCCCACCACCCCCACCCCCCAGCCACAATGGGCAGCCTCCACCAGGCCCCCACTCATGTCTCCCACCCACCCCCACCCCCCAGCCACCATGGGCAGCCCCCACCAGGCCCCCACTCATGTCCCCTATCACCCCCACCCCCCAGCAGTGCAGGGGCACCCTCCACCAGGCCCCCACTCATGTCCCCCTGCACCCCCACCCCCCAGCATCCAGGGGCACCCTCCACCAGGCCCCCACTCATGGCCCCTATCACCCCCACCCCCCCGCCACCAGGGGCAGACTCCACCAGGCCCCCACCCATGTCTCCCACCACCCCCACCCCCCAGCAGTGCAGGGGCACCCTCCACCAGGCCCCCACTCATGTCTCCCACCACCCCCACCCCCCAGCAGTGCAGGGGCAGCCTCCACCAGGCCCTCACTCATGTCTACCACCACCCCCACCCCCCAGCCACCAGGGGCAGCCCCCACCAGGCCCACACTCATGTCTCCCACCCACCCCCACCCCCCAGCCACCATGGGCAGCCCCCACCAGGCCCCCACTCATGTCTCCCACCACCCCCACCCCCCAGCAGTGCAGGGGCAGCCTCCACCAGGCCCCCACTCATGTCTACCACCACCCCCACCCCCCAGCCACCAGGGGCACCCTCCACCAGGCCCCCACACATGTCTCCCACCACCCCCACCCCCCAGCCACCAGGGGCAGCCCCCACCAGGCCCCCACTCATGTCTCCCACTCACCCCCACCCCCCAGCCACCATGGGCAGCCCCCACCAGGCCCCCACTCATGTCCCCTATCACCCCCATCCCCCAGCCACCAGGGGCAGCCTCCACCAGGCCCCCACTCATGTCTACCACCACCCCCACCACCCAGCAGTGCAGGGGCACCCTCCACCAGGCCCCCACTCATGTCTCCCACCACCCCACCCCCCAGCAGTGCAGGGGCAGCCTCCACCAGGCCCCCACTCATGTCTCCCACCACCCCCACCCCCCAGCCACCAGGGGCAGCCTCCACCAGGCCACCACTCATGTCTCCCACCCACCCCCACCCCCCAGCCACCATGGGCAGCCCCCACCAGGCCCCCACTCATGTCCCCTATCACCCCACCCCCCAGCATCCAGGGGCACCCTCCACCAGGCCCCCACTCATGTCTCCCACCACCCCCACCCCCCAGCAGTGCAGGGGCAGCCTCCACCAGGCCCCCACTCATGTCTCCCACCACCCCCACCCCCCAGCCACCAGGGGCACCCTCCACCAGGCCCCCATCCATGTCTCCCACCACCCCCACCCCCCAGCATCCAGGGGCAGCCTCCACCAGGCCCCCACTCATGTCTCCCACCACCCCCACCCCCCAGCCACCATGGGCAGCCCCCACCAGGCCCCCACTCATGTCTCCCACCCACCCCCACCCCCCAGCCACCATGGGCAGCCCCCACCAGGCCCCCACTCATGTCCCCTATCACCCCCACCCCCCAGCAGTGCAGGGGCAGCCTCCACCAGGCCCCCACTCATGTCTACCACCACCCCCACCCCCCAGCCACCAGGGGCACCCTCCACCAGGCCCCCACTCATGTCTCCCACCACCCCCACCCCCCAGCCACCAGGGGCACCCTCCACCAGGCCCCCACTCATGTCTCCCACCACCCCCACCCCCCAGCAGTGCAGGGGCAGCCTCCACCAGGCCCCCACTCATGTCTCCCACCACCCCCACCCGCCAGCCACCAGGGGCACCCTCCACCAGGCCCCCACTCATGTCTCCCACCACCCCCACCCCCCAGCCACCAGGGGCACCCTCCACCAGGCCCCCACTCATGTCTCCCACCACCCCCACCCCCCAGCAGTGCAGGGGCAGCCTCCACCAGGCCCCCACTCATGTCTCCCACCACCTCCACCCCCCAGCAGTGCAGGGGCACCCTCCACCAGGCCCCCACTCATGTCTCCCACCACCCCCACCCCCCAGCAGTGCAGGGGCAGCCTCCACCAGGCCCCCACTCATGTCTATCACCACCCCCACCCCCCAGCCACCATGGGCAGCCCCGACCAGGCCCCCACTCATGTCCCCTATCACCCCCACCCCCCAGCAGTGCAGGGGCACCCTCCACCAGGCCCCCACTCATGTCCCCCTGCACCCCCACCCCCCAGCATCCAGGGGCACCCTCCATGAGGCCCCCACTCATGGCCCCTATCACACCCACCCCCCCGCCACCAGAGGCAGCAAACCACCAGGCCCCCACTCATGTCTCCCACCACACCCACCCCCCAGAAGTGCAGGGGCACCCTCCACCAGGCCCCACTCATGTCCCCCTGCACCCCCACCCCCCAGCATCCAGGGGCACCCTCCACCAGGCCCCCACTCATGGCCCCTATCACCCCCACCCCCCCGCCACCAGGGGCAGCCTCCACATGGCCCCCACCCATGTCTCCCACCACCCCCACCCCCCAGCAGTGCAGGGGCACCCTCCACCAGGCCCCCACTCATGTCTCCCACCACCCCCACCCCCCAGCAGTGCAGGGGCAGCCTCCACCAGGCCCCCACTCATGTCTCCCACCACCCCCACCCCCCAGCCACCAGGGGCACCCTCCACCAGGCCCCCACTCATGTCTCCCACCACCCCCAGCCCCCAGCCACCAGGGGCACCCTCCACCAGGCCCCCACTCATGTCTCCCACCACCCCCACCCCCCAGCAGTGCAGGGGCAGCCTCCACCAGGCCCCCACTCATGTCTCCCACCACCCCCACCCCCCAGCAGTGCAGGGGCACCCTCCACCAGGCCCCCACTCATGTCTCCCACCACCCCCACCCCCCAGCAGTGCAGGGGCAGCCTCCACCAGGCCCCCACTCATGTCCCCCTGCACCCCAACCCCCCAGCATCCAGGGGCACCCTCCACCAGGCCCCCACTCATGGCCCCTATCACCCCCACCCCCCCCCCGCCACCAGGGGCAGCCTCCACCAGGCCCCCACCCATGTCTCCCACCACCCCCACCCCCCAGCAATGCAGGGGCACCCTCCACCAGGCCCCCACTCATGTCTCCCACCCACCCCCACCCCCCAGCCACCATGGGCAGCCCCCACCAGGCCCCCACTCATGTCCCCTATCACCCCCACCCCCCAGCATCCAGGGGCACCCTCCACCTGGCCCCCACTCATGTCTCCCACCACCCCCACCCCCCAGCAGTGCAGGGGCAGCCTCCACCAGGCCCCCACTCATGTCTCCCACCACCCCCACCCCCCAGCATCCAGGGGCACCCTCCACCAGGCCCCCACTCATGTCTACCACCACCCCCACCCCCCAGCCACCAGGGGCACCCTCCACCAGGCCCCCACTCATGTCTCCCACCACCCCCACCCCCCAGCCACCAGGGGCAGCCTCCACCAGGCCCCCACTCATGTCTCCCACCACACCCACTCCCCAGCAGTCCAGGGGCACCCTCCACCAGGCCCCCACTCATGGCCCCTATCACCCCCACCCCCCACCACCAGGGGCAGCCTCCACCAGGCCCCCACCCATGTCTCCCACCACCCCCACCCCCCAGCAGTGAATGGGCACCCTCCACCAGGCCCCCACTCATGTCTCCCACCACCCCCACCACCCAGCAGTGAAGGGGCAGCCTCCACCAGGCCCCCACTCATGTCTACCACCACCCCCACCCCCCAGCCACCAGGGGCACCCTCCACCAGGCCCCCACTCATGTCTCCCACCACCCCCACACCCCAGCCACCAGGGGCAGCCTCCACCAGGCCCCCACTCATGTCTACCACCACCCCCACCCCCCAGCAGTGCAGGTGCACCCTCCACCAGACCCCCACTCATGTCTCCCACCACCTCCACCCCCCAGCAGTGCAGGGGCAGCCTCCACCAGGCCCCCACTCATGTCTACCACCACCCCCACCCTCCAGCCACCAGGGGCACCCTCCACCAGGCCCCCACTCATGTCTCCCACCACCCCCACCCCCCAGCCACCAGGGGCACCCTCCACCAGGCCCCCACTCATGTCTCCCACCACCCCCACCCCCCAGCCACCAGGGGCACCCTCCACCAGGCCCCCACTCATGTCTCCCACCACCCCCACCCCCCAGCAGTGCAGGGGCACCCTCCACCAGGCCCCCACTCATGGCCCCTATCACCCCCACCCCCCCGCCACCAGGGGCAGCCTCCACCAGGCCCCCACCCATGTCTCCCACCACCCCCACCCCCCAGCAGTGCAGGGGCACCCTCCACCAGGCCCCCACTCATGTCTCCCACCATACCCACCCCCCAGCAGTGCAGGGGCACCCTCCACCAGGCCCCCACTCATGTCTCCCACCACCCCCACCCCCCAGCCACCATGGGCAGCCCCCACCAGGCCCCCACTCATGTCTCCCACCCACCCCCACCCCCCAGCCACCATGGGCAGCCCCCACCAGGCCCCCACTCATGTCCCCTATCACCCCCACGCCCCAGCAGTGCAGGGGCAGCCTCCACCAGGCCCCCACTCATGTCTACCACCACCCCCACCCCCCAGCCACCAGGGGCACCCTCCACCAGGCCCCCACTCATGTCTCCCACCACCCCCACCCCCCAGCCACCAGGGGCACCCTCCACCAGGCCCCCACTCATGTCTCCCACCACCCCCACCCCCCAGCAGTGCAGGGGCAGCCTCCACCAGGCCCCCACTCATGTCTCCCACCAACCCCACCCGCCAGCCACCAGGGGCACCCTCCACCAGGCCCCCACTCATGTCTCCCACCACCCCCACCCCCCAGCCACCAGGGGCACCCTCCACCAGGCCCCCACTCATGTCTCCCACCACCCCCACCCCCCAGCAGTGCAGGGGCAGCCTCCACCAGGCCCCCACTCATGTCTCCCACCACCTCCACCCCCCAGCAGTGCAGGGGCACCCTCCACCAGGCCCCCACTCATGTCTCCCACCACCCCCACCCCCCAGCAGTGCAGGGGCAGCCTCCACCAGGCCCCCACTCATGTCTACCACCACCCCCACCCCCCAGCCACCAGGGGCAGCCCCCACCAGGCCCCCACTCATGTCTCCCACCCACCCCCACCCCCCAGCCACCATCGGCAGCCCCGACCAGGCCCCCACTCATGTCCCCTATCACCCCCACCCCCCAGCAGTGCAGGGGCACCCTCCACCAGGCCCCCACTCATGTCCCCCTGCACCCCCACCCCCCAGCATCCAGGGGCACCCTCCATGAGGCCCCCACTCATGGCCCCTATCACACCCACCCCCCCGCCACCAGAGGCAGCAAACCACCAGGCCCCCACTCATGTCTCCCACCACACCCACCCCCCAGAAGTGCAGGGGCACCCTCCACCAGGCCCCACTCATGTCCCCCTGCACCCCCACCCCCCAGCATCCAGGGGCACCCTCCACCAGGCCCCCACTCATGGCCCCTATCACCCCCACCCCCCCGCCACCAGGGGCAGCCTCCACATGGCCCCCACCCATGTCTCCCACCACCCCCACCCCCCAGCAGTGCAGGGGCACCCTCCACCAGGCCCCCACTCATGTCTCCCACCACCCCCACCCCCCAGCAGTGCAGGGGCAGCCTCCACCAGGCCCCCACTCACGTCTCCCACCACCCCCACCCCCCAGCCACCAGGGGCACCCTCCACCAGGCCCCCACTCATGTCTCCCACCACCCCCAGCCCCCAGCCACCAGGGGCACCCTCCACCAGTCCCCCACTCATGTCTCCCACCACCCCCACCCCCCAGCAGTGCAGGGGCAGCCTCCACCAGGCCCCCACTCATGTCTCCCACCACCCCCACCCCCCAGCAGTGCAGGGGCACCCTCCACCAGGCCCCCACTCATGTCTCCCACCACCCCCACCCCCCAGCAGTGCAGGGGCAGCCTCCACCAGGCCCCCACTCATGTCCCCCTGCACCCCAACCCCCCAGCATCCAGGGGCACCCTCCACCAGGCCCCCACTCATGGCCCCTATCACCCCCACCCCCCCCCCGCCACCAGGGGCAGCCTCCACCAGGCCCCCACCCATGTCTCCCACCACCCCCACCCCCCAGCAATGCAGGGGCACCCTCCACCAGGCCCCCACTCATGTCTCCCACCCACCCCCACCCCCCAGCCACCATGGGCAGCCCCCACCAGGCCCCCACTCATGTCCCTTATCACCCCCACCCCCCAGCATCCAGGGGCACCCTCCACCAGGCCCCCACTCATGTCTCCCACCACCCCCACCCCCCAGCAGTGCAGGGGCAGCCTCCACCAGGCCCCCACTCATGTCTCCCACCACCCCCACCCCCCAGCAGTGCAGGGGCAGCCTCCACCAGGCCCCCACTCATGTCTACCACCACCCCCACCCCCCAGCCACCAGGGGCACCCTCCACCAGGCCCCCACTCATGTCTCCCACCACCCCCACCCCCCAGCCACCAGGGGCAGCCTCCACCAGGCCCCCACTCATGTCTCCCACCACACCCACTCCCCAGCAGTCCAGGGGCACCCTCCACCAGGCCCCCACTCATGGCCCCTATCACCCCCACCCCCCACCACTAGGGGCAGCCTCCACCAGGCCCCCACCCATGTCTCCCACCACCCCCACCCCCCAGCAGTGAATGGGCACCCTCCACCAGGCCCCCACTCATGTCTCCCACCACCCCCACCACCCAGCAGTGAAGGGGCAGCCTCCACCAGGCCCCCACTCATGTCTACCACCACCCCCACCCCCCAGCCACCAGGGGCACCCTCCACCAGGCCCCCACTCATGTCTCCCACCACCCCCACCCCCCAGCCACCAGGGGCAGCCTCCACCAGGCCCCCACTCATGTCTACCACCACCCCCACCCCCCAGCAGTGCAGGTGCACCCTCCACCAGACCCCCACTCATGTCTCCCACCACCTCCACCCCCCAGCAGTGCAGGGGCAGCCTCCACCA
The DNA here is from genome assembly GCF_040938575.1 of Ambystoma mexicanum. NCBI lineage: Eukaryota > Metazoa > Chordata > Amphibia > Caudata > Ambystomatidae > Ambystoma > Ambystoma mexicanum. Next base: position 585,283,900 of record NC_090924.1, read on the forward strand.
GGCCCCCACTCATGTCTACCACCACCCCCACCCTCCAGCCACCAGGGGCACCCTCCACCAGGCCCCCACTCATGTCTCCCACCACCCCCACCCCCCAGCCACCAGGGGCACCCTCCACCAGGCCCCCACTCATGTCTCCCACCACCCCCACCCCCCAGCAGTGCAGGGGCACCCTCCACCAGGCCCCCACTCATGGCCCCTATCACCCCCACCCCCCCGCCACCAGGGGCAGCCTCCACCAGGCCCCCACCCATGTCTCCCACCACCCCCACCCCCCAGCAGTGCAGGGGCACCCTCCACCAGGCCCCCACTCATGTCTCCCACCATACCCACCCCCCAGCAGTGCAGGGGCAGCCTCCACCAGGCCCCCACTCATGTCTACCACCACCCCCACCCCCCAGCCACCAGGGGCACTCTCCACCAGGCCCCCACTCATGTCTCCCACCACCCCCACCCGCCAGCCACCAGGGGCAGCCTCCACCAGGCCCCCACTCATGTCTACCACCACCCCCACCCCCCAGCAGTGCAGGGGCACCCTCCACCAGGCCCCCACTCATGTCTCCCACCACCCCCACCCCCCAGCAGTGCAGGGGCAGCCTCCACCAGGCCCCCACTCATGTCTCCCACGACCCCCACCCCCCAGCAGTGCAGGAGCACCCTCCACCAGGCCCCCACTCATGGCCCCTATCAACCCCACCCCCCGCCACCAGGGGCAGCCTCCACCAGGCCCCCACCCATGTCTCCCACCACCCCCACCCCCAGCAGTGCAGGGGCACCCTCCACCAGGCCCCCACTCATGTCTCCCACCACCCCCACCCCCCAGCAGTGCAGGGGCAGCCTCCACCAGGCCCCCACTCATGTCTACCACCACCCCCACCCCCCAGCCACCAGGGGCACCCTCCACCAGGCCCCCACTCATGTCTCCCACCACCCCCACCCCCCAGCCACTGGGGGCAGCCTCCACCAGGCCCCCACTCATGTCTACCACCACCCCCACCCCCCAGCAGTGCAGGGGCACCCTCCACCAGGCCCCCACTCATGTCTCCCACCCCCCCACCCCCCAGCAGTGCAGGGGCAGCCTCCACCAGGCCCCCACTCATGTCTACTACCACCCCCACCCCCCAGCCTCCAGGGGCACCCTCCACCAGGCCCCCACTCATGTCTCCCACCACCCCCACCCCCCAGCCACCAGGGGCACCCTCCACCAGGCCCCCACTCATGTCTCCCACAACCCCCATCCCCCAGCAGTGCAGGGGCAGCCTCCACCAGGCCCCCACTCATGTCTCCCACCACCCCCACCCCCCAGCAGTGCAGGGGCACCCTCCACCAGGCCCCCACTCATGGCCCCTATCACCCCCACCCCCCGCCACCAGGGGCAGCCTCCACCAGGCCCCCACCCATGTCCTCCTGCACCCAGGTCCTCACAATCACCAACCATGTGCGTAATGGTCAGCATCCACAGCCAAAAGGCCCTACCAAGTAACCCATTCACCCACATGGAAATGAAAATTACATGTTACACCCCCAACGTACATAAAGCAAATGAACCCATGTCTGTCACACACAATGGTTGCAAATGAATTTGAAAACACCCAACATGACATGCATGAAACCAATGAGATGATACCACACAGTGAAGCATGAAAACAAAAATGTATTAAAAAAATATGAATGCAAATGAAATGAAACAAACTACAATGCCAATGAAAAAAAGAAAAGGTGCATGTCCGTCCCAAAAAATGAAAAACACCAAATCCAAAAAAAATGTACTTCAATGTCACATTAAAAATGAAATCAATCCGACAGAAAAAAAATAAAATCCAAACACCACTGCTCCATGGAGAAGAAAAAATAAAATTAAAAAATAAAACAATCCAATGAAGAACTATGTACAAAATATACAAGGGTCCATGAGCCCAACTGAACAAAGGAAACCTACAAAAAACCCTAACAAAAATGCAACTACATACAAAAAGTGGAGCTGTGTCCGTCGACTCCAAATCATAAGAATAAACAAATGAAACCTAAAACTAAAGAACTATATACAAAGGCGGCGGGCAAGTCCAGCGGCTCACTCCGTAGTGTTCCGGGCGAGGGCATCATCAAACTCCTCGTCTATGTCCCGGAGGCGGTCCTGTTCCATGGCCCGAGGGTCCGCAGGGACGACGCCATCTGCTCCTCCAACCCCCTGCGGATTGCCTCGAGGCACTCGGCCCGCCTCAGGGCCCTCCGCATGGAGTTCTCTGCCCTGACCATCGTGAGCCGCTCCTCTTCCGCCCGCCGCCGCTCTGCACCTATCTGCTGGCCCAACCGCAGCCACACGGAAGACACTTCCTGTCCTGGGTGCTCCTGCCCTCCGGCCGATGCCTGCCCCTCCGAAGTTGATGGCCCCGAGCCATGATGCCTCCCACGTTGACTCTGCTGCTGCCTCCGACGCAACTGCCTCTGCCAGCACGACGGCATCCAGGCTGATGGAATCCACCGACGCCGTCGTGCACGTGCCCTGCCTGATGATGCCGGCACATCCTCCATCTGCTGGGGTACAGTTGCTGTGGTCTCCGCCCCTGCTTGACCTCCGACTCCCGACTGTGGCAGGGATGGGATCTCCACCGAGCTGGCTGCATAGGTCAGGGCAGGTCCACAGGGGGCCCTGGTGGCATCTGGGCCGGAAGACGGCAAGGAGAACGACTGGCGTATAGCCTCCACAGATGAGGAGAGGGCCGCCAGATTGGCCGACACATGCAGGAAACCCCCGAACATGGAAGATCCCGGGAAGCACGCACGTCATCACGAATTGCACCCGCGCGCATCGCAACCCCAATCAGGACCTTCTCCATACGGACACGGGTCCCCTCGTCCGTAGGTGGAGGGGAGTCAGGTGACATGGACATCCCCTCTACCTGCGGACGGGCCTGGGACGGGGCAACCCTGCTGGTGCATGGTGGTGCACTCACAGGGTCAGGGACAGCGACATTCACAGGCCCCTCCACGGTGACCTGTGCTGCCTCCTGCCCCTGGCCCTGGACTGCACCACTTGAACCAGCAGGGATGCCCCCACCAGGCCCCATGTGTGCCCCTGTGGCGGCCTCCTCCTCCTCTGTGGAAACCACCAACCTGGATGGCTCCTCACCGTCTTCCACCGTAGCAGGCCCCTGTGGGGGCTCACCCACCCCTTCCGCTGCAGCCGTGGGGGCATCCCCGCCGCCTTGCTCCACAGCGCCGTCTCCGCCCTCTTCTTCACTAGCCGCTGCGTAGAGGGAGACAAAGAACACAAGCATCAGGGTACTGTACAATGGTCCCCTAGACAGGAAGCAATAGCAGATGAGTACCACTGTCAAAGTGCACTTCCATCATGTCCCTCCACAACACATGGGTCAGTCCAGGCAAAACACACACAGTAACAGGCATGGTGCATGCCATGGACATTTCCATACATGTCCAATGGACTCTTGAAACATACAATGATATGGAACTCACATGCATCATGGGTCATGCCTATCACATGCACACACTTCACCTCAGTCACATCCATCTGGCCCCATACACCCCAAACACAGCGGATACAAGGGTAACTAGGCTGCATCAGTGAATCTGTGCATTGTCACACACATGTGTCATGCATCCATGGCATGCACAAGTCACAGACACGCAGGTCAGGCACACAGACATGGCTACCATATATGTACCTGCCATCAGCACCCATCCCTCACCCCCACCAATGTCCAGGAACAGAGACTGGCATGCTCTCATGTCTAAAATCTGCATAGGGCTCCCCATGTGGCATTTAAACACATGCAACAACCATGTGGTTCACACATCACTGGTCGCACATGCATTCCATGATGTCCCTGCACACATACATGCATACATGGCCTATGTCACACATACAGGCAAGTATCAGAGAACCAGCACACCTCAACATGCCCTGTCTCACACAGCAATGCTTGGACACTTACCGCTCTACTCCAGACGGGTCTCCCTCTCAAGGATCTGGGCGTGGAGCGCTGGGCGTACGCGTTCCAGGACCCTCATCTGGATGGAACTCATGCGGCCCCGGCCCCCCTCCACGAGGCGCCGGGCCTTCACGAGGGTCCTGGACCTCAAGTCCTCCCAGCGCTTCTTGATCTTCTGGATGCCGCGGGTTGCCACCCACTCCGCGTTGATGGCAACCACACAGTCGGCCCAGATCCTCTCCCGTCCTTCCTTGCTGGCACAGGACGATCCAAAGAGGGCATCATACTGCCCCAGGACATGCGCCACCAGGACACCAACTTCGGTGGCAGTGAAGCTGGTGCCCCTCTGCCCCTCTGGCCTGGGGTTGCCACTGGTGCCAGAGGTGGAAGTGCCCGACATGGCAACCCCAGAGGCAGGTATGGGTGGGCAACTGGGTCCTGGGGCTGGGCTGTGGAGCGATGTAATCCCAGTCGGGAGTCTTCAGTTCCAGCAGGGGTGGACACAGCAACTGGACCCCTGCAGATGGCTGATGTGCAGGCACCAAAAGGCAGGGCACGGTGGCAGCAGGCAGGCAGGCAGCAGCAGATGGCACGTGGGAGGCTGCTCGGGGTACTGGGGGGCAGTAATTCGGCCTTCTGGGCAGGAGCGTGGTCTTCCGTGTGTTTTCGCGTGGCCAGCTTGATACGGAGTGATTTGGCATGTGAAAATCCTGCAAGTCAGCGTGAATTTCGAGGAAAGGCCCTTAGCGCGTAAGCGCGTCAGCACGCATACGCGATTCTATTGGACCAAAGGCCCTCAGCGCGTAAGCGCGTCTGTGACGTGACCCGCACGGGTGTTTCCCACACAGCACTTGATGACAGAGCACACGTGGAAAGACTGCAAGTCAGAGTGTCATCGCGTGTAATTGGACAGCACGTCAGAGTGTCATCACACGCGATTGGCCTATGTACGTGTATATCAGGGGTGCGCGGGCACTTACACACGCAAGTACGTCAGCGCACCTGTATCCCGGGGTGCGCGGGAATTTCCACACGCTATTGGACTGGGTACTGGATTTCAGGGGTGCGCGGGTCACACGCTCGCCTACAACACGCGCAACGCATAAATTTGCGCGCTAACAAAATAACAAGCTCAGACCCAGGATGAACATACCGTTCCTAGCAGCAGTGGGCGTGGGCTACCAAAGGAGGAGGAGGAGGATAGTCAGGGCCAGAATATTCACACCCAGAACCAGCCTTTTCGGGATGCCTGATGACCAGGTGTATGGGAGGTACAGGTTTCCACCACACATAATACTGGACCTGGTGAGTGAGTGGGAGGATGACCTCACATCACCCACCCTGTGCTCCCAAGCACTCAGCCCCCTGGAGAAGGTCCTCAATGTACTGCACTTCTTAGCCACTGGATCATTTCAGCTGACAAGTGCCATAGTGGGTGGGGTATCACAGGCCACCCAGTCACGCTGCCTACACCAGGTCTTGAACATCATCACTGCACGCCCATCAGTCTGCAAGCACATATACCTGCCCAGAACACCTGCAGAAAGGCATGCTGCCGCCCTGGATTTTTACGGTGTGGCACGATTCCCCAAAGTGCTAGGTGCCATCGACTGCACCCATGTGGCTCTACGTCCCCCCAGGGCATCAGAGCACATCTATAGGAACCGCAAGCACTGGCATTCCATCAACGTGCAGGTAGTATGTAATGCCAAGGGAATCATCACCTCAGTATATGCCAACTATCCCGGGTCCACCCACAACAGCTTCATTTACCGAATGTCCACCCTAAGCCGGGACCTAGAAGATGGGCGGCATGGCGATACATGGCTGATTTGTGAGTATGAATGCCACTGCACATGCATGCATGTCAGATACTGAGCAAGGTCACAACCCCACCAATGATACCAATCACCACCTCCACAGGGGACAGTGCCTACCCTCTCAGCCCCCACATGATGACGCCAATTCGGAACCCCACCACGCTACCCCAGGTAAGATATAACACAGCCCACATTACAACCCGGGGCATAGTGGAGCGCACATTCGGAGTGCTAAAGTCACGCTTTCGCTCCCTTGATCGTTCTGGCGGGCAGCTGTTGTACGCTCCCCCAGTAGTGTGCAGGATCATAGTGGCAGCATGTGTCCTGCACAACGTTGCAACACGCCGGGGCCTGGCAGTGGACATGGTGGTGGCCCCACATCCCCAACCACATGCACAGCCGCTGCGCATGAGAGGGGAAAGGGCACGGGGGGAGGCAGCCCGTACACAGCTAGTGGCTAATTACTTCACATAGAAATCACACCCCTGTGGAGTGCACACTGCCCTGGCACATTCCATCTGACAATCAATGATGACTCAACCTGACACTGATCCTGAATGTCTGGAGAATCAACCGTGAAAACCATATCAGCCTGAGATTGTTCACCTGGAAGTGTTACAATGTGTGCATCCCTACCCACACAGACACCACCAATGCAGTTTTGTGAAGAAACACATTCAAGCAGCTAAAATGAATACCCACTTGCAAAATGCAACAAGAGGACAGTGCCATGTCAGCCAACCCATCCCCAGCACCGCCACACGACACACCGTGTCATGTCATGCTATTTGCAGGTAAACAAAGTAATCCCCACAACATGACACTAGTGTCACAATGTAGAGTGTCCCTAATTGAAACTTGCAACACCTGAAATGCTCACAGTAATGCAGGACCAACAACAAACTTGAGCAGGTACTACCATTAACATGACATCACAAATGTAACAAATTAGTAGTCTCACCACCTGGAAATGCCTGCACTCCCACCACTAAAACTGTGCAGTGTTGGCGCCATGTAGAGTTGTAGGTGCACTGCTGCCAACATGGACCCCATCTCCAAACTAGAGGGCCTTGTGTAGACATGAGGAAGGGACCTGCAAATTGGGAGGTAGACACAGATGATGAGTTACACATCAATGCAACATGCAGTGTACAACACAACAGCAATATGCACTAGGAATGTATACACAGTATTGACTAGACTACCCACACAAGTAGTGGGAGTCCAATGTCACCATGTACGTCAATGGCCCTCATTACGACCCTGGCGGAAAGTAACTGACCGGACCGCCATAGCGTAAATAGCGTTTCCGCCATTGCACGACGGAGTAAAGTGCGGCTAATTCTGACCCATCGGGCACGAGCACTACGCCATGCCGGAAGTGCAAAGTCCGCGATGGCGGAAATGTCCCCAAAACGCCCCTCACCGCCGTCGTACGGCGCCCTAGGTGCAATTCCGCCACCCATCATAGCGGTCACCGTAATGAGCGGTAATCGCAAAATACGGTGACCGTAAATATACGGAAACGGAAGTAAAAACATGGTCCCGGAACGGGAAACAGCACGCCGTACACCTATAAAATCAGAATCCCAACACAACCATCAAAAATCCTACCCTGAGACACATCCCAACCCGTTAGCCACCCTAGTGAAAACAAGAAAAATGGGAAAAGTTGCGAAAAAAGCGTGCGACCGCAAGCGGCAGGTCCACTTCTCCCATGAGGAACTCACCGTGCTCACAGAGACCCTCCAGGAGAATGCTGCCGTCGTCTTCTTGACGCAAATGACCAGGACGGCACTTGCGAACAAGAAGGCCATATGGGCCCTGGTGGCACAGCGGGTAAGTGCGATGGGGACCGCACCCCGCAACCCACAGCAATGCAGAAAGCGATGGGACGACTTGCGGATACGCGTACGGAGCATACTATCTGCCAACCGTAACATTGCCACAGCTACCGGGGGAGGATCGGAATCACCCATCAAGTTGACCCCCTGGGAAGAAATATGTGCCTCCACCATTGGAATGGAGAGTATAGAGGGAGTCGGAGGGATGGAGAAAGGAGTGCAGACATCCTAAGAATCAGGTAGGCGGGCAAAATAAAACAATGCTAAATCCACAATGTCCAATCATGTGAAGTACCATGTGTCCACATAGTGCAACAGAAACACATGTCCAGGAGAACGGCCACATACATTGGCCTGATAGCGCACTTTAAAACTCACATTAAATACATAAATAATTAAAAATCCTAAAAATACCCTCTACCCGTGCAGCATGCACACCCTAACTGCAGGCTGCAAAACAACTGCATCCTCAATCCACACAAAAATGAAACCACCTCCAAGGCCCTGACCCAAATCACCCTCAGGTACCACCCCAATGCATGTGATACATTGCCATTCCAATTTCCACAGACCCATAAATAACGCTCGCCCTCCTTTACTCCACCACAGGGTCCGATTCAAACGACGAGCTCCAGGACACCCCTACCAGCACACCTGCAAAGAGGGCCAAGACCAACGGCCAAAGACCCTCCACCTCAGCTGCACGGATCAAGACACGGCAGCAGCACAAATCAAGTGGCAGCACACAGGAGGGGACTTCAACAGGCACCCCAGCAGCCAGCATGCCCACAACAGCAGCACCACAGGTCCCCCCAATGGATGCCACAGAAGGCACTGCTTCTGGTGGCAGCAGCACCATAGGTGACACTGCATTAATGGCAGCATGCTCCGACACAGAAAACGGTGCTGTCGATGTAGGATCCATCCATGACCTGTCTCAATCCCCCTATTTGTTTCATCCCGTACACCATGAGGATACCACGCAGGGGCACCCACAAGACGATGACTGGCCATCCCCCACAAGCCCTGTGGCAAGGCAACATGAGGTGATCAGCCCCTCTGTGACACCACCGCAAATGGGCATGGCCCAGCAGAGGCAACAGTCCCTCGACCAGGTGATCGTGCAACAGCAGCAACTGGCCACGCTCCTCAAGGAGCATGCTGATGAATGTGGGGGTACTAAGGCAGCCACAGAAATGGAGACAAGCACAGAGACACTAAGGGCACAAATGGAAAGAAGCACCGAGAGCCTGAGGGTACAAATGGAGAGAAGCACCGAGAGCCTGAGGGGGGAACTGCATGCGACGTCCAAAGACGTATGTGCTGAACTTGCCGCTGTGCGCCGTGTGCTCACTGAGCTCTCACAAACCCTTAGGGACATGCATGGACGTGAGCAGGCAGAGACATCATCCGTTGCAAGTTCCGTCCAGGGCAGCCCCCAACGTAGATCGGGGAGGAACCTGCGCTCCACAGGCAGGGGTGCCCCTGATACCCGGAGAGGGGGCTTGCAATAGCGTCTGCCCACTGACAATGAGCATCTTTGGACACTGGTGTTCGGGGGGGAGGTAGGAGGGTGGAGGTGGTGTGTTGGGCTTTCTTGGGTGGCGGGTCGATGGGGTGTGTAACATAATTTCACATATGCTATAAACAATTCACAATCATCCAATGAGATGTGTGGACATTGATCTTTGTGTACGAGGCCTTTATAGGCGTACAGTCCATATTGTGCATGTTCCAGACACACACAGTGCCACAAGTCCCGTGTCCATGTATCAGCCACCAGGCGTGAGTGCTAGAAGCATGAATCTATGAGAATCTGAGGAATTTCACGGCCCTCCTGTGCCTCGCGGACTCCTTGAGGTGCTGCCACATCCCCACCCTCATCATGACCATCTTCAGGTGCTTGCAGTCCTGCGTCAGGGGGCATGGGCACATTTCTACGTACGCACATGTTGTGTAGCATGACACATGCCATGACCATCTTTGCAACCTTCTCATGGCGGTACAGGAGTGCCCCGCCAGACCTGCTGAGGCAGCGGAAACGAGTCTTCAGTAGGCCGAATGCCTGTTCTATGACTACACGGGTACGTGAGTGGGCATGGTTGTAGTCCTCCTCATGCTGGTTCTGTGGGTTCCGGAGTGGTGTAAGGAGCCATCTCTTCAGTGGATACCCGGCATCACCTGTATGTGGACAATAAAGGATGTTTGTGGAATGACATAGCTACGTACGCATCCCCCCCCCTTCCTGCCAGGTCATTGCCGCATCACATACCCCACATTATCATGCATGAAATAAGACTCACCGAGTAGCCAGGATCTGTTCCCTGCGTGTCGCTCCATGTAGCGTGGTATTGTAGAGTTCCTCAAGACCATGGAATCATGGGTTGATCCAGGAAATCGGGCACAACAATGTGTAATGATCCTGTTGGAGTCACACACCATTTGTACATTAAGAGAATGATATTGTTTTCGGTTGCGGTACTGGGCCTCCATGGCATGTGGCACAACCAATTCCACATGGGTGCAGTCGATGGCACCAATGCAACCCGGTATGCCGGCAAGTGCATGGAATCCCACTTTCGTGTTCGTAATTTCCTGCTCCGAGCGTGGTAGAGAGATGTAGTCGTCTGCGTGCTTCAGGAGGGCATCGAGCACTTGCGATAGTGTCCGTGACAACAGTGGCTGTGAAATGCCATGCAACTGTCCGACTGTGTGCTGGTAGGTGCCTGTGGCCAGGAAGTGTAGTACAGACACCACCTTCAGTAGGGGTGGGATGGCGGTTGGGCTATCTATCATGCTGGCAAGGTCAGCGTGTGTCATGTCCACAATGGCGGTTATGGTGTCCCGGTCCAAACGGTAGAGGGTGTGGATCTGCTCATCGGTGAGGTTGAACGGATGAGCTCGGAGGCGTGGATTTGCGGGCTGCCTGCGTGGTGGTAGTGGCTGTGCTGGTGGGCCTTGCTGGCCCTGCCTTGCCCTCCTCCTCCTCCTCCGTCTCCTCTGTGCGGCCGGTTGTTGTAGTAGTTGGTGTTCGTCTTCTTCTTGAAGTTGGAGTACTTGCAGTGCTATCAGGTCCCCCAGGGCCAACATCGCTAGTTCTGCCGGTAGCATTTTGGAGTGGGTGTGGTTGTGGGAGGGGGTTGGGTGTGCAATTTATGTGTTTTCAGGCTGTATAGCCTCCACCTGTGGTGATTCATTCCACCTGTGCAAGCTGCAATCCCCTATGGGCGAGCACGTCCCGCACACAACGCTGCAATTCGACGCATGGCATCTTGCTATTACAATCATGTATTTAATCCCGATGGCAGTGGAATATTTGTTCATATGTTCATTCTGCAATGGTCCCATTGTTTCACATACTATCTTTACAGTCGCGAACAAACTTGTGAAGGGTCAGTGGAATGTAGTACTCGATTAACGGTGGACCCTCATGCAGCACTTTACCGAGGTTCAACGACGGGCGGGGCGTCCCATTTGTGAGTGAAGCCAGTTGCCATTTTCACACACTGCCGCACTACATGGATGAATTTGTGATTTCAAGCGGTCACAGATGCCTTTTCGACGTGATGTTGCAAATGTGGAATTCGAGGACAGCGCTTTCGGTTTTCAGCTAGCGGCGAGGAGACGCCCACAGGTCTGACTGCAGATATTAAGTTCTATTGTTTAATGTCCTTGGGACAGGGGCCATGGCGAGAATGCAATGATTGATATGAATAGTATGGGATGCGCAATAGCGTAGTGGACGATAAGGCAGGACGTTCCCAAATACATGTTACTTCACAACACTAGAATTCCGGCCTGGAGCACAGTGGATTTTGCAGACTGCATTACGCACAGACTCAATGGAAATTTCACATGTCATGTGAGTAAATAATCAGGCGTTTTCATACGGGGATGAGGGTATGATGTATGGATGCATGGACAGATGATTTAATTGAGAGTTTACCATGTACAAGGCTTTTTGGAATCTATCCACTTCCCCTGCGCTATGTGATGCAGAGCTGCCATAGTGGGACCATCGTCTATCTGCCCTTGTTGAACCCTCCCTGTCTCGACGCGCCTTCAAACACTTGTGTCTATGCACGTTACTAATCCCATCTAATGGATTCTGTCTTAACAGACGCATGCACACAAAGACTCGTTTGTAATAGTGTATTCACCTCGATTTATATAGTTATGATTCGCAAGTGATTTTTGGGTGGGAATAATCCTTTTGAGTGGGTTAACATGCATATGGCTGTAGATTTAGTGTGATCATTGAAGTGAGTAATTCAAATTAAGTTCTGATGCCCATACCATTCTTTTTCATTTCATTTGGGTGACAGGTATCTCCTCCCCTTTTGCCGCTGCCATCTGTATGCCACTCCTGCAGATGGCTTTTACTCCCGACACCTGCTGCTTCGTGTTAATCAGTGGAGCACCATTACGATCTTATGGGACGATCGCCAATGGGCCACATGCCCTTACGCAGTACTAGTGGCTAGGAGCAACATATCGACCTTTCAGCTGGACTAGTGCCTACCTAATGGGACGGCCCTGCGGTTCTAGGCGCTTCCATGTTGCCTTTTTGAACGTGTATGTAGCCCCTGTGTACCATGAAGGAACAGGGCGTCACACAAGCAGAAGCTGGTCATTTATTGCGGATGCAGCCCACAATACTGAAATGTATTTTGGAGTTCATGACCTAATGGCTGTATGGGCTTGGTGATTTTGTAGTGCATTAAATTTCTATTCTGATATTAACCGTGTAGCGTTATTCTTTGCAAGTAATGTAGCATATTCCTATTTGTGGAGCGATGTATTGTGAGTAGATCTGCATTGGGTTCCGGCTTCTGGTTATAGTTGCGTGGTACTGTACTGGGCGCGTTTGCCTACGGAGCCCAGTGAGGTCAGGGATAGGGGCTGCCATTATGACTGTTTTAATGATGTCATGCTCAGGGGTGGGGGATTAGCTTTTGTGTGACAGATGCCGGTCAGCCAGGTGGATTGGTGGAATGATGTGATTATCAGAATATGGCTGGTCACAGGTGCCTGTGTTTGCGTGCGTTTCTTGGAGGGAGACTGAGGTCATGTCCATTGGAATAGCTTCTGTATTCGTGCCATCTGTGCCCTGCAGCTCCCATTGGCCCCTCTTGAGATGGGCCTGGCTGCTCAGTCACTCTACCAACTTGTGTGGTACATGCTTATGCTGATGGTTGGTTTGTTTACTGGCAAGAGTACAGGGTTGGTGCAGTCTCCCTCAGGTTACTGCTCTGAATGTTGCCTTACACTGGTGTCAAGCGATGGGGGCCTGTTGTTGTTTTGTCTCATATTTCAGTTCATATTGCTGTACTTGACCCTTCACGTGCCTGTGCTGCATCAGTACGGCAATGGTGACATGGCAAATATGGATGGCCACTCACAAGGCACTTGGAGCCCCTACATTCATTTGTTCGTTGGCATGCATGGGTGACGTGTACATTTCACTGGTTGCATTGTGTGACTTCATTGCACCTACGAGGAGTTGTGCAATGTGGCCAGGGAGTTGTGTACAGGCACTCAGTAGGGCCATTTACGGTTGGTTCGCGTTGCCGTTCTTCTCACCATGGCGGAATGGTACTTTCCGCCATGCTTGATGGCGTTAGGTACATGTCCGCTAGGGTCAGAATTCGCGTACCGTTGCGCCATGGTGGTAATTACGGTTTCGCATGGCGCGCGTGCGCGTACTTGGTGCAGTTAGCGTTGGCGTTCACTACGGTGTCGCTAATGGCATCGTACTTTACGGTGACGGGTCATAATCGCACCGAGCGCTATTCGATGGCGGTATTGCATTTCCGCCATCATTTTTCGATTTCCGCCAGGGTCGTAATGAGGGCCAATGTCACTTGGGCACACCCTTTGCAAGCCCATGGAAACGGGAAGCAGGAGGGGTGTGTGTGACTCAAACCCAAGCATCTGAACCAAATACATGACAAACCTGCATGTGCCCAGCCACAATGCAGCGTATGCCCACAGGAACCACGGAAGGCAACAAATTGTCCCCAAAAAATTGGGAAAAAAATAATTAAAAATAAAAATAAAAATAAAAATAAAAAATAAAAAATAAAAATAAAAATAAAAAAAAATAAAAAATGGCCATTGATGGGCCCGGGGGGGTTGGGGAGGCCACCCAGGAGGTCCGAGGACAGGGTGCACACTAAAACCCACCTGTGTGGATCCTGGGAAAAAAAAACACCTCCATGGGCTCATGGCCCACACGGCTACCCTATTGTGGGAGTATCACTGCTGTCGCTATTATCACCCTGTGCAGATGCATCCGGAGGTGGTTGCACTATGGGAGGCAGCCCACGCAAGGCCCTAGTCTGCTCCTCCATGGCTGCAAGCATGCGGGTGTGGTAGGTCTCGTTCTGGAGGATGAGTGTGCGGAGGTCCCCATGCAACAACTCACGGGATGCCCGGACCTCCGCCCTCGTTGCCTACATCTCAGCTGAGAGCGTACGGGTGAGACGCTCCAGCTGCTGTTCTGTCCTTTGGTGTGTTGAAGCCTCAAGCTCAACAAGAGTCGTCCTGAGGTGAAGGAGCTCCTGCCTCAGGGCTTCCCCTGTGGCCCTGGGACTCTATGGAGATGGCCTCCTGCAGAGTCGCCAGTGCCGCCCGCCTGTCCCTGTTGGACGCCAACATGTCCTCCCTGTGTGACTGGCAGATGGAGTCGGTTGCCTGCTGTAGTCGCTCCATCAGCCTTTCAGGGGGGACAATGGAAGTGGCCACCCAATCCATGGCCTGAGCCATCATCTCGGATGATGCTGCCTGTTGGGTTGCCATACCGTAAATGGATTGCTCCCATGCGGTATTGCCAGGTGGCGTACGGCCACCACCTCGGCGGGCACCACACCTGTCTGGGGCAAGGCGAACTGCGCCTTGCTGTGCCGGCACTGCCTGAGGCTGCAGGACTGCATTCCCCCTCTGATCTGCTGGCCCAGGAACAGGATCAGATGTCGCGGAGTGTGACCCTGCATCCGTAACCACCGAAGGCGTAGCTGCCAACACTGACATCCCCATTGAGGGTTCTGACCCTGGTGCAGGTGGGTGGGACAGAACAGAATCCCTCCCTGGAACACTCACCTGCGACGGCACGTAGGTCTCATCATCCGAATCAACACCTGAGTACAGCTCGGGGGAGGTGCAGCCAGAGACACCCCTTGAGAGCACGACCTGCAGTACTTGTGGGTTCTCACCCACCACCACACCACGTCCCTCACTGGTGGTTGGTCGGCCCTCGGACCCCTCCTGGGTCTGCACCATCTCCACAACCCCAGCAGTATCAGGTGCGTCTTCCCCTGCAAAGACATAAAAACAAAGAAATGGAAACAGGCATTAGCACCATGGCACACAATGAGGGCTGAGAAGCAAGAGAACCAGTACTTGATTGACACATGTCCCACATGACTAAAACCCTCCCATGCATGCACCCTCACTGCATATGAAGGGCAGGCAAATGGCAAACACTGATGACACCAAGATGGAAGATGAACACATTTTCTGCATGCTGCCTGGCAGTGGCATCACACATTGGCCTGTGATTGCCAGGTGAAACACACATGCCATCACACAGATGGCATGTACCATTGCTATTGAGTGAAGATGGAGAGGAGGGCAGCACCTATTCATTCAGTCCAGTTCCCGCATGTAATAGCTTTTCTAATTCAAACAGGTCAGATTTTTCACCTGGAGCTGCCAGTCCAAAATGGTCCAATTGCACAGGGACATGTGTGAACAAATGATATCCAGGTAACAAAGTCACTCCACTTTACCATAGCCATGTCAGACATGTGACTAGAGGACTGCGAAATGCCTAGTAAAAGTGGTGGAATGCAAACAATCTGACTGAATGAACAGTGAAAAATAAGCAACAATGTTGTGGCAAGGTGACACTTCAAGGGCAACTGGCGTGCAGTTGGGCTAGATGTCTACTGTTGGCAGAAGGGATACTGCTATGGCCAAATGCAGCTGCGCAGGATGTATTGCATGAAGCACATGGCTGACCCATACGACTCAGGCGCACACACTCTCACCTGGCACACAAACAGAAGCCCTCACAGACACACCATGCACATGGATGACACACACATGCATGTGCACTCACCGGACAATGCCTCGTAATCAGGCAGATCTCCCACGCCTTGGATCTGTTCCTCTGTGACGTAGGTCCCAGCGACTGACTCATGTGGAGTGAGTTCCATGTCTACTACTGGAGACCCACCTCCAGTCAGTAGAGTTGCGTCATGACTTGAGGCCAGCTTACTCTTTGCCCTGCGCTTTAGGTCATTCCAGCGCTTATAGCAATCATTGGCTGTGCGCCTCACCATTCCAAGGGCACTTACGATGTCCGCAACGGTCTGCCAGTGTGCCTGGCGTTGTGCAGGTGTGGTCTTGGATCCTGCAACAATGACCATCTCGTTATCATGTGCGGACACATACTCGACAAGTGCATTCAGTTCGTCATCCGTGAAGCTGGGCTTCCTCGATGGGCCGGACTGTGTAGCCGTGTCTGGGGCATCAGCCTGTGCCGGACGAGCACTCTTCCTCTTCCGCTTGGAAGGTGGTGGTGATCCTGAGTGTCCTGCACCACTCTGGACACTAGGGGCAGGAGCCCTGGTGGACTCTGTATCAGGAGTGTGGGATTGCACACTCAACATGGGAGTTGGTGCAGGCATTGGCTCAAGTGTAATGGTGTCAGGGGGAATGTCAGCAGGATGGACTAGGACCGACACTGTCCTGGCTGGGTGTGTGAGAGCTGGGGTGGATGGAGCCGCAGCTGCCCCTGCAGCCTCTCCGCCCTGCCTACTTGGGGCAGCAGATGACCTTGCTGCCCCAGATGCACGTGGCATGATGACATCAACGTGCACCAGCGCACGTGTCATAGGCCTGCTGACCTGGAAGTCAGCCATGGAGTCAGCCAAGTCTGGTGCCACAATGGGCTGGTCCAACAAGGGCTGAGCATGGATGGTGTCAGCCACATCAGCCTCAACGGGGGGGGGGGGGATTATGGGTGCCCTTGACTGGTCCTCCACACATGGGGGGACAGGCTCACCCTGCAAGTAACGACCATGTCCCCTACCGGATCCACCACGGCCACCACTTGTGGCTCTTCCACCTTTGCCACCCTTACGGAATCCTCGCCTCCCAGCCATGGCACTGATGTTAATGTGCGTATGGGAGTGGCTGTAAACTATTGTCCTGGGCAATTGGGGGTCAAAGGGGTTGGGTACCAGATGGTAATTGTACCCTAGTGCTCTAGCAAGGCTGAATGTAACCCCTGGGGAAAGATGACGGGTCACGCTACGCACAGGAGCCCCAAAAAAGGGAGATGACATGCACGCAACCCCTCCTAGACCACGTGTGCAGAAAGAAAAACCTGCACTACGCTGTGGCACCCAGTAACAAAAGAATGAACGTATGCGTGTCACACGCAGCCTAGAATGACCTCTGAAGGGGTAGGCTACACACGGGGCAAGCACAGATGTTAGATACGTGCGTGACTCACCGTCTGCCAGGTAAAAAAGCGTGAAAAAGGAGCGCGTTTGGTTGGCAACACCCCCGCCAAAAGAAGATTTGTACGCTGTCTGAGGAGACAGGACAACAGTAGAAGGGAACACTGTTTGAGGGAACAGGCCCAGGTAAACCAGTAAAAGAGAAAAAAGAGAAAAAGCTGTCAGAGGTAACAGGGAATACGAACTTGAAACGCCGTGAAGTAAATCGCGTGTGAAACGACAAGAAGTACAGAATTCACCCACTCGCTCTCCACGAAAAGCACGTACAAGGAAATGGTGTTCTACACGTACCTTTTATACAGGCCCACACGTCCAGCGTCACTTACGCGGCGTGTACGCGCTAGGGCCATTTCCACCAATTACACGCTTTGTCACTTCTGCGTGTAGGGCCATTTCCACCAATTACACGCTTTGTCACTTCTGCGTGTAGGGCCATTTCCACCAATTACACGCTTTGTCACTGCCGCGTGTACGCGCTAGGCCCATTCCCACCAATTACACGCTTTGACACTCGGACGTGTCTTTCATTTTTTTCACACGCAACATTTTCAAACGTGTGCCCAATTCAACGTGCACGTGACTTCATAGACGCGCATACGCTGGCGACGCGTTTACGCGCTAAGGGCCTTTCCTCGAATTACACGCAGACGTGTTGGATTTTTCACGTGCCAAATCACTCCGTATCAAGCTGGCCACGCGTAAGCACACGGAAGACCACACTCCTGCCCAGAAGGCCGAACTACTGCCCCCCAGAGCCCCGAGCATGCTCCCACCTGCCATCTGCTGCTGCCTGACTGCCTGCTGCCCACGTGCACTGCCATTTGCTGCCTGCACATCAGCCAGGGGTGCTGTTGCTGTGACCACCCCTGCTGGAACCGAAGACTCCCGACTGGGATTCCATCGCTCCACAGCCCAGCCCCAGGACCCAGTTGCCCACCCACTCCTGCCCCTGGGGTTGTCATGTCGGGGCAAACACCATCTGGGACCACTGACAACCCCCGGCCAGAGAGGCAGAGGGGCACCAGCTTCAGTGCCACCGAAGTTGGTGTCCTGGTGGAGCAAGTCCTGGGGCAGTATGATGCCCTCTTCGGAAGTTCCCGCGCCGACAAGGAAGGACGGACTCGGATCTGGACTGACATCGTGACTGCCATCAACGCGGAGGGGGTGGCAGTCCGCGACTTACAACATGTCAGGAAGCGCTGGGAGGACTTCAGGTCCAGGACCCTGAACAAGGCCCGGGCCTCTTGAAGGCAGCGGATGCCAAGGGGCGCCGGGGCCACTTGTCGGAAGAACAGATGAGGGTCCTGGAACGCATATCCCCAGCGCTCCACGTCCAGGTCCTAGAGAAGCAGACCCATCTGGAGTTGTGCGGTGAGTGTACATGCATCCTGATTGTGAGCAGTGCGTCTGGTGATTATTCGGTAGTGTGCAGGTTGCACATCTGTTTGTATGGGGTCGAGTATGGGTGGGGGTGTACAGGGCCGTGGGGCTGACACATGCGAGGGCTGTAATGTGTGAGACATGGATGGTGCTTGTGTGTGTAGGCTTGCATGCCAAATGCAGTTGTGTGGGCACACATGTTTGGATGAATGTGTATGTAAGTAGACATGTCCG
The DNA here is from genome assembly GCF_040938575.1 of Ambystoma mexicanum. NCBI lineage: Eukaryota > Metazoa > Chordata > Amphibia > Caudata > Ambystomatidae > Ambystoma > Ambystoma mexicanum. Next base: position 585,302,661 of record NC_090924.1, read on the forward strand.
TTATGTCACGCATGTATGTTGTTTTCGGCTGCATGTATGAGCACTGTGTACATGTGCATGTGTGTGTATTTGACAAGGGTGCAACAGTGATGCAACATGGATGCATGTGACAGCGGTATGTGGAAGCCTGATTGGCAGATGTGACATGGATGCCCGTCTGAACAGTGCGACACTTGGCAGATGTGTACACATGCATGCAAGTGTGGTGGTGTGTGTACATGTGTGGTGCACTTCCTGTGTTGCATGTGATGTCTGGCTCACCTTTGGCTGCTCATGCTGTTGTATGTGTAGGGATGGTGGTGGCAGTTGCGATATGGCTGTGGTATGGCTCATGTGTGCGAGTTGTAATGACATGTGTGTTGGGGATTGTGATGACATGTCTGAGGTTTGCCAATGCCACTCATGTGCAACTGTCATGTGTGTATGTGTCCATTGTACAGTGCCCTGATGCCTGTGTTTTGTTTCTCCCTGTCTGCAGCGTCAACTGATGAAGAGGGCGGAGAAGGTGCTGTGGAGCACAGCGGCGGGGATCCCACCGCCAGCCGGAGACGCAAGGCCCGGCTCCCCTCCCGTGTTGTCATCTCGTCGGGGAGTGAGGAGTCCGGTGCCGCGTCCCAGGCCGCAGCTGCCAGGGGTGGTCCAAGAGGCGGAGGTTGGAGTTGGACTCCTCGGCAGCAGAAGGGGCAGCTGGGACCCCACAGGGCCCAACAGGGGAAGATGGCACAGATTCATCCAGGTTGGTGGGGGGTTTGGTGGAGGAGGAGGCCGTGCAAGCACCAGAGACGGGGTCTGGAGGTGGGGATCCCACTGGTGCTAGTGGTGCAGTGCAGGACCAGGGACAGGAGGCAGCACAGGCTGCCGCGGAGGTTCCTGTGTGCAATCCTGTCCCCGATCCTGTCCCTGCATCATCTTGCACCAGCAGGGATGCCTACGTCCAGACCCGTTTTCAGGCAGGGGATGAGCTGACGTCAACTGGCCTTCCTCTGCCTGCGGACGTGGCTATCCAGGTCCGGGTTGAGCCTGTCCTGGCTGGTGTGGCGTTGCGTCAACGGGCCATGCGAGGTGACCTGCAGTCTTTTCATGGAGAGACTGCACGTCATCTCGAATGGCTCGTTGACCACGTCAGCCTGCTGGGACAGGTCACCCAGGCCGGATTCCTCCGTCTGATGGGGCTTGCTCCGACCCCCTCCTCAACTGGACCCCCTACGCGCCAGTCGTCCTCTGTGCCATCTTCCCACCCATCAGTCACCTGGGTGCCCTGTGGAGCTGCCTCTGACGGTGCGGCCAGGCTGGTGGAGGAGGCATCCCTGCCACAGTCGGGAGTCGGACGTCCAGCAGGGGTGGCCACATCAACAACTGCACCCCAGCCGGCGGAGGATGTGCAGGCAGCAGGAGGCAGTGCACGGGCAGAGGCACAGCAGCAGCAGCAACGTGGTGGGAGCCATGAAGGCTCGGGGCCTTCAACATCGGAGGGGCAGGCATCGGCCGGAGGGCAGGTTGACCCAGGACGGGGTGTGTCTTCTGTGTGGCAGCGGTTGGGCCAGCAGATAGGTGCGGAGCGGCGGCGGGTGGAAGAGGGGCGGCTCACAATGGTCAGGGCGGAGAACTCCATGCGGAGGGCCTTGAGGCGGGCCGAGTGCCTCGAGGCAATCCGCAGGGGGTTGGAGGGGGACACGGCGTCGTCCCTGCGGACCCTCGGGGCCATGGAACAGGACCGCCTCCGGGACATCGAACAGGAGTTCGATGATGCCCTGGCCCGGAACACCACGTAGTGAGCCGCTGGACTTGCCCGCCGCCTTTGTATATAGTTCTTTAGTTTTAGGTTTCCTTTGTTTGTTCTTATGATTTGGAGTCGACGGACACTGCTCCACTTTTTGTATATAGTTGCATTTTAGTTAGGGTTTTGTGTAGGTTTCCTTTGTTCAGTTGGGCTCATGGACCCTTGGATGTTTTGTACATAGTTCTTCATTGGATTGATTTTATTTTTCATTTGACTTTGAACAACATTTTTTTGGATTAGGATTTGGTGTTTTTATTTATTTCAAACGGACATGCAGCTTATCTTTTTTTCATTGCCATTTTAGTTTGTTTCATTTCTTTTGCATTTATTTTTTTTTTAATACAATTTTGTTTTCATACTTCACTGTGTGGTATCATCTCATTGGTTTCATGCATGTCATGTTGGGTGTTTTCCCATTCAATTGCAACCATTGTGTGTGACGGACATGGGTTCATTAGCTTTATGAACATTGGGGGTGTAACATGTAATTTCCATTTCCATGTGGGTGAATGGCTTACTTGGTAGGGCTTTTTGGCTGTGGAGGCTGACCATAACGCACATGATTGGGGATTGTGAGGACCTGGTGGAGGCTGCCCATGGTGGCTGGGGGGTGGGGGTGGTGGGAGACATGGGTGGGGGCCTGGTGGAGGGTGCCCCTGCACTGCTGGGGGTTGGGGGTGGTGGGAGACATGAGTGGGGTCCTGGTGGAGGGTGCCCCTGCACTGCTGGGTGGTGGGGGTGGTGGGAGACATGAGTGTGGGCCTGCTCCACTTTTTGTATATAGTTGCATTTTAGTTAGGGTTTTTTGTAGGTTTCCTTTGTTCAGTTGGGCTCATGGACCCTTGGATGTTTTGTACATAGTTCTTCATTGGATTGATTTTATTTTTCATTAGACTTTGAACAACATTTTTTTGTATTAGGATTTGGTGTTTTTATTTATTTTAAACGGACATGCAGCTTATCTTTTTTTCATTGCCATTGTAGTTTGTTTCATTTCTTTTGCATTTTTTTTTTTAATACAATTTTGTTTTCATACTTCACTGTGTGGTATCATCTCATTGGTTTCATGCATGTCATGTTGGGTGTTTTCCCATTCAATTGCAACCATTGTGTGTGACGGACATGGGTTCATTAGCTTTATGAACATTGGGGGTGTAACATGTAATTTCCATTTCCATGTGGGTGAATGGGTTACTTGGTAGGGCTTTTTGGCTGTGGAGGCTGACCATAACCCACATGATTGGGGATTGTGAGGACCTGGTGGAGGCTGCCCATGGTGGCTGGGGGGTGGGGGTGGTGGGAGACATGGGTGGGGGCCTGGTGGAGGGTGCCCCTGCACTGCTGGGGGGTGGGGGTGGTGGGAGACATGAGTGGGGTCCTGGTGGAGGGTGCCCCTGCACTGCTGGGTGGTGGGGGTGGTGGGAGACATGAGTGTGGGCCTGGTGGAGGGTGCCCCTGATGGCTGGGGGTTGGGGGTGGTGGTTGACATGAGTGGGGGCCTAGTGGAGGCTACCCCTGCACTGCTGGGGGGTGGGGGTGGTGGGAGACATGAGTGGGGGCCTGGTGGAGGCTGCCCCTGCACTGCTGGGGGGTGGGGGTGGTGGGAGACATGAGTGGGGGCCTGGTGGAGGCTGCCCCTGCACTGCTGGGGGGTGGGGGTGGTGGGAGACATGCATTGTTGATCAGTAGTGCAAGGTGACATGTGGGTTGGCTGGGGGGCATGCCCATGGTGGATGGGCTGCCTGCGGGACATGAGCAGGGGTGCAGGGTAGTCCCCCGTGGTGTGGGCTGCCTGCAGGGGCCGTGGAGGTTGTGGAGCGTACACCTGGGAGGACCCACATGGCCAATTCACGTGTAGTACTCCCCAGAACCCCTGAAATACACATACCCTGCTGAAATCGCGTGTGGAACTTCCCGCGCACCCCTGAAATACACGTACCCTGCTGAAATCGCGTGTGGAACTTCCCGCGCACCCCTGGAATACACGTACCCTGCTGAAATCGCGTGTGGAACTTCCGGCGCACCCCTGAAATACACGTACCCTGCTCGCACTGGCCCAATCGCGTGTGGAACTTCCCGCGCACCCCTGAAATACACGTACCCTGCTGAAATCGCGTGTGGAACTTCCCGCGCACCCCTGGAATACACGTACCCTGCTGAAATCGCGTGTGGAACTTCCCGCGCACCCATGGAATACACGTACCCTGCTCGCACTGGGCCAATCGCGTGTGGAACTTCCCGCGCACCCCTGGAATACACGTACCCTGCTTGCACGGGGCCAATCGCGTGTGGAACTTCCCACGCACCCCTGAAATACACGTACCCTGCTCGCACTGGGCCAATCGCGTGTGGAACTTCCCGCGCACCCCTGAAATACACGTACCCTGATGAAATCGCGTGTGGAACTTCCCGTGCACCCCTGAAATACACGTACCCTGCTTGCACGGGGCCAATCGCGTGTGGAACTTCCCGCGCACCCCTGAAATACACGTTCCCCGCTTGGCGTTTGCTGTTTGCCAGCCCGGTGAACTGGTCCAGGGTTAGCGCAGCCCTTTGCGATGATTTAGCGATTTTGATGGCTTTTCCTTGCGCGAGGGCGTTCTTGGGGGCGTTACTGGCGCTGCAGCAGGGTCGCTGCGATTCTCTGCGCCACGGCTGGTTTGGGAGCCTAAAATCCATGAATATGCTGTGCGCGGAAATCGGTTTTAGCGCACGTGCCTGGCGCAGACAATCGCACGTGGACACTCTGCGCCAGCCGCTTGCGACACTTTTCTGCGAAATTCTATGAATTACCCTGTGAGTGTCTGTCAATAGCCTAAACATTTTAGAATTTTATTTGTATGGCATCGCCCTATGAATATGCACCTCATAAGTAATTTTCTGAGTCTCAAGCCACCAATCAATATGTTCAAATCACACGTTCCTGTGCTATATATTTAAAATGTATTTCCTCACATAGATTTCTCAGACTTAAGATAATGTTATCATTTTTATATTTTTCATGAGATACTATAGTGGAGCAACAATTTGTCTAGCTTTTATTAACATCACCTGACCAAGGGCTAATCTCAATGGATGCACATACTGACATACAGACAGCAACTCACAATTTCTCTAATCTAGTTAGTCAATGTATGTCACTGGGCAGTGTTTCAAAAGTGACATCACACTAAACCAACCCCTCCATACTCATTGGGCATATCAATGAAGAAGGCAGTCTATTGGGAGTGACTTGTACACCCAGTTTCTCTCCCATTTGATGTGATTTCTACACTAAACACTTGTAGTTTTTTGGAAAAGTGTGTTCTTCTCATGTGATAAAATTACTAATCAGTTAAAAATGCTCTCACTTAGGCAAACCAAATGATGTGGCTTCCACCTCCCCATGACATATGAAGGATAACTTACATATGTTTGCATTTTTCCTTCAGACACTTTTATACAAAAACAATATTTCAATCTCATGATAACAGGCTCCCGGGCACTGATGCTAAGATATATAAAACACTGGTGGGCACTGTTTCTTTCATGGAAATATCCACATTTGCCTAATTTCCATATTGTAAAATATATAATTTTGCATTCAAGTGTTGTAGCTTTTTATCCTGCACATTTTAAAAAACAAATTAACTCAATACAACCTTCCATTGAATAGTTACACATGAATATATGATTCATATGTATATTTCAAATAGTGTTTTATTTTATATAATGCTATGTTTTGTTATGTTGATTTATACATTGCACTGCTGCCATTGTCATGCTCTCTATGCACTCCTGTTGCTCTGCAAGGCAAAGGTGGGTGGGTTGGTTAGTGAAGACAGAGGCATAAGACAGGCGTTGTGCTCAGCAGTTTCTGTGTGTGGAACCAGGAGTAACCAGCATCTGTGTGTGTGTGGTTTCTGGGTGTGCTTTGTTGTTTTCGCTGGAGGTGTATTGTTTCCAGATGGGAGTCATCCAGTGTCTGAGTTGTTGGCTGGTTGAGGCTAGTAGGACTTTATGAGTTGGCTTGAGAGTGATGTGCTGTTTAAGGGTGTTTATTAGGGTTTTTCTTTAGCCCTCTGGGGTATGTACAGTAAGTGCATGGTGAGTTACGGTGGTTGAGAAAGGAAAATGGATTAATAGGGGTTGGGTATGGAGCTGTGGCTGGGCTCTGGGTGCCATGCAGCTATGCAATTCCTTTTTCTTTTTGTTGAGGCCCTCATATTAGCCTGGGTGTCTGGTTATGTCGTTTCAGGCATGGGTGTGGCAAAGTTGGGCTTTCCTTGGGTTGAAGGAATAGACTATACAAAAGTTGGTATTGTGATGGTCACTGTTTCAGGAGTCTGTAACTGTCTCAGATGGGGTGCTTTTCTTGGGTTGGCTTTGCTAGGTGGTATGACCTATTGGGTTTTGTGGTTTCACATGATAGACTAAATGTGTGCAATTGGGTTTGGAAGGCTATGGTGGTTTAGCTTGGGTATTGTATGAAGAAAACATTTGAAGTGCATTTCGCTATGTATTGGTGTAAGACATGTGGTGTGTCCAGTTGTCCGTATCCTTTTGATCCACTTTCTTAGGGAGTTCTGTTTCAATAGCCTTTGCAGGAGTGACTTCGATAGTATGTGGAGTCAATGTGTCACACCAAAGGGCTGATCAGGATCTGATTGCTGTTGGTCGGGTTCAGTCTTGTTGAGTTGAATGACCTGGTTTTTAGCCGTTCCCAAAAATCATGTGGTTCTTCATTGTTCTGATTTCCTTAAGGGTTGATTTCCTTAGTTTGGCAACGAGAATGGAGAAAGTGTTTTCTCTGAATTTAGTTTACTCATAGTGCCTTCTTTCTTTGAGCACGTGGGTGCTTGAGAAATCACATTCTTTTTTTTTTTGAAAATATGTTTTTATTAACATTTTGTAGGTTATCATTGCAGACATTGCACCAAGAAACAAAATTACATTTTAAGAAAACGTACCCACCAATAACCCTTTTATCCCTCCCACCCCCCACCCCCCTAGCCGTTTAATCAAAAATAGACTCTTGATTACGCATTTTGGAACACACTGCACAGTCCCAGAGCACAGGTGATTGGCACATTTTGGCCACTTGTCCTTGGGCTCAATCTATTAAGACCCCCTTATTGGGGGGAGAAAACATGTCCCAGTTAATGGGTACCTTTGGAGTCCCCAACTTTACAGTACAACAGTGTTCGAAGGACAGAACCAGGTCCCCCGTGAAGGCAGGGCCCTTTATGCACTGCGCTCATATCTTTCAAAGAATGGGAGCCAGAGTTCTCCGATGCTGGTTTTAGACTCATCCAGAACGTGTGTAAGGAATTCCATGTCATAAATCGCTCGGACCTTGGTGACCCATTCCTTTTCCTGTGGCATGTTTGGGTTTTTCCATTTTTGGGCCAGGCAACACCTGGCCGCCACGAGCATAACCTGAAGCATGTGGCCCTGGGTCTCCTCCTGATCGTCCCCAACCCCAATCCCAAAGAGAAGTAACCAGGGGCAAAGGGGTCTATCTATCCCATCAACTCCCCTGATCCAGGATAGGACCTCGCCCCAATACATCTGTACCCTAGGGCATGACCACCACATATGAATATAATCCCCGGTGATTTTTCGACATTTCCAGCAATGTGGGTCGTAGCCTGGGATCATTCTGGATATTCTCTGGGGGGGGTAATGCCATCTGTGTAGGACCTTTAATGCTTGATGTCTGTATTGGAGGGACGTGGTTGAGCGATGGGCTCGGATGCACATCTTGGTCCATCTCCTATCATCTATTGCCACGCCAAGGTCTCTTTCCCATTGCGTTCGTGCTGGGGGGGGGTCCCTTGGCGTTGAGAACAAGAGGAGTCTGTACATCCGAGCTATCACCCCTCTGGAGCCCCGGGTGGAAATAATCATTTTCTCAAAATCTGTAAGGTCCCTCCTGAGAGTGTCCCCCCATGAGGGTTCTGAAAGGACTCCCTTAAGCTGAAGGTAACGAAATGGCGACAGCTTACCCAGACCCAGAGCCTCCTCGAGATCGGGGAGGGGCATGAAAGATCCACCCACCCATAGATGGCCGGTCCTAACCAGGCCCGCCTCGTACCAACTCTGGTATGCTGCTGGTTCTGCTATTTTGGCCAGGAATGGTGGCGCCCAGATGCAACTCAACGGGGAGGGCCAGGTCGTAAGCCACCTAAAGTAGCTCTCCTCCTTCCAGATCGACCAAAGAACCCCCAACACTGGGTGTTCGTGTACCCTTCTAGGAATGCGTGTTCTTGGGACCCATAACTGCTCATCGATCGTGACTGGGGCAAGAAGTCTGTTGTCCAGAGCGACCCACTGCTTTTCCGTCCCAGGATTAAAATGGTCAACCAGGATCCTTAGCTGGGACGCCCTGTAATATGCATCAAAATCGGGAAACCCTACCCCTCCCTCCTCCTTCGGTCTTGTCAAGACATCATAAGAGATTCTGTGTTTTTTCCCCGCCCAGAGGAATCGAAGCAATACCCGCTTCATTGAGTCAAAAAAGGGCCTCGGTACCTGGGTGGGGAGCATCTGGAAGAGGAATAAGAACTTAGGGAGTATTACCATCTTAATCAGGTTGAGCCGTGCCATCCATGAGAACCCCGCCGCCGCCCACCTCTCAATATCTCTCTTGACGGTGGTCCATAGTGGGGTAAAATTGCGCGCAAAGAGGTCACCCGGATTGGATGGGATTTGGATTCCCAGGTACCGGAACCCCTCCCTCTGCAGCTGGAAGGGGAGGCTATCTACATATTGCATCTCAGATTCTGGCAAGTGACCCCCCACGAATGCCACAGACTTGTCTAAGTTGACCTTGTACCCGGAGAGGTTACCATAGCGCGTCAGGGCCTGTAATAGATGAGGGATCGTCTGCGATGGTTTTGTAACGTACAGGAGAACGTCATCTGCGAACAGACTAATCTTGCAATTGGAGTCGCCCAACCGAACCCCTGTGATGGTTTCAGTGTTACGTACCGATACTGCCCAGGGTTCCATAACCAAGGCGTATATCAGGGGGGATAGTGGGCATCCCTGTCTTGTACCTCGCCCCAGGGGGAAGGGCTCTGACTTCGTCCCATTAACCACCACCCTAGCTGTTGGGGAGGAGTACAGTGCTGCCATCCGGCCCAGCCACCTCTGGCCCATCCCCACCGCAGACAAGACCTCTCCCATGAACTCCCAGCTCACCCTGTCAAAGGCCTTCTCCGCGTCTAGGGACAGGAGCAGAGCTCCCTCGTCCCGGATCTCCCTTGAGTACAGCACATGGAGAGTTTTACGCATGCTGTCCGAAGCTTGTCTGTTAAGTATGAAACCCGCCTGGTCGGGGTGGACCAATCGTGGGAGGCTCTTCTCTAGGCGAGACGCCAGGATTCTAGTGAATATCTTGGCGTCAAGATTTAAGAGGGAGATGGGTCTATAGGAGCCACAATCTCTCGGGTCCCTTCCCGGCTTCGGGATAACCGTAATGAGGGCCCGAAGAAAGGAGGGTGGGAGCGTCTCCCTGTTTCGGATCTGGTTAAAGAGCTTGGCTAGGGGCTCCACCAGCGAAGGTGAGAACTGTTTGTAAAAATCGGCTGTGTAGCCATCTTCCCCCGGTGCCTTGCCCACTCTCAGCCTCTTGATGGCTGCCTCCACCTCGTCGACCGTTATGTCCGCCTCTAGTTCCTGTAGTTCCGCCTCCGTCAAGCGGGGCGGGGGGTTTTCCTCCAAGTAAGCCCGCATCTCCTCTATTGATGTTCCTCCCTGTTTTGTGTATAGTACCTTATAATAATCTGCGAAGGAGCCCGCAACCTCTGCCTTAGTATTAAGCATGGAGCCCTCCCGGCCTCTGATGGGGCCAACCCTTTTCTCCAGTCGACATCCCCTGGCTCTGCGAGCTAGCAGCGTTCCCACCCTGTCTCCCCTCTCATAGTACCTTTGTCGTGTGTATCTCAACTTCTTAACCACCTCCCCTATGAGAACCGTGTGTAGGGCCTGACGTTTCTCGCTCATTTCCACTAGGATGGATTCCCTGTCCGTCCCCCCCTGGTTGAGCCTCCCCCGCAAGCTTCCAAGGTCCGCCCGTATCCTGGCTTCGATGAGCCCCCTTTCCCGTTTACGTCTGGCTCCCTCCGCTATGAGGAGGCCGCGAAAGGTAGCCTTTGCTGCCTCCCACACCGTTAGCAAATCTGTTTCCCCATTATCATTTGTTTCAAAGTATGCCCCCATTTCGCCTCTCAGGAAGTCCCTAAAGACTGGGTCTCTGAGGAGCACATCATTGCACCTCCAGTGGGTTGATCGGGGGGAGATGGGGAGAAACCAGCTCACCACTAGGAGCTCGTGGTCGGACCAGGTTATCGCCTCGACTCGTGGATCCGTGGCCACCCCGCCTCCTTCCTTAGAGGTCAGGAGCAGGTCAATTCTGGTGTATGTGTAGTGTGGAGGGGAGAAAAACGTATAACCTCCCGGTACTGGGTGTGCCGCCCGCCAAACGTCTTCCCAATAGTGTTCCTTCAAGAGAGCCTGGAATGAGATATTATCCTTGGATGTCGCCTTGGGATCCACCCCTCTGGCCGTCCACCAGTCTAGTTTGGGGTCCGCTACCAGATTGAAATCGCCCCCGAGGATCATGGCCCCCTCCGCCCACTCATCAATTACCCCCATAACTTGGGTTAGGAACTTGATCTGGCCAGAATTGGGTGCATAGAGGGTGGCCAGAGTGATACGTTCGCCCTCATGAGTGCCCTTGATTGCCAGGAACCGTCCCCCAAAGCCCCTCTTGGTTACAATATTGGAGAGATGGAATGTTTTATTCAGGAGGATCCCTACCCCTTCCTTCTTGGAGCTTCTGTGGGATGCCCAATAGTTAGATCCAATGTCCCTTCCCCTTATGGGTGATTCTTTGCCCTGTCTATAGTGGGTTTCTTGGAGGAAGAGTACCATTAGTTGTTGTTTGCGGAACATGTTACTCGTCAGGGATCTCTTGTTCTGGGAGTTAAGGCCCTTGACATTAAGTGTGCCTATCTTGCCCTCAACCATTGTCGTATGGGGATGCCCCCTCTGTTTGTCCTGTGTCGCAGTGTTTCCCTATAGTCTGTTTCCGTATTGCGAGCCCTAGTTCAATTCGGCTATTCCCCCCTCCCTTCCCCAATGTTCCGCTCCCCCGCTCCCCCACCCAATCCTCCCCTTTCACCCCCTCCCCCCCTTCCCTTTTCCCTTTCATTGTAAGGCGTCCGTCCACGCCCCCCAACTGGTGTCGGGGTTGGTCAACGAACCACCAAGGACTCTTACCCCAGCCCCGGGTATTGCTTATTTTAGGGATCCCCAACTCTTGTTTTTCCATCTATATCGACCCCAACCATTACCTCGGTGGGGGTAGTCAGCGCGAGAGCCAAAGAGCCCCCCGGCCCCCACACCCACCTCAAAGTTTAAACTCAGCCCCATACCGGGAAAACCACAACAAAACCATTAACATTGCATCAAACTGCTTCCCGCCCCTCAACCTGGCGGGCTAAAACTCACGCCGGCATGGCGCCCAACCCTGGCCCGTGAGGCCAGGCCTCAATTTCCGGCTCTGCCAGAGCCTAGAACACAGGAACCTCCATAGCGATCCTCAACCCCTGAGAGAGTGCTTTAGTCATGAGTTCGGGTGGTCCTCGGAAGCCGTTGATGGGTGTCTTGTTTTCTGGAATTTACGAGTACCCTTGATCTTGGACTTGCCGCTGAGCTTTCCCGGGCCGACCGGGCCCCTAGGGAGGTCCTGGGTGCCGCCCACTCTACCTCCAGAGGGAGCAGGGATGTCGCCAAGTAAGTCATCTGTGGCCCTCTGGATGTCTTCCTCCGAGATCAGATGGTGCTTCTCTCCCTGCCATTCAAACGATAAGCTAAAGGGGTGGCCCCAGCGGTATCTGACCCCCTTCCCCTGTAGCCATCTTGTGAGGGTGCCACATTTCTTCCTCATTAGTAGGGTGAGGGCTGAAAGATCTTGAAATATGGACACCCTAGAGTCCCCATATTGGATGTTGCCTAAATTCTTCGCTTTCTCTAGGATCTTGGCTTTGTCCCTGTAATGATGTAATCTAGCCAGCACCGAGCGCGGGCCCCTGCCCCCTCCGCCCGCCCGATGGACCCTATCAAATTTGATCTCGCCTCCAGCTTCCTCACCCAGGGCAATCCTTATAATGTCCAACACTTTGCCCTCCAGACCTTGTGTAGTCTCGCCCTCAGATTCCGCCAGCCCAAAAATGCGTAGGTTGTTCCTCCTTTCTCTATTTTCCATATCGTCTACTTTAAACCGAAGTTCTTCCTCCCGCCGTTGCATATCCAGGAACCTGACCTCCATTTGGGTCTCAAGAAGCGCAGTGGAGAGCTGATTGTTTTCGACCCCCTCCATCCGATCCTCGAGGGTGGTGACTTTGGTGGTAAGATCCGCCAATTTAGCCCCCATGTCTGTTCTCATCCCGCGAATCTCCTCTAGAATTGTCTGGATATTGTTCTGTATAGCCCCAAGGTCGGGGGGAGGGGCAGAGGCGCACCCCGCCGCCATCTCGCCCTCAGAAGGCACAAATTGGTATTTAGCGAGGCTCTCCCTCCAGCTCATGGGAAGAGCATTCCGGTGGGCTGTGGTTGGTGTGACCTATCCAGCCCACAGTTTTGGTCATGGGAGGATGCAATATGTAGTTGGCCCCCCCGGAGGCGGGACGGGCAGGTGCCTGGTGGGCGAATGTTCCCCCGACGACGATCCCGGGCGGCGGGGGTAGCCACGCCGAAGTTTTCGTATGTGGAATGTGGCCTAGTAGAGAAAATGGGGGTCCGGTGTCGGTGGGGTCCTTTGGTGTGCCTCCGGTGCCCTCTCTTCCCACAATGTGCTTACTGCGTTCTGGTGGGGTGGGTCTGATTAACCTCCCCCCAATAGTCCGTGGTACCTGATACTTCTCCGTGTATATGCCTCTTTTTCGGGGGTCTCACCTCCCCGGGTTCCACCTTGACAGTCAGTCTGGGTTCACCTCCCTTTCCTGCACTCTCTCTTTCATCAGAGGGGGGGGGGGAGAGCCAAAGCCGGGGCGAGAGAGAGGGCAGTGGGGGGGGGGCGCTCCAGCGTCGGCCCCCCGGTCCGTTGATGTATTGGGGGCCGCTGCGGTTCCACCTCAAGCCCCGCTTGTCCCAAGACTGGGGGGGGCGCGCTCCTGTGTCGGCCCCCCGGGATTCACTGATGCAGTGGGGGCTAGGACCGCCACGGACCCGCTTCGGGCCCCGTTCGTCCTCCGAGAGGCGGTGTCCTGCGTGGCACCAGAGCGGTGCCTGCCTCTCTCACGGCCTCCCGTACGTTCGCGGCCGCTGTCCCACGCCGAGCCCCGTGCGTCCACAGGCACGGAGGCTGGAGCCCCTCTGGACCCGCGGGTGCACTGAGGGCGGCCTCACCTCTCGCGCCGGGCCGACGCGCCACACTGCCGGTCCGGGCTTCAGGATGTGTCCTCGCTTTGGTCGCAGGTCCCACCTCGGGTTTCCGCTTCGGCCTCCGCACTCTCCGCGTCGGGTCCCTCCTCCTCCGGGTTTGGTGCGGCCTGCGCTGCCCACAGTCAAGCTCCGCTCCAGGGTGTGGGGGGAGGGGCCGGCCGATCTCTCGAGCGGCGTAACTCGGCGATGCCTTGACGGACGAGGGTCGGAGTTGGACCCAGTTGGTGGCCGAGGGTTCCCACAATCTCGTGGGGGGGTCTCGAGGAAGGTGGGGCCCCCACTCTTCTTCGCTGCCAACGATTACCCGGGGCTGGGTACGGAGCTCTTAGCTCAGGCGGCCATGTTGCCTGCGCCCCCTGGTGGCCTCTCAGAAATCACATTCTGAAATACCAGTTCCTTGCTGGTACAGCCAAATGCTGCCAGTTCCTCTTGGAGCTGAGGGATGGGGCATTTATGACTTATGTGAATGCTGTTATCATGGCAAAGGTTCTTTGAAGATAGGCTGGCAGGGCTATGTTTGACTTAAATCCTGCTTCCTTTGAATGATTCCTTCCCCCTTAAAGATGCAGAATTTGATTACCTGAGAGGGATAATCAACCACTTCTGACCCCTTACCAGAACAAACAAATATGATTTTTAAAGGGTTTTAGCCTAAGCTTAGAGACAGATGGAGGTTATAAATACATTTTATGTTTTGTTTTTGTGGTCTTTTTAGTAAACATTATACCGTACATAATTTATAACATACAAAAAAGAATATTTCATTTCAAAATTATCAATTCATTAAATGTGCATACATTGCAATTACCTCTAAAATACAGCAAACTTCAATACAAACAGCACGCTTTCCACTAAAAAGTTTAACAATCATACACATTTTTTTTAAAATAGATTTGTTATATAAAAAAACTACCAGGCATGCTATCTCATACATTTCATATACATATTTATCCTCAGCTCCTATTCCAGATCTTTTTGTTTCTCCTCCAGACTCAAGAGTAACTCTCCCCCAATATCTATTAAATGTTGTAGATGACTAAATGTTTGTATCAGAGGTTTTACTAAGGCTATTATTAGTGCCACTTGTTCGGTTGTCATCAATTTAAGCCACTCATCTGGAGTTACTACTGCAGAAATTGAGTGAACAAATGGTCCAAAAAATGGTCCAAACAATAATACTCAATACGAAACTGCCAGTGAACACTCCATAACCAAATGGTAAAGAGTGTCTAAGCAGTCTAATTTACAAAGCCTGCAATTACGAAGTTCCTTCGGAATTCGCAGTCGAGGACCAATAATTTCCAATGTGGCAAGGCAGTTTAGCCTAAATTTAAGATACCACATACAAAACCTATGTGCCGGAAACTTCTTTAAAGAAGTACAGCCTACTATCTTTAGTTGGAGCAAAGAAGATCCCATTATTACAGCATATTTGTATCCTGTTTAGATCTTTCAAATCAGTTGTCTTGTCCCAACATTTTATTTTATATTTTATACTCTCACGTGATTCCAAAATTACAGTACCCACGGCTTTCATGAACTGCATGCACCGTTTCTTTAAAAAAAGCATTACCACCCTTTTCCATCATCTTCCCTAGGTATGATGCTAAATTCGGATGTGTCATGGACACCACCTTCTTATATACAAACATACTTTTCTTCAGATATTGTGCCCACCACGATTGCAAACCTAATTCCAAGCGTATGACACTAATGGATGTAGATCTGGGAAGGCTAGCTGAGTACCTTCTAGCGCTCAGAGTGACCAACTCCACTACATATAGCACCATTTGGGTGACTTTAAGATGGTAGAATTCTATGAGGGGTATTAGCGAAAAAGCACATAGGTTAGCTTTTATTACCTTCATCAAAGTAATGCATGATCTCACCTTTGTTTCCATGCTCAATTTCTGTTTCAACCTGTCTACCAAAGAGAAGGGGAAGCCCAAATATTTAAATGCTTTGACTTCCACCACCTTGGACTTATTTATGGACCATGCGTAGAGTTTTGTACTTCTTTTCGTACTTATAGTAGCAATCAAGGATTTTTCAGTGTTAATCATCAATGTATTGTCCCTTAAGTATGCAGCCACTCCATCCAAGGATCGCTGAATACCAGCGGGTGTAAAATCTAATAAAATTAGATCATCTGCATAAGCAATGCAGTTGGATCTCAGTGCTGCACATTTCGGAGGATAACCTCCACAGCTAATACTCATTTCCCATAAATCTACTAAGTAAAGATTAAACAAAGTGGGGGCAATAACGCAGCATTCGCGCACTCCTTTCCTGAACCGTATCTTCATGGAGAAATCCCCTACTGTATTCATCCTAACGCTAACCATATTGTTAGAATGTAACATCTCTAAAATATTTAATGAACCCACTTTTATCCTCCACAATCTAATTTTCCCCCACAACATACCTATATCCACATTATCGAATGCAGAGGAAAGATCAAGTCCTGCAACATACAAGGTTCTCCCCGTACTACCCCCTGCTTGTGCCATTCAGGTTGATAGGGTCAGACCACTCTCCAAAGTCCTGATACCCTTCCTGTATCCAGGGGCTAAACCTTTGTATGGACTCTGCATGCCTAGTTATAGCCTGTAAGACCTTTCTTTCAGATCGGTATAAAATGAGAGTTGGGCCGATCATCAGGACAAATCCCTGATTCAATTACTTGGATAAGCAATCGAGACAGAATGTCTGCTCATAGTACTTTCCTATTTTTCAGCATGCTGTTAGTTATTCGATCAAAGTCACAAAATCTAGTGACGCTCTTTTTTGCTATCATCACCTTGATGTCTAACTTGTCAACATTTGTACTCTTGTCTCCATAACTTGACCACACATTTTTTCTCACACCACCGTGTTCCTTTTGAGCTTATTATGTTACAAACATTAGATCTCATTAAACGCTTTTATGAATAATTAATTGGTCAAAATATTTTACCTTGTTATTTACAAATGGCAGTTGCTTCTAACATCTCTGTGACACATGACGATTTTTTAGCCCCAACACTGTCCTGGAGAATTGTGCTGGACTACTCCGGTGAGTTTTCTCATTCTCGCTTAAGTTCGTCGACCAATTGTCAATACTATTATTCACCTTTGCCTTTTTTTTTTATTACCAAGTTTGGATACTCTATTAGTAGAGGCATTGATAACTAAAATCTTCCACATTGAGGAAATAGTTTCCTCACCTTTCCCAGTGATGAAGGAACATACCAACATGGCATGATCACTCAACTTCGTTTTGATCACCTTAAACAATTCTATATTACCAGATTTTATATTTGTAAAATAAATCAAATCGATTGTGGACATCGCTGAGTGACCATACCAAGTTGGTGCAAAATCAGGACATGAGTTAAACAAGGAGTTTATTTGGATGAAGTCCCATCTTACCAGAAACATACCCAGATGAGTCCCAAGCCCACCTTTTTCCCTTGTAAATTGATGGTAGCACTACTTCATGATCCTCGCCCTTCATCTAGTTCCTCAAATGGATTTTCAATTTTGGGATATGTACTATTAAAATTGCCTCCTACAGTAATCGGACCTGGACACCCGACATTGTTATGTGCCCAAATAATCAAGATGTTCTCTATTTCATTTATTACATCTTCAATTTCCTCTCTTATCGGGTTAAAGTAAATGTTTATAATAAGAACCTTCACATCCTTTCCTTTTATCACATCAGTAAATATAGTCACATAAATAGCTTCAGGTGATGTATCAATTTTCTTGACTGCATAACCCTGTCTATTTTTAATGTCAGTCAATAATCTGCTAAAGGGACAACCTTTGAGTCTAAACTTGTCGATTACTGGAACGGTGGTCAACCACGTTTCTTGGATCAGAAGTATATCAGCCGAAAAGCTAAGATTTGTGTTACTTCTATGCCCATTCCAACTTTACACCCTGCATTCCACAATTTCTAAATCCTGGCCTAAACCCCTTAGTTGTTTTAAGCCCATCATTTTGGCTCTTCATGAAAACTGACTTGCCTCTGACCCTACTGGGTCACTGAGAATTGTATATTGATTTTAATTTGTTTCACACCTGCTACACTCTTCTCTATATTTTCTATTAAGTCACTCTGGTGGGCATAGTAAGTCTCAATTCCTCTTATGAGCAATTCCTCCCGGTTCTCATAAACAAATTCTCAATCAGTATTGAATAGAAATAAACAGCACATTTCCCCCGCTTGCCGAAAAAACATAAGACATTTTGTATCTGAGGACACTATTGGTTTCAAGTCTGTATCCATAGAAAGCACCAACATTAACTTTGTTCTATTTAAAGGAATACCTCTCTCTTATTCAAACACAGATTGAACAAGCAATGATGGGGAAATGCAATGCAGGCTTGTATCAGCAGATTTCTGTTCACTCTCGAGTCCTAAGATTTCAACATTTGAGCGTGCTTCCTTCACACATACGGAGATCTTCCTATCACTCTGGTCCGTAGCAATCGCCTCTAGATAACTGTTCTCTTGGCATTACTTCCCCCCAATCTAAACTTGAACCTTCCCCATAGGTTTTACAAAAATGTGTCATGTTCTTCTTCTTTTTTGCTGACTTTTGTAATCATTTATGCTCCTTTGCAGTAGTGGCCAATTTAATTTGAGTATGACCTGAATTAGGTTTGCAACTCCTCCTCTGCCCTACCTTTCTCGCCCCTGTCCGTGCAGTGTATCATCAATCACAATGACATTTTTATGAGCATTTTCTTTGTTCTTCCCATGCAAGCTTGGGTCTCTTTTAGCTGATGCTTTTAAGATCGTTCTTAAAAACGTCCTATATCCTCCATTCTGTGCGTGCCTAAAGCCTTTACAGATTTTTGCCTTTTAGAGGAACAAACCTCCAGACCTTGTTGTTCTACTCTCAGACTTCTCTCCACTCTCCCAAATTTCATTGTGTGTGCCACAGACTCTATTCAAGGCATCTCACTCTTGGTCGAGTTCTAACAGCCTTTCTATTTCCTTTTCATTTACTTGATCACTTCTTAGTGAATGTTCTTTAAGATCTTTTTGAAAGGTGGTATTTACTCTTACTTCTGACGCATTTTCCTCACCACTAGCTTGATCAATTCTTAAAAGATGTTCTTTAAGTTCTTTGAGGATACTGGAGTTTGCTCTTACTTCAGCCACAACAACGTCATACAACCAGATAGACGACTGTAAAACCAAGTTTAAGGTGTCTAACGGACTGTCTTAGCGTCTCAAGACCTCTTAATTTCCAGTGCTTTCATTATGCATCAGTGATGATGGGCTTCCCCACTGCAAGCGGACCCGGTCATCCCATAATCGCTGATGCTGTGTATGTCAGCTTCAGTCAACCTGAAACTAGCTCTGTTATTGCACCTAACTGCAGAGTCAAGCATTCTAGGTGCAGCACTCTGCCTGGCTGTTGAGGTAGTTTGAGCTCCAAGAGGCAACATCTCTTCTTTGAGACTGACACAGATATCTCCCAGTCACATGCTGGCTCATCTTTCTGCTACTCATCGAGCTGGCCCCAAGATTTCTATACCCTGCATAATGACCATGTCAGTGCTGACTATCATGGAATCTGAATTAACTTGGCCTGTATTTAGTGCTCACTGTATGTTTTCTCATAGCAAGGAGGGAAAAGTTAATGTTTCCTTGTTCACCAGCCTTCTTTTCTAAGTCTTTCTCACATACGTTTTTTTGCATTTCAACGGTGCGCAGGGTTTGATCAGCACTTCTCAGGTTATATGGTTTGGTCTTACTCCGTGTCATTATATAGTTGTGACAAACTTGGTATGTCTCACTGGCCTTCTACTTGCTGCGTGTAAGCCACATGACTTTTAATCAAGTCGGCACTTCACTACTACTGTTCTCGTCCAGATTCAAGGGCGGCCCAACAATTACTGGTGGTCTTCCAACAAACCCTCCCAACTGGGTCAGCTGTGTATGACTTCAAACTCAAAGGGTTTCACCACAGTCACTGTTTTGTTTTGTGGCATGTGACGAAGAGTGTCAATAATACTAGGGCATCTCTAGGCCAGTCAATTCCAAATACAGTTTGTACCTGACAACAACCCACTATGCTCCAATCAGCACTCTGTGAAACAAGTCAAAGATTCTTTTCAACATGTAAAATATTTGGTGATTACAAACTTTACTCACACAAGCCGCTGGAAAACTGTTTGTGTCCAATTCTGAAATGTAGCAGTTCTTTCATCAAACAACTCCGTGCCTGCTTCCTGCAGACTGCAGACTGCAATGCACTTTCTGGGCACTTTTCAGTCAGCTTCACAGGACTAAGTAGCATTGTCAGTCAGAGAACACAAAGGCAGACATCTTGACTGCAGACTGCAATGCACTTTCCGTGTACTTCGCAGTCTGCTTCACGGGACCCACAGTACTTGAATTTTGAGAGGCAGTGACTCTCGAGTCCTTCCAGCGCCGACTCCTGCACTGCCATCCAGAGAACCCAAAGGCACACATTCTGAATGCAAACTGCAATGCATTTTCCGGGCACATGCTATTTGTTTTGCTCTGCAGGAATCACCACAAGACACTCATCAGCTTTTATGCTTCAGCTTCAAAGGTCAGTGTTCACACATTTCTCATGGGAAGGCACACCCCCTGTCCTTTAGCCTTTTTTGGGATACAAGGCCATTTGGAAATCCAGGCCTAGATTGGGCTTACAAATGTCACTTTGTTCAGGGCAACATTATAACACTGTATTTGCTCATTAAAGTTCTACCAAAGGCTCTATATTTTTGAGTACTTGTAGGCGTCTTACAAATCGGATTCCGAGTCCTGTAGAGGAAACTATACACAATTTAGGGGCCAAATTTGGTTTTGATTCTCCCATGAATGACTGAACTGTTCATCCCAGATTGGACTGTTTTTCCATTTTAATAAAAGTTGCTGGATGCTATCTGGTAACTGGAAGTTCCATTGTCTTCGATTCCACTTATGGGTTTTGGACTCAAATATATAATGTTGAGGGATGTGAGAGTAGTACAATTCACATGCAGTAGACATAAGATCATAACATAAAGTACATTGAAGTTAAATAAAGTTTAAAAAGTACATGAAGAATATTATTGATATAATAATACATAAGAAATATTACAATGAATAATTACAAAATGCATAAGTACATTAAAAAAAGGTTTTTATTTTGTTACAGAAATAGTGCTTAATCAAAAGATTTTCTGCTTATATGTTTTTTTAAATGCCCCAGTTTGAGCCAGTTTGTTCACGCACGCAACAGTGATTCGCACTCCCAGTCAGTATTTTTTCAGCAACCTCAATTTCGGAAAACACCAGCATCCACAGGAGACAGAAAATATGACTTCTAGTTGCTTGGTCACACGATTTTCCCATATGGTCACATGCGTTAAATATTGTGCACGTGAAACAAAGGAGGGAAAGTGTAAAGAAAGAAGGAAATAGATGTGGTTAAGTCTCCACTACAGATGGTCCTATATATGTTTAGTTAAAATCATGTGTGTCAGAGAATCTGCCGGAAATAGAGATGGTTCTTCCTGACAATGATGCCTGCTATGTGGTGGCCATCTTATGCTATCCCGTATGGTGCGTGATCTAGCGGAGATGCCTAAATGTAATTAGAGTACACTGTTTATTACTGCAATGCAAGTCACAGATGATAAAGTACTAAGTGCTGCACAAATAAATCACGTAAGGATACGCTCGAAAAATCACATCTACAATGTGGGTTGCTGATGGGTTTTTGACCAATGAACTGCAGATTACAGGTGTATTAAAGTGCAGAGTATTGTGCAAATATCAGCTGTGCAAAGAAGCACAGTGCACCAAGTCTTAACTACTGTCTATTATTTTTGACCTGTACACTGTGAGTCACAGATTTGATAAAGTGCAAAGTGTGTGCAATTCTCGCTGTACAAAGAAAAGCTTTGCACATACATCTGTCTTGTGTCTAACCGACAGCTAACAACACACACTGGTGAAAAGATCCGAAAATGTAATGTATAGGAAAGGTGATGTAGCATATACTGGATAAGTGCAGTCTGGCTCGTTCTGATAAAGTGCATGGTGAAGAGCAAAAGTCATATAATATGACTAAAAGTAGGAGTATGGGCAAGCATTTGTCAGTGTTAGGCAGAAACCTGTGCAGTTCCCTTAGGGAACACTGCAAAAGATTTAGGACTACAGGTGTTAGCAGTAAACCCACTTGGTAGCAGTCTGTACCACCCAGATTTACCTGGTAGCTGTGGCTGAGCAGTCAGACTTCTCTCAAGAAGAGTTAGGCAGTATGCAAAGTATACACAATAGGCACTCAGACACAATAGCACAAGCAAACACTGACCAGAGCTTTGGTATCAAAGTATATCATTATTTATTTAAAAAAACACACTGTTTGAAACACTCCAGCACTCTTATTGTAAAATATTCTAAACACAGTTACTATTGTAATATATACACCCCTTTTTCCTTATCAGATAAGTCACAGTAAAACACCACTTATTTTCATACAGAGGTGAGCGCTTAACTAGATGGCACTCCAATAAGTTTGTGAGAAAAGGAGGGAAAAAGACAGAATATGGAAAAGGTACACCACTCTAAGGTTCAGGAACACTGTTAGCAAGGCAGAAGAGCAAAAGTCACTGGTGAGCCAAAGTCCAAAGGCTGGGCCCACTCTTAGAGAGAGCAGAGCACAAATGCGCCCAAGATCACACAGTTACACTAGGCTTTGAAAGTCTTGCAGAGGGTTCAAAAAGAGTTTAGAGAGGCTTTAGGAAAGTTTAGCCAGGGTGTCCCAGGCTAACTCAGGTTCGAAAGCCGGGGGCTAAATCTACCCCGTACAGTCGGTAGCAAGGGAAGCCGGGCGGGACACGGTACCTTAAGTGGGAAGGATCCTCCAGCGGTGGCAGTTGTTCCTGGCAGTGGGTGCAAGTCACGTCGTCGTCCAGGGGAAGAGAAGATCTCGACTTGGAGGAAAGATGAAGGTCGGTGCACTACCAGGGAAGAAACCAGCAGCAGAGTTTTCCGGTTAAAGGTGGTACCTTTGTTCGCGGTCGTGGTAAAACGTGGTATCCCGGTTGCCGGGGTGCTTGGCACAGGCAAGGCGGCCACGAGGAACGTCGTGAAGGTGAAAAGACAGTGAAACTGGTTATCCCCACCAGTCAAAGGAAGAACACTCTCCGGCGGGAGATCTCCTCTCTTGTTGGGAAAAGTGGTGAGACGGTCCAGCAGGGCTCCACCGGTGGTGGTGTCGTGGCAGGTCGGCTCAGCTTCTCCCTCGTTGGATTCTTAGGTCCTGTGGCGACTTCTCAAGTTCCAGTCCCCAAAGCGCTGCTTTTATGCAGAAAACCCCCATTCACTCAGCCTAGCTGTCACTCAAACATGCTAAGTGGTGAGCCGGCCTGCTCACCACTTGGGCCAATCAGGACGGAGTGTGACTTGAGTTGCCTAGGCAACTCAGTCCAGGGTGCCTAAATCTCCCTCCACCCCTCCTAAGTATCCCAGACAGAGTGGCACCACTTTGGAGGGCTTCTGTGGAGAAGCCCGCCAAAAAGTGGAACAAAGGGCTCGACTTGGGTTGGAGTCACAGAAGAAAACACAAACGCCATTTTAGAATCAAGTTTTGGCAAAAAATACCAACCGGAGAATTACTATTAATTAAATAAACCGGCAGTATGTTCGAGGCTACCGTAAATAAGTAAATAAAGAGAGTAGCCTAAAACAATGGGAAATCCCATAGGAAAATATTTGCGGTTGAATATAAAAAGTAGTATCCACTGCCACCAGCCAAAACTCGATCAGGGGGGACGGAGACGTGCCCCCTCGACTAACAGACCCCGGGCCAATTGAATTGCCCCAGCCAGTACGTCCACAATATGATGGTTTGTACTGGTTCTGTTCAGAATTTAAGTCTAGTAAAGTCAATGGTGACTTTACATTCCCTGGGAGACAGTAGTCAGTCCCAGGGTATGGAGTCTATACTGTGGGGTCACTATGACACCCCTGTGTTACTGCACTGAGGGTGCTGTGTAACACACATCACAAAAACACATGAAGCCCTATGGGGTAAAAGACCCCATAGCCCATTAAACACATCTAGATTCAAAGAAACACACTCAAATCATGTCCAAGAGTGAGGGTAAAAGAGTCTCACTCTTGGCAGGAGAAAAAAATAAACCCCAAAAATCCAGCAAAGCTGCTGGGGGACTCACTAGGTTAGGAAATTCAGCCTAAACAGAGAATTCTCCCTAACACTCGCCCCCACCAGACTAAGGGACAGGAGGATTTAATCCACTCCTGGATGAACCTCATACCTCTAGTCGATGACATACATCCTAGAGAGTCCATCAGCATTTGGATGGTGACACCTTGACCTATGTTCTATGGCCCAAGCAAAGGTTTTCCTTTGCAAGCTATATGACCTACAAACCCTTTGAGGAACATCAGTCTTTTTAAAGTTATAGGGGACCTGGTTGACCAGTCCCTAAGAAGTTGCTACAACTTCTGAACCTGTGTTAGGCTTTTTCAAGGGGTCCTTATAAAGGATTCCCTTAGATCTAGAGGGGCCTCCCAGGTTCCTCACCACCTCTCTTGGGGGAGCAGGTTGGGTCTTGGGCCTCTTGGTTGGAGGGGTTGGGGTTAGGCAATGTACCTGCTTCCCCTTCCTCTTAGATCTAACCTTACCTACTTTAGGAGTTTCCCCCCTAATATTAGGATTTGAGTTGGGGTCCTCAGTAGAAGGTCCAACAGTCTGAAGGTTTTTGGCCTTAGACTTTTCTTTCCTGGTTTTCCACCAGCATTAGGAATTGCCAGTTCTCTCAGGCCTAGGTAAGGGTCCAGTAGGTCTATCCTCCTCTTCCTTAGAAGCAGGGGGGGTCACAGACTCTGAAACTGGGGGAACAATGATGGAGCTTGGTTGGGGCTTCCATTTCCCTAATGTACTAGCCTGAAATGTGCCTGGGTTAGAGGTCAACTTACTAACACCAGGGCTTGTAGTGGGGGTCTCAGTAGAGGTTCCCACAGGCTTAGAGTGGTCCCTTAAGGTGGCCTCTCTAGCCAATTTGGTTAGGTTCTGGTTCTCCATACTGGGAGGCCTAGGGGTATGTGACACTACTCCTAGAGTTCTGAGGTCATTCCCCAACAGGACTTTCCCAGGCACCTCAGTCTGAACACTGACAGGGATCCTCACTGTCATGTTGTTACACTGAATGAGGGCTGGTAGAACAGGAACCATTTGGACAGGGCCTCCAGACATCTTAGTGGGACCTTGGGGTGCTTTTGCCACATCCTCAGGTTGAAAGAAGCTTTCATCCACTACTGTTCTGCTGGCCCCAGTGTCTCTCCTGGCAGGAGTATCCTGGCCATTGACAAGAACACTGTCCACATAATACACCTTAGAGTTAACAGGTAGTGAGTTATACACAGCCCTATTCTGGGGACTAACCAGACCCATAGGCTCTAAGTTTACAGTTGCTTGAAGACCCAAGGGTTCTTCAGCAAAGAGTTCAAAGTGGGCACTAGCCGTCTGTACTTGATCCTAAGGAGTGAAGGCTAAGGAGACTGTGCTGATCCCTGCAGGTTTACCCTTGCATCTGGGATCCCTTTTGATATGGTCAGTAGCCTTACAGATATAGCATTGTCCAAATGCTCTCTGAAAGGGTGGCTTGTTCTGACCTCCTTCTGGTTGTTGCCCAGAAGGAACACTAGCCTGATTCGGTTTACCCTGGGGCTTACCCTGGTTATTTTGTTGTTTGTGGCCCTCTTTGGTATGGGAGGTATTAGAATTCTCTGGATTCACTTTAGGTGGCTGCTTTCCCTCATCCTTTTTCTGAGTGACCCCTGAATCCTTGTGAGTGGCCCTGTTGGCAACACACAAGTCAGCAGCCTTAGCTAGTTTTCTGGAATCTAATTCCTTTGAATCAGCCAAGTGCTGTCTGAGCTCAGGAGAGCAGGCATCATAAATTGACTCCAACATAAAAATATTTTTCATACCTTCATAAGTGTTCACCTTGTAACCCTTAATCCATCCCTCTAAGTTTTTCAAACACTCACTCACCCAGGTAGCCCAAGGGGTACCATCATTCTTTTTGAGGGTCCTAAACCTCTTAAGATACTGGGAAGGGGTCTTCCCAAATTTAGCTATCCGA
Organism: Ambystoma mexicanum; assembly: GCF_040938575.1. NCBI lineage: Eukaryota > Metazoa > Chordata > Amphibia > Caudata > Ambystomatidae > Ambystoma > Ambystoma mexicanum. Next base: position 585,328,009 of record NC_090924.1, read on the forward strand.
GCTAGTTTCACACATTCATACTCTTTCCTATCCTCCTCCCCCAACTCCATTACCACATCAGTTGCAACAGGGGGAAGCCTGGAGAACAACCAGGTGAGTAAGTCATTTCCTGTGATGTTCTGGAGCCCATGATTATATTCAAACAGAGACAACCAATCCAACACATCCCACTTAGGCTCATACATACCAACCAATTCTTTAGGCATCCGGGGTCTTTTAGGACTGGAACTTCTAGAGGAGCCAGAGAGAGAAGCATTTTCAACAGATAATTTCTTAATTTCTAGCTCATGCTTGAGCTCCATTTCCCTTAGCCTTAGTTCTTGATTCAGTTCCTGGTGTCTCTGTTCAGCCTGAGTATTCAGTCTCTTGAACTCTAGTTCAAGTTTCATTTTCTCTAATTCAAGATATTGAGGACTAAGTGTGGGACTTGGCAAAGGCCCAGTAGGTACAGCAGGTAGAGCAGACAGAGGCCTAGGGGAGACAGTCACAGCAGCCACACCCTCCTCTTCTGACTCTTCCTCAAGATTGTCAACATTTTGATCAACATCAATCTCTATACTGTTATCTACATTTTCTGGCATGGTAGGTTCCTCTGAACCATCATCCAGACTTTGGTTAGCTAACAACCTTTCTATCAATTCCATTTTCTTGCCTTTAGTCAGGAGATTCTTATGCTTACATAGAACTCTTAAACAATCAGCAGTTTTTGTAGCAAGGGACTCTTGACTATAATTTTCCATAGTTGACATGTTAGAAAGATTACTTCTTCAGTGCTAAACTTTGTGGTTAGTTGTACTAAGATATCCTAAAGCACTCTAAAATGTATACTCAATACAAATCCCATCGCTGTACACCAGTGTTAGGCAGAAACCTGTGCAGTTCCCTTAGGGAACACTGCAAAAGATTTAGGACTACAGGTGTTAGCAGTAAACCCACTTGGTAGCAGTCTGTATCACCCAGATTTACCTGGTAGCTGTGGCTGAGCAGTCAGACTTCTCTCAAGAAGAGTTAGGCAGTATGCAAAGTATACACAATAGGCACTCAGACACACCAATACAAGCAAACACTGACCAGAGCTTTGGTATCAAAGTATATGATTATTTATTTAAAAAACACACTGTTTGAAACACACCAGCACTCTTATTGTAAAATATTCTAAACACAGTTACTATTGTAATATATACACCCCTTTTTCCTTATCAGATAAGTCACAGTAAAACACCACTTATTTTCATACAGAGGTGAGCGCTTAACTAGATGGCACTCCAATAAGTTTGTGAGAAAGGGAGGGAAAAAGACAGAATATGGAAAAGGTATACCATTCTAAGGTTCAGGAACACTGTTAGCAAGGCAGAAGAGCAAAAGTCACTGGTGAGCCAAAGTCCAAAGGCTGGGCCCACTCTTAGAGAGAGCAGAGCACAAATGCGCCCAAGATCACACAGTTACACTAGGCTTTGAAAGTCTTGCAGAGGGTTCAAAAAGAGTTTAGAGAGGCTTTAGGAAAGTTTAGCCAGGGTGTCCCAGGCTAACCCAGGTTCGAGAGCCGGGGGCTAAATCTACCCCATACAGTCGGTAGCAAGGGAAGCCGGGCGGGACATGGTACCTTAAGTGGGAAGGATCCTCCAGCGGTGGCAGTTGTTCCTGGCAGTGGGTGTAAGTCACGTCATCGTCCAGGGGAAGAGAAGATCTCGACTTGGAGGAAAGATGAAGGTCGTTGCACTACCAGGGAAGAAACCAGCCGCGGAATTTTCCGGTCAAAGGTGGTACCTTTGTTCGCGGTCGTGGTAAAACGTGGTATCCCGGTTGCCGGGGTGCTTGGCACAGGCAAGGCGGCCACGAGGTACGTCGGGAAGGCGAAAAGACGGTGAAACTGGTTATCCCCACCAGTCAAAGGAAGAAGACTCTCCGGCGGGAGATCTCCTCTGTCTTTGGGAAAAGTGGTGAGACGGTCCAGCAGGGCTCCACCGGTGGTGCTGTCGTGGCAGGTCGGCTCAGCTTCTCCCTCGTCGGATTCTTAGGTCCTGTGGCGACTTCTCAAGTTCGAGTCCCCAAAGCCCTACTTTTATGCAGAAAACCCCCATTCACGCAGCCTAGCTGTCACTCAAACATGCTAAGTGGTGAGCCAGCCGGCTCTCCACTTGGGCCAATCAGGACGGAGTGCGACTTGAGTTGCCTAGGCAACTCAGTCCAGGGTGCCTAAATCCCCTTCCACCCCTCCTAAGTACCCCAGACAGAGTGGCACCACTTTGGAGGGCTTCTGTGGAGAAGCCCGCCAAAATGTGGAACAAAGGGCTCGACTTGGGTTGGAGTCACAGAAGAGAACACAAACACCATTTTAGAATCAAGTTTTGGCAAAAAATACCAACCAGAGAATTACTATTAATTAAATAAACCGGCAGTATGTTCGAGGCTACCGTAAATAATGAAATAAAGCTAGTAGCCTAAAACAATGGGAAATCCCATAGGAAAATATTTGCGGTTGAATATAAAAAGTAGTATCCACTGCCACCAGCCAAAACTCGATCAGGGGGGACGGAGACGTGCCCCCTCGACTAACAGACCCCGTGCCAATTGAATTGCCCCAGCCAGTACGTCCACAATATGATGGTTTGTACTGGTTCTGTTCAGAATTTAAGACTAGTAAAGTCAATGGTGACTTTACATGCCCTAGGAGACAGTAGTCAGTCCCATGGTATGGAGTCTATACTGGGGGGTCACTATGACACCCCTGTGTTACTGCACTGAGGGTGCTGTGTAACACACATCACAAAAACACATGAAGCCCTATGGGGTAAAAGACCCCATAGCCCATTAAACACATCTAGAGGGTAAAAGAGTCTCACTCTTGGCAGGAGAAAAAAATAAACCCCAAAAATCCAGCAAAGCTGCTGGGGGACTCACTAGGTTAGGAAATTCAGCCTAAACAGAGAATTCTCCCTAACACTCAGTACTGTGCAAAAAAGGGGATGGGGGGCTACACATCTATACCTACTAGCTCAACTTCAAAAGATGGAAAAACCGCATGACCCAATAATTGGATGTAAAATGCAGCGGAGTGATGATATCACTAAAACTAGTGTGAAGTGATGCACAGTACCTAAATTGGAGTATGTCTGATAGTTGCAGAGTGCCTAGGAGCCGGACTGGTAATCACATACAGGCTAATATATTGGAGTGGATGCCCCATGTCTTGAGTAACTACTGTGGGACTCACAGTGCAGGATGCCTCTAAACCTGGAAGGGGAGGTAAAGAATGTCACCAACCAATAATCAAGGATTTGCAAACAAAAATAAGGTTGGGTTTGGTAGTGGCTCTACCGTGTGCAGATCTGCGATTAATCATGTTGGTAAAAAGAAGCTTGCTCTGTGTCTATAAGCACATTATTCTCTGGAACTAGAAATAGTGTAGGTCTAATGCCTACAGTAGACAGTCATGTAATAAGATAAGTGAAGATGAAAAAATAAGCAGAGAAACACCTAGAAATATTAAGAACCTGAAGAGTGGCAGCATGTTAGATTGCAAGTGGGAAGACTGGCGGTTCAGGAGATGAGAGAAGTGAGCAGAATATCTTAGAATATGTATCTATTAATGTACTATTATATAGAAAAAATCACATTGATATACTACAAAGGAGTCATACGATAGTGGTGTGAGAGTCATAAAGGCAATTTGTATCATTGTCTAAAATACAAATAGGTGACAGAAAAGAAAGGAACTTAGAAAATAGAGAAAAATACAATAATAGGATACAGTTCAGTAAAATGTTATTTCATCTAAACAGGTGTTCATTCACCTACAAAAGTGTAAAGCTCTTTGTCTATATTATGTCCTATGGGATTTGTGGTTTCAAAGACAACAATGTATCTTTCTCCTGTTGGTGTAACAGCCGTTCCCTGCCACTTCTTCTGGGTCCAATGATGACGCTATGTATCCCAAAGAAAGAGAAACCTTCTTGTTTGCTCTTATGCTTCTCTTCAAAATGCTATTCGGGTTTGCTGCATAATGATTCTTAATGGCTCTGACATGTTGTAAAATGCGTACCTTCAATTTGCATTTGGCACTGCCAAAGGACCACTTATTGCAAGCACACCTCAATGCATAGACTATGTAATCTGAGTCGCAGGTGATCCTGCTATTGATTCTAATGTGTTATTTAGTGTAGGATGTTGGTATGTTCGCACTTGCACACTTTACATCTGGTGCATTTGTGGAAGCCTTTTGTAGCTTCACCAAGCCATGTACTGGCTTTGTTCGTCTTTTCGTTCTCCATAAATGAATGTTAGGATGCGTTTGAAGTGCATAATTCAAGTCAGGATCAATCATCAGAATCTTCCAATCTCTCTTAAAGGTATTGTGAATATGGGAACCATGTGTTCCATAGGTCAGTATGAAACGTGTCACCTCTTTTTTCTTGTCAATACTCTTTGCATGCTAATTGTTTGACAGAAGCGTTGGATAGTCTTGTTGTTGGAAGCCCAATGCACTGACTTTGCTTTCAATAACATAGGCCTCAGTATTAGCCTCAGTATTAGAATAGATCAGCTGGAGTCTAATAAACTCTCCATAGGGGTTGCTCCAGATCAGATTGCTCGAGAGGCCACTTGTAGCATGTAAACGAGTATTTGCATCTGTTGGTTTGCGGTACAATTCACCTTTGAACCGATCACCTTCTACTGTGATCGTTACATCTAAAAATACCACCTTTGTCTGGCTGTGTATCTCTGTAAGTTTGAGGTTATGTTTATTTTGATTGAGTTGTTTAACAAATTCCATCCACTCATCCTGCCTCCCTCTATATATAAGGAACAAGTCATCAATGTAGCGGAGCCACATTACAATTTTGTCTGTGAGTGCTTTATTTGCTTCATGCCAGATCTGAAACTTATCCCAGTAGCCCATTGTCAAATTGGCATAGCTAGGGGCAAATCTTGTGCCCATAGCCGTGCCTTAGATTTGTCTAAAGTATTGATTATTGAGCAAGAATATATTGTTCGTTAGACATAGCGTTATCATTGACAAGATCATTTCGGTGTGTCGCAAATTATTGAGCAACCGTTTATTGAGAAAATATTCTCAGGCTTTGATCACAAATTGGTGTTGTATGGATGTGTACAAGGATACATCCATCATAGCCAGGATATATTCAGGTCCCCAGGGTAAGTCATTTATTTTAGACATAAAGTCCTTTGTGTCTCCAAGATAGGACGGTAGTTAAGAGACAAAGGGAAACAATACCTCGTCAATGTATTTGGACATATTTATTTTCTAGTAGAGACCCCACCAGGGTTGCGATAGGTCTGCCCGGAGGCTTATTCGTGTTTTTGTGTAGTATATCGTAGGAAAAATGGAATGATCTTTGAATAAGAATTTCAGATCATCTTCTTAAAGTATGCCCCTGCCCTCCCAATCTGATAAGAATGTTTTCACCTTAATCTCCAGTTCTTTCATGTTGTTAGTGAGAAGTTTCTCGTTACAGATCTTATCATTGACTTATTTTCCTGCTTCTCGAATTTAATCACTTTTGTTCATGATTACGACATTGTGCCCTTTGTCAGAAGGTTTGATGATACATTGTGTGAGGTAGCTTAATTCTTTCAACGCATTCCTCTGTTTCCATGAGAGATTGTCTTTGTGGTACCTCTTATCATTTCTTCTGATGTCTTTAAGGTCCTCTATTACTAAACTCTGGAAGGCTTCAGTGATGTTACCAGACGTGACGGGCGGATTGAATTTGGATTCGTATTTTAGTGCACTTTTCTTGTACCATTCCACATTGATGCCGATCTCCTCAAAGTTGATGGCTGTTCCTTCAATGATCACATCATAGTCCTTCTCTAACTGTATAAGGGCAGTGAGTGTGTCCAACTCGCCAATTGTTACATCTGTATTACCTACTTGTCTGGGGTTTGGAGGTTTGACATAGGTGTTGGGTTGCAAATAACTTTCTGAGCTTTATCTTGCATATGCAATGGTCAAAGTCTATACGTGTCTGTACATAGTCAAACTTGGACGTGGGGCAGAAGTTCAGTCCGAGGCTTAGTAATTGATGTTGGTCATCAATTAGTATGTGAACTGATAAATTAACCACTTTCATTTTTATGCTTTCTTGTATCAGTTCATTATCTATGTTCAAGAGCGCAGAGACCTCCCTCAGGTATTGTTGGTTGCGTTTCCTGCCCCTTTGCCCCTACTTATTTTTTTTCGGCCACCTCTTCCTTACACGTGTGTAATTTCCCCTTCTTGTTTGTTTGCCGGCTATTCCATCTTGGCAGAGCAGACACATCTCCTCTAAAAAATTAAGCCGTGCTATGGGCTCATCATTTTCACTGCTGGTGATATCCGACTCTGAGGTAGATGGTGCTACACTGATTTTGCTTTCATTATTCCTAGATACCACTGTGGACGTAATTCTGGTTTGTATTCTCAGGTGATCAAAGCGACAAGCAAAGTTGTAGACTCTTCCATTCTAATAATCTTCTTTATCCCTTAAAAACAGTTGTTGTTTCCTCTGTTTAATCTCTTCTTCATGCGTTTTCAGGTTATTTCTATATTACATTTAAGTTTTTGTCTTTCTTTGCTGATTTTAAGATGTGTTAATTTCTCTTCAATCTCAGTCATCTTTGTCAGTATTTTCTTCCGATCACTGCCAGCATACTTAATAAGTATTTTTAAGAATATATTAGAACATCCATTGGTCGCTTCCCACCATTCCTCCAGCATACCAGGATCTTGTTCTTCAAAGGAGGGTGTTGTAAGAATCCTCTTGGGATTCGTCCGACGTCAATGTAGTTCTGTAGGGAGTGTTCCTCCCACCATTTACTAACTTCCTTTCTTTGTAGTTTTTTTAAGTTCCATTAGTAACGAGATTTCATTCTTGTCAATGGTAGCTATAACATTTAATTTCTTGGTTGTTTATATATGTATATATTTTCTTAGTGCATACAACTTGAAGTATGCTGTTAAAGTGGTATCCCTGTCTCGGGCCTTTTTTGCAGCTAATTGTATGTTATCATTCTTGAAATAGACATTATGTTCGCCTGGAAGATGCCCTTGAATTCTTTTTGTTGTATGCGTAAAGCACCAGCTCCCTTTAGTGGTGATAACAATTGAAGTGGGCAGGATGGCTTCAGACAAACATACATCTGGTCTTTTATTATATAGTTGATGGCTACAAACATTGCACGTTCCCTTGCACATGTCATTTTTCAGATGGCATGCTCAGGCATCAGCTCACATGTTTGTTTTTAAATTGGCACTTTTCTTTCTTTGCATTATTTTCTTCAGTATACATTTTCCTACAGATGGTTTCCCAAAGAGAAAGATGGAAAGCTGGTAACATCGCCCTTCTTGCAGAACTGCAAACACCGTCTGTGAGGCTTGAATAATGGCACCATGAGGTAGACATCCTTGTGATCCAATCTCACAAACCCTTGTCCTAGTCTCAAAATGTCTATGAGTGTTTGATATCTCCATTTACAATGAACTTGTTAGATTCTCTCAAATGTATCACTGCCCTGAATCCCTTGCAGTTTATCCACACTAAGAATATATATTTTTGAGGAATCCCTGTTGATGAACTCTTGTCCTTTCTACTGCCCATTTCTCCAAAAGACTCCTGACCTCCTGAATGATCAAAATATCTTTTGTTGAAAAAACCCACCCTGCCCATCTATACTGTGAAACTGTGCCCTTTTAATGCTAATGAAACAGGATACTCAGCCAGGAGGCATTCTGATCTTCCACGGCCATCTCTGAACCTCTGTCCTCTTCCAGTCTGGACTCTCAGAGGGAAGAAAGCTGCCTTGGTCTTTAAGTTTGGGGCTCCAATTACCTTTAAATGGAGTGGACTAAGATGCAGGCACCTCAGCTGCCTGAATGTCCCCTGCTACAGCTGACCTTTGAAAAAACCTGTGGGGAATTATCTTATTCAGAGAAACCTGCACTTTCTCCAGTAAAGGTATTAACATACTTGCCCACATTTATTGATGCAATCATTGCCAAATAAAATAGCCCCTGAATCTTCTTTGGAATCTGCCGTTCCCTCTAGCTTGGCACTAATCATGAACATGTTCACTTTCTTTATCTCCTACAACATCCAGGAGTTGGTATCCACCAAACAACATGCTGATTTGTTAACCCAATTACTGATTTCTCGAGGCTCTAGCAGCTCTGACATGATTACCACTCCCTGTCATCCTCTTTGGATACATCCCTGTCATATCTAGAAAAGAATGTGACCACCTCAGGATCAATCACAGGGTTAGAAAGGGGAAGGGTAGGTCTAGGGTATTCAGCTTACATTTCATTCCAGGTGGAGGGCTCCTTTGTGTGTAGGAAATGCACCCACACACTTCTTTGTAGCTTGAGAATAGACCCAATCACTAGAGGTTGGGTGCTTGATAAATCAGGGCTGATACTAGGGTTTTGCAATATATCTTGTAACCCAGAAGTATCTTTTCCTGGATCTAGAGTACAAAGGGGTGATTTATTCCCCAATAAATCACCAGCAAGTAGACTGAAACACCCAAGCTATTGGTAGGATAGCTCAGGGGCAACATGCATGCCTTAGAAGCAAGACGACACACGTGCTCAGAAACCTCTGAGTAGTAAGTGCATTATAAATAACCAATTAAATAAATAAAAATACCTCCAGAGCTGTAATTCTGGCTCTCTTGGCTTGCTTCTGGTCCTCCCCTGAGGTCACCGAGCATATGATAACCACTGCATTACATCACATGTTTATGATGATTTCCTCTTAAAAAGGGCTCTGGAAGTAGACCCAGACCCCACATTGCAAACCCCTGTCCAATGAGTCAAGTTAGCCTGTGACATGCAGGAAGTCCTTAAAGCCAAGCATTGAGAAACCGTAAATGGGATAGTTTGAGATAAAGTCGAAGGCTTCTGATACATGGAATTATCTACTACTTGGGAGAGGGATGTACTGGCATTTGAAATGAACTGACCCAGCCATATTTCACTCTTAAAAGTTCTTCCTCTACTCCCTCATTCTCTGACAAAAAAATCCACAAAAGGGATATTTCCAGGGTGTTCCTCCTGAGACATACGAATAAATATGTGCCCAAAGTTCCCCTCTTATGCCAACTCGTACCCAGGCACGACTCTTAACTGTGTGTTGGCCACATACCCTGGGATGCCTCAAAGTAGCCCTTGAGGCTGCAAACTGTAAACCTTGGCTTCCCATAGGGCTCTCCCTTCTTGCCACCATCTAGGCCCAATGAGCCTCCGAAAATGAAACAAACCATGCCCCCCAAATCAGTAGCAACAAGGAGAACAGGTACTTAGCTTCCCTGCTGTGGAACAGTAAAACAATAGGAAGGGCTACCTGCATTTAGGATATTTATAGGACTTTCTGTGATAGGTGGATGCAGGCCACATGTTAAAGGGGATTATTGGTTTGGAGGTTTTCTTTTGAATATTCCAACTACTGTGGGTGGAATAAAATAGTATGCTGCATAATAGAAAGCCTTTGTGCCATGCCAGAGAATTACAGGGACCTCCTAGGTCTGTATCATGCATACCCTATTCAAGTTTGAAGGTGTAGTTTGCCAGTATTTCCAGAGGCAAAACAGTCAAATTGTGAGTGACACCCAAATTGGAGCTTTTTAAAGTTTTGATAATGAATGTGTTTAATTATTTTCATGGCCATCCTATAGGTTCTCTTATAACTGCTCTTATAACTGCTCTAATTGATGCAATGTGATGGGAAAAATCAAGATTTAGTTTCTCCATTCTTTTTGGTTGGGTTAGATTTTTCTTTTATAATATTAACGTTTTTGCAGAAATGTTTTTAGAAGAAAAATAATATATACCCTATGGCATTGCCTATCCTGAGTTATCTAGCACCCATATGGATTAGGTGGGAGAATTGGAGTTGTTCTGAAATGAAAGAACTTGATATTGGAAACATCAGAGAGGCATCGCACAAAAGAAAAAGACTGTGTTGGGAGTCTTTGATTCATGAAACAAACTCTAATCATATAACACAGTTCTCAGTATAATCCATTATTAAATATGATTGGAGGATGATGGCTATCCAGTCTCTAAATTGGTGGTCTTTTCATGTATTGGTTAATGCTTAAGCAGCTCTTACTATTCAATGTGCACATTTAAACCTGATTAGGTTGGTTGGAGTTGAAAGGAGGGCAGTCCCCTGCGCAACCGGCAAGAGTTAATGGGTGTGTGTAATAGAACCTGCGTCCTGGCACATGGTTTGTCAGGGAACCAAAACTCCAATGTTCCCTGTCGGTTGGTTGCTGGCTGGTGTGACAAACCTTGCCTGGTGATGGTGCTGGCGTTGGGTTGTTAATCAAGGTTGTGGCCTTAGATTACTTGACTAGTTTGATATTTGAAATGATGGAGAAAAGAACTCCTGACTCTTTTGCATCAGTGCGGGTTTAATGTGAAAAAAGGCACATTGATCACAAGTCTAGCAATTTGTGCTGGTTGAAGGTGAAACAAAAACCAACGCTGGAGGTGGACAAGGTGGCAAAAGGTCACATTCGGTGCCACGGGTGCATGTAAAACAGGGAGTATTCAGTTCTCATAGAAATACATTTAATTCATGATCGCTGTTGAGACCAAGTGTGACACATCTGAATTTACAGATAAGTCTTGCTTCTTGTTGTCGTAGACGTAGCTCTCTGTCTCCACCTCTAGCATCGGCTCGTACAATTTCTAGTCCCACGAAGGTTATGTTCTCCTTGTTGTTATGCTGATGATGCTTCTGCCAGTGGGTTGCCCATGGGTATCTCGTCTCTTGAGAATGCAGTAATCCAAGGTGTTCACGGATCGTTGTTCTTAGTTCCCTCTTGGTACTGCCAATATACTTGCGGTCACATTCACAGGTTATGGCATATATAACAAACTTGGATTTGCAATGGATATATTGATTTATCAAATGTTTGTCAGCGCCATTGTAGGTAAGTGATTTAGTGTTTCTTGCATGCCTACACATGTTGCATGTCTCACATTTGTAGAATCCTACTGGTTTGGTACTGGTGAGCTAGTTCTCTGCGGTTCTAGAAGAGGGAGCCATAAAAGATGGGTGTTACGCTCACCTGGTATCCACAGGGACGCTACCCAGCAGGGTTACTCACTGGTATGCTTCTCAGCTTTGCCCTGTTGTGGACTGCGGGGAAGGTTCTGCCTGAAAATACAGGAGGACTGTGTTCAAGACTGACCGACTGGGGTAAGTCTCCTCCCTCCACGCCCGTATGATTTCAGTCCCTCTGGCGCCCTCTCCTCACCTTGTGGTAGAATTAGGCGTGCTCTCCGTCCTGCCTTCTTTGCAGAGGCGCGATGTCTTTCATGGGCGAGTGCGGTCCAGTTGCTTCACTGTTGCCAGCCCGTTTCATATTGTTCAGGTAGGTCTTATTGCTGTTCTTTAGGTTTGTTGCTCTCCTGCATGCCTTTCTTTGTTTAAAATGTCTCTTTTTTCTCCCTTAGGTATGCAGAGCTTCAGCGCGGCAAACTGGCGTGGTTGAGCCCTGCTGGTAAATGATGGCGCATTAAGAGCGCTATGATGCAGTAAGTAAGCGCTATGCGCAGTGCTGCGAAGTCTTGCCTTTGCTAACCTGTGTTTTCCTTCCTTGTAGGTCGCGGTGTTCTTCAGCGCGAGTAAAATGTCCGGAGTGGTGCCAGCCGAGAGGCGACCAGCCAGGTAAGCCTTTTGAGCAGTTCGTAATTTGTAAATGTCTCTACTGCTTTCTTTAATGTTGCCTGTATCTTCCTCTTTCAGGTCGTTCTGTCCGGGAGGCGTGCAGATTCGAGGAAGCTGTTCTCAGTAGCTGCGAGTGTTTAAAGATGAAGACTGCAGGTAAGATGCTGCTGCTAATGATGTTCCCTTTGTCTCCTTGCAGGTTCTGCTTCTCCGAGGTTCGAGTGAATAGCTGGACACGGTGAGTTTTACGTTGCAAGCTGCAAAGTAACGCGAAGCGTGTTGTCTTGCTCGAGTGTGGTTTAAATAGCCCTAACAAAATAGTCCAGGTAAAGTAGTCCCTAGGCTACCACACCCAAAACACTAGACCGCATAGCTTGGTTCTCAGGAACCAAGCTATGTGGATGCCTCCATGCTGGCTGACAATACAATAAAGTAGTTCCCAAGCACATTGTTTTTCATGGTGTATGAGCCTGGCGCCATAGACGCCAGGACTGGCCCCATGAGGGCTTTTGAAGAGGATGCCAGGCTCTAGAGGCCCGAGTCCTGACTCCACCTGGCCAATGGGTTTGCCAGAGGGGGTTTTGGGCGAGGGTCGTGACAATGGGCTTAGGGTTGTTCTGAGGGTTTTGGCCTTGGTGTATGTCAGTGAAGGCCTGGTTGACGACCATCTCCTGATGTCTTCATCTATCTCTAAGATGTGCCAATGTCTGTTCAGGATTTTCTGTACCTGATGGCTGTCACTGCTGTACTTGGTTATGTATTGGATTATGTCAATCTCTTCAGTGGTACTCCTGGTTGTATCTCTAGGCATCAGTAGAGTTGGGCATTTTCTCGGTTCCATGTGATATTTTTGCCGCAAAAATATTTCGATGCAAAAATATCGCCATATTTTTCCGGCGAAAACAACACATGGACCCTGCGGGGGACACCGCCGTTCCCGACGACCATATGTTTCGGCGATATTTTTGCTGGCGAAAATATTACCTGATACCATTTTCTCTTACGTGCCATATCAATGGCTGAGTTGATGGCTTGCTGTGGGTAGCCTCTGGCGGAAAATCTTTGTACAAGGATGGAGCATTCCTTATTAAACTGCACTTGTGTGCTGCAATTCCGTTTGGCTCGAATGAACTCTCCCTTTGAAATGTTGTTGATGACCTATTTTCTATGACAACTGGTGGCATGGAGAACAGAGTTGACTTCTGTCGGCTTTCTGTAAGTGGTGGTGGTCAGTTTGGTTCCAGCCAGACTGATTGTGATGTCGAGAAAGTCAATGGAAGTGTAGCTGGCAGTGCCCGTCAGTTGGAGCCCAAAGGTATTATCATTGAGGAATACTCGAAAGGCAGCAAGTTGTTCCCTGGATCCAGACCATATCATCAGGATATAGTCAATGTAGCAAAACCACTTGTGCGCATACTTGTTTAAGTCTTGGTTGGAGAAGGCATGTGCCTGTTTAAATTGGTGCATGCAGAGGTTCGCCATAGAGGGTGCATAGGCTGCTCCTTTGGCTATTCCTTTGGTTTGTCTGAAGTATTGTTGGTTGAACAGAAACACTGTGTTTGCCAGTAAGAACTCCAGGAGTTCCTTGGTGAGCTCCAAGTGTGAGCAAAAAGATGCTGATGCCTTGGCAAAGGCATAATCTATAGACAAAGGCATAATCTATAATTGAGAGGTAGTGTATGCTCACTGGGCGTATACAGGGCCTTGACATCCAATGTCACTAGCATGTAGTTAGGTTGACAAATTACATCTCGTAGCACTAGTAGAGTATGCATAGTGACCCGTAGATATGATGGGATTTTCTGAACCTCTGGAGCAAGTAGGTTGTTGATGTATTTGCTGAAGGTTTCAGTTATCCAACCGATCGTGCTTAGGATAGGACGTCCTTCGGGATCTTGTTGAATTCCCTGTGGACCTTGGGCAAGAAATAAGTCATCGGCATCCTGGGCTGTTTGAGTTGCAAGTATTTGTATTTATCATCAGTTAATAGGCCCCGCCGGTGCCATTTCATTAATAATGTATTAGCAGCAAGTGCTATATCCTTGGTGGGGTTACTCTGGAGTGTTTCATAGCACCCCGCTGTTGTCAAATGTGTAATTGCAATGGTTACATAGTCGGTTTTGTCCATTAAGACCACATTTCTGCCTTTGTCGGCTTACTTAATTACGATCTCATTAATGTCTTGAAGAGCCTTGAGTGCCCGTCTTTCTTGGTTGGTGATGTTATCCACTTTCTTGCTTTGTCTTGCTTTTGTGCGATCTTCCAATGTGTGTAGGTCAAGTGTTACCGCCTGAGTGAAGATGTCAATAGCATTGTCCCCTTGCAGGTTAGGCGTGAACTTAGATTTAGTCTTCAATTCAGGGATCCTTAGGTTGCATTCCTCAATGTTCAGATCTTGTTAGGTTTGTTGAATGGTCTGCCCCGGTATCCCAGGTTGTTCTTCCAGGGTTGCTAGAAGGTGTGTATGTTCTAGATGTTCCATGTCCATTTCACAGATTGCTACTCTGGGCTTTCTCGTTGGATTACAGTTAACTTGTTTCGCAAAGTATTTCTTGATCTTGAGTTTCCTGGTATATTTAAATAGATCAATGTGTTTGCAGGGGCAAACGACAGGCCTTTGTTGAGTACATTAATGTCGCTAGTAGTTAATGTTAGGCTTGATAGGTTCATCACTAGTTCTGGGGTCTCAATTCCCTCTGTTGTAGTTGGGTTTGTGATCTTGTCAGTCTGATACCACTTTCTTGTTCTTCTATTGTGTTTCATGGTCCCCGCTCGTTTGCCTCTCTTGTGTCTTGTCTTGGAAGCGTATTGTCTCATGGTGGATCTTGGAAACGCACTAGTTTTTGGGTTGGTGCACGTGTCCCTTTTTTGTAGCATTGGATTTCGTCTAAAAAATTATAACCAATGCTTCTGCTTGCTTCATTGGGTCTGATGAGGCTTGATCTTGGTTCTGTTGTGTTGTTCTCTGGTTCTTCTGGGACTTAGTCGGGGTCACTGTCTGCATCAGAAGTGGCTGGTGAGCTGTTGGGAGTGCTCCCCTTGGAGTTAGTGCCTGATACATTAGCAAATTTAGGTTGGAAAGTGAATACCCGGTTGTCTTGGTAATTTCTTTCATCTCTCACAAATTTCCTACATTTTCTGATCTTGACTTCATCCTGGTGAGCTTTCAATATCTCATACATTATTTTGTAATTCTTTTCTTTAGTCGCTTTGGGTGAATTTCTAGCTTCTATGTCAGTTTTGAATTTGTCAATTTCAGTAACCAATCTTTGGTGCGCCCTGTCAGCGTGTTCTATTAAGAGTTCCATCATGATTTTGGAACCCATGATTAGGTTCTCTTGTCTCTTGGTTGCTAGATCGGCGTCATCTGGGTTTGTAAAATCCTGGAAAGATGATAATCCTGAGTCCTCTGGGAATTTTTTCCTGTTCCATGTAAGTTCGGAGGGTACATCTCACCCAGAATGTATTTATTTCCTTGTTTCATAGACGATCCAGTTTAATAAATTGTTGCCAAAGGTTATCGAGCATACTTGGTGTTGGCGGAAAGGCATGGATTGTCGAGCCGTAGGGTGCAAAGGGATTTTTTATATCTGTGTTTCTGGATTCCAGGTAGTCAGCCATGATGGCTAAACAAAGTTCTTGGTTGCAGCGGGGGTCCAATTCCTGTGAAGTAGATTAGGTTGGTTGGAGTTGAAAGGATGGCGGTCCCCTGCCCAACAGGCAAGAGTTAATGGGCGTGTGTAATAGTACCTGCGTCCTTGCACATGGTTTGTCGGGGAACCAAAACTCCAATGTTCCCTGTGGGTTGGTTGCTGGCTGGTGTGACAAACCTTGTTTGGTGATGGCGCTGGCATTGGGTTGTTAACCAAGGTTGTAGCCTTAGATTACTTGGGTAGTTTGATATTCGAAATAATGGAGAAAAGGATTCTTGACTCTTTTGCATCAATAAGGGTTTATGTGAAAAAAGGCACATTGATCACAAGTCTAGCAATTTGTGCTGGTTGAAGGTGAAACAAAAGCCAATGCGCGTTTGGACCGTAGTCTTTATCAGGCTGTGAGAGGTGATGTGGTAAAGTGATAGCTGTGAAATGCATATCGGCACAGTTGTTGATGGTCATGAGACATATATAGTTAACATACAGTAATGCGGGTCACATATCACATTCAGATGGCGGTGTGTGAATTGTGGTGATGGTGAAAAATTGATTTACAAGTAGTATAGCAGTACATGTGCGAGTATCAGCAGTTACATTTACACATTTATACATTTGTCCAGTAGCAATTAGGTAAGTTGCATGAGTGTCAGAGTACAAAGGAGAGAAAAACAGGAGGGGGAGGGTGGGAAAAGCAAGGGAAAGGATTAGAATCAAGAAGAGCTGTTAGGCTGGTGAAGTAAACGAGAGAAGGGCTGGTGCTAACCAGAGGATGTGGTGAATCCTGGATAGGAAGGGATGTAGATGGCAAGTTACTGTGAAGCCCCAAAAGGAATGCTTCTGCAACCATTTGCTTAAGAGGACTTGACGCATTTGCAAAATAATTGTAAATGTGGGATCAGTCCCTGTTGGTGAGCTAGTGACCACTCTCGATTAGTTCCAAAACCAGCCTATGAAATTAGTTCTGATATCCAGGCAGCAAAACAAATACTACCCCCTCAAACTTCCCACAATGTTTGTGTATAACATTGAAAATTAAGGATTAAGCTTCAGGGGAGTGTCTTGCGCTCTAGGTCAGTCCTTTCAAAAGAACAACAGCCGACACGTGTTTTGACCCCTGGCCGTGTCGAGGCTTATTATGGAATGGCGGATTTACAAGCAAACTGAGTTTCAATGGACCATTTCTGACATGAGTATCATTATGTGGCCTTCTATTTGTGGGGATAAATCCCTAGCTCCAGTCTGTGGATCAGTCCCTTTCCGCTCCTTCAGCCGCTCCTTCAATTTGCTAGGTTGTTGAAGGCAATCCATGACACTAGAGCTCTAAAGCGCGAGCAAGATTTTTCATATGAGCTTTCAGCCGAAGGAGCGGAAAGGGACTGATCCACAGACTGGAGCCATAATAAGCCTTGACAACGACTAGGGGTCGAAACACGTGTCGGCTGTTGTTCTTTTGGAAAATAAAAATCATTCAAATCTCACATGATTTGGACATATGCCACGTCTGTTTGAAATATTCTTCGCATTGAAAGGACTGACCTAGAGCGCAAGACACTCCCCCGAAGCTTAATCCTAAGCTTGACGCATTTCCTCTGCACTTTCCCACCCTACGACACTCTGAGTAAGTGTCACAGTGCATACTCCCGGTTCATTTAACCTTGGCTCTCAGAGATAAGCATGTTGCACTTTGTCATATGTGTCACTTGAACAGGCACAAGTAATAAGGGGAAACTTTTAAAACATGTGTTCAAATTTGTTCTATCAATGACTGGTGTCTAGTTCGACTATACTTACTCATTTTAAATTATGACGTTAAGTAACTTTTTGGCGTGTTTTAAAATTATGAATTTGTGGACTTGAGGATTCGTAACATTGATTCCCAATAAGCAGTGTATTCTATTTCATTTAGCAGCATTTGTTACAAGTGTATAATACTGAATGTTATGAGCTGCTAACGTGCATGTGTATGAAGAGCTTTTTAAAAGGAAATACCTGTCTCGAAAGTGGTCATTTTTACGATGGTCGTTAAAATGTCATAACTGCACTTTCATGGAGAATGTGAACATTTCTTAGAAATAAAGTTTGGCTTGACATCAATCGACCAAACGTAATAACAGTTTGTACGCATATCTCTGCACTTGCTTCTCATATGTTGAGGCTGGTAATTCTGACTCCATTTTCAAGTATTCTTGCATCAAGATGTTGTCCCTCTGACCACACATCTCAGCTTCGCAATGATAATCCTCAATCCCTGCCCTGCAGACTTTAAAATAAGGCAAACCTGCAGTTTCACTAAGTGCATTTTGGCACACTTTTAATGGCAACACTTATCCTTGACCTCAAGCCCAGGGACAATATCTCTCCAACCCTGAACTCTATCCACTGGCTCCCGGTGGTTGCAAGGATCAAGTTCAAGACCCTCTGCATCATCCACAAGGCTTTCTGGAGCTGCAACCCACAATACATCCAACTCTCTCTTCCAAAACACCTTCCTTCTCGAGCCCTCGCTTAGCCAACTCCAACTCTCTGAGGGGCAGACGCTTCTCCAGGCACAGAGTGGGGGGTAGATCTCTCTTCTCTGCAGGTGCCTCCCTCTGGAATGGCCTCACTGTCCTTCTCAAACTTGAGCCGGACCACCTGAAGTTCTGGAAGCAGCTCAATACCTTCCTTTTCTCCTCTACTTTCTCTCTCTCCCTCCCCTGCTGACCTATCTGCCTGCTGCGCTGACTGGTTGCTTAGCTACCCTCAGAGTCTCACTGAGTACCAGGCTCCTCCTTGATCAGTCTCTCTTGCACTGCCTCCGAGCACTTACCCAAAGCAGTGCTGCCCTGGCTGCACTTACTCAGAGCATTGCTGCCCTGCTTACACTTCCCCCTTCCCTCTCCCTGGCACTTCCCCCTCTCCCTTCCCCTTGCACTTTGCATTGGCACAATTGCACAATCTGAATGACACAAGGCCTAGTAAGATTGTTTGTCTTGTACTCCCTCTGTCTTCCCTCTGTCTTCCCTCCCTTGCCTTGTCATGCCTAGAAAAACTTGTGTGCAGGCGCGTTGTAAATGACATATCATATCATAATACCCAGTCCACAAGAGACAATCTTTGTCTTGCACAGGCTTCTGAAGTTAAGATCATCCCACTGAATGTGTTTAAATTCATACCTACTACTTCCTCCACCGAAGAAAGACAGCAAGGAATAGTATAAAGGTGGCAAGCTGACATCACACTATTATTCTACTGGGAAACCATCTAATAACCAGCACGCAATCACACCGCTCACTTCTGCATTAGGTTTTGGGGCCCGTTTTACTGCCCCATAAGACTTTCTGCTGCCTCAAGTATCCACTCGTATCTTGCAGTAGACTTTAAGACCTGCAACAGTTTAGATCAGCTAATCAGAGCCCCTACATGTGAGTAAGATGCTTCAGGATATACAAAAGGCTCTGCACACTCCCTAGAATTCTTTGCAATTTGCTAGGTTGTTGAAGGCAATCCATGACACTAGAGCTCTAAAGCGCGAGCAAGATTTTTCATATGAGCTTTCATAGAGGACTTTTGTGACTTTACTCTTAATTTTTTAAACATTTTTATTTGGTATGTTCTTGTATGTTTCTCAGGCCCTGCATATCCAAAATTAAGATAACGATGCAGCTATCTATTAAAATTCTGTGGTAATTGCAACCCAGGTTGAGATGGCGTGGCAAGGCTTATCATGCAGAATAACCTCCAAAAGATTCTAGCTTTGTACCAAAACAATTCCAACCTCCTACACTACTATCACCATTTTCATAAAGGTCCTGGAAGCCCTCAAACACATTCAGGCATCACAGACCAAAAGTCACCCTTATTTAATAGTGCCCTTAGTTCCTCCCTGTTTTCCTCTTTGTATGCCCTGGACTTTGTCGCTGTTCAGGACATAGGGAGTAGCTGGAATGTTGTGTGCTTTCCTACTCATATGGGCGTTGCTTCAAAGATGTCTTTATGGGAGGGCAAAAGAGGCCCTTTCCCGGTGCTTCGACCTTGTATAAAGGGGGGGCAGAAGGCTGCCTGATCTAGAGAAATCATTTCCCATCATTCACCACCCTAAATACAGTGTTAGTCTGAGAGGTAAGACTGTGGCACCAAAGCATTCATGCTTGTATCCTGGCATTGTCAGCAGATGACACAGTGAATCTGGTCTAAATGTTCTATTGCCAGTCCCTAAACTTTTCAAAATTGTTGCTCTTCATAATGATTTTGTTCTCATCTTCAAAAACGCCCCACTCATGGTTTCACTGGCTAAAGTGTTGTTTCCTCTATAACAATAGTGAGCATTCATATAGTGCATACAACAATCACCTGGTTCTCTGCTTTCTAATGGCAAACTACTTGAAAACCATGTCCCACTTCTCATCTCAGTCTGTCTGTATACGGACACCTTCTGGGTAGCTTTGAATCTTCATCCAATATCTATGCTTTATTATGTGTAGCTTGCTCCTTGCTTCCAATATTTCTCCTGTATCCATTCTTGAACACTTTTGCATTCTCTGAGGCAGCTAATGTGAGTCCTCTGTATATCTGGGTTATGTGTAACTTTTCTATAAGGTCCTGCATTAATACTACAGGCTGTATACCTTCCTTGATGATGCTATTGATAAAACGTGTCCTGTACCTATTCTCGAACACAAGGAACCTCGTTGTGGACTAATGTTAGCCTTAAAATGCTACTTGTTTATCATTCTGATTACAACATGAATGAAGAGGGTAAGGGGACTGAATGGGAGGAACCATGCTTATTTTGATCGCTGCAAGGCAGCATATCAAGCTATGGGTTGTGATTGCGACAAGGGGGGGCATGACTAAATAATCTAGATCCCATCATTCCTATGGTTTTGTGGTGGGGGCTGCAACGATGTCCGTGCCCCTGACCCCAAAAGAGCTTAAGATGTCTCTGCGTTGCTTGAATACACGTAGGCAGTGCTGGAAGACCTCAAACCCTGTGCTTAAATTGCCAGAAATCCTCTAAATACAAGAACTTATAAGAAACAGTTGCTCCCTAGAGTTGTGTCCTTAATGGCTAATGTCTTCTTTTGCCTAGTTACATTGCATGCATTCTTTTACATTACCTGTAACTCAATTCTCACTTACTGCACTCCAGTGATTATTCACAGTCATAAACCATTATGCATGACTGTTTTTTTCTGTATTCCCAAGTAATTCTAAATATTTATTTCAAAGACAGGTCAATTTCTGGAATCCTCTTCCTCTGCTGAATCCTTTTTTACCCTTTCTTCAAAGGTTTTAGAAGGATTTTGTTCTTGTCCTTCAGAGCCACAACTCGAGTCCTTTTAAAGGACATCATCTATCTCACCTTTCGTTAAAAGTAGGATAGCCAGAGCACCTCTGGAGCCCCTCATGCTTGTTTGTTTGTTTGTTTTATTCATTTATAATGCGCACCAGACCCTAGGGTAAGAGGGCACAGCAGTACAGGATATGCAAAGCTTCAGTTTCATAGTTACATAATTACACAAATTCTAATAAAATATACAGGCCCTAGCAGTAATACAGTAAATTATATACAGTGAATTACATACAGGATATTATACAGGATACAGGTAATATATGAGCAGGGTGGTGGGGGGAAAGGAGGCACTGGCTAGTTGATCAATTGCTTCAGGTGGTTGATGTAATTGGATCTGAATTTAAGGTAGGATTTCTACTCACGTATAGTGTGGGGCAGTGAGTTCCATACTTGGGCCGCTCGGATGGGGAAGCTGGCGCCTCCGGCCTTGGTCAATTTGAATCTTGGAATGATAAGTGTGTTGGCATTGGAGATTGTTGAGGGTCTGGAGGATCTTCTTTCTACAAATCTATCGGTAAGATAGGGAGGAGCTGCATTGTTCAGGGCTTTGTGTGTGAGGGAGGCAACTTTCAGTAGGATTTTGTCTTGGGTCAACCGCCAGTTGTTATTATGCCTGTTATGTACCTCTTTCATACCTTGAATAATACCCAAGACGGCTTACACATCTGTCCATCTTTATTGATCCATATTAACTGCCTGCCTTTCTCTCCTTTCCATTCCATTCCCATTCCAGTTCTTTTCTCACTGCATTCCACAGTCTATGTCAATCCTTACTCACACCTTACCGCTTTTGTCATAGTTGCCACTTGCACCTCCTCCTCGGGTCATTTATGTATTTTTTTTCTTCCAGTTTTGTGCTTTTAACTTCTTTCTTCAGTGATGCTACATCAACAGCTTTGTTCGCTTTTCCAAAAGATTCACTTGTTGCTTTTCTAATGTTCCACTCTTGATATGAGACTTGCTACACTCTTCCTACTGTCTTAGCTGGTTCCTTTGGTATCCTCTGTATAGTGCCTCTTTTTTTTGTATCAGCCACCTCCACAGGCTGTGTTTGATCAGTCTTCTTCCCAGGCCGCTAATGTTCCTTTATCCTTTATCCTTTGAGTTAATTTTCGCTGGTTACTTCCCCTCGTCGCCAAATGTTATTTACCTCTTTCATACCTTGAATAATACCCAAGGCGGCTTACACATCTGTCCATCTTTATTGATCCATATTAACTGCCTGCCTTTCTCTCCTTTCCATTCCATTCCCATTCCAGTTCTATTCTCACTGCATTCCACATTCTATAAGCCACGACAACGCCTTATTTTAGAAATATGTGATCGATACCAAGAGCTGTTCTCAAGGCATTATTTTGTAGAATTTGTATTCTATGTAGGATGTATTTGTTGGCCCCAATATATAAGGCATTGCAGTAATCGAGTCTAGATAGAATGAGGGCTCTAGCTAAAATCATGGAATTGTTGTTTGAGATAAAGTGTTTACCTGCTCTGATGAGCTTACATGTGTAAGCTGTGGCTGAGGCCAGTGAATTCACCTGTTTGTTAAAGGAGAGGGTGGCATCTAGATGGAAACCTGGAGTCTTCACATCCTTGGCTACCTTAATAGTATTTCTGTCGATCTCAAAGGCAGACTAGTCCTCACCTAGTTTTGTGAGATTAGAATGTGTGCCCAGAATGATTAACTGTTTTGTCATCATTCAGGCATAGACCGTGAGTTGCCATCCCTGCCTGAATGATGAGATACACCCTTTTACCAAGGCCAAATACTTATTGTAATCCCCTGAAAGTGGGAGGAGGATTTGGCTATCAACTGCATAGTTAGTGTAGGTGATACCCAGAAGGTCCAGATCATCAAAAAGGAGCTTAGTAAATATGTTGTATAGTGTCAGAGATACACAAGAGCCCTGGGGAAGCCACACAAAATGGGGATTGGGTCTGCTGCATCTGAGGGGGAGAACACCCTCATGGTCCTTTCGCTGAGGAAGGATTCAACCCATATTATGGCTTCTTTAGAGAAGTGTCCGGCGGAGTTTAGGTGGTTGCAGAGGACTTTGTGATCGAATGCGGGTGAGAGATCCAAGAGTAGGAGGAGGGCTGTTTGACCTATATCTCTTAGTTCATCAATTTGAGCTTTAAAATCGATGAGAGTGGTCTCTGTCCCATGTTGTGGATGGAAGCCAGAATGCCTTGCTCCTAGGTGCTTGTGGTATTCTAGGAATTTTTGGATTTGGGTATTTGCAATCTTGTCCAGGATTTTTAACAGGAAGGGGACTGTAGGAATGGGGTGGTAGTTAGTTGGGATGCAGGGGTCTAGGGATTGTTTTTCAAGCAACGGCAGTACCCATTATTGTTTCAGGTTGGACAGCACAGTGCCTGAGGTGAATGAGGCATTTACGAGTTTAGCTATGAAGGGGGAAAGTTCTCTAGCAGCATCTTTTATAAGTTGTGCAGGGCACAAGTCACCTTGGCAGTTGTAAGGCTTGAGAGAGAGGATGACTTTCTCCACCTCCCGGATAGACGTTTTTGCAAATCTGAATTGAAAAGTTGTGTTTTGCTCCATAGAAGGTAAGTTGGTATTGGATATTGACGGTTGATTAAGTGCTGCTTTCTTAGCTGCTATTTTCTTTTGGAGCATGGTGACTTTGTTGGACAGTGCTTGTTGTATCTCTGTGCACCAGGCTTTGTCTTTTGTGCATATATCTGGAATGGGAGTAGGCGACTCTAATTCCTTTAGGATGGAAAACAGCTCCCTCATACTTGAGTTGGCTGTAGAGATACGTTTATTATAAGAGTTACGTTTGGCCAGGATAATTTCCTTCTTGTATTGTGAGGAGATTTCTATGAGTTTGTTTTTATGGTCTTCTGATGGGTTAAGTCTCCAAGTGGATTCACAACTTCTTTTAAATTGACGGAGATATTTCAGTTCAGGGGTAAACCATTTATTAAGGTGGGCTTTAGGTTTGCTTGGTCTAAGTTTTAGAGGGGCTATGTTGCACCCATCAAATTAATTCACATGTCTTTATTTACATTCTTTCCATTCACATGTATACACATTTCAAGCTACCTTTCCTTTTCTTCTCCTCTGTTTTCTTCCTGTCCTTTATCTTACATCTTCTTTCCATTATTTAAATTTTTCTCCTGCAGACTGAGGCCTGGTGATCTCGGGACAGGGATCCGATACACACTAACCCCCAGACAAGGATAGGTGCTTTGAAACTATTAGGATATTGATTCCACATATTGTAAAAGTCCAATCATTAAATCATTAATTAATATGTACATGCCTTGCCAATGCCAACTCTTAATTTAAGCCTTTACCTTTACCTAACACTTGCCCATGTTGCATTACTTTATTTCTTCATTCTGAAATTCCATTGTTATTACATGGTTTCTCTTTTCTTAGCTTATTCTTTTAATTTTCGATTTCAGATTTTGTATTATTGATTGTCTTTGTATGCTGAACATTGTGGTTTTTGTCTGAGTTTTTATTTGGGAGTTTAGTGATTGGGTTTTTGGGAGATACGAACATTTGGGATCTGGATGGGAGTGGATTTTATGGGTAATATTTTTCTCTTTATTCTTGTTGTTTGAGGGTAGACAAATGAGATGTTGAGTAGATACTGTGTTGGAGGTGTTGGCAATTGCAATTGACAATGGGAGCAGCTTGTCAGAGTGCTAATATGTGGACATGCTGATTTAGGATCAGGGTGCAGAGAAGGTTCTTATGTCATCCTGTTGTTGCTATGTGCCAATCATTGGTGCCTTTTGGGTAGGACTAGGTGGACTAGGACTAGGTGGAGCAATATGAGAGAGAGTGAGTGAAGGCTCAGGCTGACATTGCATTGTTTGAAGATGAGGTTGTGATTGAGGTCTTAGGTAAAAAGACGCATTAGGGTGGTTGCTTTGAAGCCATCTATGCAGATGGAAAGGAGGAGGAGATGGCAATAACTGAGGGCTTGTTGTAGCAAGCGAATGGGGAAAAGAGAAAGTGGAGGTGAGTGTACTGTCTGTGGGAAGGAAGGATGTGGCTCTGCAAGAGGGGGCAGTGGCAGTTTTGGGTTTCCAGAAGATGGGTTAGGAAGGAAGAAGAGGTGCAGAATGAGACTAAGAGCACAGCAGAGGGGAAGGGACAAAGCAAACGAGGGGGAGGAGGTGGGGCAGTGGAGGCATTGGCTGTAAGGAGGTGAGGAAATTAAGTAGTGCTAAAGGAGAAAATTAAGAGTGGTGGTCGAAAAGGAGGTGTTAAAAGCATATGGGAGGAGGATGGTGGCTGCTGGGGAGGAAGAGATGGGCCCATAGATACAGGCCGAGTAGGAGGCAAAAGCAGATGTAAGAAAGCAGGAGGCAACTGTGGAAGGGAAGACTGAGACTGATGGACCTGTCTACATGATACTCTTATAATGTGTATCATATATACATATATACATATTATAGGAAGTCAGCATATACATGAATTAAAATACTATCATTGATCAAGAGCTATGGGCTGATTTTAACACTTGTAGTTGTTCCTTAATCTGATCGATTCCCTGGTTGATATATGACCGGGATTTCGATATGGCAAGATCAAGTCAAGTGAGCATTTATTCAAAATCTGCTAGCATCTCTTCACAAACTCTTGATTCTCTTTACAGAGAGTGGGGTGGAGGTAAACACTCAGGCCGCTGCAGATTTTGAGTGACTTATGATATTGTGCCAGAGTAGTCGCATGGAGGTTCTGTGAGATCGCTCTTATAATTAAGCTCTCTAGTTTGTTGATTAACCACTCAGGATTTTCCTCTGAAGTTGTATCTCGATCGATGTCTGTGATCAACCCTTAAATTCAATTAGCTTCTTCTTCACTAAAGGCTAATGTTTTAGCAAATTTGGTAGTCAAAAACTGATTTTAGAAAATGACTTTATCCGATGTTTGGGTGCAAATGTACCAGTTGTGTCAACCCGAAGGGTGCAGAAGTGATACCAAAATAAATTGTACAATGCATTCCTGTTAGAGTTGTTAATACTTGTAAGGGTTTGATAAGGTGTTAGTAAAAATGTGGTTTCAAATCTTAAGGTGTGGGAGATAGAAAGCCAACCCTGACGCATGGGTGGGAAATGACAACAAAACAGAAAGAGTTCCCAAAATAAGTCAGTCCACAAAGTTATTAAGATGTTGGGATTAGTCAGACTGTACGTTGACATCACCAGGGACTTTCTTAAAACTTGTCTGATAGTATATGATCAAGACACTCCTCTTTATTTAATATGCCAAGCTTTGGTGAGATAGATTAGACTGTGCAACATGATGATGTTGGGAAGATTGTGCACTCAATGGAGACAGACGGTTTGGCACTACATGCAATTCAAGAATTTGCTAATTCTGTTTTTTTCTGTATTTGGGATAGCTTGAAGTGAGCAATCTGAGTATTAACTTGTAAACAAGTAGCTACAAGTACAGTGTTTTTTTTTTCTTCCATTGGAACAATAATATCTTAATTTGATTGGATGGTTTGGTTACATGACTTAACACATTGAATGACTGTTAACAACTTAACAACCATATTGGGTTGAACACAATTTAAGTGTTGGATATTATTATATGACATACATGTTTTTACACTTTGATATCTTAGTTTGTATATCCAACAGATCCATCATAACAGGGGAATTAGGTGTGAAACAACTGAGTGGATATTTATCCATTCATATTTGTATTTCACTAACAAGGAGAGTCAAAAATTGTCCTCCTCTGAGTTGTGTTTCTTTAAGACACGGGCCAGAATGCAAGCAACGTCATTTGTTTGCACTAATTACATCATCTGCATTAATGCGTTATGATTTCACCATGCAGGTTAGGATGGTGCGCTATTAAGCAGCAATTTTGTGACCATCGCAGGTGGCGGTACAGGCACACACGTTCCAACACGGCTATTTTGGAATATTGGAATATGTATTGTAAGCCCAGTAGGGAGTAACCTTGTAACTTAATTATCACTTTATTAGACTCTTACCACATTAGATTTAATCTGGTTTATTCATACTTAGGTTCAAGCACTGTCATAGGAATCTATCAAGACTGCCCCATTAAAACAAGAATTGGCACTCTCATTGTGGATAAGAATACATGGCTATGACCATTACTATAGTACAGATAGAAATCTGAGGTAAGCAGTTAATAACCATTGAAAGGTACTATGAAGCCTCTTTCCTTTTTTCTCAAATTATGGCTATGTATTCCAAACATATTCCCGCTCTTAATATATTCCCTTTTAGGTTGACACACAACCCATTTGGATGTAGTGTATCCTAGCATAGATGAGTACCAGCACTAATTTTCAAGATCGGCCATTACGAGGTGAGTGGATCAACCGTTAGGGGTTTGGGCTAAATGCATTTGATATCATTAATTAAAAGTTGTGCAGGCCTAGATGACTTCGACACAAATTCGGTCTTTAATTCCCAGAAGGAAAGATACTCCAACTTCACTGCATAACGGAGAGGGTCTTCTGGCTTCTTCACACACAACAGTGCCACATTCTCCACTAGCAAGGTGAGTGGCTTGAAGGATTTCAAACAAATACATATATACTACATATCTACACACTGTTACATAGGGGATCCTCTGTTTTTCAGACAGTCGTGTGACATGCAGGATCCTAAGAAGCAGATAACAATAGCGACTACACAAAAAAACCTGCTAATACACATCACGTCCAATAATCCTAATTATGGAATGTTTAGGTATGAATTTTCCATTCCAGATATGTTGAACACGTAGAGATCATGTTACAAAATTCTCCTGTAAGATTGACAAGTGATGACCATATATATAGCCTGTCATGGAGTCAATGGTGCCGGATGACTGCTGTTTTCTGCTGCTATCTGACGCATATTGAAGCCCTACCACCTGTCTTCAGTGAACACTGCTTTGTCCCGCTCCAACTCGAGTGAGACTGTTGGCTGGAGCCACAATAGTTTGAAGCGAGCAAGAACACCAGCTGATTTGACTTGGCACACGAGTCGCGTGTCACGTGATACATTCGAACCATGCCCACAGGAAGTTCAGCACAAAAACCTTGCCCGGCTGCCCTTGCGGCGTTAAGCCCGCCGTGGAGTCAAGGGTGCCAGATGATTGCTGTTTTCTGCTGTTTAAGGCTGGAGACGGCAGAAATTAACAAACCGCATTAGTCAAGAAGGGATCTGTTTATATTATTCTGAACTTGGTGTCGCAATCAACTGCTTAACTTGAGGAGCTGCACTACGCGAAAAAATATGCACGCGACTAGCGACTCAACGGATCAAGACGCGGATTCAAAGAGAAAGACACGTCAACAGGTAAGGCAGCACTTGGTCTCATACCCTGTGGCCCAGCTACTGTTACCATCACCTGCCCGACAGAGATATAAGACCCTCCACCCCACAATACAATCTATCGTCCCCTTTACGAGTTTAGTCCTGGGGGGGGGGAGAAGTTAAAGACCCTAATACTGGGTAATCTGGAAAGTATGGAAGGCGAAAGATTGCTGGGTGCAGAAGCGCCTCAACCGATGACTAGAGCCTTAACACATGGAAAGGAGGTTACCCTGGACCACGAGGGACAATAACTTGAGGGGGAAAACCTGACAAGCAATGACAGCTACCAGGACAGACAGGTAGGTGTTGAAAATGAGCAACAATACAATATGACAACAAACAATGGAGCGATGATCCCATGAGTCCATGACACTCCAGACCTATTGGAGCAATGGGACTCACCAAGTCAATCCCCAGTACTGTCTGGCCAGTTGGACCCTGAGGGGGCCCATCCGGAAGGAAAAGCGACACCAATAAAAGGAATGACCCATAGAACTAACCTCATGGCTATAGCCCTCCCAAGCAATACTAATGACTTATCTTCCATTTTAAAAGTGCAATAGGAAAATCAACACGAGAAAAACTTTAATTAAGAAATGAGAATGGAGGGAGAAGTCAGTGCAAAGACTGCTGAAGTCGAACCCGGGATATGGCAAGCTCTAGTGGGAACCCTACCCCCTGATTAGGAACAACCGGGTACAAGCCAGCAGCAAAACAAAGGGACCCCATTTGTTGAATGCACCCAGGAAGAAAGCAAAGAGGGCTCCTCCTGTCATATAAATGACCCTGATTGGCATGAAGATCTATGGGAGGATTTGTTTAACTTAGCAAAGACACCTCCACCCATAGATCCAAATAAGGTGTCTAATAAGAAGCATATTGAGGGAAAAAGAAAATCAAAGAGCGGGGCTATCACCTCAGGCTGGTAAATTGACGATTTCACCTCAAAATCAAGAAAGTATGATTCACCCAGCACCAATGATTGGACCATCTAACTCTGAAACACCTATACAGAGTAACTCTCATAGATACCCAATACTTATAGTAATTTGATTGCAAGCCACAACTACTGCCCATATATTCACAGCACTGCCTCTATTGTTTCATAGCCTCCATTGTTTGCATACTGGCCAGAGAGCTACTAGCTTCTCAAGGTGATTGCTGTCCTAGGGAGAATATGCCGGCTAGCTTGTTCCAGTATATATTGTTACTTCTATCCAACATGTACACCCTGCACCTAATCATATGCATTTTAGGCACTCTGCACACACTCGATCGCAGGCCAGATCCAGACAACCACACATACAACAGCAGCCTTAACTCTAACATTATGGACTTCCTACCCAATCCCCTCCAACACACCACGCCTGCAACCATGCACCCTACTACGCCGCACTCCTAGACTTAGGACCCAAACTCACCCGATGAACCTTGCTACCATGCCCTCTTCTGCCATACGAAGAAATATCCACCTAGGATCGAGGACCATCTTTAGAGCAAACACCAGTCACCTCTGCCCCACAGACATTAGCATTAGCAGCACTAAGATGCACCATCAGATTCCCTTCCTCAATACTGCCAAACAATCCTCCTCGTTGTGTAAAAAAGGGACCACAGCGCCCACCAAAATGAACAACCAACCCCTTCTCTACAAGTGCGCCCTACTCAATGGCCGATCGCTCAACGCCCATGCGTTAGAAGTTAATGATCTAATCACCAGCCAAGACTTAGACATAATTGCCATCACGGAACCCTGGCTGCACGAGGCCTCGGGCCCAGCCATCAATATTGCACTTCCTAAAGGTTACTCTATCCTCAGACAGGACAGGTTAGCCAAAACAGGAGGAGGAGTAGCCCTAATATTCAAAGAGAACATATCCATTAGACCCATACCCCATCAGGGAGAAGGAAATGTAGACATCCTATCTGCCAAAATAGCTCTATCACCAAAAAGTACCATTAATATAGATGTTGCCTACCGCCCACCAGGAACCCCGTCTGACTTCATAGGCCAAGTCACCCACCTTTTAGGAAACAATATTAAAAAATCTACTAAAACGCTACTCATAGGAGGCATTAATCTAGGCTACAACGACACTAATGACAAAACTGCCAGATCCCTCACGAAGGACCTTAGTGACCTGGGCTTCTCACAGAAAGTCACTTCTCACACACACGCAAAAGGTTGCATCCTAGACTGGGTTATAGACCATAACTGCGACACAACCATTGTATCCAATACTGTCCTCCCATGGACAGATCACAACTTCCTACAATTCACCATCCCCATAACTCCCTGCACCAAGTTTACCACACTAGCACCGGCTACTTTAGCCAGAAGCGCAAAAAAACTCACTGCAGAGAACATCAGTGCCTATCTCAACCTCCCATGCGTAGCATCACCATTTGCATCTGACCCGTCATACTAGCAGAATTATTCAAAGACACACTGACCAGTGTCATCAACACAGTCGCCCCGTTAGAAAATAAAAAAGAAAAGAAATCTTTCCACTCTAATTCTTGGTTCACAGAAGAGCTCCTAAATCTGCGCAACGCCAAACGTCAGGCGCTAAAAACTTGGCAGGCTAACCCCTGTGACACCACTAAAGATATCTTCAGAACCATTGCTAAAAATTACTATGGTCTCCATATTCAAAGCTAAATCAGAAGCCTACAATAATAGAATCTCCTCGGCCAACTCACAAACTAAAGAACTCTTTACCATCTTTAAAAAATTAAAAGTACCTCCGACCTGCACTGACAAAATCGTTACAGATGAAGCCTGGTGCTCAAGCATACAAGCTGCTATGCTAAAAAAAATAGACCTCCTCCAGAACAAAATCTCAGACCACTTCAAAGCACTACCTAAACAGAACCACCAGAAGCAAACCCGTCACAAGCTTACAGGTATTAACCCTCCTAAATTCTCTTTCTCTGAATTAACTGAGATAGATGTTTTAGACATCCTTAAACATCTCAAAGCCTCGCTATGCAAGGGCGATACATGCCCCCCCAAAATCATCAAAGAATGCGCCGAGCAACTTGCTCCTCTTATTACCGCCTTCATAACTGCCTCTTTCAAAACAAGCATAGTTCCCGACTGCCTTAAAGAGGCGTGGGTACGTCCACTCCTAAAAAAAACACACTAGACCCCTCTCAACCTAATAACTACAGTCCCATGACAACAGTCCCATTTCTTCTTAAAATATTAGATAAGGCTGCCCACAGACAAATCCAACTGTACCTCGAAACCAATTCAATCCTAGGAAAGAGACAATCGGGGTTCCGCAAAGGACACGGAACTGAAACCGCCTTACTAGACCTGAAAAACCAAATCACCACTATCCTTGACAAGGGCAAGCCTGCCCTACTCCTGCTGCTAGATCTCTCAGCAGCGTTTGATCTCGTAGACCATAACACCCTCACCAACCACCTCACGCATGCAGTGCACTTCTCCAATCACGCAGCAACCTGGATCACTTCCTTCTTAGAAGGCAGAGCCATGAAAGTGTTCTCTAATATAGCCAATGCAGAACCCACTATCATACACTGTGGCGTCCCCCAAGGATCTTGTACTGCCCCCACGCTTTATAATCTATTTACAAAGCCTCTTTTTGATTAATTGGATGCACTTGGGATCACATACACAAACTATGCTGATGACACCCAAGTGCTCCTTTCCCTCACCGGGAGCTATCTCCAAGACGCATCTACCCTTCAACAAATTTACTCCACAATCCAAGCCTGGATGGCTACTAATGGCTTATGCCTTAACGGGGATAAAACTGAAATCCTCATTCTTGGTCAAAAATCCACACTAGCCAAATTGCGTCTGAGCTATCTAAACTTCTGCATTGACAACTGTGTCATCCCAGTCCTATCCTCAGTTAAAACGCTTGGAGTCCACATTGATGCTACTCTATCCATGGATAAACAAGTTAGCGCCATTGTATCAGCCTCCGCCGCGAGTACCAAACTTATCAATGCTATAAAGCCATTTCTAACAAAAGACAACTGCCTCTCCATTGCCAGAGCCACCATAGGAGCTAAATTGGACTACTGCAATTCCCTCTTAGCGGGTACATAAAAAAAAACATAGCTAGACTCCAAACAACTCTCTCAGAGCAGCTCTCAGTATTCCTAAAAGAGAACACATCTCTCAAGCAAGAAAAAATGTACACTGGCTACCAGTTAAAGATCGAATCACTTTCAAGATTCTCTCCACCGCACACAAATGCATCACCCTGACCGCACCATCTTACGTATCGGACACCATAGCTAGATCACAATCCACAAGACCCACACAACTAGAGTACACCAACCAACTTACAGTGCCCTGAATCACTAGGGCCAAGGCAGGAGGAATAGGATTCCCATATCTGGCACCTAAGCTATGGAACGCACTACCCACAGCCCTCAGAGCTGAAACCTCTCTCCATGCCTTCCGCAAAAAACTAAAAACTACACTCTTCAATTAGCGGCTAGTTCATTGTCTGTACATTGCTTACAGCTATGCTTTCTGCAACTATTGTAACAAGCACCACAATGCTACTTCCTTCTGTATGTATACGTGACTGTAACTAAGATTGGAACATCCACTGTAACCAGCGCCACAATGCCTACGGGCTGCTGTGCGCTTAACAAATGTGAATAAATAAATAAACCCAACCTTGGCGGGTAAATTAATACGGTTTATAGTCAAAATGTCGACAAAAAAATGTCGACATGCAAAAATGT
Organism: Ambystoma mexicanum; assembly: GCF_040938575.1. Classification (NCBI taxonomy): domain Eukaryota; kingdom Metazoa; phylum Chordata; class Amphibia; order Caudata; family Ambystomatidae; genus Ambystoma; species Ambystoma mexicanum. Next base: position 585,360,753 of record NC_090924.1, read on the forward strand.
CGAAAAAAAAATGTCGAAAACAATAATGTCGACATCCTATACATAGAATGGAAGGAGTCAATTTATCGAAAAAAAAATGTCGACAAAAAAAATGGTCGATTATCATAGACAATAACCAGAAATAATCATTGGGGGGGGTCCCCCCCCAACCCCCCAACCTCACCCTCCATCACGAACCATCCCAGCACCCCCTCCCCTTCCCTTCGTCCGTAATCACCCACTTGTCTGTGACACTGGATAAAGATAGGTTACGAAATGGTTAACACGCTAGATGACATTCCTGAGTAAAGCACCTTGTTTTTGATAGCAGGAAACGGTTAACGGCTGTGAAAAAACCGTCATTACCTGACAGAACATCTCTTGAGAGGTTACTTCGGGCAATTGACAGCATTTTTTTCGTACTTTTTTCTAGCGAAAAGGTAAGACGCACTACCATTATGAAAAATTACGTCTACAATAAAGGAAATAGTATACAGTACCTCAAAAAAATTATTTTTACGTGTCGTTTCAGGTGATAAAATGGAAAACAAAATAGAATTTATAGAAAGCCAAAAAGGAAGTAAGCAGCTGGTATGGAATGGATACATATTCTGTAAAGAACTTCAGCGAAAAGAGAGAATATACTGGCGCTGCACAGAATATACAAAAAATAAATGTTCAGCCCGCGCAGTAACAGTGGGAACAGATGTAAAGGGAAACGCTGAACACAATCATATGCCTGATCAAACAACTATAATCATCAGGAAAACATTAACGGAACTTAAAAGAAAAGCAGTAGAACATGAGGGGGAAACTAGTGGATCGGTACTCAGGGAAGTTTGTGGCCAATTACCAACGCATGTAACAGCGCAATTACCAGCTGAAAAGTTGATGCAACGCACTATGAACCGAGCAAAACATACCAATGAAAACCTACCCCTCCACCTACATCCTTTGAACATATACGTATTCCGGATATTTTTAAGATTACAGCGAGAGGAGAACATTTTTATTGTGGCGAAATGGGAATAAACAATGAAAAAATCTTGGTGTTCGCTACCTCTGAAAACTTTCGCCATCTAAGTCAAAGCAAATATTGGCAAAGTGACGCCACGTTTAAAGTATGCCCCCACCCGTTTTTTCAATTTTATACTGTCCATGGAACAATCAATGACAAAACATTACCACTGATTTACTTTTTGATGCCAAAAAAAACAGAGGACGCTTACAAAATCGTATACAATAAAATTAAGGAAACTACACCCGATTCACAACCAGAGACAATAATCATGGATTTTGAAACAGCACAAATCAAGGGTTTTTCATGCGTGTACAAAGACACTACAATAAAGGGTTGTTTTTTTCATTTCACTCAAAGTGTTTGGAGAAAAATACAGAAATTAGGTTTGTCAGCAAAATATACGGAGGACAGTTACTTTCAGATTAACGTAAAAAAACTTTTTGCATTGGCTTTTGTACCGGAGAATCATGTTATTAATTATTACGAACATTTAATTGACAGTGAATACTATAAAAATCATGAAAATGAATTAACAAATTTACTAGACTACTTCGAAAATACATGGATAGGCCAGTTAACACGGAGTGGCAACAGACGCCGACCAAAATACACAATTGAGTTATGGAACTGCTACCGCAACACCATGGAGAACAAACCCCGAACAAATAACGCATTAGAAGGCTGGCATAGCCGCATAAGTAAAAATTTCAATACCCAAAATCCAAGTTTGTGGCATTTCTTGCGAGACTTAAAGTTAGAAGAACAACACCAAGAAATGAGAATTTCGCAAACAATTTCTTTGGCAAATCAGGCACCGAAAACCAAAAAATACAGAGACTATGATAGTAAATTAGTGCAATTAGTACAAGCATTCACAGTAGAGAACAAGGACATTTACTTAGATTCCATAGCTTTTAACTTAAAATGCTAAAAAGAGTACTTACAGTTCATGGTGGCCTAGATTCCGTGTTAAAAAGGTGAAGAATCCCCCATAAAATCCATGAATCCAGGTGCAAAATGACGTTGCATTAACCGTGAAAAAGTACCGTTTTCTTGTTGAAATCCACAGCTTCAGTAAAAAAAGGTATCCAAACTCACCGAAAAGTGTCCAAAATCCATATTACTCGAAAGTCCAATAATCAGTTCCGGGTAATCTCGCTACTGCATGAAAATAAAAACTTCCAAAAAAGCCATATCCGAAAAAAAAAATCCACCATCCGTACGACAAAATCCTTGAAATCCACAAAGACCCGGTCCGTCAGATGAAAAACCATGAAAAAAATGATGAAATGCCCAAAAAAAAAAACAAATCCATGGAGCGAAGGGACGAGGACGCGACCGCGGTAAAAACAAGTCGAAAGTGAGCTTTAAAAATGGCGCTCACGTTTACGTTGTGCTACGTACCTTACGTAGAAAGTCAAAACAATTATAAGTTAATAATTATAGACATACATTTTTAGCTCTCAAGCGCCATCTACTGGTTCTTTATTATATAACAAGTTAAAATGAATTACAAAAAGGTGTTGTATTTAATTATATATTTATTAAAGTAAAAGTATTGTTAATTTTATTTATTTATTATGTTGTACAGTTACGTTTACTTACACATACTACTTTCAATTTAATAAACATACTGATATATCAAACTTACCATCAACAACGTATTTGTGTGTATATATATAGAGAATGTATTTATGCTTTTATTAAATGTCGACAAAATAATGTCGAAAATGTATTGTGTCGACATTTTTGTATGTCGACATTATACATTTTCGACATTATTTTGTCGACATTTTGACTGTCGACATTATTGATGTCGACATTATGACTGCACACCAATTAATACAGGATATCACAAACCTCACAGGAAAAATAGTGAGCGGAAAAAAAGGAGCCTCTCCTTGGTTGTGGAAAAAATTGCTGTACTGTAGGGGGACCCCTCCTACCCCGATGAGTCAATAGCAGGAATAAAGAGACAAGCATCGACAAAGGCCAGAGACATTAGATTTATCAAGTGCACGACCCCCCAGAACGGACCAACCCGCACAATCGAGGATGATCAATGATTATGATCTAAAGAAAATGAGTGAGATCTGTAAAAATGGAAGACAGGAAGATCTCACTTATAAATAAATTGTGGTTATGGCGGCTCTAAATACAACCATGCTCCCGTTTCTGAAACTTTATGAAACCATTAATGAAGTGGTAAACTCGGCCTATGAATTGAATTTGAATATGAAGGAGCAGGTGACTGAACTTGCAGGATTTGCAAAAAGATTGGATCTAAGACTTGAGAAAGAATCAGACACCTCTTGTCAGAGGCAAAACCGACTATGTGACCTGGCGCATCAAGAAACAAGTGATAAACATCTATTAATGGAAGCTATCTTGGAAGACCATAAGTCGATCCAGAAATCCTGTGAAATAAGAGCTAACATAAATGGAACCTATAAAGACCCAAAAGGCATGACTCTGATACCCAACGTCCTCGGTGGACAACTAGCTACGAGTTTGGATCCAAAGCCTCTTACAAAATGTATGGGGGGGCCAATGCTGTTGGGAAAGGGACAAACAAAATCCAAGCAGTCTAAACCTGCTCTCGAGAAAGAATTAGGCAATAAAGACTCAATCCCAACATATTCAATGTTTCAGGAAGGGAATCTTCAATCCAAGCCTGAGATAGCGAATATGGAAAATAGTCTTCCCTGTCTGTGAAAAAAACAAAACAAAACAAGCAATGAAACGTAAAGCAAACGGATCTCGTGCTTTTTTAAGAAACATGCAAACCCCTCTGAGAGAAGACCTGAGACCACCAACAAAGAGACCAAGAAGAGAAATGACATTACGCCAGGTCCCTGACAAAAAGTTAAAGGGGGAGAAGGCCCATACAACTGATGAGGTGTCCGACGGTATGACAATTGTGGATCTAGACTCCTCCGAGTGTCTAAGTGACCTCATTGAAGTAATCAAAAATAATCATGAGGAAGAAGCATGGGAGAACATCAGTATGACAGACTGGCAAATCATAGATAAATACTCAAATTCGGAGGAGGAAATTGGAAAAAAAACAAGATGAGAAGTACACCACTCACAAGATAGAAAATAGAAGGAAAGAACTTCTGAAACATAGAAAAGAAAAGACGCCAACTAGGAATGACGGAAGGAGGATAGATCACGCCTGGGAAATGAAGGGTCAAAGACCATTAGGCAGGGAAACCTACTTATCAAATTGGAACGATAACGTAGACCAATCTCATAGAAAGAAGCGCCTGAATACTGGGGATGAGTGAAAACACTGTGGACATCGAAACGAAAATGAAAAAATATCAGTGCTACCAGCCAGGGAAAGGACAAAGTAAATAAAAAAATGACTGAATGTCTAGCTCAGAGGGACCCATCAAGGGAAAAGAAGAATTCAACAAAATTCTCTGAACTCAAACTTGAAAGGATCATGAAAGATAGTAAGAAGATCATCTTGAATAGAAAAAATACATCCACATTGTTTAACCAGCTCCACCATGGAGAGAAGCTTCGACATGATGACATAGCAATTGTCGAATTCATAGATGAAAGGAGGATGGATCTGATTATTATGCATTTCAGATCACAGAGATCGAGAGATATGGTGCTGAGAACAAAGAGTAAACTATGGGATCTTGGCCTGAAGTTAAGCATCGTAGAAGAAAGGGGAAGAAGAGAAATATCAGAGGAAAAATCCCAACCCAGACTAGATCGCTCGGTAGAAAAAGCAAAGCGAACAGATATAAATTCAACTAATTACATTCAGATGAAACCCTCAAAGGCCTCATCGGAGAAAACTGATCGAAAGGAAGAGAAGAAAGAGAGAGCCGTCAAGGAGAATCCTGGCAAAAAGGAAGAAAAGACCAAAAGATCCACTAACCGTGCCCACAGCACTGAAAATCAAAAACCAACAGTCAGGACGCTAGCAAAAATGAGGTACACAGTGGACAATTCAAGTGCACAGACGAAGCAACCAGGATCAAGAAAAGTCCAACAGGTCATAGGAGCAAAGAGAACAAGAAGCCCAAAAATCAGAATGGAAAAAAAGAAGCAATAGTGTCACGCTCACCTGATTCCCACAGAGGCGCAGGTCTGGCTTCGAGTGCTGATGCTTCTTCAATGGTGAAGCGCAGGATGATGGACAGGAAGGGCCCCTCTACTCTGGCTTTTCTGGCTCGCAGGAATATTCCCCTGTGCGTGAAAAGGGAGTATTACCTACTGACGGAATAATGCTCAAGCCTCCCACTCCCTACCAACCCTCCTCGATACCCTTCCACGATTCCCCGTGAAGTCTCACCTTAGGGTCTGGAAGGATGAGTTCTCCATCCTGCTTCTGATGCAGGGGCACGTTGAAACCCAGTTACTTCACTGGATTGATGTTTGATGGGAGTTCAAAATAAGCTTGACTATTCAGGTGAGGCGCTGTAAGAGTTCTGTTGCAAGTTCAAAAGTTCAAGCTTAATAATAATGTTCATTGTCTTATTGCAGCAAGCGCTAATGCTTATGTCTTTTTCCCCTTAGGGGCCGGGGTTCGGAATGCCGGAGATATGGCGCCGACCCGAAGTGTAAGTTCCGGATGAGCGTTCAGGTAATGTCTTTGCATTCGCTCATTCAATGTCTTTGTCTTTTTTCCCCATTGGGGCCGGGGTCGGGAATGCCAGGAAGCGGCAGGACCCGAAATGAAATGGGAATGACCCAACAGGTAAGTCTTAGAAGGAAACTGAGCTTTTTCTATTTCCCTTCCTTCTCTCACCTTGTTTTCTTGTCTTTTCTCTCTAGGCTCTGGGAAGTGGGTGCGGATCCGGATGATCGCTGCTGAAGATGGAGGCGCCCGGGAAAGGTGAGTGAAATGCAGCGCTGCAGCGATCGACGCAAAATGCTTTTAAAATGATGTCTTCCCTTTCAGGATCGTCGGTGTGATGTCTCCGTGATGCAGCTTTAGCAGGTAAGGTCTTCTTTCTCCCCAATTCTCTCTTATCTCCCTTTGCAGGCGACCCAGGATGATGACAGGCGTGGCTGAAGTCCAGATGCAGGAGCTGACACGGTGAGCGTCCAGCTGCGAGGAGCAGAACAACGCCAAGCGTGAGTTGCTGATCGGGCGTTGTTTAAATAGCTTTGGAAGAAGTTCCAGGCATGTATCCTTCCACCGATCAGGTATGTATCCTTCCCCGACCACACCCAGGTGGAAAGTAGTCCGACAGGTAAAGTAGTTCCATTCAGGCCTCAAGAGGGCCTGGATGTAGCAGCATGGTCTGCATCAGGTAGGTGCACATTAAAACACTTGAACACATGTCTAGCTTTATGAGCCTGGTGCCTAAGGCGCCAGGACAGGGGTCCAACATGAGCCTGGCACCTAAGGCGCCAGGACTGTGTCCACAGGGCCCCAACTTGGGCCCGCTTGCACTTTCCTGGGGGGAATGATGCCTGACTCTTGGATTGCTGGGTCGGACCTGGCTCCTTGGAGGCAGACATCATGACAAATAGAGGCAACAGGAGGGCCAAGGGCTAAAATCCCTGTTGGCCTCATGGAACACCAGGGGTTTTGGATATCTGAATTGCTGTCAGAATTTGAGATCATATGTATCCAGGAATCTTGGATTAGGTCTAGCCCCCTATGTGAAGGCTATCTAGTCTGTATTAATCCAGCCCTAAAAGGATCAGTGGGAAGACGCAGAGTCGGTCTCTTAACTTTAATTAAAGAGGACTGTGATCTACACCTAGTCGACCATAAAACCCCAAATCCACATGTTCAAGTACTAAAACTGGTGAAAAATAAGGGAAATATGGAATCCAGAATGCTCCTGATCAATACATACAGGAGTGACCAAGACATAGAGAAGTATTTGGCAGCCATTACGGAACCCTTGGACATATCCATGTTTAACGATCCAAATCAACTGATCATAATATGTGGAGACTTAAATTTAAAGCTTCTGGATGGACAGGGAATGCCGACATTAAGCTCTAACCTAGGTACATTGGAAAATCGATGGATTACGGAAATTAATATTTTCTTGACATGACAATGTTAAATGGCCAGACTCGGGGCAACATGCCAGGAGCAGGTACCTAGTTCTGCAGCCTCAAGAGCGCCTGCCTAGACTATTTTTTTGTCTCCAGAAACACAAAAGGGTGGATTAGATCACTGACTGTAACGAAACATATATCCAGTGACCACGTCCTATTAGAAACAGAACTCTTATGGAACTATACGATGGAGACTAATACTAATAGATGCCCATTAGAAGTATCATGGTGTGGGATGTTTTAAGCCACTAGGCTCTGCCCTGCGACATCCCTGTGTGCTGGTGGCACCAGAATCAGCAAAATGGCAGCAAAAGTCCTACGCGTGCCAAAACCTATGAAAATTGTGCTTTGAAACTGGAAAAATGGCTGCCAAATCTACTTTGCCTGTGTCAGTGCTGGAACGGAGACCTCACTGCTGCAACCTGTCACTGGGCTGCCTACCAAGGAAAAATGGAAACTGCATGAAAGGCAGTGCTTTATTGAAAGAAACACAGAAATTGCTCTAAAATCCCTTTTTCTTGGTTGCTGAAAATATAAAATACCTGACCAAAACACCACAAAACATCCAATAACTTTGCTGGGTGTTACCCGCCACTTCATTTAAGGATTCCACATGAACACACAATGTCAGGAACAGTGGAATCGATCATCAAAATATCCACAGTAAAAAGTGTGCTTGCCCGTGAAAATCTGGGCGCAGTACCATCGGCTGCCTGTGACTGTTTCAAACGCCTGCATTTAAACTGCAAAGATGCACCATTACCATCTAATGTCTTAAATCTAAGTGACCTGTCATTAAGTAACTATTTAATATCCATTGTTTAGAGACTGGAATCGGAGTTCTAGCTGCTTGATTAAAAATTGCAAGTTTTATTTATAATTTGACAGTGAATTTAGCTGAAGCTCAGAGTCATCAAAACAGTTTTCCCCAGCTTTCCCCAACAAAAGGCATCTCTCCTGCTTCTCACCAAAGGCCAGGAACTCACATTCATGTGTTGATTAAGAGGGGAGGAGATTTGGGCTGCTGCTCCTGGAGGAGACAATTAACCTTCTTTGGCTCAAAAAATATGCAGATTGTATGTGTCAACAGTGGCCTCTTCCAGAGGAAGAAGGCGGGGATTGCTCTTGAGCTACAAGAAACCTTTGGAGGCGGGTATAGACATTTGTGTTGATTCTCAATGGACAGAAAGCATATTTCTAAAAAGACTGACAAAGGACTGTGCGAATCTGTAAAAATTGCAAAATTACAGTATTGTTAATGTGATTATTTTTTTGGGCACATTTTAAAAGGAACCAGAACTCTGTGCGATGTTCTGAGAAGGTGCAGCGAAATTTTTGGTTTTGTAACAATTGTATTCATGTCAGAAGCACGAAACTTCATACAGTTATGCCCAGATATCATGTGCACATATGTACAAAATTGTGGACAAATCAGATGTTGTGTCCCGGATAAAAGGTGCCAAAAATTGTCAAATCCAGACCCAAGATCTCACAGCTATGGGGTTTGGAAGAATATGTGCTCGAACAAATATGTGATCTATATATGTCATTGGTATAAAGATTGTACACATGTAAAGATGTATTATATCAAAAATAGATTTTATGTGCAAAAGGCAAAGGGGAGGTATTCCATGCCCCAACCGCATCATCATGATGACACTCTGTTTTCCCCTCCAATCAAGGGAGAGAGCAGACTTTAGCCAATGGACTACCTAGGGGGTGCGCCTAGGATATTTCAGCTTACCCACTGTAGTGTTTTCCTTTATACAATGAAGAGGCATAACATTGTATATAAAGTATTATGTAGATTTAATCAGGAGAGCCCCCGAGCGGGCCATTTCACTCAAGCAACATCTTCGTGTATGATGCCATCCACATTCTGGAATCATACACGAAGCTGTCACCACAGTAACAATAGCATAACATTCTCACATCTCCCTACCTAAACACAATTGAAAATATATAATATTATATTTGAAATTAACTAAAGACACTTTATAATAAAGAAAAATAACATATTATAATAAACATTCCTATACCAATAAAGGATACAGAATCTTCCAGCTTTTAGATAATCAGCCAGTCTTGGATCATGTCACAAGTTGTGAACTTCTCAATAATATACATAGTCTTGTTTGTAATTCCATATTCTTTTTATACATCTAGATCCTGACTGAACACTGTCGTTTCTTCCTTCAATTGAATTCTCCTGTACATCCTTCCCTTGTGACCTTCCTTTGACCAGTACGCTGGGTTCATCAAAACCACTCTTGAAATTCTCAACTTCAGCTGAATCCTCTCTTCCATATCTCATCACTTCCCTCTCCTTTGCCAAAACAACATCATCACATGACCATTTCTTGCCATCCTCCAGTATCACGGACTTTCTTGAGCAATCCATCACTCTCTGGGGAGCGCGAAACCTTGACTCCCCTTTCATCACACGTTTTGGTTCTCTCACTCTCACCAAGTCACCTTCTTTTACTTTACTCTCTTGGACATTCTTATGTTTGTCATAATAACTTTTATACTTCTCTTGTTTTCTTTTCACTGTGTCAACAATGTCCTCCATGTTAATTTTTTTACTTTCATTGCTCATCATCCAAGCAGGCCTCAACCTATTTGTGAAAAGTCTTCCTCTCATCAACGTGAATGGTACTTCCTCAGTTATTGAATGCGGCGTGACTTTATATGTAGTGAGAGCTTCCTTAAGTGTCTCCTTCCATGATAAACCATTCACACAAGCTAACTGTATAATTCCTTTAATGAAACGGTTCATTCTTTCTACAAGACCGTTACCCATTGGGTGGTACAACGCTGTGGTACTGTGTTTAACAGCTCTGTCCTTTAGAAATCCTTGAATTTCCGACAACATGAACTGAGCTCCATTATCTGACACAATTTCTTGCGGGTCTCCTTCTCTACTAAAAATTTCATCCAAGAACTTCACAACTTTAGCAGCTGACACCGACTCCTCTGCGATGCCACACTCCACCCATTTGGATGTATAGTCAACCAACACTATAAGATAGATCTTTTGAGACTCCAAAGATTCATATGGACCAGCTATATCAATAGCCAATTTTGACCAAACAGTAACCGGAATGTTCACAGGTTGTAATGGAGTCGACCGTATGGAGTTGCTCTTATCGCTTACAGCACAAGCGGTACAATTCCTAACCAGGTTTTCCATATCACCCCACATGTTGGGCCACCAGTAAGCCTCTCTTACTCTTCTTTTAGTCAACATTCTACCCACGTGGCCCTCATGGGCAATGTCCATGATCCTCTTCCTTAAAGCTGTCAGGGTTTATACGGTCTCCTCTATAAACACATATTTCATCACTGGACAACTCATCCTTAAATCTTTCCCAGGACCTTGACCCATCATCAGTATCTCTCCAACCAGATTCGATAGCTTTTCTCAGCATCTCTTGTTCAATGTCACTGTCTCTTGCTTCTATCCATTCTTTTTTCGAGAAGCTAGGATGTACTTGAGCTATAATACAATCCATATTCTGTTCCTCCGTTAACACTTGTCCATCTTCACAGTCATCTACAACACCTTCATGGTAATCTGGAAAAACAATCCGCAACCACATTGTTCCTTCCCGGAGTGTACTTGATGGTCACATTAAATTGCATAATAATCAAAGTCCACCTTCTTATGCGCGGAGACATCATGTGAGAATTTTTCGAATTCAAAACATGAACAAGAGGCTTATGGTCTGTTCTAACATCCACAGGAATGCCCCAAATGAGATTTTTAAAATGCTCCAATATCCACTTGACTCCAAGAGCCTCCTTCTCTATTGTCGAATAACTTCTCTCAGCACCTCTTAATGTCCTTGATGCAAATGCTATGGGAACAACTTCACCATCTTGGACTTGTTCTAGGACACCACCTAAGCCTACATTGCTCGCATCAACTGCTATCCTTGTTCTGGCACTCGAGTCAAACATTTTCAAAGCCGGTGCTTTATTAATCATATTCTTTATCTGTTCAAATTCCTTTTTGCATTCCTCAGACCATTTAAACTTCATTCCCTTACTCATTAAACTCCTCATGCTTTCGGTGTTATCAGAGTAGTGGTCAATGAATTTGGAATAATATTCTGTGAGTCCCAAAAAACTCCTCAGCTGGTCTTTATTATTTGGTTCTGGAATTTTGAGAATAGTGTCTACCAATGGTTCTTTAGGCATGATACCCTTGGCATTTATGCGATGTCCCAAATACGTCACCTCATTTTTCTTTACTTTGCACTTTTCAATTTTGAGTGTCATCCCTTTCTGCTGTAACACTTGCAGAACAGCTAATAACTTAGCATCATGCTCCTCTTGAGACATTCCTGACACCAAAATATCGTCCTGGAAATAATATACTCCTTGTAAACCTTCAAACAAATGATGCATTAACCTCTGGAATACAGCAGCAGCCGAAGCTAACCCAAAAGGCATTCTCTTGTACCTAAAGGCTCCCAACGGCGTTACAAAAGATGTCAAATGTCTAGATCCTTCCTCTAGTACCACCTGATGGTAGGCCGACGACAAGTCTAGCGTCGTAAAATAATTTGCAGGACTCATAGTGGACAACATCTCCCCAATATTCGGTAAGGGATGTCGATCTACCCATATGTTAGCATTTAAATCTCTTAAATCGACACACATCCTGATAGATCCATCTGTTTTTTTAACTAATACAATAGGCGATAACCACTCCAAACTCTCAATTGGCTCAATGATATCTTGCCTGCATAGTCTCTCTAGTTCAACCCTTAATGCATCTCTGGTGCCGATGGGTATACTTCTCACTTTATGTACAACAGGTGTCACACCTCTTTTGAGAATAATGCGATGTTCAAAACCTTTGAGTAACCCAATCTTGTCATTGAAAACTTGTGGAAAACTTCTTGCCAAACTCTCTGCATTGTCACACACATTCTCAGAAACGCAAAGAATGGGTACACTCTCTCCTGGATGAATCTTGATATTCAAAGAAGCTTGCTCCCACCATCCTACTATTGAAAACCCATTCTCCGCCACATACAGTCTGCAGTAGGTTTTGCGTCCTTCAAATTCCAATTTCACCCAAACACACCCTACAATATTGATAGGTGTCTTTCCATAACCTGTTGCTCTGGTGTTTGTCATCTGTAGGTCTTCCATTTTTTTTTTTAAAACATTGACATATGTCTCTACATCGACCATAGTATACGGAGAACCTGTGTCCACCATCACTTGTAAAGTTATACCATCAATATCCATAGGAACCCAAGATCCTACACCATTATCTCTTGGTGTGACTGTAAGTATCTGAACCCTATCTTCGGTTTGGTCCGTTATTGCTATCAAGTTACTGGGACCAGCAATTTCCTCCACAGCTCTCACACCCATCGTAGTTGCACCTCTGCTTCTATAAAATCGACCAGTATTTCTACCAAATCTGCCATTATATCTGCCTCTACCTCTGTTGCTGCGACACACTTTTCCAAAATGACCTGTATGTCCACACCTAAAACACTCTGCCGAGATTGCGGGACAATCTTTTTCCGTATTTTCATGTTTGTACCATCCACAATATGTACATCTATTACTTTGCTTGAATGTACCACCTCCATCTTGTCTATATCCGCTGGATGCATCTGACCTGACCATCCTCTTAACCATGGCAATACATTTTTCTTCTTGGGTGTTATGCTGTTCCTCATTTATCTCTTGGACTGACTTAATTCCGGTGTGTTCCAGTTTACTTTGAACTTCTCTCATACATTTTTCACCCATTTCAATTGATCTTGCTATCTCAACAGTTTTTTCTAATGTAGGGTTCTTCGCCTGCCATAGGCGTTGCTGAATGCGCGGATCGGCCACATGCAACACTATCTGATCTCGCAAATATTCATCAGTAACCCCGGTGAATGCACATGTGGCCATTAATCCTCTCAATGCAGCCAAATATGAATCAATGCTTTCCTCTTTGCCCTGTTTTCTTGTGAAAAACCTGTATCTTTCCAATACAATGTTGGACTTATTTCCAAAATGTTTATTCAATTTAGCAACTGCTATATCATACTTTCTAGAACCACTTGATGCTTCACCCCATGTTTCCTAATCATGCTCTAGATCAGGCAATGACCTGAATATTCTCAATGCCTCCGTACCAATGCAGTGCAACAGGGTTGCTTCCTTCTGATCGTCATTAAATTTTGCCCCTCCTATTGCTCTCAAATACACTTGAAAATTGTCTTGCCACTGCTCCCAAGGGCATGTTGGATTCCCAGGTGCTGGTAAGAATTTTATTGGAGCAGCCGTGTTTTGCATGACTAGAGCTTGATGTTGATTCGTGTGTAATATCCTCCTCATAAGTAGTATGCTCCAATGGATCGTTTGTTCCTTTCTTTATATTGATATTTTATTTCCTCTTCAACAACAGTTTCACTTAATGTTTCATAATGTCACTTAAAAACTCCTCGATCATCCATCAATAACACATCTGTCGAGCGAACCAGTTCCAATGTCTCATGCAGACGCGTACAAGCGTTCGTTTATCTTTCACATACTTTGTTTACATAGGCCCAAACAGCTGTTAGTCGCATTCATGAAACGTAGGACATCGGCCTTGTTCCTCCTAAAATGGCGGCACGCATAGCACGCTCGAAGGTCCTTTTCTCTAATGCCCAAGGACGGTTGATTCACACTCGCGCACAGCCCAATGCAGCTCCTGCCAGGTGATTTAAGTGTTTATTTTTCTCCTCAATGTCCTGCCGCTCACCTGCCCTTCGTCCATATGTATTTTACGCAACAGCTCGTAGCCGCAGGCTCACAAACTTCGTCACACACATCGATCGACGTTTATAACAGCATTCTCCATACTCATCTCCGGGGGCTCTCTCCACGTAGCTAGCTCATCTTCGCCAATTGTAGTGTTTTCCTTTATACAATGAAGAGGCATAACATTGTATATAAAGTATTATGTAGATTTAATCAGGAGAGCCCCCGAGCGGGCCATTTCACTCAAGCAACATCTTCGTGTATGATGCCATCAACATTCTGGAATCATACATGAAGCTGTCACCACAGTAACAATAGCATAACATTCTCACACCCACCCCTTTATTAAACACATAAATAGAGACAGCTGAGGACCTAGGAGAGGACACTGATCCACCCACCATCCCGATTTCAGCGAAGCACATTGAAGGAGATCCATCCATACTCCTTGTTCCAGACTCCATAAACTTTGCAAGCAGAAAGGCTCAGAGCATAGCTGAACCACTTTCAGCTGGGCCTAACTTCCAGAACCCATCCCTCAACTTAAAGGGGAAACCAAAGAGCAGCCAGGCTGTGCTGTAACTGCTTGCCTGCCAAAGAATCATTTTTATAACCAGAATGCAGATTAAACCCTGTCTCGTGCTGTGCTGTGCAGACCAGAGAGCCATTACAGATCCAGCCCAGTCCTGCCATGCGGTGTCCAGAGGGCCTTGCTGATCGCTGACCCGTCCAGTCCGGTGTGCCCAGCAGTCTGTCCCAGAAATCTTTGACCAGAATCCCTGACGGTTCCATTCAAAACATTGGTAGTGAGTATCCATAGTATAGGATTGTCACTAGCCTATGTACTGTCCATAGTCATCCCTATACAAATCAAATCTATCTCATATCCAAAACTGTATTGCTAGAAATCCTATAGTCCATCTGTAATAATATTGTTAAAATCATCTTTGCGCTGATATATTTTATCTGAAGAAAGGTAAGCCTCTCGGCAGGCAAAAACCTGATCGGTGACATCCTGATCTGGTGGCTGTTCTGTCGTGTAGTTTGCATCTTCATAGTCCAGCCCTAGTGTAAAGAAACCTTGTTTGTATTTTAAAAAGCGCATCCTTGTTTTACAATTTTGCCTCTATCTGAAAAAAAACGACCTCCATGAAAACGTTCAGAATTTCTTCATACTTTACGCTAGAAACGAAATTTAAGTGTCTACTTGAAGCTAACATCTAAAGAACCCAAAACCATCTCAACTCCTTATAGTTTTTCCGCAATCGCTCTTACCGCGCGCAGAAAAGTTTGCTGCAAATGTTTTATTTGGCTCAAATCTATAACGTGTGAAATAGCTTTTCATTGGACCCGACCTCAAAATTAAGTTTGCTACTTGCTTATTACTCTGTAAACATTGCTAGTGCTTATCTGAAATCATACAAAGTGGATCCCATTAGAATTTGAACAATTTCAGTGAATTAAAACAATTTTCAGTGTTTACCCATTCATCCAAAGCAACTTTAAAACCATTTTTGACAAGTTTGCAATCATTCCTGTTTCTCTCTCTGTGTTTGCTAGAGGAAATTGGGATTGATACTATTTGCTTGAATTCTGCATTCCTGAAACCTGTAATCTCTCCTTCTATATTCTTTATATTGTATATTGGGAGGATTGAAGAGTGTGCCAGGGTAAATAGTAATCACATTACCATTTGCTTAAACCTACCCACAAGTATTATTTCTGTGCTGCATCATTTTCCCATCATTACTTCTTGTGATTAAAGAGATTGTTTAGTGTGACATCACCCCTTTGGTGATTATTGTATAACCATTAAAAATAGTGTGATATATACTGTGCAATACATAATAAATATTTTAACTTTGCAAACCAGCCCGATTCCTGGTTCATTGTGACAGGGGGGAGTTAAAAGAGAGGGGTGTGATATAAGTGATACATCGTTCAGAAATAAAAGAACTTATAGACACAAATTATTAATTAAGGGTTTCAGCTGTGCATCACACGCTAGGCATTGACTTAGGTGAAGTGCCGGGTTGAAATCACTTACAATGGGGAAGAAACCGGATCCGACTTAAAGCTTCTAATATCCCTAAATTACTGATGAAACTGGATAATAACATCAGAAATCACAAAAACGCAAAAGATGGTTGTTAAAAGAATTTGAAGTGAAGAGTTACAGCAACAAAAGTACTACAATTGTAAGAAAATATGCTTACAACAGAAAGTGGTAAAGAGGAGGAGAGAACATCGTGCTACACAAAGGAAAATTCACCAAAGTAATCTGCCCAACAAATTAGAACTGTTAAGTTGGAATAAACAGCAATACAAAAACTTGTTAAAATCATCCAAGATCTGGAGAGCACAGGGGGACGTGGAACAAATGTTAGCAGCAATTACAACGAGAATACTTGATCCCTCTAGGAAATTACAAATGAAGATCTTCAGCCGGCCGTAACTACGAATCAAGTGTCTAAGGAAGCCTGGATCAACCATTTTATGGCAGGGACTGTTCGGAGTCGAATCGGCCCAAAAATCAAAACAAAATAAAAACATACATTCTAAATCGGCTCCCTGGCTTATTGAAATTGATAGGGAAGACATAACATTGAGACTTAAACAGTTAATCTCTTCAAGGGATGCGGTACCGGATGGCATCTCAAATGGGATTCTAAAAGAAAATGGAGAAGCATGGGCAGACTTCATCTTAACCCTAATTCAGCAGATTATTCAAACTAGAACAATCCCATCTTCATGGAAGGAAGCTCTGATAGTTCCAATCTTTAAAAAGGGGGATTGTTGTAACCCCAGGAACTACAGGCCAATAGCCCTTTTGGATTCGATCGGTAAAATCTTTTCATCGATATTGTTAAGAGATCTAAAAAACTGTGCGATCAAGGCTGGAATCTTGGACAGCCGCCAGACAGCTTTCATGACAGGTGTGGGCACTACCCTGTATCTCTTCTTGCTAAACTTGTTAAAACTAAGAGCCCTGGAATCAAAAAGGAATTTGTATTTAGGTTTCATAGACCTTGAACAGGTCTTTGACACGGTCAGTAGGGAGCGATTGTGGGTGGAATTTAAACAGTGGCAATGCCCTGAATACTTGTTGGAAGCAATTCAAGAGCTCTACACAGAAACAACAATTCAAATAATTGTCTCGAAGGGAGGAGACACAACGGAGAGGATCCGGACGTCCAAAGGAATTAAGCAGGGGTGTGCTTGAGCCCCCTTCTTATTCATATTATATATGGCGTACATGCAAACATCCCAAGAAAATATTAGAGCTTTTCCGCCCAAATTGGACGGTTCCGATTTTTCGTGGATCCTATGTGCGGATGACATTGTTTTCATCGATCAAACAGCAATAGGACTTCAGAGAAGAATTGTTGAATTAAAAAAATATCTGGATGAAAACAAAATTAAAACAAATGTTTACAAATCAGTGATACTGATAATGCAAGCAGTTACAGGTATCAGGAAAAATGTACCCTTTACATGGTCATTTGAAAATCATGCCTTAAAAGTAGTGGAAAACACAATCCACCTGGAGGTAAAGATAAATAAAAACATTAAAGAACAAGCTCAATACAATTTCCTGAAGGAAAGACTAAAGAAATTAACGAATCAGGGGAAAGCTCTGCATCAAAGATTCGGAACCTACTCCATGATTCCAATCATTACATTTTTTAAACAAAAGGTAACACCCATACTGACCCACGGAGCCGAGACTCTCCTAAATCTATCTTGGGAATCTTGGGGAAAATTAGAGGCCCTATTTTTGGAGGAAAACTCTTAGAGTGCCTAACTGTCTGAAAATAGCAACAATCAGACATGAATTGAGACTCCAATCAATGACCTTGATAGTCCTCTGGATATCTAGCTCCCTAATTCGCAAATGCCTATTGGATTGCCCTGCAATTCCATTTGAAATTTTGGAAACGCCATTAAATGGCAAGGGTGACAAATTTCTAAGAGCATGGAAGCAAACATGTTCTGATTTACTTCTCCATAATAACATCAAAATCGAAACCCTTAAAAACAATCCGGATAAGGCAAAGAAACGTTTAAGAGAAAATGACTGGGCTGAAACAGACACATTAAAGGCAGAAAGCAGACACTGCCATAACTTTATTTGGGAAAAAAAGCGTTGAACAACTTACCCCCGTATATGAAAAGATTTCCTTCACCATGTTATTGAGATCTTCTGATGCGGTTTGGACTCAATTTACTCCCTTTGAGGGAAGTCTAGTTCTTGAGAAAGTTAATAAATGAACAGGACACAAGCTGCCGCTTCTGCAAAAATCCAGATAAAATAGAGTCAACCCGACATCTAGCCCTTTCCTGCCCGAAACTTCAAAAAGTAAGAAGAAGGTATTTGGGAAACACATCGGTCTCAATTGACTATAGTATAGCAGAGGAGTCATGGGAACAATTAATGACAGTTGACAAAATTGGTCGAACGCTGGACGCGTTAAAACTGGTGGAAATAATTTTTGGAGCAATAAGGGATGGCGATTAATTAAATAAACTCAGCTCTGGGACTGCGGAAGATCCAGGAAACTGATGGACTCAATACGAGGAGATGTAATAATGTATGGTTTGATTGTTAAAGGTTGACAATTGTTTTGATTAGCCAATAAAACAAAAACAAACAAAATAAAATATATATATATATAGATATATATTAATGAGCACTACTTTGAATTTTGAATTGGGAGGGATTGTGCTTGAGACTGCTTTTTAGGCATGAAAATTGTTGACCCAATATAGATGAATTTTGCCACATGATTACTTTCTAGAATTGTCATATTTTGTTATTTGTTTTTGAGTTAGTAGGAATCAAGAGATAAATTGTTTGACGATTCAATACTGATGAATCTCTCTAAATGATTACTTTCTAGAAATCTTTGAAAAAGTGCCCCTGTTGAAGAGAGACTATTCTCGAAACGAGCGCGGCTATACCAATAAACATATGTTGTATTAAATTATCACTGTTATACAGTTTTGATCCAATTTTAATTTGAGAAACCACTTTTGGTATTAGAGGAAAACCAAACTGTTAATTAGTATGAAATTGTTGTGCACAAGAAATGCATTGAAGGTTTGGCTGATTTCCTTTGGCCTGTTATAGTGTGCAGGGAGCGCAATTTCACTTATTTTGGGAATTCTTTCTCAGATTTGCATGTACTGCCAACATATTAAACTTGCACACACCTAGTGTGGCTTAACAATGTTTTACAAATGTTTTGCATCAGCTTTTTCTTTCTGCTAGAAAAAAGTTAGATATAGTGCTGCAATTAGTGGACATATTCATGTTCTAACTTTGATCAAATTGCTCCTAAAAAGAAATATTTTTAAATGACAGAATTGTAAGTATTTGCTGCTTGATGTAAGCAGGTGCTGAATGCTGCAATGCATGGATTTTGCTGGAGTGGTTAACAAAAAGAATATGCTTATTGAGAAGCTTAGTACAGGGTAAGTAGCAGGAACCCCAAATATATATGTTTATAAAAGAGTTGCAGAAAATACTTAAATATAAGCATACCTGCACTATGTATTGTTAAATGCAGATGTTGAGTCTGGAAATAGAAGTGTTGGAGAGTTTTCACAGTAGTTGTTGAGGCAGATGGCCGTGATTAACAGGAGACATGTACTATCAGAGTTCAAGTGTACATCTGAAGTGTCGAACTGAGATGACAGGGTTAGGTATACCGATTTGGGATGTTGGTGAATGGATGTGTGACTCTTTGAAAGCAGCCAATGAGTTAGTGTTGAGAACATGAAAGTGGAAATGGTGAAAGGGCTGACCCTGTATTACTGTCATGATCCACCGTCCCTGGAGGAAACTATGGTGGAAATGGAAGAAGGGCTACTGAGCGGAAACTAATGCAGCGCTTTAGTTTACGGCGCATCACGTACCTATACGCATCACGCCTAAGCGACGATGCATTGCAACCCTCCTTCTTTGGGTATACACGCTTGTTCTCCGTCCACTGTTCTGGTGGTTCTGTGTCCTCTAGTTTTCCCGCTGCCTTCCCGCAACCCTTGCTTTGCCTTCTCCGTGCCTCCTTCTTCCCCTTTTCCTAGCGGTTCGTTCTGATCTATTGTCCGCCATTCTGCCCCTCCCATGTGCTCCGCTTTCCTTCGGAGCGTTCTTCCGCTGCAAGTCTTCTCAGAGTTTTCACCCTTACACTTACCTAGTGTTTCTACTACGCATCTGTTAGCCCGCATTTGCATCTTGTTCTCCCACCAGTGTATTCTGGGTATTGGAGTTTCTACCTTCCTGCGGCAGGGTCGCTGCCTAAGAAGAATCCTCTTCAGCACCTTCTGGAAAGACTGGATACGCCTTTTCGTCCCACGAAGTCTAATGCATTCAAGAAACTGCAGTTTAACACCGTCCCAGGGTTTTTCTGCCTTGCTTTTCCCTGGTTGTGGGGCGGTCCCCCTGGAGGTCCCCACTGCCGGGCCGGCTGCTATTAGGCAGGGTGGCCTCCGGCAGGGCTCTTCCTAAGACTCGCCCAAAAAAGTCAGAACACGCCTGGAGAAGCCGGAGGGAGATATGTTCAGAAGACTCATCCGAGGAATCATGGACAACTGAGGAGGAAGAGGAGTCTGGGTCAGAAGAATTGTTCTTGGATAGTTTACCCCACATTCCTAAGAGTTTGCAACGCCAAGAGATGGCCAGTTTAGAACAATACCAAGAGCTTGTTAAAGCCATACAAGGTATTACAGTTGAACTACAGACTTTAAAAACAGAGAACAATGCATTGAAGGCAGACAATGCTGCATTAAGACAACAGTTCTTACATAGAGAAGAAGATCAGGGAGATCTCCCACCAGTATCCTTGCCGTGCGGCAAATATGACGGGAATCCCAAAAGACTTAAAGAATTTCTGGACGCCTGCCAAATTTACTTCACTTTTTGACCCAAAATGTTTGAATTAGACCGGGCTAAAGTCGGATTTGTTGTCTCAAACTTAACGGGTAATGCCCTGGCCTGGGCAACCCGGCTGGTCACCGATGCCGATCCAGCCCTCACTGTTTATGGAACTTTTATCCAACAGTTCCGGACCAGGTTTGAAAGACCAGAGGTGTTATTTACGTCTTATGAAAACCTCTTAGACACCAAGCAAGGTACATCTGACGTTCAGACATATGTGACCAACTTCCAGAGGATAGCCCAGGAGACTGGATGGCCAGACTCTGCAAGACAGACTTTATTCAAAAAGGGTTTACAAGAGGAGATAAA
Organism: Ambystoma mexicanum; assembly: GCF_040938575.1. Classification (NCBI taxonomy): domain Eukaryota; kingdom Metazoa; phylum Chordata; class Amphibia; order Caudata; family Ambystomatidae; genus Ambystoma; species Ambystoma mexicanum. The sequence goes on from NC_090924.1 coordinate 585,381,818, forward strand.
GGATGAACTGTCAAGAATTGCTAGACCTGCATCATTTCAGGAACTGATTTCCCTAGCTCTTCAAATTGAATTTCGACTGTCGGAACACCGAGCAGAAAGAAGATGACCCAGGTTGCTTGCTCCTCACCTTCCTTCTCCCAGTGTGCAGAGCACCCCAGAAAGGAGTAAACCTTCAACGGAAGAACCCATGCAAATTGGGACTACCAGAGGACCCCTAACAGCTGTAGAGAGAAAACGGCGAAAGGACTTAAGCCTGTGCCCGCATTGCGGATCTGACAAGCATCTCCTGAGGGATTGTCCTGAGGTCCCTCCTAGGAGGTTGGGAAACGAACAACCCCGTCCATGAACAGGGACACGGAAGGGGTCTATAGGGCCAATCCCTGTTTTTTTAAAAAATCCATAGTGGAGGAAGTCTCACAACAGCTCATGATTCTTAAGCTGGTATTAGAATGGAAGAAGAACTGTAAGGTGGAATGCCTGGCCATGCTAGACTGCAGAGCTGCTGACATATTCATGGACGATGAATGGGCAACAAAGCACCCCATACCTAGAAGAGGTAAGCATCTACCAATACATGTGGAAGGGGTAGATGGCTCCCCCCTATCTTTGGGTCCCATCAAACAAGAGACTCATGAATTAACAGTCAGGATGAACACCCATCGAGAAACATTTGCATTTGACTTGATAAGGGCGGCCCACTTCCCAGAGATTCTGGGAATCCTTTGGCTAAGGAGACATAATCCCGGTATTGACTGGAGCGCAAATATGCTGGAATTCCGCTCTGACCTCTGTTTACACACCTGTTTGTCTCAAGAGATCAAGCCGTTTCAAGCTAATAACATGATACCCATCAAGAGCATGATTTGTATCCCGGAAGAATACCAGTAGTATTCAGATGTCTTTTCCGACATCCAACCCAAGTCTCTCCCACCTCACAGACCAGAAGACTGTAGAATTGAATTAAGACCAGAGGCAGAGGTTCAGTTCGGGAGAATGTTCCCGTTGTCCCTACCAGAGAAAGACACCCTGAGGGAATATTTAGCCACCAATCTACAGAATGGTCTCATCCGAGAATCGACCTCTTCTGCAGGGGCTTCTCTGTTCTTTACCCTAAGAAGGGGACCACGGAGCTCATGCCCTGTATTGACTATCGAGGTCAGACAATCAGAGACCGCTACCCGATGCCTCTTATCAAGGATATCCTGGAGGCTGTGCAAGGAGCAAAATGGTTTACAAAACTGGATCTCGGGGGTGCATATCATTTACTAAGAATACATAAAGGAGACGAATGGAAGATGGCTTTTTGCACACCGCTGGGACACTATGAGTACAGGCAATGCCCTTTGGCTTAGTTAATGCTCCCGCTCAATTCCAAAGGTTTATGGACAAGATTTTCTCTGATTTGTTGTTCAGCAAGGTGGTAGTGTATCTGGACGATATATTGGTCTACTAAAAGACCCTTGAGCAGCATCGTCTGGACGTAAAGGAAGTCCTGGAACGGCTCAGACAAAATCATCTCTTCGCAAAACCTGAAAAGAGCCAGTTTGAAGCCTCTTTAGTTCCTTATCTGGGATTTATACTTTCGAAAAACCAACTGATGATGGATCCGAACAAGGTCAAGGCAATATCCCAGTGGCCCACTCCCGCTTCGGTCAAAGATGTACAGCGATTTTTAGGCTTAGCCAATTTTTTCCGGAAATTCATCACCGGGTTTTCCAACATTGTCCTACCAATAACCGCACTGTTAAAAAGGGTGTAAAGTTCACATGGACAATCAAAGCCGATCAAGCCTTCCATCAATTAAAAGAAGCATTTACTACCGCTCCAATACTTAGCTAACCTGACCAGACACAGCCTTTTATCATTGTAAATGACGCTTCTTATGGGGCCCTCGGAGCCGCTCTTTTACAGAAAAAGGAAGACCAGTTGGAACACCCAATTGCTTATTATTCAAGAACCCTCAATTATAGTGAGAAGAATTACTCAGTGAATGAAAAGGAACTCCTTGCCATTCGACAAGCTTGCGAGGAGTGGAGACATCTTCTGCAGGGAGCAAGGTTTCCTTTTCAAGTCCGCACGGATCATAGAAACCTTAGCATCCTACAACAAATGGAATGCAGGAATCGCCGCCATGCCAGATGGGCATATTACTTTTTCCAATTTGACTTCGAACTGACCTATCTACCAGGGAAGGAAAATCATTTATCCGATGCACTTTCTAGAAGTCATGGGGAAGAATCAGGAAAGTACTCAGGTCACGAATACTTACTGCAGGGTAAAACCTTTATCAACTCCATAAACACTTTCTTACAAGATGTTCTTGAAGCCCAGAAAGACCCATCCACCACCCTTATTCCTATCTTGACTCAAAAAGGGAACATTTGGTATCAGGAGGAAGGATTGTATCTTCCATCTCAGGAACTCAGGTCCAAGGCACTTACGTGGTGCCATGATTTACCTACCGCAGGCCACAAGGGTCAGTCTGCCACTCTGGAACTATTACGTCGACATTTCTGGTGGCCTAGGATGGCTAAGGATACCAAGGAGTACGTCTCCTCATGTCCCACCTGTGCAAGAAACAAATATAATACGACAAAGCCCTTGGGACTCTTTCAACAAGACGGCCCTCCTTCAGGACCCTGGCAACACCTCTCGATGGATTTCATTGTAGAATTACCAGACTCAGCAGGATACACGGCAATCATGGTAGTAGTCGATTCCTTTAGCAAATTGGCTCATTTCACTCCAATGAGGGGCACTCCGTCAGCTTCGGAGACGGCCCTTGCCTTTCCCAGAGACATTGTGCGTCTACATGGAATACCATTTACCATAGTTTCTGACAGAGGTAACCAATTCACCTCAAAATTCTGGACTGCTTTCTGCAAACAACTTAAGATCCAAAGAGCTTTATCTTCAGGGTTCATCCTGAGTCCAATGGACAAACAGAGCATCGTAACGCCACCCTCGAGCAATACATAAGATGTTTTTGTCACCAAACACAGGATGATTGGCATCAGCTCTTACCGATGGCTGAGGTTTTTGAACAACACAGTACACTCAGCAATTGGAATGAGTCCATTCAAGTGCACCTATGGATACCATCCTCGTCACATCCCGTTTTCTACCATGCAACCCACCTCGGTACCTACCATCGATCAGCTGCTGCACACACTCAGAGACACGCACAAGGAGGTTCAAGAGAATCTGTCAGACAGCCTCCAGAAGAACAAAAGATGGGCCGACAAGGGCAGAAGACCCAATCCTAAATGGAAAGTCGGTGATAAAGTGTGGTTGTCAACCAAGCATCTTCCGAGATGGGTTCATCGTGGGAAGTTTGCCCGAAGATACATTGGTCCTTTCTCCATTGAAAAATGCGTCAATCCTGTAGCCTTCCGACTCTCTTTGCCATCTTCCTTACGCAGAGTCCACCCTGTATTTCACACATGCCTGGTCAAGGAATACAAATTCAACCCATATAAAAGGCGATTGAGAATGACACCAACTCCAGATGACACCCAGGAATATGAGGTCTCCCAAATATTGGACTCTAGGTACAAACAAGGCAGAGTCCAATACCTCATATTCTGGAAAGGGTATCCCTGGTCCAAAAGATCATGGGAACCCGAAAGGAATGTGAAGGCTCCCAGGCTCCTACGTCAGTTTCATCGAAATCATCCAGGCAAACCAGGAGGGGTGCCCATAATAAGGGGTCATACTGTCACGATCCACCGTCCCTGGAAACTATGGTGGAAATGGAAGAAGAGCTACTGAGTGGAAACTAATGCAGCGCTCTAGTTGTTTACGGCGCATCACGTACATATACGCGTCACGCCTAAGCGACGATGCTTTGCAACCCTCCTTCTTTGGGTATACACGCTTGTTCTCCATCCACTGTTCTGGTGGTTCTGTGTCCCCTAGTTTTCCCGCTGCCTTCCCGCCACCCTTGCTTTGCTTTCTCCGTGCCTCCTTCTTCCCTTTTTCCTAGCGGTTCGTTCTGATCTATCGGACGCCATTCTGCCCCTCCCCTACGCTCTGCTTTCCTTCGGAGCGTTCTTCCGCTCCAAGTCTTCTCAGAGTTTTCACCCTTACACTTACCTAGTGTTTCTACTACGCATCTGTTAGCCCACATTTGCATCTTGTTCTCCCACCAGTGTATTCTGGGTATTGGAGTTTCTACCTTCCTGCAGCAGAGTCGCTGCCTAAGAAGAATCCTCTTCAGCACCTTCTGGAAAGACAGGATACGCCTTTTCATCCCACGAACGCTACTGCATTCAGGAAACCGCAGTTTAACACCATCCCAGGGTTTTTCTGCCTTGCTTTTCCCTGGTTGTGGGGCCGTCCCCCTGGAGGTCCCCACTGCCGGGCAGGCTGCTATTAGGCAGGGTGGCCTCCGGCGGGGCTCTTCCCAAGCTTCGCCCAAAAAAGCCAGAGCACGCCTGGAGAAGCCGGAGGGAGATATCTTCAGAAGACTCATCCGAGGAATCAAGGACAGGTGAGGAGGAAGGGGAGTCTGGGTCAGAAGAATTGTTCTTGGATAGTTTACTCCACATTCCTGAGAATTACAGGGTCGCACACACCTCAGTAGTTCGTGGACGACACATGCTACATCTGGGTCTTTCAAGGATGCCTTGCATCGAAAGGGGACTTTGAGGATTGGCCAATGAGGTGCTCTGGTTGTGGTTTACAGGAAGAAAGGGTTGGAGGTGTTTTGATTGTTGTGTGTAGGGAAGATGGATGTGGCCATGGCTAGGAAAAAGCTCACTGTGTGGATGTTGGGAGATTGTTGGATGAATAATTTGAAAAGATACCTTGAGTTGTGTGGCTTCTCTGGTACTATTGGTTTGGAGTGATGGAGGTTTGTTGGTATACAGTGTCTGGGCTAAACTGGGTGAGATTACTACCATTTTGTCAGACTATGGCTCACTCTCAATGGCCAGATATTATTGTTGTTCATTGTTGAGGAAATAGTTTGGGCTATTTTACTCCACTATATTTGCAGGGTGCATTAAAGGATATGTTCTGAGGCTTAATGGCATTATTTATGTGGAAAGATAATTTTTTCACAAATACATCCAAGGGAAGTATGGAGATGTTCAATTAATATTTTGCGCACAGCTAGAAGACAGTAAGCACCTTGTAAATAAAGGTCTATGTGCTTTTTTGAATGGTGTAGGCATGCCATCTTTTGCAAATGAAAACATCAAGTTGCTGTCATGGCCACAGGCCCCAGAACACAAAAACCACACCATCTAGTGATGGGGGCAATGGGTCACTTGACTCACTTATGTCCCTTTGGGACCTATAAACACAGGGGCCCTGGCTGAACTCAGTCCTGACGCCTTTGGCACCAGGCTCATGTAGAGATGTGAGTAGGAACACTTTATTTCAGTGCAGGAGTGCTTTTATTTTACAAGAACTTTCCAGGAGCTGAAAGCCTTCATTCCATCCTCATATGCTGACTCATCGGGTGTGCCTCCCTAGGCCTGGTCTTCATGTGCTGACTCATCCGGTGTGACAGGCAGGGTGAACCTGGTGGGCATGGCGTCAGAAGCTTAGCTATATAAGCTGCTCCATCCTTAAGGCCGGTGCTTTGCGTTACTGTGCAATTGCATGCAACGTGACGCTTACCGCCGCTTGGATCAGTTTACTTACCTTTGAAACCAGTTGTTCTCCTGCATACTCATCTCCAGGAAACGGGTGCTTCATCTGCAGACTCATCTCCTGACATCCAGTGATCTTGATCCCGACGTCACAGAAGCGCACTCCGCATCCACAAACTCGGACCCTGTGAAAAAGAAGAAAGAGAAGGTTAGAACATCTGTTCTAGGGCCGCGCCGCATTTGAACCCCACATGCCCCCTAGTTAACAATTTACCAGCTACTGTACCGCTGCAGCTTTGTTCCTCATTCCCTCCAGCTGTCGTTGTTCTCCTTTTGGTTTGCCTTCCAGGAAGAAAACACTAAGCTGAGACCATTCAGATATTTAGCATCTGTGGTTGAAAGAAAGAAATGCTGGAGAATCCAAACTGATCTTGGCTCTACATGAATGGCTAGTGTAATACTTTATCTCAAACCATATTAAATTAAAAAATACTTAGCAAAATGTAATTTGTTAATCAGAATGCATGAAGCCACTTTCAATTAACCTGCTAAATCCTGTTAATGAATAAACATTGACTTTTAGAGGAAATGCTTCTTACCAGTTTTCAATCAATGTGCATGATATTTGACAAATGATCAATACATAGCGCAGGCAGTTAATTTAACCTACAGACAGCTGGTCGGAATGGCTTGACCTGGCTTGTCTAATCAATCAGGCACGTTTTTTAATGGCATGTTGCAAAGAGAGCATCAGCTAAACAAAAGAGGATTAAGGGCAGTGAGGCAGGCGCATGCATGCGAATCACACATGTGGAGTGTAACTAACTTGCATGAAGCGAGTTTGCTATGTGTTCCTCAGTTTTGGTTGTGTGCATGATGCCAATGAGTCTTGCAAAGTTCATATTACACAACACATGCATCTGAGTAAAATAGTACGATTAACAATGAATTCACCGTTATGTATGCCATAAAGTGTTATATGGCCATATTATGTATGTATGCGTGTATGTATTTATTTAATTTATTGATTTGTGATTTGTTAGGGGTCAGGTACCGAGTAGCTGCAATACTGGACAGAGGCATGATGTCTCACATGTACTGCCTTTAGAAGTGCACGATGACAATTGTTATTCACGTATTTTAACCTTCGTTTAACAGGACAAGGTAACTGCAGACAGGCATAGCATAGCCGTGCATAAAAGGCCGGTTTATACACATCATTTACAGAAGTTAGTCGCCCAATTCACCATAGTCACCCCCATAGAGCTGCTAGCAGATGTCAAGCACATCCATGCAGACAGTTTGGACATTATTGTCATAGAGCAACTGTTCAAAGACCAGCCTCATGTTGAATGCCCATGGTTCCACTTAGTGACCCTATAGGGCAAAGGGGTGGCTAAGAGAATCATAGACATTGACATAGCCTAGCACAGCCCTCTTACTACTGACCAAGCTGGGGTGTGGCACCTAAAAAGAACATGTTAAGGTTAGAAGAGACCCCAAATGACTCTTTCTTCCTGCCCCAGTGGTCTATCCTATGTCTAAGTGCTACCAGGGAGTTTAATCTCTTCAACCTACCTCCTGATTAATCCGATTCTGTCTCGAATGCTTCTTTGCCCTGACACGTATCCTTTCATCTTAGCATTATTATTTGTTTGTTCTGTTTGTTTTTGTGTGCACGCTCTGAGACCTCCGGGCATGTAAAATTCTAAATAAATAAATACATACATACTTTTTGCTGGGAAGAAGCTCCTTCAAAATCCAGATAAAATAACGCATACGTCAATAAACGATTTAGGGAGGACAGTCAAAATTAGGCTCTAATTCCACCTTGGTACCATGACGTAGGCTGACAAGTGTTTTGCAGTGTGACTTATAATGCTGTAGCAGTGCTATACCAAAACACCTAAATAAATACATTAGCCTTCATACTACCGTTTATAGTCAGACATCTGATTACAAACAGAGCTGAATGAGTGCTTCTGTGAAATATCGCTTCTGTGACAAGCATACAGTGCTGGTTCAGAGCACCCTCTGACCCCACATTATACCTATTAGTGATGACATATAGGCAATACGCATCCAAGTAACGAATCTTCCAGATGCTTAAGTCTGGCCTGTAAATGCATACCAACGACAACGGGGCACTATGTAAAACACCGTTAACATTGACATTGACATTGAAAGTTGCTTTCCTAGGAGCGATGTCTGCAAACTTTGCACCACAGAGAAGCAATAAGCTGCTCATTTGTCAACAATAGACAGATCGGGGCTTTTTTCATTGGATGAGAGAACCGGCCATTGTTAAAAGTAATAGACAAAGCATGTCTTTGTTTATCAATGATCCTTGACTGTTTTGAAATCAACATTTCTATTGTAAGCCCTAAAATGGCGAAGGAGCAGCAACATTGGCTGAAGCAGATCTCGAAGAATGCCCTGCATTTACTGTGGCAGTGTGCCGCCTCTTTTACAGCCGCAGGCATGAAAAGGAAGCTGAACTTCAGGCTTTCAGGCCATAGGAAAAGCAATGCGAGAAAGACCGGCATTGTGCAGGGTGCTTGCCATACAGACACACTTTTAATTGCAGTGCAGAAGCATTGGACGTCAATAGGCACATGCATTTCAAAATGATTAAAGCATGCCTGGAGTGCATTGTGCAGACCAGAAAGAAATTGTAATGGTCCTTGCAGACGATTCATCATCTCCTCAAATCTTGTGGATGAAAATCACTTATAGATTTGAGGGACGCTTCAGTGTTTCTATATCCATTCTCCTGTTATGTCATGCTGAACGCATAGAAACCTACTGCATTTCAAAATAACGTTATAAACATGCTTTTATTGAACAATGGTTTACTAAGTGAATTATAGGACATGCTATATCTTGTCTAAGCATACTTCTATTCAATGATTTTTTTTTAATTAAAGTTTTTAACCTGATGAAAGAAGAAAACTGAGATTGACATAGAAAAAGTATGCATTGAAGCCCCCTTTATTTCACCCAGAAAACTCTGCCTGCACACACGGTGTGCCCTTTCACTTCGCCAGTGTGTGCTTAAGGTTAGGGTTGGAGACAAGAGGTGGCGGGGGAAGAACATGGGAGAGAACAAAAGGGGGTATAGGGCCTCCCCCATGTAATGATTAGGAGAAGTGAAAGACTGGAGATAAAGGTATGGAGAAGTAAAAGTGTGAAAGTGAATGTATGGTGAAGAGAATACAGGTGAAGTAAAGACTTTTATCAGCAGAGGAAGATGATCTAGTATCAGTTTGAGGTTAGTAAGGCAGTGAGATGAAGAACTTTGCCAGAGTGCCTATAAGGATGGTCTCCTTGATAGACTGTGCAGTCTCCTTATCCTGAATGTGTGAGGCATCCTTGTACCAAAGGAATGTCATCTGCCTAAGTGAGGTACATACGCCTTCATAACATCAGAGGAGTAGGCAGGGTTTAAAGAGATCGTAGATGGGCAGAGATGTGATGCCTGCGAGCTGCCTCAAGAAAATCAGAGGAGGGTAAGGCAAACACACAGTGCAAATGGATACATGTCAGCATGTACAGATGCAACGTAGTGCTTGGTTATACAGCTGTGACAAATCCTGATTGAAATGGACTCAGAAAACGATAGCCTTCTTTCATCAGGTCACCTTGCCTAAATCAATCGGTTCTCTGTTAACTTTAATTCATGATAGTATTAAATGGAAGTATTTTGGAAGTGGCTGCTTCTTAAATAGTTGATCCTAGTGGAGAGGAGGAGACAAGTGCCTGTACCGGAAGTCCCACCCCATTTTGCCTATATGTTGGTAACCGGAAATTGCGACATGCGCAACGCCAGTGATGGTAACTATAGCGCGAAGAGTCCTTAAAACAAGGTATCCATTGAGAAAGCCCTTTATGATGTATCCGTAGAAAAATTATGGTCTTCTGAAGGAAGTTCTGGAAGAAGTGTGAAGATGAGTGAAAGAGAAGACTGGTAACATCACATGAATCAGAATTTATGCACCCAGAAGAGATGCCAATGAAGAGAGTATATAAACCTTTTAGATACTGATGACGAAGTAAAGAGCCGAGTAGCATTTTTTGAGCAAAATGAAGATTGCATGTGCGGAGAGCACTGAAGAAAATGCAAGCCTTTTTACAATTGTACAGATGCTGTAACGCAAGTAGACCAAGTAATCATGAGGTTGGCTATACGTGGTGAATAGACTGCAAGCGGTGCGGCCAGTGTGTATATATATATATATAAGTGTGTATAGAATCTGGATGTTCCACAATGCATTTTAGCAAACTTGGACCCCATGAATAGAAGGGCTGAAAGTGTGGGGAAGTATGAGAAAACAGCTGATGCTGAAGGAAGATTCAAGAAGGCTTATATGGCCCATTTTCAAGAGTTGGGGCCAACAAGAACCTGGTTTTCTATTTGAGAAGATTGAATGACCGTGAAAAGCGAGAAAGGCTCCTGTTTAGGTGTAATTGAAAAGCGCTAGAAGTGCCAGGTTTTATTAATCTAATAGTATTAAATGAGAAGAAGGAGCTCAAAACACGGTCTCCTGTCACATGGTCAGATGAAAATATACTTTGGGCGAGCTACACCGAGACCAGAAGATAAGGCATGCTCACAGTCCCTTTTATTCTCAGGCACAGTGATCCTTTGCAAGGTCGAGTTCAAAGGACTAATTGAATGGTAGATAGCAGGAGTGATGATAGCTGATGGGCTAATTGGGTGTGGAGGCATGGTCAAGTCCAACCCTCCAGCACCTGGGGTACCAGCTTGCATGCTGCTAACAAGTGGAATATTCCAGAAGGGTCAAGCGTGTCAACCAATCATAGAGGGCCACGTAGCAAAGAGCCCTATCGTTTGAAAGCCAATGAAACGTTGTGTATTTTTATGACACGGAAGATCAATCCCACTAGGGGAGGGAATAGCTGTGCACCTGACCTTAGAGATCCAATCGCAGTCCAGTCTCCCATAGAAAGTATACTTAGATGTTCCCTTTAAGCCTATCATAAACCCCTGTAGGTTTTTGCTTATTTTGCCACGTAGTATGACATCAGTGATGATGAGTTTTTGTTATAAATTTGTGTTTTTTCATATGAAACATTGTGAATGTTTGTGCAGTGTCCGTTGATGCCCGTTGTACTCCCTGTTTTAGATAATTGTTAATAAACCAACTACAGTTTTTGTGAAGAGTCGACTAGTCTGTTTATTTGTGTATTTTGTAATTGAAAAAAAGTGTTGAAAAGCGATGATAGTAAAACTGTGAGGTTAAAGAAGAGATAAAAGTTGTTATCTATCTTTTTAGTCATTGTTGGCACCAACTGAAACAGATAGGTTGAGATTATTGAGAAGTAGAGGCTTTTAGCGGCGAGGTTGGAGTACGCTCATATTTGTTATTTTTCTGAAACCTATTTGTGTAACTAAATGGTAAGTATTGACAGTCAATTGAGACTTGTCACAATGGGGGATGTTTTTCCTCTGATGCATCTATGCAAGAAGTTGCCAAAGCGCACGCTTAAACTTAACAGTATAGTGCAGAGTGTTTAAAGGGCACTGCAGACAGGATGCTCATGCTATGGCCACAAGGGGGATCACTGTCAAAAGCTGTTTTGCAACACATGACCAAATACTAACACGATGCAAACATAGGGAAGAAATTGGAGAAAAGGCTAGTTAGTTTAGAGCTTTGGAAAATGTACCAGGAGGAGCGGGAAGATCTGCCTCCTGAGGATTGGATGCTTAATCAGTGTAGGGAGGAAGGTGCTGAGCCTTCTGCTCCCCTTACCTCGCCGAAGTAAATGGCGATAGTATAAAAGAAAAAGGATTGTATCCATTAAGGGAACTAAAGGCAATCTGATATATGAACCACCTGCTTACAGCAGTAACAAATGTCCAGAAAAGACTAAAGGAAAGGAGGAGATCTTTAAGGTCTCACAGGACAAGGAGGAGAAAAGTGAGCAACCGAATATATCAGCAGATATAGAACGAGAGATTAAGGGATAGAAAGGAGAGAAGGATAAAGCTGACGAGGTAACGCTTGTACAGAACGAATGGATGGGCAGACAGATATTGCTCAAGCTCGATGGGAAAAGTATTGAAGAAGTTAGGCAAAAGCAGGACCAAGATGAAAAGGATAGAAAAGACAGGGAATGAGAGAAGAGATTCAAAGAAGATGAGTACAAGAGAAAGAGTAGGCAGAGACAAGAGCAGATATATCAGGAGGAGCAGCAAAGAAAGGAAGAAAAGGCAGTGGAGAAAGGGAAGTATGACAACAGGCAGAGAGCTATTGAAGAACGAGATGGAAAAGAAGCGAGAAGAGGAAGAAACTCAGAAATTAAGGGATAAAAGAATGCAAAGACGAAGGGAAGAAGAAGAGTGTAGGGAGAATGAAAGAAGGGAAGAGAGAAGACAAGAAGAGGAAAGGGTTAGATGGGAAGCGAGAAAGTGAAGGGAATTAGATGAAGAAATGGAGCAAAAAAGAAGACTAAGGGAACGCAACATTGATCACATTCGGAAAGAGTTAATGGAATTGAGTCCAGTAATATTAAAAGTCATAAAGAGAAGTTCCTCCCGTCCCAATGAGCAATGGCAGAGAAATCTAGGATAACCCTAGAGTAGAATTTTGATGTAGGGAGTATCGGAGATAGGATCGATAAAGCCTATCAAGACTTAAGAGAAAGCAGCAAATTGGGCAGCAGAGGGAAGGGAGAGCAGCCCCTGGTTCTTGTCAGGTTCTCACATTCTGTATCTCACATTGGCAAAATTCCTAGGAGAATAGAGTGTTGCAAATACTATTTCAGGAAAGTTGGAAGGGGAAGGTGGTTGAAATAGTAAATAGATTCTATTTAGAGAGTAGAACACTTCCTGTAATTAGTTGTTCTATTTCATTGTTATTTTTTTTCCCTTAACTAACTTTCATTTAGAAAGATGAAAATGCCCCAAGCCAAGATGGTGGAACACTTTCCCAGCAGTGATTGGTGTATTTATTAGAAGACAGCATTGTGATGTCATTTAGAATGTTTCCAATAACTACCAACTGCCTTTCATTAAAGTTTTCACAAGAATAGGTCATGTTTTAGTTCTCTCCAGTGATTAAAGTTATATATTCCTCTAAACTATAGTAGAGTACTTATCTTTTAGTATAAATATATCTATCAGGATTTAAGTAGTAGTTCCAGTTATAGTGAGTGAAGATCTACAGAAGAAAGAAGATTCCAAGAAACTTTGGTTGGCTGAGCGGCAGATTTTTCAAGTCAAGTCGAAGCTAAGTTTTCAGAGTTGTTTCTTAAAAATCCAAAGAACTCTTTATTTTTGTCATGAGAACTATATTTGAACATTTGGGTCAGTTTATTGTATATATATTTTATTTTTAAAATTCTAGCTTAACTCTTTTACTCGTGAAAATGTGGATTGTTCAATTAATGTGAGCGTTTTCGTTTTCGCTTGTTTTTAGTTAACATTTGTTGTAACAATACTAACCTTTTTTCTTACGAGTGCGAGACTGTAATTATTGTGTGCGTATTGTTTATTTTTTGACCGCGCGCTTTGAGAAAAGGACCCTTTTGCGTCGCTCGTGCGTCGTGGCCATTTTGGAAGTGCCCCGTAGCGTCGCAGCCATTTTGGAAGTGCGTTGTACGTCGCAGCCATTTTGGGATTGTCTTCGTACATGCTTCACACACGTGAATTGAAGACTTTACAGAATTTTTATTATTGAAAGAATTTTCCACTAATTAAATTCTTGAAGACTTCATGGTGAAATTAATCATCAGCAAAACCCACTCCAGGTATTTTATATTAAACATTTTCTATATGAGGAATTGTTCACAGAAAAGACAAGCTAGTAATAATTTTGGGAATTATTTCCAGGACAATATTAGTAAGCAAGAAATAAGAATTCAGTGAAGAAGCGAAGTTTATAAGAATTTCTTCCTTGAAAATACATTTTAAGTTTGGTCAAGAAAAGACAATTTCAGAAGTCTCCTGTTTAAGAGAAAAAGACAGAAGAAAACAGCCTATTAGCTATATAAGCATAGGCTTCAGGTATGAGAACAGAGTTATAAATTGTTTAGAATAGAAATTGAGATTAGCATAGTATTTAAAAAGATTGCCTTTTATTTTTAGGTTCTCAATTGCTTAATACCAGAGACATTCCTGTGAAGACAAACTGAAGTGCCAGAAGCAAGAGTTCCTGTGTTTGTTTGTTTATCCATTCCTCTTTCCCCTTGGGTTTGCCTGGCCAATAGTTTTACGTTATAGGATTGTTGAGCAGGCAGGCTTTGGGGGCTAGGTGGGCCAGCTTCACTCCTGCAGGATTCTACTCATTCAGTCTCGAGCATAGAGCCTTGTCCTTAGACAGGCTGACTTTAAATAAGGTTGATGGGGTCGAAAGCCTTACTAGTTGGGGACTAGATATGTCAGACGAAGAGAGAGAAACCTTCAGTGGGGAGGAGAGAGAAAGTGCATGTGGTCCCGAGGGATGTCTGCAGACAGAAAAGGAAGTAAGACTGGTTGAATTAGAACAGCCTTAGGATAGGTTGCAAGATCCTATTGCATATCCAGAGCACCCAAAAGGATGATTGCATAGTGAGACGAGAGAGACATCACCATATGTGAACAGGCTGAGGTAATTGCCAGTAATAAGGTAATCAGGAACCATTGTCCCTACTATGGATAGACAGACGATGAGAGCCGATTGTGGGTTGGGATTTATGCAGTTCTCTTTATTGGAGAAAGGAGGGGCCAGGCTGCAGTAAATCCCCTGGCAACAAATGGATAAGGATAATTTAAAATGTAAAAATCTTATATGAGGGATTGGGAATGCAGCAAGCAGTGAGTGCATCACAGGTAAATCATCAATGCCAAATGGATCAAGAAGGGAATGGGTTTACGCCACAAGGCAGAGGAATGGGGTACAGAGGAAGAGGTGGTTTTCAGAATAACCATGGCGGGTTTCAGAATATGCAGAATGACAATCAGAATATGTAAGGAGTATTTAATCAAGGGAGGCTAGTCAGAAGGGCTTTTCTTGTATTTTGGACATGTGGAATGACAGGGAACATTGTGCGAACATGGGGAAGCCAAGGGTATGTACAGAATGGCCAATTCTCAAGAGGGGGACAGCTTATACTCCAGCATATAGCTCACATGCTAGTGTTGGGTTTGCCTAAGATCAGACAGTGTACCAAACACAAGTGCTGCAAATGCAACAGGCATTGCAACCACAGCAAGCACAATTGAATCCGCAGCAATGGCAGTCAAGCACGCACCCAAGCAGATACAGCAGAATGCAAACAAGAAACAGTTATTGACACCTCGAGTAAGGGGCGTCACTGTAGTGGGGGAAGTCCTTTTATGGGAATGAAGATAAGCATCTACACTAAATAGGGCATCTCACAGGGCGATTGAGGTTTTCAGTACTATCAGTGACACCAGACCCCCAAGGGGAACCAAGGGTTGATGTGATGATACAAGGAAAATCTTTTTCTTTTTTAGTATACACTGGGACTACTCATTCATGTATACGAGAGGGCAAATATCCAATGTCGGGAAATGCCATGAATGCACAAGGTTTCTCTGGACCTACAAATAGAGTTCCTTTTACCAATGAATTACCAGTCTGCATAGGAGAGTGTGACATTTCTGTTGCATTATTGTATTAACGGCAGACACTGGTTAAGATTCAAGGCCAAGATTTCATGATGAAGCTTAATATTACGATTTCTTTTACCGATGATGGCATAGTGTGTTCTACTCCAGGGATACACTATGTGAAAGTGGTAACATGTATATTAGCGTTTACAGGGCAAATGGCTCTGCGAGAAATGCCATTATAGCCAGAAGTCTTTATTTATGGGGTACGCATTTTGTTGACATGGCTACCCGGCTTAGGGAGAAAGATTTGGAAAATACCTGAAGAGTTTTTATTCAGGCCACAGATACCCATGGATGAAGAGGGTGGACAGACTATTCCCCTAGAGTGAAATGCAGCCATAGTGCGAGGGGAATTGGCCATGCTCGAAGGAACAGATTATAAGGGCAGGCCATGGAGAACAGTGATTGCCATTGGGGAAGGATATAGATTGACTGACGTCACAGCCAAAGATATGTTCACAGATGATCCATCAGATGATGAAATAGTATTCGAGATTAGTATTACATATTGAATCAGAATAGAGAGAAGGGAAATTCCACACCGAATGATGATAGTGCGGCAGCACCCAGCATTGTTTGATTAAGAAAAGGTGGCTAGTTCTTTATGGACTACAGGCCCCTATGACGAAGTCCTATTAAAGAGGATAGGGGAAGTTAAGATTAAGCTGAAACCAGGAGCAATCGTACCTCGAGCAAGGCAGTACCTGATATCTCGAGAGGCGGATGAGGATATTTTTAAGACTATGTCAGCCCTGATGGAACAGGGTATTTTAGTAACTTCAGAGTCACTGTGTAATACCGCTGTGCACCTTGTGAAGAAATTGAAGGGGGGTCACGGAGATTTATACAAGATATGAGTCCAATTCAGATTATAGAGGCAGAGCTTCCTTTAGCTCCGAATCTGGCGACAATTTTATGTAGTATCCCAGCAGAGGCACGATATTTCACAGTGATTGACTTGAAAAATGCATTTTTCTCAATCCCGTTGCATAATGATTCCCAAGACTTTACGTCATTTACGTTTCGCCAGACTAAGCTTAAGAACACTCCTTTGCCCCAAGGATACTGTGAGTCTCCATCGATTTTTAGGGTCCCAAAGATGGACCTAATCAATATTGATTTGCAAAGTGTTGTGCTGCAGTACATAGATGATATTTTGGTCTGTAGCATGACAGAAGATGAGTGCAGGCATATTTGATTCAGTTAATGACAATTCTAGCAGACAAAGGGACACAAAGTAGACAAGGAGAAGTTGCAATATTGTCAAGATGAAGTGTTCCATATAGGTCAGTTGATCTCACACGAAGGGAAGAAAGTCACACCTGAAAGAGCTGAGGCGATTATGAAAACAGCAAAACCACACATGATAAAACAACTGCAGCAGTTTTTTGGGATTATGCAACTATGTTAGAGCATGGGTATTTGATTATAGTTCATACACAATACCCCTTTTTTAGGCCCAGGAGAAAGCACAAGTGAATAAGGAGAAAATAGAATGGACAGAGGAAATGGGAGGGTGTGTAGAGTTGAAGAAAGAAAGCAATTTGTACAGCTCCAGTTTCAGGAATTGGAACAGTCATGACAGTGGTGCCAACACAGAGGACTACATTGGGATACAAATCCCTGGCATATTACAGATTACTAGATCCAGTTATGATAGGGCAGTTTCCTTGTTCTTTGTTGAGCATGCTTTGTTTGCCATTTTGGAGAAACCTACGGGTACACTGACATCTCAGAGGGCTTCTGCATATGAAGTAGTTATATATATCGAATCCAGCGATCAAAATAGTCAGGTGTAAAATAGTGAACCCTGCCACGTTTGTAGTTGAGCCTGTGGCAGAAGGTGAGTGAGTACATGAATGCTCTAATTACGAGGAGTTCTATGCTGATATCCCAAGAGTAAAGGAGAATGCACGGGCAGGTGGGGAGATTCTCTTTATTTACGGATCTTCAAAAATTGATCAAACTGATGGGGAAAGGCATTCAGGTTCAGCTGTGGTAAGGCACAGAGCTAATGGGGAATTGGAAGTGGTCACAAGTGCAAGACTACCATCTCACTTTTCGGCACAAGCAGCAGAATTGGTCACGCTCGAGAAACACGCAGGGTAGGAGGTAACGGTGTACAGTGACTCCGCCTACGTGACATCAATCGTGCATGCAGGGCAAGCACGTTGGAAAACGAGGGGCTACCTCAGAGTGGATGGCACTCCAGTGCAACATGCAGCATTATTGGACAGGCTTATTAAGGCACTACAACCACCAGTAGCCATCTCAATAGTTAAATGTGCAGCACATACTAAGCAAACTGACCTTATATCTTGCCGGAACGAAGCCGCAGGCAAACAGGCCAAAAGGGTTGCATATTCACCAGATATTTCTAGTTCTGATACTCCAGATTGTAAATGAAGCATTTAATCATTTGTCAAGAACACAATTGATGGAGGTTCAAGGCGGTGCACTGCAGGAAGAGCAAGAATTGAGGAAACAGAGGGGATGTGTTTTATTCCCCTTTGAAGCATTGTGGCAACAGGACAGCACTGGACAGCCAGTGATGCCTGTAGCCTTATTAAGGGTAGCACTTGAACAGCTGCACCACCCTGCGCATGTAACTGGGGAAAGCCTTGCAGCAGCTATTGCCGAAGACTGTAAATTGCATCGTATGTTAGAAGTTTACAGATGGTCACACATTTCAAACAATCAGCGGAGTGATTCCGCAACCGAATGGTCCTTTTCAGCATTTACATGTTGACTATGTTGATATGCTGCAAGTATGTAGTGGATATAGGTATATGATAGTGGTGGTGTGTCCCTTTTTTAGATGGTTTGAAGCTGGTCCATGTACACACCCTGATGCCACTTGTGCAGCAACGTTTTTAGTCTGGTATTTCCCAGATGGGGAGTATGTGAGGTGCTGAGATCCAATAATCGGCCCCATTTTTTAATGAATTATTTTCTTCTACTTATCACCCAGGAGCGAATGGAATATGCGAGAGACTAAACGTTCTTCTCAAAGAGAGGATAGCTAAACTCAAATGGACACTGAAGAAGGGATGTCTGTATTGCCTCTCCCTTGCATTATATGCATTAAGGAATCAGCCTGGGTCAGAGCGCCACCTCAAACCCCATAAATTAGTGACAGGGAGGCGAATGTGAACACTCTTGTCTCCTCCGTTGAGGAGCAGAAGTGATGCCCAGACAACTGCAGAAATGTTAGGAAATGAGCTACGTGCGTATTTGACATGTATGGCCATTAGTATCTCTGTCATTTCAGATCAACTCAAGCATAAGGGGTGTAGGTCTCAGGACACAGATGAAGATCATTCAGCGACCAGACTTCAAGAATTACTACCTGCACCAAAAATATTTATGAGATACTGAATCCTAGTGCGCAACTTCACAAGGAAGTGGCACAAGCCCTGTTTTAGTGGACCATTTGTTGTTGAAAATATCACCCCCTCAGCAGTAAAAGTCCAAGAAAGACGCGCCTGGATTCACCTGGGTGATGTGAAGCCGTATACTGGTGAGACCGATGCACCCCCAACCGATGATTCAGAAGCAAGACAAGAAGAATTAGTTCAGCGCGTGCAGACTCGATCAATGATGAGGAAGAAGGACGCTAAGATTGCTGATTAAATAAATACAAGTGTGCATTTGGGCTGTGGCTCACCTTGGACAGTCTTTATAGATATTTTGGCAGGATTGCTGATCAAAAGTTCTCGAGCAACAGGAATATTTGAATTGAACATTAGAAATTGTTGTTGTGGCAAATATGCCAGATCTAGACTTCGAGTTTGACTGGAAAAGGGATCAGTTTCCCGATTCATTTCTCTCTGAGTTTCTCTTTTATTAAAATCCATGGTTCTAACAAATGCCGATACCCATAGACCACTTCTCACTGTCTTTGTATACCTACTCCATGCCTATCCTGCTCTTGTTTGGCATAGTACTAATTTAAGTGTGTTTCTACAAGGTCCTAAAAATGGGCCGGGTATTAGGAGGTTACTTATGGCGATAGTTGAACAGATCCTGCAGCTTCCTGAGCAATTACCAAGGCTACCTGATTAAAAAGGTTTTTTCCTCACTTAAAGTAGTAAACAGGCACAATGTGGAGTGTCGAGAATGATAAAGTTCTGGAAAATGAGCAAACTCAACGACATGTAGAGAATCGCCAGTGGTGGAGTCTCATGTATTGGTGCATAATATATGCATGCTCATTATTTATCATTATCTTTCTGATTTTGCTAATCCATACTGTCTACTTTGTTGGCCCAAGTAAGATAGAAGTCCCTTTGATTCTTCCCACTCCAGTGACTAATACAGACATATCTGTTGTAGAAAGGCCAAGCCCATATGTGATTATCCCCACACCAGTGACTCATGTAAGGTCACCTATTCTCTGAGAAGTGTTCCGATGATTCCCCTTGCAGGAAGAACTGTTTTTGATAAACTCCCTGCGCATTATGCAGAAGCTCACCTTGCAAGAAGGAGACCTAAGAGAAACACAAGGGGAGATAATTTTGAGTTAAATAATTATCTAGACAGCACATCATATTTGGGGAATAACATGTGGTAGCAGCAAATGAAAGAGGTGGGAAAAAGGACCTCTAAGGAGAGTTGCTATGTTTGTGCTCTCCTACCTTATGCTAAAGGGAAGTCTACGCTATTCATAGCTATAGAAATAGCAGTCCAGACAGGTCATTGCCTGACACACATTGCACTCTGCCATACAAGAGGTTAGTTCCAGGGTCAAATAGCATCCTTGATATGGGTGACTGAATGGACAGCTCCAGAAGAAGATGATTACGTTGCTGATCTGGGTCTATGACAAGGGAGGCCCGTTGCAGATAATGACTCTGGCTAGTGCAGAACTATGCTTCAGAAACAATGGCACAAGGAAAGTTGGAGAGAATCAGCAGTGGGGTTGAATTTTCGATGTACCAGGAATGAAGGATGGAACAGTAGTGATAATGGACTACTACTAGGTCTGTGGATCCAAAGCATACATGAAGTTGCCCACGGACTGGTGAGGGCTGTGTTCCATAGTCAATGTCCATGTTCCAGTGTTAGTAATTCCGAAGAGTGACCTGGACAGTGGAAAGTTTCCAAAAGCAGATGCTCCCCTGAGAAAGAGGAGATCAGCTGAATTTCTCAATCGAACCAAGAGGGAGAACTACTCAGCTAAATCGATATAAACCTTCGATGCTATTCCATATGAACACAGGTTGTTCAACAAGACCTCAGCAGTATTAGCAACAATCTTCAAGCCAGTGATCCAGACGATGGTGAATGCCAAATGAAAATGTAAGCCATTTTACAATTATACAGATGCTGTAACACAAGTAGACCAAGTAATCTAGAGGCTGGCTATACGTAGTGAATAGACTGCAGGCAGTGCCACCAAAATATATATATATATATATATATATATATATATATATATATATATATATATATATAAATATATATATATATAAGTTTGTATGGAATCTGGATGTTCCACCATGCATTTTAGCAAACTAGGACCCACTGAATAGAAGGGCTGAAAGTGTGGCACAGTACGAGAAAACAACTGATGCTGGAGGAAGATTCGAGAAGGCCTGTCTGGCCCAGTTTCAAAAGTTGGGGCTGCCAAGAACCTGGTAATCTATTCGAGAAGATACAATGAAAGTGAGAAGTGAGACGGCACCTGTTGAGGTGTAATTGAAAAACACTAGAAGTGCCAGGTTTTATTAATTTAATAGTGTTAAGTGTGAAGAAGGAGCTCAAAACGCTGTCTCCTGTCACATGGTCAGATGAAAATAGACTTAGGGCAAGCTGCACCGAGATCAGAAGATAAGGCCATGCTTACACTGCCTTTTATTCTCAGGCACAGTCATCCTTTGCAAGGCCGAGTTCAAAGGTCTAATTGAATGGCAGACAGCAGGAGTGATGATGGATGATGGGCTAATTGGGTGGGGAGCATGGTCAAGTCCAACCCTCCAGCCCCTGGGGTACCATCTTGCATGCTGCTAGCAAATGGAATATTCCAGAAGGGTACAAGCGTGCCAATGGCCACGTTGCAAAGTGACCTTTAGTTTGAAAGCCAATGATACATTTATTTTTATGTCTCAGAAGATGACTTGCACTAGGTGTGGGCATAGCTGTCCACCTGATCTTAGAAATCCAATCACAGTCCAGTCCCCCATAGAAAGTATACTTAGATGTTCCCTTGAAGCCTATCATAAACCCCATGTAGTGTTTTGCTTATTTTTCTATGTAGTATGAAATCAGTGATGATGAGTTTTTGTTCTAAGTATGTGTTTTTTCATATGAAACATTGGGAATATGTGTGCGGCATCCGTTGATGTCCATTGTACTCTCTGTTTCAGATAATTTTTAATAAAACCGCTACAGTTTTGCCAACTTCCTGAGTCGGTCTGAATACTGGTGCTGGAGTAAGATCTGCATCTCCATCCATCCCAGATAGCCCTACCTCATTTAAAAGGGCCTACAGGTTCATTGGTGAAGCAGCATTCATTCCGAGCAGCATGTGGAATGTACATTTTACCTGGAGGCACCTCAGTCATCATTTAGCAGAACTTCATGCATTGCCACCTAAATCACAATCCTGGTCACAGCTTCAACCCAGATTTAATTGTCAGTGATGCCTTTTACTTACTGCCATGTGAATATCATTTGCTCATGAGTTACCGAGGATTACACTGGCTTTTGGGGAGAAGGTGGAACAGATGGTGGCAAAGTAGTTAAATGCCTGGTGGTTAACTGTGCACTGGTTAGACATGCAACCTTCTGGCACTATCTTTCTAACAAAAGAATATTCAATGTGCTTTGCCCAATGGCTTGGAGAGCACATAGAATGCAATGTGTGTAAGTTCTCAGCCTTGGAATAGCATGGGTTTTCAGCAATTGGAAGCTTGTTCATTGCAAGTTGCTATGCCACACACGGTTTGCACACAACCTAGCCACTTAAGAAGTGCTAGAAAAGCTTTGATTCATTTTAGAGGACCACAAAACCTTACCAGCTACCTAAACGTGTTCATTCTAGCCCACCAGAATTCGATATTGCATGGAAGTCTGTGCTTGCAATGCAAGGATGTAAGTGACAACCACAGTCAAAGCCAAAGCCTTGAATGGCATTTATTCATGCTAAATCAGTGGCAGTTTAGAAGTGGTCTGTGTACATGTTCTGTGCTATAGCCCTTTCAGAGGGCCAACAACCATGTGAGCCACCCCGTTGTCATTTCCAGGCACTACTAACAATAGACTTGCAAACAAATGTTAATGTGCAGAGAATGAAGGCAGCAGCACTCAACAATGCTTGCAAAACTGGAGGTACATACACCACCTGAGCTTCTCAATTAGATTGCCAGATATCTTTGATCTAACAGCTTTCACATTTCACAGTCTCAACCCCAACACTGTCTGGTTTAGGGGGATTCATGTAGTCTGTGCACTGGTTAGACATGCAACCTTCTGGCACTATCTTTCTAACAAAAGAATATTCAATGTGCTTTGCCCTGAGTTTACTGCAACATCTGATGGATAACCACTGTACAGATGCTCAAGGTGTATTTGAACAGCATATGCTAGCATGGCAAGATGATGACTAAGTGAAAAATTCATCTTTCAAAGAATCTGCATAGCCAGTACTACTTGTCAGCATTGCAAATTATACCATAAATTCCTCTCCACTGCTAGTGCACAACAAGACAAGGGCTAAAGTAGGGCTGTGTCTCTTTTTTCTGAACACAGAAAAAGAAGAGAATTGCCTCGTTGGCTCATGTTGTAGAAAACACATTTATAACTGTAAATGATTGGCAAGCCCTGATATGTAAACACAATATGAGCTGTGTATTTAGAACCTTCACATGTTGAAAACTTCAATCATCACTTTCAGCAAGGCACACCACACTATAACATTTTCAGAGATATGAGTGAAAATATGTAAATTACAGTTCATTTGAAAAATGTATATTATTGCATCCCCTGAAAACTATCAGCTCTGACTAATATGAGTTTTTAGATTAAACTGTGCAATGTATGAACTGTGACCCTCATACACCTTTTGGTACAGTTCATACGAACATTGTACATGTATTTCATCTAATTAAAACTGAAATCAAATGTAGCCCTGACTTGGCTTTGATATGAGTGTTCAGGAGATTTTATTTTTTTAATATACAAACTACAAAACTCATATGCTCTGCGTACGTGTTTGCAGTGCATGTTGTAGGTTCACGTGAGGTATGAGTATGTGTTGTTGGAGCACATGTCGTAGGAAAATGTGGTGGGTGTATAGCGGGAGCATGTTTAATAGCTGCATGTGTCATAGGAGTGCGTGTTGTAGGAGCGTGTGTTGTAGGAGTGTGTGACAAGTGTGCATCGTAAGAGTGTGTGTCGTAGGTGTGTGTGTGGTTGGAGTATGTGGCGTAGGAGCATGTGTTTTAGGTCCAAATGTTATGTGTAGTAGGTGCTCGTGTCATAGAAACATGTATCATGGTAGTGTGTCATAGGAGCATGTGTTATAAGTACACATGTTTTAGCAGTGTGTTATTAGAGTGTGTGCCATAAGAGTGTTGTATTCTGCTCGTGAATTGTTTGCCCCTTATATGTATGAAAACTCATATTAAAGTCAACTTTAAAGTGCCTTTTTCAAATACATTTCAGAGGCGTATATAACTTTTCCATTTCGTACTTGTATGCAATTTACAGCTCCTGAAACCCACCATCAGCAGCCCTGACTATCTTGACAGTTTTCAAAAGATGTAAATTGTGTAATGTAAGATCTGCAAAAATCATATGCCCCTTGCTACAGTCCGCATTAACATTTTTTTTTACATTTATTACATCTCCTGAAAGGTAATATGAACATTAGCCATGACTGATGTTAGTTTTCAGATGTAAACTGTGAAACTCATACCCCTCTTCGTACAGTTTGTGTGAAAAGGTTTTAAGGTTATTCCATCACCTTAAAGCAGAGATCAAAGTCAGCTGTGACTTGCTTTTGATGTGAGTTTTTAGGAGATGTTAAAATGTGTAATGCATGAACAGTAAAACTGATACACTCTGTGCACACTTCGTATGACTTCCCTTTGATGTGAAGAAGAGCAAGTCGGGATAATGAGGAACTGTAACAGAGAAGAGTGAGTTAGGGTAACACGGGACTGATATGATGGAGAGTGAGCAGGGCTGATGAGGACAGGGGTGAGAAAGAGTGATAGGAGTATAACGGGGAACTGGGATGAGGCGGAGTAAGGCAGGATAATAAAGTAAGGAGGCCATGTAAACTGTGGCAGGGGTAATCAGAGGATGGGGGAAGGAAGAGTTGAACAGGGAAATAGGGTATTAGTACAAGGAAGATTGAGATGGGTTAATGGGGTAATGGTATGAGCAAGAGTGAGTTGGGTGCAATGGGGTACTGGGACGTCGAAGAATGAGGAAGTGGTAATGCTGGACTGCGAAGAGGAAGAGTGAGGCAGGGTAATTGAGTTCTATTGGTGCACCGGGATGGGGAAGAGTGAGGCAGGGTAATAGAGGATTGGGATCAGGAAAAGTGAGGCGGGGTAATGTGTGACTCGGAAGAGGACAAGTGAGACAGGAGTAGTGGTTCAATGAATAATAGAGAGAGTGAGGTGAGGTAATGGCGGTCGGTAATGAGGATCGGTGAGGTGGGAGTAATTGGGCACTGGGATGGCACAGATTGAGGTGGAGTAATGGCAGTAATTCTAATACTGCTACTTTACACCAGACTGCTGCACTACAGGTTTTGGTGGTAAAGTGGAAGATGTGCTTTCAGCCTAAAGCTTGCAGTAAATAATACAGGTTACCACCAAAAATCATTGGTACCACAGCAAAATAACTGCTTGCAGCAATTCTGAAAAAAATCCCCATGCAGTCCTATGGACTCCAGAAATGGGAAATCACACGGCAGTGCCACTAAATGTGTCGTAAATCCATGGGAGTGAGTGTCTGTGACAGTATGCTAGTTTGGCAGTCATTTTGCAGATTTACTGCCAAATACACAATGGGGCCTATTGTCTGCAATATTTCCTCATTTCAGTTGCCTTTTGTTTTCTAAAGCAAATTCTTACAACAATCCAAGATGGCAATTGAGTTTTGCTTTTGAAAAGTGTCTGCCTCAGCTTCACGCGTTAAGTCATTTACACATGCTGCCAAAGAGTAACACAATTACTGGATGGATTTGCATCAAACCAATAAAAGGAACATCTATGGGGCTCTGTGCCAAACTTTTTTTTTGAATTTTAAGCAAATCCATTCATCAGTTTGGTATATATGCCTGCTCAATAAATGCATATTTTCCCAGCAGGAAAACCAATGCAAAAAAGTTAAAACAAAAAAAAAACACTCCTTTTTTCAGTGCTTTATAGCTTTTAAACTCCTGCACGAATTTGCACTAAATGTTCCAAATTTGTCAGGTCCTGGCCAGGAAACATATGTTAGGACATTTCATACAGAACTAACAATAGAAGTTACTAACAATAGAATTTTTGTAAAGTCAATAGAAGTTAGGTTTTCCCTTAATTATAGTGCGATTAAGTCTCCCTATTATATTTCAAAAATGTTTTAATAAGATAGAAAATGCTGGGTGGCTTTTGTGACACCGGTGTGGCGGAATCTGATCCTGAACGGGACAGCCTGGGCATACAATCAGATACTGAAGATGTTCTGAATCGGGAGACAGAGGTTTCCGGAGGGGCTTGTCCGAGCTCTGAATGGCAGGCGCTACAAGCTGCTATGGATGTTTCCCCTGGTGACAAGGCTACACACAGAAACGTTTCGGCACATTCTGCAGGGGCACTGAGCAAATCGAAGCACATTTCACACGATGAACATACTTGTGTTGAGGCAGAGAAATACATCATTACTAACTTCTACCCCTGCCCCGCCCCATTACCGCATGGGCAGGAAAGGTTACAAACTGAGAAAGCCATACCACCCCATACATCTAGGGGTGTCTGACAATATGAGTTAAACTGAGATCCATGAAACAATATGCTTATCCAAAGTGAGCATGCGTGCAACTTGCCATTAAGAATTAGTTTGATTGTGCAACACAAGTAAGGACTAAAAGTAGGCTGTGGGGCGCACAAGTCACGTGTGGTATAAATAGTACAAATATATATACTAGAGCGATTCCCCTATCTAGGAGATGGGGACAAAAAACAACACAATAATAACATAGTGGCTTCTGACATTCTGATTACATTTCTGGAAAAAAAAATGTATTTCTTTTTTCTATTTCTCTTTCAATCATATGGCCCAATTAATTCGGCCTCCTAGAAGGGATCAATATATGACCTCTGATCTAAAGACAACCTACAACAGACAATGAATAAAGTGCTTTTGCTGGAAAGAAAATCAAATCAAATACAGAGAAGAATGGCAAAACCCAAAACTAATGTAAAAATGGATATAAACTTCCTAAACTAATAAAGCAAACAGATTAAAGAGCAATATGCTTCAAATATTCATTAAGCTAGTAGCAATAAACTTGAAGTATTCATAAATCTAGATGTCATTACCCACTACTACCGCGGGGGTTAATAACTGATGCATTTCGTTTTTAATGCTCTAAAATAATTGCCCAGGGTCCATGTCCTGCAAATCTGATGCCTACGCTACCAATTAATGTGTGTGCACTTGTTTTTTAATGTACATGTACATGTACTGAATCTAAAATTCCTCACTCCTCTGGGAACCAGAGTGGTCACTGAATCATCACTGATTCGTTTCGGCATAGTATGTGCTTTCAGATCTGCCTTCCTCGGCAGGACTATGTGGATCAACCCTTATCTTGTGCTCCAAGCACTGATGCAACCCCCATTTCCAGTCAATGGGCAGACAAATGTTAAAAACAAATCACCAATTGGTTTCACATCCCCTCATTCCTTTATGGGCCCGGTGGGTGGGGATAATCACACTTCACCAGGTCTTATTAAAAAAAAGCGGTTTTATTAAAAATTATCTGAAACAGAGAGTACAATGGACATCAACGGATGCCGCACACATATTCCCAATGTTTCATATGAAAAAACACATACTTAGAACAAAAACTCATCATCACTGATTTCATACTGTTCACTATGCAAAAATGGGCACAGACCTGACTCACACAATGTTTGTGATTGTAGCAAATGCGGTCGATAAATGTCCCAATCTGTGGCACAGATGCCTAACTTTTTTGGTATTCAGACAGAGGCCGTCACATGCGTGCACCCAGCTGGCAGCATGGCAGCAGCTGGATGAAACACCAGAGACGCTGCATCTAGAAAACATGAAAACCAGTATAAAACAGGAGGTTGTTGCGTACCAAGAAAGGGACTCATTCCACTGATGTGACATGTGGATTATAGGTAGTTAAGATGCTGAATACAAGGGCAGGGAAACCATCAGATGGCAGACATACATGATGAATAGATTCAACTATAGTTCAGCAATATGGGGACAGTAAAACAGAAGTGCAGCCATTTTCTTAAAACAGAGGCCAAAGCAGGTCTCAGAATTAGCAAGCCCTCAAAACCCAAGATGCTGAATTTACAAAAAATACATGTGTTCAAGAAACGCATGCAGTGCTCAGACAGTAGCTCACAGCCAGAGGCAAGGTGGGAAACTCAGAAGGGAGTAATTGAGGAATGGAACGCAAGCACGAGATAAAAGTTCACAGTATGAGAAGCGGTAGACTCCCCAGTTAATCAATTTTAATAAGAGCAAAAACAACCACTGATGTCCAGGTGCACGAGATCAGTAAGCCAAAAGACTTTATAGAAAGTAACCGACTAGCACCACCAGTGGACACAAAGAACACAACATGCATGTTAGAATTAGCTGAAACCTAAATAAATAGAAGGAAATCCACTCTCAAGAAACACTGGCTATTCATTATGAGCCAACTACAGATAGGCCATCTACAGAACTACCTCAGCACATGTGCAGACACTAGACAGCACACACAGCCAAGTTCAAAGGATAGGGAAGGCCTCATTGCTTCGGGATGATCAGGAGTATTCTTTAATTGGAAGGATGGCAGACCATGGAAGTCTCTTCACCCACTTATGTCTTGCTCATATCTTGACTCCTTGTAAGGATATCCATGAGTGGTAAGCAGGTTGCCAGCCAATGAGAAGACCCCTTGCCGCACCTCCAAAGATGGATAGCACCAACCAATTCACTGTCCCGTTAATGATGTAGTTGAAGTAATCTCAGTAGTGGGCTAGTTCCAGGAGTAGCCATCAGCTATTTATCAACCAATAGAGTTACTAATCCCTAAACATCCTATTTTTAGTTAGAGCCATTAGCCAACCTCACTTTCTTGTAGGTTTTGTAAGTTAATAGTGTAATGTGAAATCATTATTGACATAGATTTGCCACAAAACCTGTTTGCAATCATTGAAAATGTGGGAGCTATGAGAATGAAATGCTTGCATGCTGTCCTTGCTTGGATTTCTTGTTTCAATAAAAACTGGGTTTCTGCCGTGCACCTGCGTCCTCCATCAACGAGTATTATTTTGACTAATTGTGTGATCCTGCGTGCACCTTTACACGTGCTAGCAGAGGAAGATTCTCTCTATGTTTGCAGAAAATTGAGGGCTCCTCGCTGCATCCTTTGGACAGTGAGAGTTGTCTGTGGAGAGCAGAGATATTGCACACTTGAGAATAGAGGTCTGCAGGTACCCATGTTTATGGAAAGCCCTGCCCAGTCCCCAAAGGCGACCCTGCTGGGTGTAGAGGAGAGCAGGCAACTAGAGGAGGCTTGATCTCGAAAGACCCTCAGAAGATCTGTGGATGTGAGTATGAAGGGTGCCCATCAGAACAAGGAAAATGGGGTGTTTGTTATCCATTTATAAGATATAGAGATGAGAAAGGATTGAATACCTTCAACAAGGGTTGAGAATGACCACATGGTAAGCCTCTTTACGGTGCAGAGATAAATAGAGGAATACCCCGCTTTTATGGGAAGACAGCTGTATTTTGACTTGTGCTAATGTTTTCTTGCGCCAGCCTTGTGTTGTCGGGTAATGTAGAACGAGAAGAGTTGTTCTTTTGTGTTGGCATATATGTAAATTGGTGTTGTGGACCATGAAAAAGGGTCTGGAGCGTGAGCCACGTTTTTGGTGCTGCTTGAGAGAAGGGTTGTGTTTTATAATGGATTTGAGGGTCTTTCGGAGAGAGAGACGCAGGTGTGGTAATATTGGGGGAACTATTGTGGGGAAAGGTTTAGAAGGGAGTGAAAATATGTGAGCAAAGGTTGAAGCAATGTTCATTGATCATTGGTAAGTTGTGTTTTATATTGTTAGCACTCCCCAGATACAAAAACAAAATCCTTAAGTACCACATTCAGTGGGTTAAAGACACAGCCGACAAGATGTTTATGCCCTTGCCTCAAGACAGCACTCATTCGAAAACGATGCTGCAATACATGTGTACATATTCACATACCACAAAAAAGGGAAACAATTACAGAATAGATTATGTATACTCAAGCTGTGGAAAATGTCTGAAGAAGAGGAGGATCAAAATAAAAAAGAATGGATGCTTAACCCGCATGTTGGAAAGGGCACATACCTCACAACTCCTCCACCTCTTCCCCAAACTAGTGACCTGACCTCGACTGTTCATGGATTATATCCATTAAAGACTGCTGCAGGGTATTCCAACCCCATATATGCGCACCCAGCATATAGTGATGAAGACAGTATGAGAGTCGAAAAAGTGAGCCGGCAAAAGCCAGAGCTAAAACAGGAAGGATCTAATGTGCGGTGCAGGGTGCAAGCAAAGTTATCGGAAGTGGATGAGGAGTGTCAGAGAGCAAAAGTCACACAAGGCAGAAAAGATGAGACATCAATTGTGTCAGATAAACGGATAGGGGGAAAGATAGTATTGTATCTTGATGAAAAGGTAATCGATGAATGTAATGAAAAGGTCAGGGAAGGTAGAGACAGATAGAAGGCAGAGAATGAGAAGAGGTTGGAGGAAGAGAGAGGAAAGGAGAGACTAAGAGAAGAGAAGGAAAGAGAGAACAGATGAGAGTAAGACAGGGAAAGAGAAAATAGACAGGAAGAGACAGGAAGAGCAAGGAAAAGTGGGGAAAAAATAGAAAGAGAAAAACAACAAAATGAAGAAAGGGAAAGAGGGAGAAGTTTAGAGAGATGCAATGAGGAAGTTGATAACATCACAAGTAGACACACAGTGTTAGACAAAGGAGAAGATGTTATGAGAAGAAAGAGTAACATCCTGTACAGAAATGGAAGGCATGGCAGATATATAAGAGGATGTTGGGGAACATATTAGCAAGAAGAAAGCAGGGATGTATTGGAAGAGGTAAGGAGTGGGACATAAAGGATAGATCCCCTTAGAGGACAAGAGTTTGAGGGCAGAGAGGATGAGAAAGAAGAAGAAACACAGACAGAGAAGAAAAATTATGAAGAGAGCGAGGAAGAGGAAGTTACACAAGCCCCATCTGTGGGCTAGTGTGCAGGGAGAGAAGTAGCTTGGTCAGATCTAGAGGAACCAGCAATAAGGTCAGAGCCCATTAAATATCCATGGCTCCCGGGATGATATTGAGAAGCACAGAATGAAAAACAACATGATATGATTTGATTTGGTATTCATAAAGCGCCAGCGCCTGTCCACAAGTGTTTCTAGGTGCCGCAAGACAAGAAAGGGGGGACAGATTGAAGACAGGACAATGATCCTACTAGGCCTTGTGCCATTCAGAATGCGCAAGGTCAACCACAAAAATGCAGAGGGTGAAAAGGAAAGGGGGAAATGCAGGGGAGAGTGCAGTCAGGGCAGTGCAGCTCTGGGCAAGTGCATGGAAGGCAGGCGACAGTTGGAGTTACAGTTACAGCTCCTAACTGCAAAGTAGGCCTGGAGGCAGTGCAGGAAGACTGGCCATGGAGGTGCCTGATACCCTGTGAGACTCTACGGATATCTGGCAACCAGTTAGGGCAGGCAGATAGGAAGGTTAGCAAGGAAGAGGGATAGAGAAGGCAGAGGAGAAAAGGAAGGTCTTGAGCAGCTTCCAGAACTTCAGGTGGTCTGGCTCAAGTTTGAGAGGGGCACAATTTGCTCTTTTACAGAAACGTATAGGACTATCCCAGTATATACCATAACAGATACAAATAAGTTAATTTATAAATTACCATTGCTTACAGCAGGTGCAGTAAAGTGGATACATGAGTTAGAACAAGAGACGGCTGGCATGACATTAGCTATGAGAGAAATTAGAAGCTTGTTTGCTGCCATATTAGGAGAACACTCAGATGACATTAGGAAATGGGTAGGGAATCCTGGGGGGACAGCACAAAATACCCAACATGACAGTGCCCCTTTTCATAATTGTCAAACATATACGTCTGCAGGGCACTCAGAATACAATTCCCGACACATCAGACATGAGTGCAATAATGAAACGATAAATGGGACCAGATGAAGACCCTGCTGCCTATATACAAGACATTCAGGAGAAATGGTGTATAGAAACTAGCGAAGCATAGGATAAAAATATAACAATTTTCTATCACATTTTTTGTCAGGGCCTCCCCAAAGAAGTGCAAAGGCAGTTAAAGAAGATTGTGGGGATTGAGGCAAAACCATGGCATGAGATACAATTGACCATTGTTCATCATTGTAGACTAAAACAAGAGAAAGACAAAAAGAAAGTTGCGGAAAGAAAGATAGAGGAAGCAAAAGTGGCTCAAAAGAAGTTGTCAAAATTGGCAGTAGAAGGAGTCATATTGACCCATGTTGGGGAGAACACTGGTGTGCAGGAAGCATAGTAGATGCAGCCAGGGTTTGATGGAAACTGTACTGGAAGTGTGGGGATATAACTATTACCCAGAGGGAGAGGGTTTGCACTCAGAGGCAGAGTGTTTGGATTCCAAACAGCATGGGAGAAGGGTTTAATGGGGGAACCACGATTCAGAGGACCTGAAGCACAATGCTGGACATGTGGGCAACTAGAACACATTTCACGGGTTTGTAGACGTAGGGGGAGACATGCAACAAAACTGGCAACAATTCTGCCCAAGAGGGGGCTTAGCGTACCCACTGCACCACCAGAATAATACATCCAAGACTGCACACAGTATAAGCAAGCACAGGTGCCACAAGCAGTAAAACCACAAAACCACAAATTCAACAACCACAACAGGTGGTACAATCTGAGTTACCGCCATGCAAGTGCAACCACAAGTACCCCAGAATGTCATAGTACAATGGGATGCAACTGTATTGCCTTGCCCCAGGCACAGGCAGAATCTAGAGCAGGCGGTGTGACAATAGTGGGAGGGAACTCCTTTACGGGAACAGGACTGAACATGTATCCGCAATAGGAAAGACCTCAGAGCGACTTGATGCATCCAATTCTATTTATTATCCCAGACTCCAATGAGGAACTGAGGGTTGGGATGACTATAGGCAACAAGACATTTTCCTTCTTGGTCGATACTCGGGCGACTAGATCCTGTGTTAGAGAGGGAAAGTTTCCAATGTCAGGAATGTCGATGGATGCACAAGGATTTTCTTGGGCTATGACAATGGTTCCTTTTACAGACAAATTGCCTGTAAAAATTGGCAAGCATGAGATGGCTATGTCATTGTTATTCTCTCGAAAGACACAGTCAACATATGGGAGAGAGAGCTGATAAATACATTAAACATGAACATTTCTTTCACTGAAGAGGTGATAATTTTTCAACATCAGACATTCACTAGGTGAATGCTTGTGAGTTCATCAGAGTATTCTATGGTCAGAAAGCACAGAGAGGGGCAACACTAAACCCAGAGGTGTTCCTTTATGGAGGACAGATCTCATTGACACGGCTCCAAAAATACCGGACAAATTGTTGAGGTTATCCTCCAAGTTTTTGTTCAGACCAGAGGTACGCAGGGATGTGGTGAAAGGGCAAATAATTACAAATCAATTAGAAGCAGCAATAGTGAGAGAGGATAGAATGATATTACACAGAGTTGATGGTGCAGGAGTGACCTGGCACATTGTAGTAGCACTTGACTCAACACACAGATTAAGTGAGTCGACTGATGAAGATCTGTTTGAAGATGACGACTCAGATGACAAGGTGATTTTTGATATTTGTCTTACATATCATTTGGAAATAGTGTACAGGTTCTCCAATTTGTATTATTGGTGAGGAAGGTACCGTCATTACCAATAATAAGGAAGCAGTATCTCATGTCCAAGGAAGCTGATGAAGGTATTTATGAAACGATCGCTGCCTTCATGTGGCAGGCTATATTATTGCCTTCAGAATCACCATGCAACACGGCAGTGTACCATGTAAAAAAGGCACAAGGGTGGGTCTCAGGGATTTATACAGGATTTACGTCCTCTGTGATTGATTTGAAAAATACTTTTATCTCCATGCCCATGAATGAGGGCTCATAATATTTAACTGTGTTTACCTATGGTGGAATCAGATTGCAGCACAGTCGCCTCCCACAAGGGTACTGCAGGTTCCCCAGTGTCTTTGATCGAGTTCTGCAAATGGACCTTGGAAATGTGCAAACTTACAGCACGGTATACAGTATGTGGATCACTTATTAGTTTGCAGTGCAACACATGAGGATTGCAAGAATGACTGTAAAATTGTTGATCGTTTTAGCTGAATAAGGATACAAAGTGGGTGAGGAGAAATTGCAATATTGTCAGGAGGAAGTATTGTACATAGACCAGATAATATTAAAGAAGGGAGGAAAGTGACACATGAAAGAGCACAGGCAATCAGCAAAACGGCTAGACCGAATACTGTAATAGAGATGCAGCAGTTTTTGGGACTCTGCAATTACTTCAGGATGTGGGTCTTTGACTAGAGCACATAATTTAGGCTGCTTTTTGAAGAACTGAAAAAATTGCAGAAAGAGAGGAAATTTCTGGCATGGACAAGTGAGATGATTTATTGAAATGGGCAATCAGCACAGTTCGTGTTTTAGGGATTCCAGATTACAATGAAGACCGTTTCTTATTCTCCCATTCACACAGAGGACATCATTGGGACACAAAACTCTGGCATATTACAGCAGTATCTTAGATCCAGTGATGAGAGGCCATTACCAATATGAACAAGCATTGTCTGCAGCAGCCTTTGCAATTGAGAAAGTCAGCGACTATAACAATGGGCTGTTCCATTAGATTACATAGGGAACATGCTCTTTTTGCCATATTTGAGAAACCCAAAAGCACATTGACAACCTAGAGAGCATCGGGTTACGAGGTCATAATCTCAAATCCATCGATTAAGGTTGTTAGGTGTCGCACAGTGAACCGGGCAAGGTTCACAGCAGAACCAGTGCAAGAGGGAGATTATGTACATGATTGCAGTATTTATACTGAGGATTATGATGACGTGCCTCGCGTTAAGGAAAATGCCCTCAGAGAGCACGTGATTCGCTTTGTTGATGGATCATCAACGATCGACCAGAGTAGAGGATTCTGAAGGCAATAGACAACATAAAGTTTGAAGTTGTGAAAAGCATGAGATTGCCAGCATATTTTTCACTGCAAGCAGCCCAGTTGGTAGACATCATTTTAGCACTTGAGTAGCACAAGGATGAGGTGGTGACAGTGCACTCTGACTACGCCTACATGCCAACAACAGTACCTTCAGGGCTTTCTTGCTGGAAAAGGCATGGTGTCCAACGTGCAGATGGTACACCAGTAAAGCATGCACTATTGTTAGAGCAACCATTTAAAGCCCTTGAACAGTGAAGGCCATGGCCAAATGCGCAGTGCATAGGAGAGGCACAGACATGATTTCTTGTGGTGCAATAAAGCCATAGATGCAAAAGCAAAAAGGGCAGCATATTTTCCTGAGATACTAGACATTACAACTGCCCCAAACAAATATGCACGTAACATGGGGATGACAGGAGGGTTCAACACACTGCCAATAACCCAGATTTTTCAGTTGCAGGTATGTGCCCCACAAGAAGAGCTGGATTTGTGGAGAAAGAGGGGGTGCTCCTTATCTCCCACTGAATTGGTGTGGCATCAGGTTAGCACAGCGAAACCCATTATGCCTGTTGAGCTGCTCACAATATCACTGGAGCAGCTTCATTATCCAGCACACATCACCAAAGACTGCCTTGCAGCATCGATTTCAAAGGACTGGTTTTTCCCCAATTTGAATGAGCATGTGACCAATTTTATTATAAATTGCATGACGTGTCAGAAATGTAATGCTGGACGCACACTGAGAATGGTGAGAGGAGCAATATCTTGTTCTACTGGACCATTTTGGCATTTGCATATTGAATATGTAGATATGCTAAAAAATGGTACCGGATATAAATACATGATAGTAGTTGTATGTCCTTTTTCCCCGCTGCATTGAAGCAGGTCCATGCACATATACTGTTGCCATATCGGCTGCAAGATTCCTCGTATGAGAGGTGTTTCTTAGATGGGGAGTATCCAAAGTGCTATGCTCTGACAATGGACCCCATTTTTTAAATTAAGTGTTCAAACACATAAAGTCCTGATTGGGGAAGAGGCACGCATTCTTATCCGCCTACCACCCACAAGAAAATGGAATTTGTGAGTGCCTCAACAGCCTCTTGAAGGAACACATTGAAAGAATAAAAGACCTCTTGCTTTAGAATTGACTGCATTGCCTTCTCCTTGCGTGTTTCGCCTTACGCAATCAGCAAGGCTTTGACCAACACCTGACCGTTCATGAGCTGGTGACAGGATGTAGAATGACAAAGTTTTTTGCAATTTGTTTAAATGCAAATTTAATCTATGGTGTATCCAATCCCCTACTGTAGCTCTATGTGTGCATATCAAAAGGGTAGGCGTACATACAAACGAGTAATAATACACATGCGCTAGCTTATGTGAGACTGGGAGTAGTTTTTATTTACTAACCTCAGTCACTTTATCACTTTTTTAGGAAAATCAGGAATTGCATTATACAATAATTCAATTGTTCTGCACATTCAGAAAACCATGATGCATGAGGAATTGTGCGGAGGGCATAAAACAGAACCGAAATAAATTCATAATAGATAGACCTTTGTCCTGGTCTATTTTTGGGCTTTCCCTCCCGTTTACTCAGGATGTAGAATGACTGCACCCATTGCTCCTCCCACACAGGCTTAAACTGATGCTGAGAATTCAGCTACTGTACTTGGTAAAGAAATGTGTTACTATTTGATGGCTATGACTAAATCTCTGAAATGTATCTCCAAACAGGAGCAGGTGAGATAGGGGGGCGTAAGAGTTATCAGAAAATCAAACTGACAAATTGACGTAGATAAGATATTACAACCCCTTCTTCAGTTACATCCAGAGGATGAAGTTCTTTGTAGAAACTTCGTAAGGCCTTGGCATAAACCTAGGTTTGAAGGGCCATACGTTGTAGAAGCGGCCACATCTTCCATTGTCCAAGTAGTGGGACTGCGAGCGTGGATTTACGTGAGAGCCATCAAGAAGTATTGTCAGTGTTCCCCAATCCCCCTATCCAATGATACGGAAGTCGATGGTGAAGACGAAATTCGAAGACCCCAGACACAATCGATGATCAGGGCCTATCAGCAGTAGGAGCAGCAGCAGCAAGAACGAAGATTAACAAACTTGTTTTTTTATTCCAAGAACATTGTTCGACATTCGCCAAAGACGCTTTTTAGACACCGAGCATAACCCTTCCCATTCCATGACAATATAACATGTTTCCCATAGCCATCCTTTTTTTCAGGTCTTTTAATTTTGCCTGAACAAGTATGCTTTTTTAGGAGCTTGCAACATTTGTCTAACTGTTTTGTTGTTCATTTTAAAAGCATATATTTTCTTGGAAAGAAATGTTCTCTCACACTAGGTTTTTCTCGTGAACACGAATTCCTTCAAGAAACGAAAAATACATTTCCTCTGGTGAAACAATGAATTTATTAGATATCCGATATTCACTCTTAACTCCTAGAAGATCTTACACACTTAGACATCTGCAAAAGGCAGATACACTAAGCATTATGATTGTAGCAATTTTCTTTTACATTTTGCTGTCTTTATTTTATTATTTGTATCACAGTAAAATAACTGGTCACTAACATTATAGCTAGCCGAGTACTTAGTGAGACAACACAAGTATAGCCACTGAAAGAATGACAAGTGACATGACACCCAAAGTATTCCCTGGAGCAAGTACTCTAATTAAAATATTAAAAAGAAGTATGCCGTGTGACAGAAGTCACTTGAGCAATTACTTTGATAATTCCTCTACCTTACCAATAACATGTGATACAAACACATGAGCGTAGTGGGCAGGGAGAAGTCTGTTGAGAGCGGATTTGTCTGTTCCCTCATCCCGTATGCCATGAGTGCCTCTAGACCTTTTATAGCAACATTATTACCTACAAAACCAGCACATTACCTGACACATCTCACATTATGCATGACACAAGGACAATTCTAAGGCCAAACAGCCTCCATAGAGTGGGTAAAGAATGCAGACTCTCCATGCGACGATAGTTTTAGAAAATAAATTCACTCATGATCAATGTTGAAACACAACACAAAGAAATAAAATACAAATTGTAAGGTCCAAATAGGGGAGACATCAGAATAGAAGACCGCAAATTGCTGCATTTCAGTGACGCACAAGGGAAGGAAATACCTTTCAAATACCTTTCAAACAAAAGGAAGTGCATTTAGCATGAAGGGTGGGTTGATGGACTGATAGGCTGCAGACCACTAGCAATCCTAGAATAGCCTGAGAAGGTTGTGCTAAATACAAATAAAGTGTGCCTTGAAGAATGACCTAAATGCACAAAACTGTTCACCTGTGTAGACGATGAGGGAAGACCAGTACGCATAACCTCCGTGAAAAATGCTAATATGTGCTTCAGAAATAATATCATAGTGAAAGTTGGAATGATCACAGGTTGAGGACACGTTTTTGATGTGCCAGGCATGAAAGTAGGCAAAGCTGTATTAATGGAAAACTACTGGGCTTGTGGTTTAAATGCCTACGTGCAGCTTCCCCCAATCGAGGAGATCTCTGCTCCATAGTAATAATAAGTGCAGCAGCAGTGGTGATGCCTCAGAGTGAGGAGCAGATTGGTGATTTGCCCATGATGAGTAAAAGTGTCTGCAATAAGAGATTTCTTGCCTTAAAACGCACCAAAGGGGAGAATTATGTTCAGCAAAATCAATAGAGGCCTATGATGAGATACTAGATGAACACACATAGTTTGGTAAAACAGCAGTATTCTTTACCTCCTACCTTGCTCCCAAATTGCATACAGCATTGAATGCCAAATGGTTACAAATCACCAGATGGGAGCTGTTGCAAACACTAAATGCAACTCTTAAAGGTTTTTATGTTATCGAGTAAGAGTTGAGAACAGTGAGGCTAATGACCCTTCAAAATAGGTATGTCCTTGATCTGATAACAGCCATTGAGGGAGGCTTTTGCACTAAGATCGGGCCATCCTAATGTACAGATTTAAATACATGTTCACATAGGTCCCCACCTGGTTGGCAAATACATTCAAAATATTTTTGTCCATACTGGTACTGGTCCTGATGGCTATTTGTGTCTTGAAAATAGCACTGAGCCATTGTAAAAAGGTGGGCAAGAAGGCACTGCAAATGACTATAATAATAGATGTAGATGAACAAGTGCATGAGTATACACAAACAGATGAACTGTCCAGGATGTACCCCCTAGCCTGTCTAATTATGCCTCTTAGGACATTATCTGAATGTCCAGTGGACCCCCACAATTACACCGAACATTGGGTGGATTGTGAAGCTGATGAATTAGACCAGAGGGTGGAATGTGATGATGCTGATGAATACCTCATTACTACCTTCTTCCTCGGCCCTGCCCCATTACTGCATGGGCGAGAAATGTTACAAACAGAGACAGGCATAAAACCCCATACATTTAGGGTGGCTGACAGTATCAGTTAAACTGAGATCCATGAAACAATATGCTCATCCGAAGTGAGCGTACATGCAATCGTGCCATAAAGTATTAGTTAGATTGTGCAACATAATTAAAGACTGACAGGGTAATTCACAGAATTTTGCAGAAAAGTGTCGCAAGCGGCTGGCGCAGAGTGTCCGCGTGCGATTGTCTGCGCCAGGCACGTGCGCTAAAACCGATTCCCGCGCACAGCGTATTCATGGATTTTAGGCTCCCAAACCAGCCGTGGCGCAGAGTATCGCAGCGACCCTGCAGCAGTGCCAGAAACGCCCTCAAGAACGCCCTCGCGCAAGGAAAAGCCATCAAAATCGCTAAATCATCGCAAAGGGCTGCGCTAACCCTGGACCAGTTTACAGGGCTGCCAAACAAGGAACGCAAAGCGGGTAACGTTCATATCAGGGGTACGCGGGAAGTTTTACACGCGATTAGCCAGGGTACGTGTATTACAGGGGTACGCGGGAAGTTTAACACGCGATTGGCCAGGGTACGTGTATTAGAGGGGTACGCGTGAAGTTTTACACGCGATTAGCCAGGGCACGTTTATTACAGGGGTACGCGGGAATTATCACACACGATTTGGCTGGGTAGGTGTATTACAGGGGTACACGGGAAGTTTTACACGCGATTTGGCTGGGTACGTGTATTACAGGGGTGCGCTGGAATTATCACACGCGATTTGGCCAGGTACGTGTATTACAGGGGTGCTCGGGAATTATCACACGCGATTTGGCTGGGTAGGTGTATTACAGGGGTACACGGGAAGTTTTACACGCGATTTGGCTGGGTACGTGTATTACAGGGGTGCGCTGGAATTATCACACGCGATTTGACCAGGTACGTGTATTACAGGGGTGCGCGGGAATTATCACACGCGATTTGGCTGGGTACGTGTATTACAGGGGTGCGCGGGAATTATCACACGCGATTTGGCTGGGTACGTGTATTACAGGGGTGCGTGGGAAGTTACACACACGATTAGGCTGGGTGGGTCCTCACAGGTGTTCCCTGTACACCCTCCACGGCCCCTGCAGGCAGCCCACAAAACAGGGGACTACCCTGCACACCTGCTCATGTCCCCCTGCACCCCCACCCCCCAGCCACCAGGGGCACCCTCAACCAGGCCCCCACCCATGTCTACCACCACCCCCACCCCCCAGCCACCAGGGGCAGCCTCCACCAGGCCCCCACCCATGTCCCCCTGCACCCCCACCCCCCAGCCACCAGGGGCAGCCTCCACCAGGCCCCCACTCATGTCTCCCTGCACCCCCATCCCCCAGCCACCAGGGGCAGCCTCCACCAGGCCCCCACTCATGTCTACCACCCCACCCCCACCCCCCAGCAGTGCAGGGGCACCCTCCACCAGGCCCCCACTCATGTCCCCTATCACCCCACCCCCCAGCAGTGCAGGGGCACCCTCCACCAGGCCCCCACTCATGTCCCCTATCACCCCCACCCCCCAGCCACCAGGGGAATCCTCCACCAGGCGCCCACCCATGTCCCCCTGCACCCCCACCCCCCAGCCACCAGGGGAAGCCTCCACCAGGCCCCCACCCATGTCTACCACCCTTCCCACCCCCAGCAGTGCAGGGGCACCCTCCACCAGGCCCCCACTCATGTCTCCCAGTGTGCTACGTGTATTTCAGGGGTGCGCGGGAAGTCCCACTCGCGAATAGCCTGGGCGCGTGTATTTCAGGGGTGCGCGGGAAGTTCCACACGCGAATAGCCTGGGCGCATGCATTTCAGGGGTGCGCGGGAAGTTTTACACGTGACTTCAGCAGGGTACGTGTATT
Organism: Ambystoma mexicanum; assembly: GCF_040938575.1. Taxonomy (NCBI): domain Eukaryota; kingdom Metazoa; phylum Chordata; class Amphibia; order Caudata; family Ambystomatidae; genus Ambystoma; species Ambystoma mexicanum. The sequence goes on from NC_090924.1 coordinate 585,422,817, forward strand.
TCAGGTATGCGCGGGAATTCTCACACGCGATTTGGCTTGGTACGTGTATTACAGGGGTGCGTGGGAAGTTACACACGCGATTATGCTGGGTGGGTCCTCACAGGTGTTCCCTGTACACCCTCCACGGCCCCTGCAGGCAGCCCACAAAACAGGGGACTACCCTGCACACCTGCTCATGTCACCCACCACCCCCACCCCCCACCATCCAGGGGCACCCTCCACCAGGCCCCCACTCATGCCCGACTCATGTCTCCCACCACCCCCACCCCCCAGCACTGTGGGGCACCTGCCAGCAGGCCCCAACCCATGTCACCCACCACCACCACCCCCCAGCAGTGCAGGGCAGCCTCCACCAGGCCCCCACCCATGTCTCCCACCACCCCCACCCCCCAGCAGTGCAGGGGCAGCCCCCACCAGGCCCCCACTCATGTCCCCTATCACCCCCACCCCCCAGCCACCAGGGGCACCCTCCACCAGGCCCCCACCCATGTCTACCACCACCCCCACCCCCCAGCCACCAGGGGAAGCCTCCACCAGGCCCCCACTCATGTCCCCTATCACCCCCACCCCCCAGCACTGTGGGGCACCTGCCAGCAGGCCCCAACCCATGTCACCCACCACCCCCACCCCCCAGCAGTGCAGGGGCAGCCTCCACCAGGCCCCCACCCATGTCTCCCACCACCCCCACCCCCCAGCAGTGCAGGGGCAGCCCCCACCAGGCCCCCACTCATATCCCCTATCACCCCCACCCCCCCAGTCACCAGGGGCAGCCCCCACCAGGCCCCCACTCATGTCCCCTATCACCCCCACCCCCCCAGTCACCAGGGGCAGCCCCCACCAGGCCCCCACTCATGTCCCCCTGCACCCCCACCCCCCAGCCGCCAGGGGCAGCCTCCACCAGGCCCCCACTCATGTCCCCTATCACCCCCACCCCCCAGCACTGTGGGGCACCTGCCAGCAGGCCCCAACCCATGTCACCCACCACCCCCACCCCCCAGCAGTGCAGGGGCAGCCTCCACCAGGCCCCCACTCATGTCTCCCACCACCCCCACCCCCCAGCCACCAGGGGCAGCCTCCACCAGGCCCCCACTCATGTCTCCCACCACCCCACCCCCCAGCCACCAGGGGCAGCCTCCACCAGGCCCCCACTCATGTCTCCCTGCACCCCCACCCCCCCAGTCACCAGGGGCAGCCCCCACCAGGCCCCCACTCATGTCCCCTATCACCCCCACCCCCCCAGTCACCAGGGGCAGCCCCCACCAGGCCCCCACTCATGTCCCCTATCACCCCCACCCCCCAGCAGTGCAGGGGCAGCAGGCAGTCAGGCAGCAGCAGGTGGGAGCGTGCTCGGGCTCTGGGGGGCAGTAGTTCGGCCTTCCGGGCAGGAGCGTGGTATTCCGTGTGCGTACGCGTGGCCAGCTTGGTACGGAGTGATTTTGCACGTGAAAATCCTGCACGTCAGCGTGAAAACTGAGGAAAGGCCCTCAGCGCGTAAGCGCGTCTGTGACGTGACCCGCACAGGTGTTTCCCACACAGCACGTGATGACAGAGCACACGTGGAAAGACTACACGTCAGAGTGTAATCGCGTGTGATTGGTGGAAATGGCCCTACACGCAGAAGTGACAAAGCGTGTGATTGGTGGAAATGGCCCTACACGCAGAAGTGACAAAGCATGTAATTGGTGGAAATGACCCTACACGCAGAAGTGACAAAGCGTGTGATTGGTGGAAATGGCCCTACACGCAGAAGTGACAAAGCATGTAATAGGTGGAAATGGCCCTAGCGCGTACACGCCGCGTAAGTGACGCTGGACGTGTGGGCCTGTATAAAAGGTACGTGTAGAACACGTTTTCCTTGTACGTGCTTTTCGTGGAGAGCGAGTGGGTGAATTCTGTACTTCTTGTCGTTTCACACGCGATTTACTTCACGGCATTTCAAGTTCGTATTCCCTGTTACCTCTGACAGCTTTTTCTCTTTTTTCTCTTTTACTGGTTTACCTGGGCCTGTTCCCTCAAACAGTGTTCCCTTCTACTGTTGTCCTGTCTCCTCAGACAGCGGACAAATCTTCTTTTGGCGGGGGTGTTGCCAACCAAACGTGCTCCTTTTACACGCTCGTTTACCAGGCAGACGGTGAGTCACGCACGTATCTAACATCTGTGCTTGCCCCGTGTGTAGCCTACCCCTTCAGAGGTCATTCTAGGCTGCGTGTGACACGCATACGTTCATTCTTGTGTTTCTGGGTGCCACAGCGTAGTGCAGGTTTTTCTTTCTGCACACGTGGTCTAGGAGGGGTTGCGTGCACGTCATCTCCCTTTTTTGGGCCTCCTGTGCGTTGCGTGACCCGTCATCTTTCCCCAGGGGTTACATTCAGCCTTGCTAGAGCACTAGGGTACAATTACCATCTGGTACCCAACCCATTTGACCCCCAATTGCCCAGGACAATAGTCTACATCCACTCCCATACGCACATTAACATCAGTGCCATGGCTGGGAGGCGAGGATTCCGTAAGGGTGGCAAAGGTGGAAGAGCCACAAGTGGTGGCCGTGGTGGATCCGGTAGGGGACGTGGTCGTAACTTGCAGGGTGAGCCTGTCCCCCCATGTGTGGAGGACCAGTCACGGGCACCCATAATCCCCCTCCCCTCCCCCCCTCCCATTGAGGCTGATGTGGCTGACACCATCCATGCTCAGCCCTTGTTGGACCAGCCCATTGTGGCACCAGACCTGGCTGACTCCATGGCTGACTTCCAGGTCAGCAGGGCTACGACACGTGCGCTGGTGCACGTTGATGCCATCATGCCACGTGGATCTGGGGCAGCAAGGTCATCTGCTGCACCAAGGAGGCAGGATGGAGAGGCTGCAGGGGCAGCTGCGGCTCCATCCACCCCAGCCCTCACACACCCAGCCAGGACAGTGTCGGTCCTAGTCCATGCTGCTGACATTCCCCCTGACACCATCACACTAGAGCCAATGCCTGCACCAACTCCCATGCTGAGTGTGCAATCCCACACTCCTGATACAGAGTCCACCAGGGCTCCTGCCCCTAGTGTCCAGAGCGGCGCAGGACACTCAGGATCACCACCACCTTCCAAGCGGAAGAGGAAGAGTGCTCGTCCGGCACAGGCTGATGCCCCAGACACGGCTACACAGTCCGGCCCGTCCAGGAAGCCCAGCTTCACGGATGACGAACTGAATGCACTTGTCGAGTATGTGCCCGGACATGACAACGAGATGGTCATTGTTGCAGGATCCAAGACCACACCTGCACAATGCCAGGCACACTGGCAGACCGTTGCGGACATCGTAAGTGCCCTTGGAATCGTGAGGCGCACAGCCAATGATTGCTATAAGCGCTGGAATGACCTAAAGCGCAGGGCAAAGAGTAAGCTGGCCTCAAGTCATGCCGCAACTCTAGTGACTGGAGGTGGGTCTCCAGTAGTAGACATGGAACTCACTCCACATGAGTCAGTCGCTGGGACCTACGTCACGGAGGAACAGATCCAAGGCGTGGGAGATCTGGCTGATTACGAGGCATTGAACGGTGAGTGCACATGCATGTGTGTGTCATCCATGTGCATGGTGTGTGTGTGAGGGCTTCTGTTCGGGTGCCAGGTGAGAGTGTGTGCGCCTGAGTCGTATGGGTCAGCCATGTGCTTCATGCAATCCTTCCTGCGCAGCTGCATTTGGCCATAGCAGTATCCCTTCTGCCAACAGTAGACATCTAGCCCAACTGCACGCCAGTTGCCCTTGAAGTGTCACCTTGCCACAACATATTTGCTTCTTTTTCACTGTTCATTCAGTCAGTTTGTTTGCATTCCACCACTTTCACTAGGCATGTCGCTGTCCACTAGTCACATGTCTGACATGGGTATGGTAAAGTGGAGTGACTTTGTTACCTGGATATCATTTGTACACACATGTCCCTGTGCAATTTGACCATTTCAGACTGGCAGCTCCAGGTGAAAAATCTGACCTGTTAGAATTAGAAAAGCAATTACATGCGGGAACTGGACTGAATGAATAGGTGCTGCCCTCCTCTCCATCTTCACTCAATAGCAATGGTACATGCCATCTGTGTGATGGCATGTGTGTTTCACCTGCCAATCACAGGCCAATGTGTGATGCCACTGCCAGGCAGCATGCAGAAAATGTGTTCATCTTCCATCTTGGTGTCATCAGTGTGTGCCATTTGCCTGCACTTCATATGCAGTGAGGGTGCATGCATGGGAGGGTTTTAGTCATGTGGGACATGTGTCAATCAAGTACTGGTTCTCTTGCTTCTCAGCCCTCAATGTGTGCCATGGTGCTAATGCCTGTTTCCATTTCTTTGTTTTCATGTCTTTGCAGGGGAAGACGCACCTGATACTGCTGGGGTTGTGGAGATGGTGCAGACCCAGGAGGGGTCCGAGGGCCGACCAACCACCAGTGAGGGACGTGGTGTGGTGGTGGGGGAGAACCCACAAGTTCTGCAGGTCGTGCTCTCAAGGGGTGTCTCTGGCTGCACCTCCCCCGAGCTGTACTCAGGTGTTGATTCGGATGAGACCTACGTGCCGTCGCAGGTGAGTGTTCCAGGGAGGGATTCTGTTCTGTCTCACCCACCTGCACCAGGGTCAGAACCCTCCATGGGGATGTCAGTGTTGGCAGCTACGCCTTCGGTGGTTACGGATGCAGGGTCACACTCCGCGACATCTGATCCTGTTCCTGGGCCAGCAGATCAGAGGGGGAATGCAGTCCTGCAGCCTCAGGCAGTGACGGCACAGCAAGGCGCAGTTCGCCTTGCCCCAGACAGGTGTGGTGCCCGCCGACGTGGTGGCCGTACGCCACCCGGCAATACCGCATGGGAGCAATCCATTTACGGTATGGCTACCCAACAGGCTGCATCATCCGAGATGATGGCTCAGGCCATGGATAGGGTGGCCACTTCCATTGTCCCCCCAGAAAGGCTGATGGAGCGACTAGAGCAGGCAACCGACTCCATCTGCCAGTCACACAGGGAGGACATGTTGGGGTCCAACAGGGACAGGCGGGCGGCACTGGCGACTCTGCAGGAGGCCATCTCCATTGAGTCCCAGGGCCACAGGGAAGCCCTGAGGCAGGAGCTCCTTCACCTCAGGACGACTCTTGTTGAGCTTGAGGCTTCAACACACCAAAGGACAGAACAGCAGCTGGAGCGTCTCACCCGTACGCTCTCAGCTGAGATGCAGGCAACGAGGGCAGAGGTCCGGGCATCCCGTGAGTTGTTGCATGGGGACCTCCGCACACTCATCCTCCAGAACCAGACCTACCACACCCACATGCTTGCAGCCATGGAGGAGCAGACTAGGGCCTTGCGTGGGCTGCCTCCCATAGTGCAACCACCTCCGGATGCAGCTGCACAGGGTGATAATAGCGACAGCAGTGATACTCCCACAATAGGGTGCCGTGTGGGCCATGAGCCCATGGAGGTGTTTTATCTTCCCAGGATCCACGCAGGTGGGTTCTGGTGTGCATCCTGTCCTCGGACCTCCTGGGTTGCCTCCCCAACCCCCCCGGGCCCATCAATGGCCATTTTTGATTGTTTCTTATTTTTATTTTTATTTTGATTTCTTTTATTCCCAATTTTTTTGGGACGATCTGTTGGCTTCGGTGGTTCCTGTGGGCATACGCTGCATTGTGGCTGGGCACATGCAGGCTTGTAATGTATTTGGTTCAGATGCTTGGGTTTGAGTCACACACACCCCTCCTGCTTCCCGTTTCCATGGGCTTGCAAAGGGTGTGCCCAAGTGACAGTGAATTACACAGTGACGTTGGACTCCCATGAGCTGTGTGGGCAGTCTGTAGTCAATACTGTGTATACATTCCTAGTGCATATTGCTGTTGTGTTGTACACTGCATGTTGCACTGATGTGTAACTCTTCTTCTGTGTCTACCTCCCAATTTGCAGGTCCCTTCCTCATGTCCACACAAGGACCTCTAGTCTGGAGATGGGGTCCATGTTGGCAGCAGTGCACCTACAACTCTACATGGCGACAACACTGCACAGTTGGTAGTGGTGGGAGTGCAGGCATTTCCAGGTGGTGAGACTACTAATATGTAACATTTGTGATGTCATGTTAATGGTACTACGTGCTCAAGTATGTTGTTGGTCCGGCATTGCTGTGAGCATTTCAGGTGTTGCAGGTTTCTAATAGTGCCACTGTACATAGTGAGACTGATGTCATGTTGTGGGGATTACTTTGTTTACCTGCAATTAGCATGACATGGCACGGTGTGTCGTGTGGCGGTGCTGGGGTTGGGTTGGCTGACATGGCACTGTCCTCTTGTTGCATTTTGCAAGTGGGTATTCATTTTAGCTGCTTCAATGTGTAACTTCACAAAACTGCATTGGTGGTGTCTGTGTGGGTAGGGATGCACACATTGTGACACTTCCAGGTGAACAATCTCAGGCTGACATGGTATTCCCGGTTCATTCTCCAGACATTCAGGATCAGTGTCAGGTTGAGTCATCATTGATTGTCAGATGGAATGTGCCAGGGCAGTGTGCACTCCACAGGGGTGTGATTTCTATGTGAAGTAATTAGCCACTAGCTCTGTACGGGCTGCCTCCCCCCGTGCCCTTTCCCCTCCCATGCGCAGCGGCTGTGCATGTGGTTGGGGATGTGGGGCCACCACCATGTCCATGGCCAGGCCCCGGCGTGTTGCAACGTTGTGCAGGACACATGCTGCCACTATGATCCTGCACACTACTGGGGGAGCGTATAACAGCTGCCCGCCAGAACGGTCAAGGGAGCGAAAGCGTGACTTTAGCACTCCGAATGTGCGCTCCACTATGCCCCTGGTTGTAATGTGGGCTGTGTTATATCTTACCTGGGGTGGCGTGGTGGGGTTCCGAATTGGCGTCATCATGTGGGGGCTGAGAGGGTAGGCACTGTCCCCTGTGGAGGTGGTGATTGGTATCATTGGTGGGGTTGTGACCTTGCTCAGTATCCAACATGCATGCATGTGCAGTGGCATACATACTCACCAAGCAGCCATGTATCGCCATGCCGCCCAGCTTCTAGGTCCCGGCTTAGGGTGGACATTCGGTAAATGAAGCTGTCGTGGGTGGAGCCGGGATAGTTGGCATATACTGAGGTGATGATTCCCTTGGCATTACATGCTACCTGCACGTTGATGGAATGCCAGTGCTTGCGGTTCCTATAGATGTGCTCAGATGCCCTGGGGGGACGTAGAGCCACATGGGTGCAGTCGATGGCACCTAGCACTTTGGGGAATCGTGCCACAGCGTAAAAATCCAGGGCGGCAGCATGCCTTTCTGCAGGTGTTCTGGGCAGGTATATGTGCCTGCGGACTGATGGGCGTGCAGTGATGATGTTCAAGACCTGGTTTAGGCAGCGTGACTGGGTGGCCTGTGACACCCCACCCACTATGGCACTTGTCCGGTGAAATTATCCAGTGGCTAAGAAGTGCAGTACATTGAGGACCTTCTCCAGGGGGCTGAGTGCTTGGGAGCACAGGGTGGGTGATGTGAGATCATCCTCCCACTCACTCACCAGGTCCAGTATGATGTGTGGTGGAAACCTGTACCTCCCATACACCTGGTCATCAGGCATCCCGAAAAGGCTGGTTCTGGGTGTGGATATTCTGGCCCTGACTATCCTCCTCCTCCTCCTTTGGTAGCCCACTGCCACTGCTGCTAGGAACGGTATGTTCATCCTGGCGTCTGAGCTTGTTATTGTTAAAGTCCGCAAATTTATGCTTTGCGCGTGTTCTAGGCGAGCGTGTGACCCGCGCAACCCTGGAATCCAGTTCCCAGTCCAATAGCGTGTGGAAATTCACACGCACCACGGGATACAGCGTGTGACCCGCGCACCCCTGGAATCCAGTTCCCAGTCCAATAGCGTGTGGAAATTCACACGCACCACGGGATACAGCGTGTGACCCGCGCACCCCTGGAATCCAGTTCCCAGTCCAATAGCGTGTGGAAATTCACACGCACCACGGGATACAGCGTGTGACCCGCGCACCCCTGGAATCCAGTTCCCAGTCCAATAGCGTGTGGAAATTCACACTCACCACGGGATACAGGTTCGCTGACGTACTTGCGTGTGTAAGTGCCCGCGCACCCATTAAATACACGTACATAGGCCAATCGCGTGTACGCGCACTTTTGTCCAATTACACGCGATGACACTCTGACGTGCAGTATCTCCACGTGTGCCCCGTCATCACGTGCTGAGTGGGGAACACCCGTGCGGGTCACGTCACAGACGCGCTTACGCGCTGAGGGACTCTGGTCCAATAGAATCGCGTATGCGTGCTGACGCGCTTACGCGCTAAGGGCCTTTCCTCGGATTTCACGCTGACGTGCAGGATTTTCACGTGCCAAATCACTCCGTATCAAGCTGGCCACGCGAAAACACACGGAAGACCACGCTCCTGCCCAGAAGGCCGAGTTACTGCCCCCCAGTGCCCCGAGCAGCCTCCCACGTGCCATCTGCTGCTGCCTGCCTGCCTGCCTGCCTGCTGCCACCGTGCCCTGCCATTTGGTGCCTGCACATCAGCCATCTGCAGGGGTCCAGTTGCTGTGTCCACCCCTGCTGGAACTGAAGACTCCCGACTGGGATTACATCGCTCCACAGCCCAGCCCCAGGACCCAGTTGCCCACCCACACCTGCCTCTGGGGTTGCCATGTCGGGCACTTCCACATCTGGCACCAGTGGCAACCCCAGGCCAGAGGGGCAGAGGGGCACCAGCTTCACTGTCACCGAAGTTGGTGTCCTGGTGGAGCATGTCCTGGGGCAGTATGATGCCCTCTTTGGATCGTCCCGCGCCAGCAAGGAAGGACGGCAGAGGATCTGGGCCGACTGTGTGGTTGCCATCAACGCGGAGGGGGTGGCAACCCGCGACGTCCTGAAGATCAAGAAGCGCTGGGAGGACTTGAGGTCCAGGACCCTTGTGAAGGCCTGGCACCTCGTGGAGGGGGGCCGGGGCCGCATGAGTTCCATCCAGATGAGGGTCCTGGAACGCGTACGCCCAGCGCTCCACGCCCAGATCCTTGAGAGGGAGGCCCGTCTGGAGTTGAGCGGTAAGTGTCCATGCATTACTGTGTGAGACAGGGCATGTTGCGGTGTGCTGGTTCTATGATACTTGCCTGTATGTGTGCCATAGGCCATGTATGCATGTATGTGTGCAGGGACATCATGGTAATGCATGTGAGACCAGTGATGTGTGATGCACATGGTTATTGCATGTGTTGAAATGCCGCATGGGGAGCCCTATGCAGATTTTGAACATGAGAGCATGCCAGTCTCTGTACCTGGACATGGGTGGGGGTGAGGGATGGGTGCTTATGCCAGGTACATACATGGTAGCCATGTCTGTGTGCCTGACCTGCGTGTCTGTGACTTGTGCATGCCATGGATGCATGACACATGTGTGTGACAATGCACAGATTCAGTAAAGCAGCCAAATTACCCTTGTATCCGCTGTGTTTGGTGTGTTTGGGGCCAGATGGATGTGACTGAGGTGAAGTGTGTGCATGTGATAGGCATGAGCCATGATGCATGTGAGTTACATATCATTGAATGTTTCAAGAGTCCATTGGACATGCATGGAAATGTCCATGGCATGCACCATGCCTGTTACTGTGTGTGTTTTGCCTGGAATGACCCATGTGTTGTGGAGGGACATGATGGAAGTGTACTTTGACAGTGGTGCTCATCTGCTATTGCTTCCTGTCTAGGGGACCATTGTACAGTGCCCTGATGCTTGTGTTCTTTGTCTCCCTCTACGCAGCGGCTAGTGAAGAAGAGGGCGGAGACGGCGCTGTGGAGCAAGGCGGCGGGGATGCCCCCACGGCTGCAGCGGAAGGGGTGGGTGAGCCCCCACAGGGGCCTGCTACGGTGGGAGACGGTGAGGAGCCATCCAGGTTGGTGGTTTGCACAGAGGAGGAGGAGGCCACCACTGGGGCACACATGGGGCCTGGTGGGGGCATCCCTGCTGGTGCAAGTGGTGCAGTCCAGGGCCAGGGGCAGGAGGCAGCACAAGTCACCGTGGAGGGGCCTGTGCATGTCGCTGTCCCTGACCCTGTGAGTGCACCACCATGCACCAGCAGGGATGCCCCGTCCCAGGCCTGTCCGCAGGTAGAGGGGATGTCCATGTCACCTGACTCCCCTCCACCTGCGGACGTGGGAACCCCTGGCCGTGCGGAGAAGGTCCTGATTGGGGTCGCGATGCGCACGGCTGTGATTCGTGATGCCGTGCGTGCTTCCCGGGAGGAGCACGCACGTCATCACGAAGTGCACCGTGCCGATGTGGCCCAATTGGGATCGGCCATGTTCGGGGGTTTCCTGCATGTGTTGCCAATGTGGCGGCCCTCTCCTCCTCTGTGCAGGCTATCCACCAGTCGTTCTCCTTGCCGTCTTCCAGCCCAGATGCCACCAGGGCCCCCTGTGGACCTGCCCCGACAAATGCAGCCAGCTCGGTGGGGATCCCATCCCTGCCACAGTCGGGAGTCAGAGATCCAGCAGGGGTGGACACCACAGCAAGGCCCCCACAAGGCTTCCGTGTGGGAGCGGTTGTGCCAGCGGATAGGTGCGGAGCAGCAGCGGGCAGAGGAGGAACGGCTCACGATGGTCAGGGCGGAGGACTCCATGCGGAGGGCGCTGATGCGGGCTGAGTGCCTCGAGGGTCTTCGCAGGGAGTTTGAGCTTGACACTGCGTTATCCCTGCGGGACCTCGGGGCCAGGGAACATGCCCGCCTCCAAGCCATTGACCAGGAGTTCGATGATGCCCTGGCCCATGACAACAACCAGTGAGCCGTCCAAATAGCCCGCTGCCTTTGTATATAGTTGTATAGTTAGGGTTAGGTTTCCTTTGTTTTTTTGATTTTTTTTGGTTGCGATTGGACAATGCACCACTTTTTTGTATATAGTTCAGTTTTTAGTTAGTAGTCATAGTTAGGTTTAATTTGGTTGGGCTCATGGACCCAGGATGATCTTCTTCATGGTTCTTCATTGGCTTATTTTAATTTTTCAGATTATTTTCTTGGACATTCATCTTGTTTTGTTTGATTTGCTTTGTGTTTTTTATTATTTCATTTCCATTCTACTTGCTGTTCAATACATATTTGTTTTTTAATCTTCAATGTGTCGTATCATCTCATTGCTTTCAGGCATGTCATGTTGGGTGTTTTGTCATTCACTTGCAGCCATTGTGTGTGACAGACATGTGTTCAATTGCATTATTTAAATTGGGGGTGTAACATGTAATTGCCTTTGATATGTGGGTGGGTGTGATAGTTGGTTGGGCCTTTTGGCAGGGGAGGATGGGCATTACGGACATGATTGGGGAATGTTGGGACCCAGGTGCAGGGGGGCATGGATTGGACATGGGTGGGGGCCTGCTGGCAGGTGCCCCACAGTGCTGGGGGGGTGGGGGTGGTGGGAGACATGGGTGGGGCCTGGTGGAGGCTGCCCCTGGTGGCTGGGGTGTGGGGGTGGTGGGAGACATGAGTGGGGACCTGGTGGAGGGTGCCCCTGGTGGCTGGGGGGTGGGGGTGGTGGGAGACATGAGTGGGGGCCTGGTGGAGGGTGACCCTGCACTGCCGGGGTCTGGGGGTGGTGGGAGACATGAGTGGGGGCCTGGTGGAGGGTGACCCTGGTCGCTGGGGGGTGGGGGTGGTGGGAGACATGAGTGGGGGCCTGGTGGAGGGTGCCCCTGGTGGCTGGGGGGTGGGGGTGGTGGGTGACATGAGTGGGGGCCTGGTGGAGGGTGACCCTGCACTGCTGGGGTTTGGGGGTGGTGGGAGACATGAGTGGGGGCCTGGTGGAGGGTGACCCTGGTGGCTGGGGGGTGGGGGTGGTGGGAGACATGAGTGGGGGCCTGGTGGAGGGTGACCCTGCACTGCTAGGGTGTGGGGGTGGTGGGTGACATGAGTGGGGGCCTGGTGGAGGGTGACCCTGCACTGCTGGGGTTTGGGGGTGGTGGTAGACATGAGTGGGGGCCTGGTGGAGGGTGCCCCTGGTGGCTGGGGGGTGGGGGTGGTGGGAGACATGAGTGGGGGCCTGGTGGAGGGTGACCCTGCACTGCTGGGGTTTGGGGGTGGTGGGAGACATGAGTGGGGGCCTGGTGGAGGGTGCCCCTGGTGGCTGGGGGGTGGGGGTGGTGGGTGACATGAGTGGGGGCCTGGTGGAGGCTGCCCCTGGTGGCTGGGGAGTGGGGGTGGTGGGTGACATGAGTGGGGGCCTGGTGGAGGCTGCCCCTGGTGGCTGGGGGGTGGGGGTGGTGGGTGACATGAGTGGGGGCCTGGTGGAGGCTGCCCCTGGTGGCTGGGGGGTGGGGGTGGTGGGTGACATGAGTGGGGGCCTGGTGGAGGGTGCCCCTGGTGGCTGGGGGGTGGGGGTGGTGGGAGACATGAGTGGGGGTCTGGTGGAGGGTGACCCTGCACTGCTGGGGTTTGGGGGTGGTGGGAGACATGAGTGGGGGCCTGGTGGAGGGTGCCCCTGGTGGCTGGGGGGTGGGGGTGGTGGGTGACATGAGTGGGGGCCTGGTGGAGGGTGACCCTGCACTGCTGGGGTGTGGGGGTGGTGGGTGACATGAGTGGGGGCCTGGTGGAGGGTGACCCTGCACTGCTGGGGTGTGGGGGTGGTGGGAGACATGAGTGGGGGCCTGGTGGAGGGGGACCCTGGTGGCTGGGGGGTGGGGGTGGTGGGAGACATGAGTGGGGGCTTGGTGGAGGGTGCCCCTGGTGGCTGGGGGGTGGGGGTGGTGGGTGACATGAGTGGGGGCCTGGTGGAGGGTGACCCTGCACTGCTGGGGTTTGGGTTTGGTGGGAGACATGAGTGGGGGCCTGGTGGAGGGTGCCCCTGGTGGCTGGGGGGTGGGGGTGGTGGGAGACATGAGTGGGGGCCTGGTGGAGGGTGACCCTGCACTGCTGGGGTGTGGGGGTGGTGGGAGACATGAGTGGGGGCCTGGTGGAGGGTGACCCTGGTGGCTGGGGGGTGGGGGTGGTGGGAGACATGAGTGGGGGCCTGGTGGAGGCTGCCCCTGGTGGCTGGGGGGTGGGGGTGGTGGGTGACATGAGTGGGGGCCTGGTGGAGGCTGCCCCTGGTGGCTGGGGGGTGGGGGTGGTGGGTGACATGAGTGGGGGCCTGGTGGAGGGTGCCCTTGGTGGATGGGGGGTGGGGGTGGTGGGAGACATGAGTGGGGGCCTGGTGGAGGCTGCCCCTGGTGGCTGGGGGGTGGGGGTGGTGGGTGACATGAGTGGGGGCCTGGTGGAGGCTGCCCCTGGTGGCTGGGGGGTGGGGGTGGTGGGTGACATGAGTGGGGGCCTGGTGGAGGGTGCCCCTGATGGCTGGGGTGTGGGGGTGGTGGGTGACATGAGTGGGGGCCTGGTGGAGGGTGACCCTGCACTGCTGGGGTGTGGGGGTGGTGGGTGACATGAGTGGGGGCCTGGTGGAGGGTGACCCTGCACTGCTGGGGTTTGGGGGTGGGTGGAGACATGAGTGGGGGCCTGGTGGAGGGTGCCCCTGGTGGCTGGGGGGTGGGGATGGTGGGAGACATGAGTGGGGGCCTGGTGGAGGGTGACCCTGCACTGCTGGGGTTTGGGGGTGGTGGTAGACATGAGTGGGGGCCTGGTGGAGGGTGCCCCTTGTGGCTGGGGGGTGGGGGTGGTGGGTGACATGAGTGGGGGCCTGGTGGAGGCTGCCCCTGGTGGCTGGGGGGTGGGGGTGGTGGGTGACATGAGTGGGGGCCTGGTGGAGGCTGCCCCTGGTGGCTGGGGGGTGGGGGTGGTGGGTGACATGAGTGGGGGCCTGGTGGAGGGTGACCCTGCACTGCTGGGGTGTGGGGGTGGTGGGTGACATGAGTGGGGGCCTGGTGGAGGGTGACCCTGCACTGCTGGGGTGTGGGGGTGGTGGGAGACATGAGTGGGGGCCTGGTGGAGGGTGACCCTGGTGGCTGGGGGGTGGGGGTGGTGGGTGACATGAGTGGGGGCCTGGTGGAGGGTGACCCTGCACTGCTGGGGTTTGGGGGTGGTGGGAGACATGAGTGGGGGCCTGGTGGAGGGTGCCCCTGGTGGCTGGGGGGTGGGGGTGGTGGGAGACATGAGTGGGGGCCTGGTGGAGGGTGACCCTGCACTGCTGGGGTGTGGGGGTGGTGGGAGACATGAGTGGGGGCCTGGTGGAGGGTGACCCTGCACTGCTGGGGTGTGGGGGTGGTGGGAGACATGAGTGGGGGCCTGGTGGAGGGTGACCCTGGTGGCTGGGGGGTGGGGGTGGTGGGTGACATGAGTGGGGGCCTGGTGGAGGGTGACCCTGCACTGCTGGGGTTTGGGGGTGGTGGGAGACATGAGTGGGGGCCTGGTGGAGGGTGCCCCTGGTGGCTGGGGGGTGGGGGTGGTGGAAGACATGAGTGGGGGCCTGGTGGAGGGTGACCCTGCACTGCTGGGGTGTGGGGGTGGTGGGAGACATGAGTGGGGGCCTGGTGGAGGGTGACCCTGGTGGCATGGGAGACATGAGTGGGGGCCTGGTGGAGGCTGCCCCTGGTGGCTGGGGGGTGGGGGTGGTGGGTGACATGAGTGGGGGCCTGGTGGAGGCTGCCCCTGGTGGCTGGGGGGTGGGGGTGGTGGGTGACATGAGTGGGGGCCTGGTGGAGGGTGCCCCTGGTGGCTGGGGTGTGGGGGTGGTGGGTGACATGAGTGGGGGCCTGGTGGAGGGTGACCCTGCACTGCTGGGGTGTGGGGGTGGTGGGAGACATGAGTGGGGGCCTGGTGGAGGGTGACCCTGGTGGCTGGGGGGTGGGGGTGGTGGGAGACATGAGTGGGGGCCTGGTGGAGGGTGCCCCTGGTGGCTGGGGGGTGGGGGTGGTGGGTGACATGAGTGGGGGCCTGGTGGAGGGTGACCCTGCACTGCTGGGGTTTGGGGGTGGTGGGAGACATGAGTGGGGGCCTGGTGGAGGGTGCCCCTGGTGGCTGGGGGGTGGGGGTGGTGGGAGACATGAGTGGGGGCCTGGTGGAGGGTGACCCTGCACTGCTGGGGTTTGGGGGTGGTGGGAGACATGAGTGGGGGCCTGGTGGAGGGTGCCCCTGGTGGCTGGGGGGTGGGGGTGGTGGGTGACATGAGTGGGGGCCTGGTGGAGGGTGACCCTGCACTGCTGGGGTTTGGGGGGGGTGGGAGACATGAGTGGGGGCCTGGTGGAGGGTGCCCCTGGTGGCTGGGGGGTGGGGGTGGTGGGAGACATGAGTGGGGGCCTGGTGGAGGGTGACCCTGCACTGCTGGGGTGTGGGGGGGGTGGGAGACATGAGTGGGGGCCTGGTGGAGGGTGACCCTGGTGGCTGGGGGGTGGGGGTGGTGGGAGACATGAGTGGGGGCCTGGTGGAGGGTGACCCTGCACTGCTGGGGTGTGGGGGTGGTGGGAGACATGAGTGGGGGCCTGTTGGAGGGTGACCCTGGTGGCTGGGGGGTGGGGGTGGTGGGTGACATGAGTGGGGGCCTGGTGGAGGCTGCCCCTGGTGGCTGGGGGGTGGGGGTGGTGGGTGACATGAGTGGGGGCCTGGTGGAGGCTGCCCCTGGTGGCTGGGGGGTGGGGGTGGTGGGTGACATGAGTGGGGGCCTGGTGGAGGCTGCCCCTGTGGCTGGGGGGTGGGGGTGGTGGGTGACATGAGTGGGGCCTGGTGGAGGCTGCCCCTGGTGGCTGGGGGGTGGGGGTGGTGGGTGACATGAGTGGGGGCCTGGTGGAGGGTGCCCCTGGTGGCTGGGGTGTGGGGGTGGTGGGTGACATGAGTGGGGGCCTGGTGGAGGGTGCCCCTGGTGGCTGGGGGGTGGGGGTGGTGGGAGACATGAGTGGGGACCTGGTGGAGGGTGACCCTGCACTGCTGGGGTGTGGGGGTGGTGGGAGACATGAGTGGGGGCCTGGTGGAGGGTGACCCTGGTGGCTGGGGGGTGGGGGTGGTGGGAGACATGAGTGGGGGCCTGGTGGAGGGTGACCCTGCACTGCTGGGGTGTGGGGGTGGTGGGAGACATGAGTGGGGGCCTGGTGGAGGGTGACCCTGGTGGCTGGGGGGTGGGGGTGGTGGGTGACATGAGTGGGGGCCTGGTGGAGGCTGCCCCTGGTGGCTGGGGGGTGGGGGTGGTGGGTGACATGAGTGGGGGCCTGGTGGAGGCTGCCCCTGGTGGCTGGGGGGTGGGGGTGGTGGGTGACATGAGTGGGGCCTGGTGGAGGCTGCCCCTGGTGGCTGGGGGGTGGGGGTGGTGGGTGACATGAGTGGGGGCCTGGTGGAGGGTGCCCCTGGTGGCTGGGGTGTGGGGGTGGTGGGTGACATGAGTGGGGGCCTGGTGGAGGGTGCCCCTGGTGGCTGGGGGGTGGGGGTGGTGGGAGACATGAGTGGGGGCCTGGTGGAGGGTGACCCTGCACTGCTGGGGTGTGGGGGTGGTGGGAGACATGAGTGGGGGCCTGGTGGAGGGTGACCCTGGTGGCTGGGGGGTGGGGGTGGTGGGAGACATGAGTGGGGGCCTGGTGGAGGCTGCCCCTGGTGGCTGGGGGGTGGGGGTGGTGGGTGACATGAGTGGGGGCCTGGTGGAGGCTGCCCCTGGTGGCTGGGGGGTGGGGGTGGTGGGTGACATGAGTGGGGGCCTGGTGGAGGGTGCCCCTGGTGGCTGGGGTGTGGGGGTGGTGGGTGACATGAGTGGGGGCCTGGTGGAGGGTGCCCCTGGTGGCTGGGGGGTGGGGGTGGTGGGAGAAATGAGTGGGGGCCTGGTGGAGGGTGACCCTGCACTGCTGGGGTTTGGGGGTGGTGGGAGACATGAGTGGGGGCCTGGTGGAGGGTGCCCCTGGTGGCTGGGGGGTGGGGGTGGTGGGTGACATGAGTGGGGGCCTGGTGGAGGGTGATCCTGCACTGCTGGGGTGTGGGGGTGGTGGGTGTCATGAGTGGGGGCCTGGTGGAGGGTGACCCTGCACTGCTGGGGTGTGGGGGTGGTGGGAGACATGAGTGGGGGCCTGGTGGAGGGTGACCCTGGTGGCTGGGGGGTGGGGGTGGTGGGAGACATGAGTGGGGGCCTGGTGGAGGGTGCCCCTGGTGGCTGGGGGGTGGGGGTGGTGGGTGACATGAGTGGGGGCCTGGTGGAGGGTGACCCTGCACTGCTGGGGTTTGGGGGTGGTGGGAGACATGAGTGGGGGCCTGGTGGAGGGTGACCCTGCACTGCTGGGGTGTGGGGGTGGTGGGAGACATGAGTGGGGGCCTGGTGGAGGGTGACCCTGGTGGCTGGGGGGTGGGGGTGGTGCGAGACATGAGTGGGGGCCTGGTGGAGGCTGCCCCTGGTGGCTGGGGGGTGGGGGTGGTGGGTGACATGAGTGGGGGCCTGGTGGAGGCTGCCCCTGGTGGCTGGGGGGTGGGGGTGGTGGGTGACATGAGTGGGGGCCTGGTGGAGGGTGCCCCTGGTGGCTGGGGTGTGGGGGTGGTGGGTGACATGAGTGGGGGCCTGGTGGAGGGTGCCCCTGGTGGCTGGGGAGGTGGGGGTGGTGGGAGACATGAGTGGGGGCCTGGTGGAGGGTGACCCTGCACTGCTGGGGTTTGGGGGTGGTGGGAGACATGAGTGGGGGCCTGGTGGAGGGTGCCCCTGGTGGCTGGGGGGTGGGGGTGGTGGGTGACATGAGTGGGGGCCTGGTGGAGGGTGACCCTGCACTGCTGGGGTGTGGGGGTGGTGGGTGACATGAGTGGGGGCCTGG
This sequence comes from Ambystoma mexicanum, assembly GCF_040938575.1. Lineage (NCBI taxonomy): Eukaryota > Metazoa > Chordata > Amphibia > Caudata > Ambystomatidae > Ambystoma > Ambystoma mexicanum. Next base: position 585,440,523 of record NC_090924.1, read on the forward strand.
TGGAGGGTGACCCTGCACTGCTGGGGTGTGGGGGTGGTGGGAGACATGAGTGGGGGCCTGGTGGATGGTGACCCTGGTGGCTGGGGGGTGGGGGTGGTGGGAGACATGAGTGGGGGCCTGGTGGAGGGTGCCCCTGGTGGCTGGGGGGTGGGGGTGGTGGGTGACATGAGTGGGGGCCTGGTGGAGGGTGACCCTGCACTGCTGGGGTTTGGGGGTGGTGGGAGACATGAGTGGGGGCCTGGTGGAGGGTGCCCCTGGTGGCTGGGGGGTGGGGGTGGTGGGAGACATGAGTGGGGGCCTGGTGGAGGGTGACCCTGCACTGCTGGGGTGTGGGGGTGGTGGGAGACATGAGTGGGGGCCTGGTGGAGGGTGACCCTGGTGGCTGGGGGGTGGGGGTGGTGGGAGACATGAGTGGGGGCCTGGTGGAGGGTGCCCCTGGTGGCTGGGGTGTGGGGGTGGTGGGAGACATGAGTGGGGGCCTGGTGGAGGGTGACCCTGGTGGCTGGGGGGTGGGGGTGGTGGGAGACATGAGTGGGGGCCTGGTGGAGGGTGACCCTGCACTGCTGGGGTGTGGGGGTGGTGGGAGACATGAGTGGGGGCCTGGTGGAGGGTGACCCTGGTGGCTGGGGTGTGGGGGCAGTGGGAGACATGAGTGGGGGCCTGGTGGAGGGTGCCCCTGGTGGCTGGGGGGTGGGGGTGGTGGGAGACATGAGTGGGGGCCTGGTGGAGGGTGACCCTGCACTGCTGGGGTTTGGGGGTGGTGGGAGACATGAGTGGGGGCCTGGTGGAGGGTGCCCCTGGTGGCTGGGGGGTGGGGGTGGTGGGAGACATGAGTGGGGGCCTGGTGGAGGGTGACCCTGCACTGCTGGGGTGTGGGGGTGGTGGGAGACATGAGTGGGGGCCTGGTGGAGGGTGACCCTGGTGGCTGGGGGGTGGGGGTGGTGGGAGACATGAGTGGGGGCCTGGTGGAGGGTGACCCTGCACTGCTGGGGTGTGGGGGTGGTGGGAGACATGAGTGGGGGCCTGGTGGAGGGTGACCCTGGTGGCTGGGGGGTGGGGGTGGTGGGTGACATGAGTGGGGGCCTGGTGGAGGCTGCCCCTGGTGGCTGGGGGGTGGGGGTGGTGGGTGACATGAGTGGGGGCCTGGTGGAGGCTGCCCCTGGTGGCTGGGGGGTGGGGGTGGTGGGTGACATGAGTGGGGGCCTGGTGGAGGCTGCCCCTGGTGGCTGGGGGGTGGGGGTGGTGGGTGACATGAGTGGGGCCTGGTGGAGGCTGCCCCTGGTGGCTGGGGGGTGGGGGTGGTGGGTGACATGAGTGGGGGCCTGGTGGAGGGTGCCCCTGGTGGCTGGGGTGTGGGGGTGGTGGGTGACATGAGTGGGGGCCTGGTGGAGGGTGCCCCTGGTGGCTGGGGGGTGGGGGTGGTGGGAGACATGAGTGGGGGCCTGGTGGAGGGTGACCCTGCACTGCTGGGGTGTGGGGGTGGTGGGAGACATGAGTGGGGGCCTGGTGGAGGGTGACCCTGGTGGCTGGGGGGTGGGGGTGGTGGGAGACATGAGTGGGGGCCTGGTGGAGGGTGACCCTGCACTGCTGGGGTGTGGGGGTGGTGGGAGACATGAGTGGGGGCCTGGTGGAGGGTGACCCTGGTGGCTGGGGGGTGGGGGTGGTGGGTGACATGAGTGGGGGCCTGGTGGAGGCTGCCCCTGGTGGCTGGGGGGTGGGGGTGGTGGGTGACATGAGTGGGGGCCTGGTGGAGGCTGCCCCTGGTGGCTGGGGGGTGGGGGTGGTGGGTGACATGAGTGGGGCCTGGTGGAGGCTGCCCCTGGTGGCTGGGGGGTGGGGGTGGTGGGTGACATGAGTGGGGGCCTGGTGGAGGGTGACCCTGCACTGCTGGGGTGTGGGGGTGGTGGGAGACATGAGTGGGGGCCTGGTGGAGGGTGACCCTGGTGGCTGGGGGGTGGGGGTGGTGGGAGACATGAGTGGGGGCCTGGTGGAGGCTGCCCCTGGTGGCTGGGGGGTGGGGGTGGTGGGTGACATGAGTGGGGGCCTGGTGGAGGCTGCCCCTGGTGGCTGGGGGGTGGGGGTGGTGGGTGACATGAGTAGGGGCCTGGTGGAGGGTGCCCCTGGTGGCTGGGGTGTGGGGGTGGTGGGTGACATGAGTGGGGGCCTGGTGGAGGGTGCCCCTGGTGGCTGGGGGGTGGGGGTGGTGGGAGACATGAGTGGGGGCCTGGTGGAGGGTGACCCTGCACTGCTGGGGTTTGGGGGTGGTGGGAGACATGAGTGGGGGCCTGGTGGAGGGTGCCCCTGGTGGCTGGGGGGTGGGGGTGGTGGGTGACATGAGTGGGGGCCTGGTGGAGGGTGATCCTGCACTGCTGGGGTGTGGGGGTGGTGGGTGACATGAGTGGGGGCCTGGTGGAGGGTGACCCTGCACTGCTGGGGTGTGGGGGTGGTGGGAGACATGAGTGGGGGCCTGGTGGAGGGTGACCCTGGTGGCTGGGGGGTGGGGGTGGTGGGAGACATGAGTGGGGGCCTGGTGGAGGGTGCCCCTGGTGGCTGGGGGGTGGGGGTGGTGGGTGACATGAGTGGGGGCCTGGTGGAGGGTGACCCTGCACTGCTGGGGTTTGGGGGTGGTGGGAGACATGAGTGGGGGCCTGGTGGAGGGTGACCCTGCACTGCTGGGGTGTGGGGGTGGTGGGAGACATGAGTGGGGGCCTGGTGGAGGGTGACCCTGGTGGCTGGGGGGTGGGGGTGGTGCGAGACATGAGTGGGGGCCTGGTGGAGGCTGCCCCTGGTGGCTGGGGGGTGGGGGTGGTGGGTGACATGAGTGGGGGCCTGGTGGAGGCTGCCCCTGGTGGCTGGGGGGTGGGGGTGGTGGGTGACATGAGTGGGGGCCTGGTGGAGGGTGCCCCTGGTGGCTGGGGTGTGGGGGTGGTGGGTGACATGAGTGGGGGCCTGGTGGAGGGTGCCCCTGCTGGCTGGGGGTGTGGGGGTGGTGGGAGACATGAGTGGGGGCCTGGTGGAGGGTGACCCTGCACTGCTGGGGTTTGGGGGTGGTGGGAGACATGAGTGGGGGCCTGGTGGAGGGTGCCCCTGGTGGCTGGGGGGTGGGGGTGGTGGGTGACATGAGTGGGGGCCTGGTGGAGGGTGACCCTGCACTGCTGGGATGTGGGGGTGGTGGGTGACATGAGTGGGGGCCTGGTGGAGGGTGACCCTGCACTGCTGGGGTGTGGGGGTGGTGGGAGACATGAGTGGGGGCCTGGTGGATGGTGACCCTGGTGGCTGGGGGGTGGGGGTGGTGGGAGACATGAGTGGGGGCCTGGTGGAGGGTGCCCCTGGTGGCTGGGGGGTGGGGGTGGTGGGTGACATGAGTGGGGGCCTGGTGGAGGGTGACCCTGCACTGCTGGGGTTTGGGGGTGGTGGGAGACATGAGTGGGGGCCTGGTGGAGGGTGCCCCTGGTGGCTGTGGGGTGGGGGTGGTGGGAGACATGAGTGGGGGCCTGGTGGAGGGTGACCCTGCACTGCTGGGGTGTGGGGGTGGTGGGAGACATGAGTGGGGGCCTGGTGGAGGGTGACCCTGGTGGCTGGGGGGTGGGGGTGGTGGGAGACATGAGTGGGGGCCTGGTGGAGGGTGCCCCTGGTGGCTGGGGTGTGGGGGTGGTGGGAGACATGAGTGGGGGCCTGGTGGAGGGTGACCCTGGTGGCTGGGGGGTGGGGGTGGTGGGAGACATGAGTGGGGGCCTGGTGGAGGGTGACCCTGCACTGCTGGGGTGTGGGGGTGGTGGGAGACATGAGTGGGGGCCTGGTGGAGGGTGACCCTGGTGGCTGGGGTGTGGGGGCGGTGGGAGACATGAGTGGGGGCCTGGTGGAGGGTGCCCCTGGTGGCTGGGGGGTGGGGGTGGTGGGAGACATGAGTGGGGGCCTGGTGGAGGGTGACCCTGCACTGCTGGGGTGTGGGGGTGGTGGGAGACATGAGTTGGACATGGGTGGGGGCCTGCTGGCAGGTGCCCCACAGTGCTGGGGGGTGGGGGTGGTGGGGGACATGAGTTGGACATGGGTGGGGGCCTGCCTGCAGGTGCCCCACAGTGCTGGGGGGTGGGGGTGCAAGGGGACATGAGTTGGTGTTCATTAGTTCAAGGAGACATGTGCCTTTGCTGGGGGGCATGCCCATGGTGGGTGGGCTGCCTGCGGGACATGACCAGGGATGCAGGATAGTCCCCTGTGGTGTGGGCTGCCTGCAGGGGCCGTGGAGGGTGTACAGGGTACACCTGGGAGGACCCACACTGTCAAATCACATGTGGAACTTCCCGCGCACCCCTGAAATACACGCGCCCAGGCTATTCGCGTGTGGAACTTCCCGCGCACCCCTGAAATACACGCGCCCAGGCTATTCGCGAGTGGAACTTCCCGCGCACCCCTGAAATACACGCGCCCAGGCTATTCGCGTGTGGAACTTCCCGCGCACCCCTGAAATACACGCGCCCAGGCTATTCGCGTGTGGAACTTCCCGCGCACCCCTGAAATACACGCGCCCAGGCTATTCGCGTGTGGAACTTCCCGCGCACCCCTGAAATACACGCGTGTGGAACTTCACGCGCACCCCTGGAATACACGCGCCCCCAGGCTATTCGCGTGTGGAACTTCCCGCGCACCCCTGAAATACACGCGCCCAGGCTATTCGCGTGTGGAACTTCACGCGCACCCCTGGAATACACGCGCCCCCAGGCTATTCGCGTGTGGAACTTCCCGCGCACCCCTGGAATACACGTAGCCCGCTCCCCCAGGCCCGATCGCGTGAGGAACTTCACGCGAACCCCTGTAATACACGTAGCCCCCTACCCCAGGCCCGATCGCGTGAGGAACTTCATGCGAACCCCTGTAATACACGTAGCCCGCTCCCCCAGGCCCGATCGCGTGTGAAACTTCACGCGAACCCCTGATATACACGTAGCACGCTCCCCCAGGCCCGATCGCGTGAGGAACTTCACGCGAACCCCTGTAATACACGTAGCCCGCTCTCCCAGACCCGATCGCGTGTGAAACTTCACGCGAACCCCTGAAATACACGTAGCCCGCTCCCCCAGGCCCGATCGCGTGAATAACTTCACGCGAACCCCTGTGATGCACGTACCCTGCTGAAATCGCGTGTTAGACTTCCCGCGCACCCCGGTATACACGCACACATATTTTTTGTCAGCGGGTGTCCGTGTTTGTGGGTACCCCTTTGCACGTCATTTTTCCTGGAGGGCCACAGTATGGGACATTCATCATGGCAGTATATAGGTGCTATTTGTTGGCGCACCTTTTGGCGCACATTTCTTACAGCCGCAGAGACGCTACCGCCTGCTTTCTTGTGGCGGTCGTGTTTGTGCCTGTGCGCTGGTTTGAGCGTGCGCTTTTTTGCCCTATTCTATTCCATGAATACGTGTTGTAGGCGAGCGTGTGGGCGTTCCGCGCACTTGTGCCCTGTACTTCCCCCGTGACGCCCACGTTTTGGCAAGTTGTTCCCCATTCCGAGTGTTACGCCCGTGTTCCGCCTACTTTTGTTGCGTGCGCCGCGCTATGTGCGAATTTCGCTGTGGCCTGTGCGATTTTCGCTGTGACCTGGCGCACGCTGTTAGATGGCCTGTGCGCCAACGTGCGCCGCACACTTTTTTATCGCACATCCGCTGGTTTTCTCGCGCACGGCCTTCCATGAATCAACGTGCGCTGCTTTTCGTGCGATTTTCGCAATTGCACTGCGATTTTCGCTATTCCACTGCGATTCGCACGTTTTTGCCCACTTGCGCCGCGCTAATTATTCCATGAATCGGCCTGTGAAAGTAGTTTGTAGGGTGCACAAATAGAGTGCGGTATAAATAGTGCAACAAAGTATAAGAAGACAGAGGTTCCTTTGTACCAAGAAAGGGACTCATTACACTGATATGACAGGATGATTATAGGTAGATAAGATGCTTAATTCACAGGCACAGAAACCATCATATGGCAGACATACAGGATGAATAGATGCGACTATAGGTCGCCAATATGGAGACAGTAAAACAGAAGTGCAGCCATTTTCATAACACAGAGGATGCAGCAGATCTCAGAATTAGCAAGCAAAACAGCAAGATATTGAATTTACACAAAAACATATTTATTTGAGAAACTCGTGCAGAGCTCAGGCAGTAGCTAATGGGCAGAGCCAGGGTAAGGAACTAGAAAGGAGTGATAGAGCAAAGGAACACAGGCACAAGATAACAGTCTCCAGGACAAGAAGTGGTTTCCCCAGCTAATCAATTTTAATAGGAGCACAAACAACCATTGAGGTCCAGGAACAACACATCAGTAAGCCAAAAGACTTCATAGAAAGTAGCAGACTCGCCCTGCAAGTGGCCACAAAGAACACAACATGCATGTTAGAATTAGTTAAAAACTCAACAAATAGAAGGCAATCCACTCTCAAAAACAGTACCCTAACACATGATCCAGATACAAGAAGCACTGTCTATCTATTACAAGCTACCTGCTGAACTCCCTCAGTACACATGCAGAAACTAGACAGCATACAAGACCAAGTTCAAAAGATAGGGAAGGCCTCATCGCCTTGGGATGATCAGGAGTATTCTTTAATTGGAAGTATGGCAGACCATGGAAGTCTCTTCCCCCACTTATGTCTTGCCCATATCTTGACGCCTTGTCAGGATATCCAAGGCTGGTAAGCTAAATGCCAACCAATGAAAAGTCCCCTTGCCACACAGCCTGTGATGGATAGCACAAACCAATTAACTGTCCTGGTAATGATGTAGTAGAAGTAATATCAGTAGTTGGATTGGTCCAGGAGAAGCCATCAGGTATGTATCAACCAATAGAGTGACTAACCCCTATACATTCTATATGTAGTTTGCGCCATTAACCAAACCCCACTTTCCCATAAGTGTTATAAACTGATAGTGTAATGTGACTTTCTTATTGATGTAGTTTTGCCACAAAACTCGTTTGTAATCATTGAAAATGTGAGAGCTATGAGAATGAAATGCTTGTAGGCTGTCCCGTTTTGGATTCGCTGTTTGAATAAAGCTGGTTTTTGATGTGAACCAGAGTCCTCCATCATTGACTATTATTTTGACTAATTGTGTGATCATTGGTGCACCTTTATATACTGTACCCCCCACACCAAGCCATTTATTTAGACACATTCATCAAAAAAATTTAAATCCACGATGGAGAAGGTATCATCAGCGCCTCCTGGGTCAGTGGAACAAAGGAACTGCTCTCAGAGTTGTCCACACTTGACGCAGGTTCAGAAGACTTTGTCTATGCCAACCGTTTCCGCTTCTAAGTATGGTATACACTGAAATAAAATAAAAAATCACATGCACCTAAAACATCCATTTTGATGCATGTATACAAAAACTGCAACACACAGATGTTCACACACAAGTGCAGCGGGCCTAGAAAAATAGAGAGGGTGTCTTTGCACCTCAAGGCACATCCCCAGGTATGTCAGGGGAATGGACCAAAGAGAGATTTGAGGTCAACACCCATTGAAACCCAAATACCTTTTTCAGGCAGAGGAAGCTCCCTTGAAAAATTAAGGACCAAATGTTTCCTGATGAGGAAGAAGATTTTGCAGAAGGCAAAACTGGCACTGACCTAGAAGACCTTCCAGTGCCCTCACGTGACATTGATGACCCCATTTCGATATCGCCAACAGACGACAATATTTTATACAATGATTTGCATAAACAAGCAGCACATTATTTTAAAATTGATAGAAAGGAGTCGGAGGAAGACACAGATTTTTTGGATGACATCTTCAGCGAAAAGAAGCAGGTTAGCCAATATATACCACACCTTAAATCTGTTAAAAGACGATTGGACCCATATTTAACTACACCAGCATTAACAAAGGCTAGAATTGAAAGACTATTCAGGCCAGCCTCAACAGAGCCACTGTTTATCAGGGGACATTTAAAACCACCAGATTTCCTGGTCATTACAACAACACGTAAAAGGGCAGGAACACCTTTATCAATATCAGAAGCCCCTCCTGACAAGGAAAGCAAGAACATCTATGCTTTAGGAAAAAAAAGTAGCTTCTTTGTCAGCCTACCAAATGCGAATAGCCAATAATACAGCTCTATTGGCTAGTTTAAATAGAGCCCAATGGGACCATATGGAAGAGCTTGCTAATAATGCCACGGCACCCTTAAAACAAAAATGCTCAAAACTCTAAAAGAGGACAAACAAAATGCTGACACATTTCTAAGGAACACGCTGAGGCAACAGGTCTGGTGATTGCTTTGGGGACCCTAATTAAAAAGCATGCTTGGCTTAGGAATTCAAGCTTTAGTGTTGAAACTCAAACCACTCTATTAAATATGTCCTTAGAGAAAGATGTCATATTTGACAAAGCAGTTGATGGGACAGTAGAAACTGCTAATAAAGATCATGAAACGCTCAAGACATTGAAACAAATTACCACCTGCCCTTTTCTACAAAGGGGAGCACAATTCAACCGCAACAAAAACAATTCTTAGGAGCTGTAATACATGCCAAACACACATTGGTCTTTCCCTCCAATGAGAAGTTCAAATCTTTCTTCAGCAGACCCCTTGTTATGCAGCTGATCGGCAGATATGTTCTTGAAGGTAAAGCACCTCCTCAGCATGATGGCATCGTGCATCTTCATCGTGCCAAATGAAAGGCTACATATTCGTCCAGTAGAGGGATAATTAGCGAAACACTGGTTGCAGGAAGGGGGCATTTGGGAGAATCTAGTGGAAGTTTTGCAAGAGGTGGTCTTGGCACTGTATTGGTGGACAAAAGAGAATATGTTACAGGGACATTTTTTGTAAAACCTCCAACACACCTCAACAATCACAACAGATGTATCACTCTCAAAGTGGAAGCCCATTGTCTCCACCAAACAGCGCAAGGAATGTGGTCATAAGCACTCTCAAGGACACTTGTAGTAATGTTATGCTGCTCTCTTGACACCCTGCATGAAGTCTCTGTTGTTGTTTACCTACGTCCAGGGTTCCAAGTTCCATGGTGGGGCAGGTGGAGTTGTGACCTGCAGGAGGTTGCTGCTGGGTCCGGAGTTTGCCGTGAATAAACCAAGTGTCCAACCTCCAATGTGCCTGCATGCCTCATTACAGTGGCAATGAGGATTTCGGGCAGCAGACCCCATGGGCATCCATGCGTGTGGGTTCCTTCATCTGGAGCGGGAGAAGACCGACCCCGCAGAGCAACCAGCGGCGATGCAGCAGCCGGCAGCAAACATGCTCCATGTTGCCATGCCGGACGAAGGAAGAACAGACAAGCAGCGCAGAGGGCTGCCTACTTTCCCACCCAGTGACAGCGGTGGTTGATCAGCTGGTGGGCTGGCCCCTCGAGTGACTGGCCACAGCCACAATGAAGGGGAATGCCCCCCCAAAGGTAAGAGGGGCCGCTGACAATCCCTGTGGCCGTAACAGGAAGGACTGCCCCACTCACCCCCATTACACCCCCAGCTCCTATGGGGGCTCAGATGGGAATGGGGAATAGTTACTGCAAGGAGGATTAATGGGTCCTCCTAAGTCAGAATGACCCGGTAAGTCCCCATTGCAAGAACCAGGTAATGGAGCCCGGTTTGGAGGCAGCCATGGTGCTAATAGCACCATGGCTGCCTCCAAACTCGTAATGAGGCCCAATGTGATGGCTGTGGGTTCTACGGGGGGTGGGACCCATGGTTCAGTGTGCGGGGGATCCCATGAAGGGGTGTTGTTGAGAGTGAGTACGCCCCAGAAGAAAAAAGGGCTTTGGGCCATGTTATAGCTGAATGGCATGCAAATGCAGATGATGGTACACACAGGGTCCCCCTACACCATGATTTCCTGTCAAGTTGTACAGGGCAAGTTACCATAAGGACTTGTCCACCCTTCTTCCTCCCAACATTAATCCATGCGCATATGGGCGTGTCCCCATTAAAGTGTTGGGTTACGAATGGGCCACGATTGAGTTTGAGGGGCGCGTCACCTGAGGGAAACTGTATGTGGCTCACAAGGGGGACTCTGTGGTAGACTGGGATGAGCAGTCAGCCCTTGAAATTGAGATATGTCCAGGGAAGCCTGTACCCATTCTGAGTGTGGCCGCTGGGGAGAGTGTAACGAAAGAGGAGGTGGTGACAGCAGAATATCTTAAGGAAGTTTTTCCGGTGAGGAGTGTACCCGTATTGGCCCGGGAGGGGGTTAAGGAGGAGTTAGCTAAGCTACAAGAAGCTGGGGTAATTGAAGAGGTAGAGAGTTCGGAGTGGCTGGCGCCTATAGTGTTGGCTCACAAAGCTGACGGAGGAATGAGGATGTGTGTGGATTTAAGGGACCTTAACGCCCACATATGGGTGGATAGACACCCTTTAACCAACATAAATGAATTATTGGCATATGTGGGTAAGGCCACGTGCTTTTCCACTTTTGAACAGCCGTTGAAATCGTTTGAGATGCCGTTAGGTGGTTTTCATTTCTGTAGGATGCCGTTCGGCCTAGCCTCGGTTCGGCAGTTTTTCAGAGGGTTCCTACATCCAGGGTTCCAAGTTCCATGGTGGGGCAGTTGGAGTTGTGACCTGCTGGAGGCTGCTGCTGGGTCCGGGGTTTGCCGTGAATAAACTAATTGCCCGACCCCCAACGCGCCTACATGCCTCATAACAGAACACATCAATGTTCTGGAATTGTAAACGGTTTACAAAGCACTACAAGCATTCCAACATGATATTATGGTGAAGAATGTGCTGATTATAACAGATATCACAACCTCCATGCTTTATATCAACAAACAGGGCGGCACTCACGACAAGTCTATCCACAATGGCACAGCATATATGGAAATTGAGCCTCCAAAGCAGAATACATTTCCAATTGCAGCAGGTTCCAGGGGAACACAAACTGCTTAACAGGAACACAAATCAGCTTTTAGATCAGTTGGAATGACATTCGGACATGGCAAACAACATTTTAACCAATTGGGGTAACCAGATGTAGATGTTTCTGCACAAAAGAAGGCTCAAAATGCCTAGAGTACACCTCCAGATTCCCACAGATGGAATCCAAGGGGGCAACACTGTGGATCAGTTGGTGAGGGATATTTGCTTACGCTTTACCTCCATCCCCAGTCTTGAACAGAGTAATTCACAAATTGACCATGAACACTTAACAAAGTTCCTAATTGTACCAATATGGGCATTTCAGATGTGGTATTCCCACCTTCTAAAGTTGTCAGTTTGCCCACCACTAAAGCTAACATGCCCATAAAACATGTCACAGAATCAGGGATTAATCCTCAACCTCCGACCTCTAATTTAGCAGCTTGGCTCCTGACTCCTTCATTTGCCTGACAGACGGATTGAAAATTAAAAGAAGCCAGTAAGCCTAACTTTAGACACTCCCACTTTAACAAATGGAAAAGGTTTGTACTTTGGTGTAAAAGGTCAAATATCAACCCAATCGACTGTTCACCATCACATATAGTGCACTATCTTCTACAAACGTCCAGTCTACTTAAAAGTCCATTTAGCAGCGCTTGCTGCATATGCAACTTGCAGTAAAGTTTCATGGTGGAAAATTCCAGTTGTGAAAGCTTTCGTGAGAGGAGTAAAATGGCTTGAAACTCCAATCGCAAAGACACCTCCAGGTTGGGATGTAAATGTTGTCTTAAGCAAACTCATGGGTCCACCTTTTGAGCCAATGCATAAGCAAACCGTAAGAATATCTCTTACAAGATTGCTTTCCTTACAGCCATTACATCTTTTCTGAGGGTAAGCGAGCTTCAGACTTTGTCAGTAACAGAACCATTCACAATTCATAAGAACAACGTGGTCTTAAGAACACATCCACTCTTCTCACCAAAGTACATTTCTAAGTTCCATGTCACCCAATCGATTGAATTATCAGCGTCCTTTCAAAATCCACAGACCTCTGGAGAATGAGCTCTACACACATTTGAAGGGCAGTCATGTACTACCTCAACAAGCCTGTCACTCAGAAAAATAGACCAGTTCTTTGTATCTACAGCAGCTAGGAGAGAAGGGGATCCTGTCTCAAAGGCTACCGTTTCTAGATTGATTGTAAAATGCATACAGCTGTGTTACACATTAGCAATCAAAACACTGCCATTCACACCCAGAGCACACTCCACACGTGGTACTGGGGCTACATTAGCATCCATTGCAAATGTCCCACTGGAATCCATCCGCAGAGCAGCAATGCGGAGTTCAGTACACACTTTCACTCCACATTATTGTGTGTACACTGAAGCCAGGAATGACTCACAAGTGGGACAGGCAGTATTAAAACATGTATTTGTCTATGTTCCTTCTATCGACCCACCACGCTCATCTAGTACTGCTTACTATTCTGCAAAGCATGTAATTCTGAGCAGACCCACAAGACACAGCTGACAAAGATTACATACCTCTAATCATATGTCTTATGATTGTATCTGCTTAGATTCACATGCATCTAGCCATCCTCCCCTTGTTGGAAGTAGAAGGTACCACAAACAACAATGTTTTTTATATGAGAGTTTTTAGACACAGTTCTTCACATTCATTTCTCACTATACACTTCAACCATCCAAACAACACACCTTGCACCAGGGGTCAAGTCCTAAAAATAAAAGTGGGGGGACTCATCAACTAACGCAATAGAATGTGACATCGCCAGAAATTAGCATACCAAGGTGAAATATGCACATTTCGTTAAATTGGTTTTGCAAAACCACCGAAATTGCACAGGACAAATGGAATTTGCCTTTCATAAAATCTACACAAGAACACCCAACCAAGAGAGCATATTTTCTTCTAATAGTGTTTTTGAAAATGTTGGAAGGTGTGCGTGTTTTAAACTCCAAGAACCAATACAAATGTTTTCTCTGGACCATGAAGTCCCGAAATGGGACATTTCACCTTTAGCTGTTTATTATTTTTCATCAGGTTATATAGTGCAATGGTGAAGTGTCCGTGCAAACTTTACGACTGAGGTTGGATCCCTGAGGTCGACTTTAATTCATAAATTCAAGGAATACTTTCAATGTTTCTCATTTTAGCTGGGGGGGGGGCTGAGTCAACCCCCTGGAAAAAGTGAGTGGACTCTATCCACCCGCGTGTACCATTGACTTGAGCCTTGCCTTGCACTCACAACAGACACCAGTCACATTGCTCTACTAGAAATCAATCTCCTGACCCCATCACCAACCTTAGAAGACTGTCTCCCGACCTCTCCCTCACAACAGGAACCAAGTTTGATTTCCCCAGCCACAGCCCTGCACTCCCTTCCACTCCCTCCCCACCTCAGTATGCACATCACCATTCACACCTCACAACAGTCTCCACCACTCATCCTTCACACACAATCCCATCTCTGTTAACCTCTACACCCACCAAAAACCCAGAGGACTCTAACCTCATGAGCTTTCTTCACATACACACCAACAATACAATTGGCCCCCTTCAACACCCCCCAGTCCTGAAACCATAGGCCTACCCCGAGAATCCTTTCACCTTCTAATAACCACTGGCAATGCCAACCTCCTGCTCCCTCACACCCTTCCACACAGCACACCTGTCACCCAGGGGGGCTCCACAGCACATGCCCCTAGCTCCACAACTTTATCAGTGCCAGTTCTCCCCTATGTTCATTTCCATACTTCTTTCTCACCCCATACCTGGTGGCAGCCACCCCCATGCCGCTAGCCCCCCCCGGATCCTCCTCCCCTCCCCTCAGATCAAACACCCAACCTAGCAATGGACTAATGCGCATCCTAATCAACGCCAGATCTGTTGCCAAAAAACGCCACACCATTTACAACTTAATTTCCTCTGAAGGTCTAGACATCCTCTTCATCACAGACACCTGGTGCCTCCAAGACTTCCAGCCCATTGCACATGAGGCATTCCCCACAGGCTACACCCTCGTTGTGCATTACAGGACCAGCAGGGCAGGCGGCATTGGTATCCTATACAAATCCAACCTCTTCATTTCATACTCTGAGGTACAAGCATGCAACTCCAACAGCAAAACCATCCTTGTAAAATGTCTCATCCCCACACCCTCACAGCTTTTTACTCAAATACAGACCCCCAGGCTACAACAGAATTTCAGCTGAAAACCTCAGTGATTCCTGCCATCCTGGTTTCCCACCCCACCCTCACTATGCTAGGGGAGTTCAATATCTGGTTCAACGTCCCCCACTATCCCATGACACGACCCATTCTGGACCGCCGTGAATCCCTTCAACTGTCGCAACTAGTATCAGACCCAACACACTCTGCAGGCCAGACCCTTGACACAATCTTCAGCTCTCCTAAAGTGATCACCAAGCTCCTGCCTCGGCGACCAGTCTGGATGGACCATGCAGCCATCTTCTTCACTCTCTCGAATGTAGACCCTCTTTCCTCCCCAACAGTCTCAGCACTATGCACCCGTTCCCCTCAATGGAACAAGGTCAAAGTAACCCCAGTCCAAGGGCGTTTACTGACAGCGCTTAGAGGGCATACCAATGGGATTAGGTGTTATATAAATGTCACATAATATAATATAACATAACATAGAACAACATGGTGAAAGCCCCCTATTTATTTTTGCAAACATTCAATTAATAAACTTTGACTTGTTGGACATATCTGAATTTTACAATGAAAATGTCAGGAAAGGGACACCTTAAACTGGACAATTTGGGGCAAATTCATCCAACAGTTTAAAATTCAGGAAACATTGAAGAAAAAGGTGCATCCATTGAACAGGCACACAGAGAAAATGACTGCATTAAATATGAACAAGTTGGGCTACAATCAGTTTGGATATTCCATTTTGTAGTTTGGTATAAAAGCGGGCAGTCGGTTTTTAAAGAAATCAATGGAGAACGAATGCCCCAACCCAAAAAAGTTTTCCATATCTCCCATGGAACATTGTTGCAACTTAGGAACTTTCAGAAATGAAAAGACAATTGTTTTTACTCATCAATTTAAGTGTTCTCGCAAGAAATTCATGATCAATTTGGGGCTAATTCATGAAAGAAAAAAGGGAGGGGCCCAAGAAACTCTTATCAAAATGTATGCTAAAACACCAAATGGATAATTTTACAAAAATATTCATTGTATGAAGAGGACGAGCAATTTTAGAATTGACCTGATGTTGGGTCCCCTGCTTGCAATTTTAAAATGTACAAAACAGTGTTTAAAAGTAAAGAGTGAAATTGCTTTTACTCTTCATTTTTACTCTACATTTTGTAAAAAATGAAAATGCTGCCTCAAATGTATGCTTTGCAGATGTGCTCAAGATCAGCTGCTTGATCCTGTCAGGGTACAGTAGGGATGCCACACACCCAGGGGGTAGGCGGTCTACCAGAAAGTATGCCAGAGCCAGTCCTACCCCAGAGGTTTGGTGAGGGAGTTGGGAGGTCCCCATTATCTGAACCCCCTGAATGTGCCTTGTGTGTAATAACAGGTGTAAATTTTGTTTACCCAATGCCATGCACCCTCCATTTTGGCCTGAGTTCTCTTTTCACTACAGAACCTCCAAGACCACCAGACCTGCCATATTGATCCAGCCAAGCAGAACACAGAAATAAATAACAATGATACCAAGTCTGATGTTCCAGTGTGTAACACAAAAGAGCTGCAACACTCACTACCTCTTGGAAGTAGGGGAGGGCAGATACAGCAGCCGGCCAACACCTGTGAGAAACCTGAAGGTGTCTCACCTGTTAGTCCCCGGAGATCTGTTGTCGAGGTGGCCAGGACACTGCCATCACTATTGGATTCAGTTCCTGGGGGTAGACCAGTGGGGGAGGATCAACTAGGCGAGGAGTCTTCAGGGATTGGAAGTTGGATACTGAGGGTTGAGACACGGTATCCGCTTCCAAGTATCACCTTTTCCTTATCCGACCCTGTAGGATATTTAGAAACTCTACCACCCCCCCCCCTTTTCCCACACAAACACTATCTTACACGGTAACAGGAAACAGACTAACACCAGAGCCGTTTAACTGACATGTCCTAATACACGGGCCAGGCAGCGTCAGGCAGTTGACAATAATCACACACACCTGATGGCCCTTTACCTTCCACACAGGGATAAAAGACAGAGCACGGAACAACACTTCGAGCAAGGCCGAACGAATGAGGAGATAGCTACACCAAACCGGCAGTTCAAACAAAGAAGAAAGGCGGTGAGACTTGGAAGGAAGACAATGGTGGAGTTGCCCTTGCCCTTTTCACCTCAGACCTGCATAGCCTACGAAAGGGAAATCATAAAATCGGGAGCTGCAGCTGGTGTGCCAAGCAGCAGACGTCAATAGTACACAGGGGCCTCCCGCTTTCATAATGCAGGCGGAGAGGCAAGCTGGCTACCGTGGTACTATCCTTGACTCTAAAGAACAAAGAAACCAAGGGGTCAGAGGAAGCTGATACTAAACCGAACTATGTTGAGCCCAACGTTGCAAATGGCAACAATTTGAATCCAAGGAATCCGAAAGAGAAAGAACGTGTGTATGTGTTTGAACTTTAATGAAAGCCCAGTTGAGGTCCAGGTGCAGAGGGTTCCGGCGCCACGTGGGCGCTCATTTGAAAGTCTCTGACCCGGTCCTGTTCCTTGAAACTACAATAACCAGAAGCCCTAGGAAAGGGTGGCGTGAGGCGTCAGAGTGGTCCTACAAGGGTTATGTTAAATCTCTTGTACAATCGAAAGTCTCTGACCCATTGCCGAAAGAAAGCTAGGGCAAGGGAACCCGACTTTCGGATAAGATTGTGAACTGTGGAATAAGGCAAGTGTGAACCCGACAGAGGGATGCCGTGAGAAAGCTAGGAGAAGGAAAACCCTGCTTTCTGATGAAAATGAGCAATGCATGAACTGTGTTAAGAATACATGAACTGTATTATAGAAAGGCCATACTGAACCCGAAAGAGGGAGGCCCATATTGCAATCCTAGAGGCGAAGAGTAATCGCCCAGGGTACGAGAATACCAAAGGAATTTTTTGTTTGTCTGTTTTTTTAATCAGTCAGCCTTTTAAGGCAAGGGACTTTTGCAAGAATGAGACTTAGCCTCTGAAGGTTTTGATATTGTTGAACTGAACTGTGAACCTTGTGTTAACGAGGCCAAGGACGGTGCTGTGTTCGAGAGTTCTGCCTTGTACCATGCTTCAAACGTGTGGAAGGGAGACCCAGCCATACCATCCTGACTTTCATTTTTGTGAACACTTCTTTCTTTTCTGGTGAACATTATCCCACACTGTTTTTGTAATTTAGCAGTAAGGTTTGGCAATATTTTTTTTTTAGTATAGGCCCTATTTATTTGACTAGTTGCCACTAGGACTGCCTTATTAATATTTGATGGTCGTAGCTTGCTCCCATCTTAGATACAGGTTTAGATTAGGAGTTTATCTCACCCATTATAAAGTTCAATAAATTCCCTTGAACTGTGGTTACTTGTGTTTGTCTTTACTGTTGCCACCATGAGTTCCTTACTGTCATGATGAGAACCTGGTGTCTGCAGAAGCTGCTGAACCCCCGACAATCCACCCAAAATGTGGCACTCTGAGCTGATATATATATAACTGCTCAGTTTATCTCACTTTCAGGGGAAAGGGGGAAGGGACAAAGAAACAAACACCAGGCTGGAAGCTATCAACTCGCTCGTTCTTCACCTGTAGTTAAAACATAAACATGCAATACACCTCATTACTCATGGGTTACTATACTAACCTTAAACTCTATATCCTTTACCAAAATAGTTAAAACACCATACCTGGTACCTCTCTTCAGAATGCCCAGAGAAGTGATAAGCAGACAAGACTTCCTTACTTGTGGACCATAATCTTATAGATCATTCAGCCTTCTCAGTAGGTCCATGAATGTAATTTTTAACTTTGTAGTTCATCTGCTCAACCCTAAGATTCTTGAACAAGGTCTAAGCTCTTCAAATAAGTTTAAGGAAGTTCTTTTAAGTTCTTGTATTTGTTTTTATATTTTCTTTGTAGAGTGTCTTTTACTCAGGAACAAATTTTTAACTTGCGATGAAATCTTCACGTGGAAAGCCAGCACATGCGCTAAAATCCAAACCGCGGGTAAAACGCAAATGTGCTGAAAATCCAAACCGCGGTAAAAAATCACACGTGCTTTTCTCCAAGTCGCGGGAAATTCGCACATGCGCTGACAATCCAAATCGCGGGAAAAAACACACACGCTTTTCTCCAAGTCGCGGGAAATACGCACACGTGCTGACTATCCAATTCGCGGGTAAAACGCACTCGCACTAAAGTCCAAGATGTGATAAAAAATTACACGCGCTAAAGTCCAACCCACGAATAAATACGCATACGCGCAAAAAACCAAATCGTGGGAAAAAGCACACGCGCTTTATTTTATCACGTAGAAAAAACCCTCGCGTAAATGAACAGTAAAGGCGAGTCCAAAGTTCACGCTCACGCTTCACTCTCACGCGCAGAGACACACGCGCGGGCTCAAAATAACGGGAAAAAACTCACGCGCTAGTTTGAATTGACACGTAGCGATAAAAAACAAACGTACGCGCTTCAATCTTTTTAGATACAGATTTGCGATTTCAATCCCTTAAAATAAATATAACCTTTTTTCAAAGTTCAACAAAAATGGAAAGTCACTTATCTTGTGATTGAGACATGAAAACTTCTTTTCTCAGAAAATTGGAAGTTTCTGACTCCTGTCCTGTGTCTCCACCAAACTCCATACACGATTCCTGTTATACTTTGAGATTTTCCGCTCAACTGCTAGAAACTTGTCACCCTTGACCAAGTTAAGCAGGAGCTGCAAGGCACACGACCTCTCAGCTGGGCAATGACGATGAAAGGCAGTTTAGAATGTTCATTGTCCTCCCTATAAACAATCTCCAGCCAATTAGAATTTAGACTGAGAACCTCCATCTTGGCTTGGGGCATTTTCCATAGACTGCAATGAAGGTTAAGGGCAAAATTGGCTGTTTAAAAATATAACCCATAATAACTTCCTAAAACCTTTCTATACTAAATATGTGTCTCCCCTGACCCAATGTAAATGAGTATATGATACTGTATGTAAAGAATATGTCACTCCAACCTGACAGTACCTGACAGTACCCCCCCCTCCTAACGCCCAGTCCCTGGGCCACTCTTCAATGGAAGTTTTTTATGGAATCTTTCAACCAAACGAGGAGCATGCACATCACTTGCTTTCTCCCAAGTGCGCTCTTCAGGACCAAAACTCTCCCAATCGATGAGATACTGTAGCTTTCCTCTTACTCTTCTAGAGTCCAGAATTCTCTTAACCAGAAATTCTTCGGAAGCATCTTCCTCAATCACAACTGCCGAAGGAGTAGGTGTTAATCTAGTTCCTTTAACCACAGGTTTTAATAAACTAACATGGAAAGTTGTATGAGTTTTCATATGACTGGGTAATTTAAGACGAACAGCCACTGGATTAATCACCTTTTCAACAACAAACGGTCCTATGAAACGAGGACAAAACTTATTTCTTCCTTTAATTCTCAAAAACTTGGTTGATAACCACACCAAATCTCCCTCACTATATTGATGACTAATCTTTCTTTTACAGTCAGCAAACCCTTTGTATTTTTGTTTACTCTCCACCAACACCCCTTTTGCCTTTTCCAAATTTCTTTTCATGACTTCTAGTCTCCTTTCGACTTCTGGGTTTCCTGAATCATTATTAATCTCAATACTAAGAAAACGAGGATGAAAACCTCGTCCCAAATAAAACGGAGACATAGAGGTGGCATCCTTACTAGAGTTGTTATATGCAAATTCTGCAACCCACAACAAATCTACCCACTCTTCACCTGTCTGCAGATAACACCTCAAATATTTTTCCAACTCCTGATTTATCCTTTCTACCTGTCCATTGGTTTCGGGATGGTAACCTGATGATAAACATACCTCAACTCCCAATCTCTTACAAAAAGCTCTCCAAAACTTAGAAATAAATTGAGACCCTCTATCTGAGATGACCTGACTGGGAATTCCATGTAATCTTACCACTTCTTGCAAGAAACTGTGAGCTAAGCTATCAGCGGTAACCTCTCCCTTCATTGGAATGAAATGTGCTTCTCTAGTGAGTAAATCAACTACAACCAATACTGAAGTACACTCTTTATCTTGTGGAAGATCTGTGATGAAATCTAAAGACACTGAATACCAAGGCCGCGGTGGAACTGGTAACGGCTCCAATAACCCAGAAGGCTTTCCAGTGAGATTCTTAGATCTAGCACAAACTTCACAGGTCTTAACAAAATTAAGGGTATCTTGTCGAATTTTTTCCCACCAAAAATTTCTTCTGATCAACTCAAGAGTCTTCCGATACCCTGGATGTCCTGCCAAGACTGATTCGTGACGCTCCTTCAACATATTTTCTCTAAGTTCAATTGATGGTAAATAGAGTCTGTCATCTAAATAAGGTAAACCATCTTTAATGTTGCGAGCTGGATCCAAACGAACCCAATCTTCAAGTTGTGTCTCAGAAATGGATTGCCGTACTTTCTTGAAGATTTCTTTCTCCTTTTCAATCCCAGCAAGAACAAAACGTTCTGGAGCGATCAATGGAAGAGGCTCACAGACCGAATTAACCTCACTTTCTGGAAACTGCCGTGACAGAGCATCTGCCTTTTTATTTTGATTACCTGGCTTAAAAGTAACTATAAAGTCATAATCCGCAAAAAATAATGACCACCTAAGTTGTCGAGGTGTCAGAGTTTTTGCTGTCTTCAAAAAAAGTAAATTTCGGTGGTCAGTTAATACTGTCACAGTGTGAAGTGCTCCTTTTAAAAAATGTCGCCATTCTTCAAATGCTGCTTTGATAGCAAGAAGCTCTCGGTCTGAAATGGTGTAATTTTCCTCCGCAGGTGAAAATCTCTTAGAAAAGTAGGCCACTGGATGCAATTTTCCTGTAACATTATGCCTCTGAGACAACACTGCTCCCATTGCCACATTGGAAGCATCAGCCTCTACAAAAAATGCTTTGGAAGTATCAGGGTGAATCAAGATAGGAGAGGTAATGAATTTCTCCTTCAAAATTTGAAAAGCCTCATCAGCCTTAGCTTCACAAACAAATGGAACTCCTTTTCTTAAAAGTCGAGTAATTGGAGCTACTAAACTGGAGAAGCCTTCAATGAATCTTCGGTAAAAATTGGCAAATCCCAAAAAGCTCTGGATCTCCTTCACCTTAGTTGGAGTAGGCCAATCACGAACCGCTTCCACCTTTTTTGGATTCATTTCCAGGCCACAAGGAGTGATCACAAATCCTAAAAATTCTACTAAATCCGTATGGAACTGACTCTTCTCCAATTTAGCGTAAAGATTATTCTCTCTCAATTTCCTTAAGACCTGTCGAACGTGAATTTTGTGTTTCTCCAAATTCTGGGAAAAAATCAAAATGTCGTCAATATAGACGATAACAAAAACATCAAGAAATTCCCGAAGAACCTCATCGATAAAAAATTGAAAAGCCGCTGGGGCATTGCAAAGACCGAAAGGCATCACTTGGTACTCGTACAGGCCAAATCTGGTTTTAAATGCCGTCTTCCACTCATCCCCCTCTTGGACCCTTACAAGATGATAAGCTCCACATAAATCCAACTTAGAAAATATGGTAGCACCTTGGATTTGATTTAACATTTCTGAAATGAGAGGGAGAGGATACCGATTTTTCACTGTCATTCTATTTACCGCCCTGTAATCTATACAAGTTCTGAGAGAACCATCAGCTTTAGGCACAAAGAACAATGGTGAGGCTGCCGGCGATTGAGAGTGCCGAATAAATCCCTTAGCCAAATTTTCCTTTAAATATTCTTTCAAATAATCATTCTCTTTTTCAGTCAAGGCATAAATCCTACTGCTTGGTAAAATAGCTCCAGGCTCCAACTCTATCTTGCAGTCAAAAGGTCTATGAGGAGGCAACTCTCCAGCTTCCTTTTCATCAAAAACATCCCAAAAATCCTGATAACAAGTTGGAAGTTCACCCACAACTGCTCTAATGTCAAAACCTATTGCCCCTCTTTCTGCAAGCGAGAATGAAACGGAATTCACAACCTTTTCTTCTCTTCAAAAGATTTTCCTGAAAGACAATGTTCCTGACAAAAGGTTGATTCTAAGGATACAATTCTTGCACTCCAATCAATTCTGGGATTATGAAGTGTAAGCCAGGCCATACCCAAAATAATTTTCAAGATTGGCGCGTCAATTAACTCAAAAGAGATATTTTCTTTATGACCTCCAGTCATCTCCATCTCAAGTAACTCTGTATTATGAGTGATTGGACCTGAACAAAGAGATGTCCCATCAACTGCCCTGACCTGCTCCATTTCTTTCTTAGCAACTATAGGAACACCTAGAGTTTTTGCCAATCCTCTATCCATAAAATTACCCGTAGCTCCTGAATCAATAATAATTGGCCCAGAACCTAAAAGTACCTTTTCGAACATCAAGGATACGTTCACAGTTATGTGAGGAACCGCTGTCTGTATTGTGTTAGCCACTTGTTGTACTCTGCCTGAAGATTTGGAGATCTTCTTGGGGGTAAAAGGACAGGTTTCAAGAAAATGACCACTCCTACCACTGTATAATCACAAATTATTCTCCCTTCTTCTTGCCTTCTCTTCCTTGGACAACAGACCTCCCACCCGGCTCTGCTGGTCAATTATCTTTGACTTCACTTCTCTGTTCACCACCTCAACTTTAGGCCTCTCCATTCTTCCTGGAAACCTAACCTCTCCCTGAGTACGTCTACGCTCTAAACGTCTTTCTGTTAAACGAAAATCCAACTAAACTACCAAATCAATTAAGGCATCTAAAGTATTTGGTCGCTCCAAAACTCCAGCCAGAGCATCTTTTAACTCATCCTTTAAGCCCCTATAAAATAAGGAAGCCCTCTTCTCCTCTGGCCATTTACTTTCTAAAATTAAAGTTCTAAATTGAGTGATATAAGAAATCAACTCCTTTCCTCCCTGGCGCAGTTCCAGTAATTCTCCATCAACCTCTAAAGATAACTGTCTCTTATCAAACATTTTCTTAAATTCGGTCTGGAAAAGGGAATAATTATTCAAAGCCAAATTCTTTTGACTCACCAAAAGACTTCCCATGCAGAAGCTTCTCCAGATAAATATGATAAGATGAATGTTACCTTTTAAGCATCTGTGGAAAACAACTCTGGACGACTTAAAAAATGCAATTCACACTGAGTCTGAAAAATTTGAAACTTTCTAGAATCTCCTAAGAAACGGTCGGGAGCGGCTAAAGGAACAGGCATAACTAAAGTTCCTAAACCTCCCTCTGCCCCTCTGGGAAGCCTAGGTTCTTGTTCTTCTCCTACTCTCACCAACTCAGGTGGGTTTCCTGCACCTTCCGAAACTTCAACTTCTCTTTCTTGTATTTGAGTTACCTTTAAATTTAACTCATCCATTCTTTGACAAAGACTTGAATACTTCTGATGAGACACCCGTAACTCTTCTCTCATTTCCCTAAACATTACTCCCAATGCCTCCATGGTTGTCTCGTCGGGGTTCATAACAGCTTGGGCAGACACTTTTTTTTTAATTGGCCTTTCATACTGTCATGCTGAGAACCTGGTGTCTGCAGAAGCTGCTGAACCCCTGACAATCCACCCAAAATGTGGCACTCTGAGCTGACATATATATAACTGCTCAGTTTACCTCACTTTCAGGGGAAAGGGGGAAGGGACAAAGAAACAAACACCAGGCTGGAAGCTCTCAACTCGCTGGTTCTTCACCTGTAGTTAAAACATAAACATGCAATACACCTCATTACTCATGGGTTACTATACTAACCTTAAACTCTATATCCTTTATCAAAATAGTTAAAAAACCATACCTGGTACTTCTCTTCAGAATGCCCAGAGAAGTGATAAGCAGACAAGACTTCCTTACTTGTGGACCAGAATCTTATAGATCATTCAGCCTTCTCAGTAGGTCCATGAATGTAATTTTTAACTTTGTAGTTCGTCTGCTCAACCCTAAGATTCTTGAACAAGGTCTAAGTTCTTCAAATAAGTTTAAGGAAGTTCTTTTAAGTTCTTGTATTTGTTTTTATATTTTCTTTGTAGAGTGTCTTTTACTCAGGAACGAATTTTTAACTTGCGATGAAAGCTTCACGTGGAAAGCCAGCACACGTGCTAAAATCCAAACCGCGGGTAAACCGCAAATGCGCTGAAAAACCCAAACCGCGGGAAAAAATCACACGCGCTTTTCTCCAAGTCGCGGGAAATTCGCACACGCGCTGACAATCCAAATCGCGGGAAAAAACACACACGCTTTTCTCCAAGTCGCGGGAAATACACACATGCGCTGACTATCCAATTCGCGGGTAAAACGCACTTGCGCTAAAGTCCAAGACGCGATAAAAAATTACACGTGCTAAAGTCCAACCCACGAATAAATACACATACACGCAAATAACCAAATCTCGGGAAAAAGCACACGCGCTTTATTTTATCACGTAGAAAAAACCCTTGCGTAAATGAACAGTAAACGCGAGTCCAAAGTTCACGCTCGCGCTTCACTCTCACGCGCAGAGACACACGCGCGGGCTCAAAGTAACAGGAAAAAACTCACGCGCTAGTTTGAATTCACACGTAGCCAATTAGAATTTAGACTGAGAACCTCCATCTTGGCTTGGGGCATTTTCCATAGACTGCAATGAAGGTTAAGGGCAAAATTGGCTGTTTAAAAATATAACCCATAATAACTTCCTAAAACCTTTCTATACTAAATATGTGTCTCCCCTGACCCAATGTAAATGAGCATATGATACTGTATGTAAAGAATATGTCACTCCAACCTGACAGTACCTGACACTTACACATCATACCAGCAACATTTTGTACTGTTGTATCCACAGAGTGGGAGGGTTGGTGATAGGTGTTATGATCTAGCACAGCCATGGCCCAACCAGGAGAAAACAACAGTAGTAGATTGGGCCCCACAGTCAGGTGGAATGTGCAACCAATGTGAGGGAGAAGTTAGAAGGTGTAAGAGACGGGCATACATGACCTGTTAGAGTCACAGAGAGTGTGGGGTGCTCAGGTGAACTCAAACTCAGGAGGTGTGGAGGTGGACCAAGAGACCAGGTGGCAGATGTAATGTGGAGCGGAGCACTGAGAAGTCTAGGGATCACAGGTGAGGTACTGTGTGGGTTAGATAGTGGCACCTAGTGGAACAAGTGTAGCTGTGATTGTGACAATACTTGAGATGGTGAATGGTAGAGGAGGAAGGGGGAGTGCAAGAGGTAAAAGAAGGGTAGTGGGCAAGTGTAGATTAAGACAGTGAGGGAGTGTGTATGTGTGTATGTGAGAGAGAGAGAGATAGAGAGACAAAAAGGAGTGGTGGAGGATAGACAGTGGAGGGAGGATGGTAGAAAGTAGGATGAAGTGGTAGGAGGGGGGTGGTATTAGAGGTAGGAGGGAGAAGAGTCTGAGAATACCAGAGGGACAGAAGAGGGTGAAGATGGGGAAAGAGAGAGAGAGAGAGAGAGAGAGAGAACAAGTGAGGGAGTAGGAGGTGAGAGAATAAGGTGGTAGTGTTTGTTGTTTAGGTGCCATCGGTTAACATGTTAACATATAAATACACTAGAGCCTTTCTTGTGAGTAATTATTTCTTTTAATATCTAAGTCTGACTGCCCTACATACATTCCTACATTCTAGAACCCCCAAACCCACTCCACATTCCATTGTGACATTCTATATTCCTCTCTATGAATGTTACATATAACAACACCTAATAAAACTGGATAATAATATATAACAACCCCCCCCCTTGCTTGCTTATCATTTAACTGCATACTTAGATTTCAATAACTTTGCCACTTATAGGTGTCTAAATATCAAGTAAATTTGTACTTACAGATTGATGAATTTACAACTGCATTTGCTCAGTTAATCGATCTGGCTTACGAATCACCCTATAAGGATGGCTTCTCAGGACCATGTCTCACAATGTTCTCACAACCAATTAATTCACCTGAACTGGAATTGAGAGAAACTTCACCAGAATTGCTAGAATCTTAGCTAACAGAAACAGTATCCCCACACACAAGTTCAGATTGTCCACCAGCAGCTGGAACATCTTCTGAATCCATATACACCTCATCGAGGACAGAATTATCCATTGGTTCAACACCACATCTTTCATCATTTTCAGAGTCATTATTAGGATCCTCTTGAAACATCCTCCTAAAGAATGAAGCATTTCTCGCGATATCATAGTTGTCTTCTCCAACCACTGTGACCATTGGTCCGTTCACTCTTTTTACTCTTAAAATCAGGGGTTTATATCTTGTATCCAATTTTGTGTGCTTCCTTTGTTGTACTAATACAGAATCCCCCATTCCAAGTTGGTTATCTTTGGCCTTCCTTTTCCGATCAGTCCATTCTTTGATTCTTCTCCTTTTCACTCTGTCACGCTCACTAATCTTATCATTCTCCTCTAAGGTATACTGGTCCAGTTGAGGAAGTCTAGTTCTAGGCTTATACCTTATCATTAACTCTGATGGCGAGTATCCAGTTACTTCATGTGGGGTGTTCCGGTAACTCCGTAGCATCTTTGACACAGCTTGCGGCAATGACATATCGTCCACAATCGCCTTCTGTCGAACCCTTTTCAAATTGAGCATAAACCTCTCGACCATGCCATTTGCTTATGGCCACAGCGGAGTGATCTTTTGATGTTTGAAACCCAAATGTGCCGCAAATTTTCCAAACTGATGTCCTTGAAATGGTGGCTCATTGTCAGTTTGTATTACCTTAGTTCCACCCCATTCACTGAACATTTCATCCAAAACCACAGCCAGATAATGAAATACAATTGACGTCACATGTTTAACTAACGGAAACCGAGAGTATTCATCCAACGCCACTAATAAATATCCTCCCTCTTCAAGGGGACCATAAAAGTTAAGAGCCACTCAGTTCCAGGGACCCTCGGGTAACGGCACAATCTGAAGAGGAGTTACATTACTCTTTGAAGCAGTCACTTGGCACGCACATTTATTTTTAGAATATCTTCAATAATCACATCCATGCACGGAAACCAGACTTGATTTCTTAATATCTTCTTTGTATTTACTACTCCACGATGACCTTCATGTACCAACATCAACAGAACTTTCCTCAAACTTCTGGGTGCTACAAGCCTATTTCCTCTCAAAAGAATTCCATCATCCATTGCTGTCAGTTCCTTACTTATTCTCGCCAACCTTTGAAGATCATTCATATCCACATCAACCCCTCCTTCTGTACTTTGCTCTCTACCTAGCCACCTCCACTTGACATCTCTGGTGAGACAAATCGCTGATTGAATTGTAGGATCATTTTACATTTTTTCCATGAACATTTCTGTCACACTCACCTGGGTCTCTGAAGAGCGATGAAGCCTTCAGGGCCCCTTCCCTGTTTTCTCGGGACTAGTAGCGTTGGACTGCAGGTACCTGCCAAATAGAGAGGTAAGATGCTTAGCCTACCAGGATTTGGATCCAGATCCCTCTTTCTCCCTCCCCTTGTAGTGTGTTGTGATGGTGGAATGTTAGGAGTTTGGCTCACCTTAGGAGTTAGGGTTAATTAGGCGAACGCTCCATCCTTAACTAGGCAGGGGCACTGTTTGTTTATTTGATATAGCGCAGGACCAAATCGCTCAGGTAGCTGGGCGCAAACATTACAAGAATACTTAAGAACTTAGTTGCAGAGCAATACAAGAATACTTATGAAATTGGCTACAAGAGATATACCTTTAGCAGTAGAGAGGCATGGTATACTTAGTTACAGAACAGTGGAGGAATACTAGAGGCTTCGTTCAGGAGATAAGCATTTGACAGAGGAGAGGCAAGGTAGTGAGGGGCATAACGATGGGTGAGGGTCATAAGGGAAGAAGGTGGTCAGGTTTCGGTGTCATTAGCTCGTAGCGAGGTTGTGACTTTCCGTCTAAAGCTAGGGTAGGGCTGGTCAGTTCTGAGGTCTAAAGGGAGTGGGAGTCCATTCCAGGTTTGGGCAGCTATGACCGGGAAGCTAGAGACGCCAGCAGAACTCCTTTTATATCTGGGAACCATTAGCTTGTAGGCATTGGTCATTCTCGTGGGTCTGTCGGAGGTTCTCTTAATAACTCTATCTACAAGGTAGGGAGGCGCTATATTGTTAAGACATTTGGAGATAAGAGAGAGAGTTTTAAGAGTTATCTGTCTCTAATTTTGAGCCAAAGTGTATTTCTTCTAAGTGCAGAGATATGCTCTCTATTAGGGATATTTAGAGCTGCTCTGAGTGCGTTATTTTGGAGCCTTTGCAGTTTATCAAGAATGTACTTATTAGATCCTGCATATAAAGCATTGCAATAATCCAGTCTGGATAGAATAAGTGCATTGGCAAGAGTAATGCAACTAGTCTCAGATAGGAATAGTCAGCAAGCTCGGATCAATTTACACGTATAAACTGTGGAGGATGCTAGGACGTTGATTTGTTTCTTAAATGTGAGTGCTGAGTCAAGATAGACACCAATGGTTTTGACTGCAGGCATCACTTTGATGACATTGTTGTCAATGTTGAACGAGGCATAACTAGGGTTAAGTTTTTTGATAGCCAACTCTGAGCCCAGGATCAGTAGCTCCGTTTCATCATCATTCAGGCAGAGGCCATGGGATGCCATCCATACCTGAATGAGGAGATATATCTTGTTTACTAACGCCGAATCTTCCAGGTAGTTGCCCGAAAGGGGGATGAGGATCTGAGTGTCATCTGCGTAGTTGGTGTAGATGACACCCAGTCTGTCCAACTTGTCAAATAGGGGCTTAGTAAAGATATTGTACATGGTAGGAGATACGCATGATCCTTGTGGAATGCCACAGGTGACTTGTATAGGGTCGGCAGCTGCTAGAGGGGAGAAGACTCTCATTGTACGGTTGGCAAGGAAGGACTGCATCCAGGTTATGGCATCACTTGAAAAGTGGGCAGCTGAGCTGAGGTGATTGCATAGAACTGCATGATCTACCAGGTCGAAGGTCAAGAAGGAGTAGCATAGCTGATTTGCCATTATCCTTCAACTCGTCAATTTGGGTCTTAAGGTCAATCAAGGCTCTTTCTGTGCCATGAAGGGGGCGAAAACCAAATTGATGTGAGCCTAATAGGTTGTTGACTTCCAAGTAGTCCTGGATTTGTAGATAAGCTACTATGTCAATGATTTTAAGTAAGACTGGGACTGTGATGATAGGTCTATAATTGGTTGGTATAGATGGGTCTAAAGTTTTTTGAGCGGAGGAAGCACCAGGATTGTTTGAGATTGTTAGGCACAAGGTTCGACTTACAGGATGCGTTGATGAGCTTCAAGATAAAGGGGGCTAGATCTCTGGCTGCATCCTTTATGATTTGGGCTGGGCAGTTGTCACCTTTGCAGTTAGAAGGTTTCAGTAAGAGTATCATTTTTTCTGTCTCAACTATAGATATTGTTTTGAAGCTGAATGGGTGGGGGGTGCTATTATAAGAATTTAGAGGTAGCTGCTGCTCTGGTAAGGGCTCGGTAGGAAGGAGCAGGGAAGCTTTCTTATTGGCAATTTTAGTTTGGAGGGAGCTAATTTTGCCCGCTAGGGCATTTTGAATTTTAGTACACCAAGGCTTATCTTTGGGGGTATTTTCGGCCTGAGGTATAGGTGATTCCATTTCTCTAAGGATGGAGAATAACTCCTTAGTGTCTGATTTAGCCTTAGATATTCTATCATTGAATGTATTTTTTTTTTGTACTAATGATTTCCTTTTTGTACAGATTAGAGTGCTTGGTTATCTTAATTTTGTTCTCTTCAGTAGGTGAATGGCGCCATATTGATTGCAGCTTTCTTTTTTAATCCTTAGTTCTTTCAGATGTGGTGTAAACCAATTATTCAGATGGGATATCTGTCTACCTTTACGAGTTTTAAGAGGGGTGATGGTGTCAAGGGCCTTAATCATGGCACTGTTGAACACTTCTACCAGCAAGGTGGGATCTGAGTTGTTAGATTGTCGAGAGTAGGGAGAAGGTGAGGTAGGAGATTTTCTGCCGTAAACTCTTTTTTACACCTGGTAGGGAGTGGCGGTGCCTTAAGTATCGGTTAAGGGCGGATAAGGTCAAGTAAGGCAGAGAAAGAGATTAAATGGTGGTCAGTCTAAGGTTGTGGTATTGTATTAGTAATACTAAAGTTGCAATTCATATCGGCAACCCAGTCTAAAGTCCTACCTTTGGCGTGTGTGGATGTGGAGACTTTTCGTGTCATGCCATGGTCGTTCAATAGTGAGGCTACTGATAGGGCATGTTTATCATTACTATCATTGAATCCGAGATTGAAATCACCCAATAGCAAGATTTGTGGATGGTCCTTAGTATTGTTAGTCAGGATACTAGTTAAGTTCTCCTCAAAGGAACCTAATGGTCATGGTGGTCTGTATAGCACATAAATGGTGAGGGTACGGTTACAAGAGAGGTGGAGTTTAGCTGTGAGTATTTCGCAAGATTGGAATGGGAGGGTAGTGGTTAGCCTAATAGTAGGTTGGATTTGTGGAAGATAGCTGGACTGCCACCTCTGGTGTTTGGTCTATCAGCTCTTAGTAATTGGTAGCCGTCTGGTACTGCTAACATGATAGCGGGGCCTGCGGCCTCGTGGAGCCTGGTCTCAGTTATGACCAAGAAGTCCAAGTTGTCATTTGCTATAATGTCAGAGATGCCGGCGGCGTGAGCTACCATCGATATGGCATTAATGAGTGACCCAGATAGTGATAGGGTGCTAGTTGGCTTAGTGACGGGGGTAGATTTAGAAAAATTGAGAGCTTTTTGGGAATTGGTCTGATTGGTAGCGGGGAGGGAGGTGGGCATGAGGTTATGTCCATGGTGGTGTGGATGTTTATTGGCTAACTGAATAGGTTGGGCGGCCTTACAGGGGAAACCTCTGATGGTGTAGTTTGATAGGGGATAATAAAGCCGCGATAGTCTTGCTCTCAGCCTCAGGTTTCTGTCCTTTGGTGGGCATGAGGCAAGGGACACGGAAGCCATTATTGTGAGGAGGCCTAAAACGGGGAGTAATGTCATGGTAATTTTCATCATAATTGTTGGCAAGGAACAGCAAATTGTTAACATATACAAGTTAGGGCTATAGGCATTAACTTAATACTGTACTCGGTAGTCATGCATGCGTAAGCTAAATACAATATTCAGGTCATTTGCAATGTTCGCTATTACAGCAATCAGGTATCAGGCACTGAATAATATTTAGGTTAAACCATAGGTAGGCATAAAACAGAGTGCGACATGTGATGATCATGCAGGCATAGGCTGAGTATAATATTCAGGTACTAGGTAGAAGTAGGCTGTTGCAACAATCTATGGCGAGGCAGGGGTGCACTATCAGCAGTTTGGGCTATTTCATAAATAGGCATAAACTATGCTATAATCGACAGTTATTGACAACTGAATGCATGATTCCATGTAAGCGGATAAAGCCAAAAGCAGCATTCTGACGGACAGGCAGGTTTATTTGAGTGCCATTATCGAGAGGTGGGCCAAGTAATCGTAGGCAAGTCAACACAATCTAGTTACAAGAGGTGCCATATAGGTAAATGCATGCTAGGTGCAGATCACAGTTAAAAGCCAGCGCAATAAGGGGTTAGGTTGCACATGTATGGTATAGTACATTTACAGTGCTGGTAGCATTTCAGGGCATCAACTCATTTACAATGTAAGTTGAGCATAGTGAGAGCAGGTAGCTTTAGCTGTGATGAAAAGGTTAGAGTTTACGTGAGATTGTCTCAGCCCTAAGCAGCAGTAGTAAAGTGACGGCATAGGGCAGTTCATGACCAGTGGAAGTAGTCACGCGAGGCGTGGGAAGGCACAAAGGGCAAGGTTACGGTACCTTAAGTAAGCGAGTTCCGGTGCAAAATTCCGGGGGAAAGGCAAGGAGCAGGCATGGACAGGCTGGGGACAGGCAAGTTGCCTTGTTGTGCAGCCTTAGTGCTGGAGGTCGGCTGCGCCTGCCGGTTGTTGGTTGGCCAAAATAAGGGTGCAGGCAGCCAATGGGAAGGCGGCAGCTGCCTATGTGGAGCCTACGGGTGAGGCAGAAGCCGAAAGGCATGCGTCGGCCATCTTGGAATGGCTACTGCGTGGATCGTCAAAACAGGAGCATGTGAATAAAATGAATAAATGCCCTGTAGAGCGTAGTTGCTGAATCTGCTCGCATGTTTACACATTAAAAGGAGACACGGGGCTCAATGTCAGCGCTTTGCGAGTATGACGCTATTTCAAGGATTGATGAGGTTAGATGTGCCCACGGGCCAACTTCAGTATGGGGGGATGCTCTGGCTTCCCTCCCGCAACGGTGCACTGCTCCTGCAGTCTGTGTTGGAGGGGCTCCTGCTCCTCCGGTGCTGTGGGGGTCTGGAGAGGCACAGGCTGGGGACAGGCAAGTTGCCTTGTTGTGCAGGCCTTAGTGCTGGAGGCCGGCTGCGGCTGCCGGTTGCTGATTGGCCTAAATCAGGGTCAATGGGAAGGCGGCAGCTGCCTATGTGGAGGCTGTGTCTCTGGAACCCACAGATCAGTTGCTCCACTTGACCCATGGTCTGGTAAGTCTCTCTTCTGCCAGTCACTTTGTTTCTTCACCCAGCGGAGATGTTGCAGGTAAGTTCATATTTCCCGTTGAATCACTGGATCTGGTGCTGTTGCAGGTAAGTTCAGATTTCCAGTTGCTTCACTGGATCAGGTGCTGTTGCAGGTAAGTTTGGATTTCCAGTTGCTTCACTGGACTTGGTGCTGTTTCTCAGCTTGTGAATGGGTGAGTATCTGAGGGTACGTTTTCTGGTTACTCCGAGCGGTCACTGCGTATTCTTAGGTCACAACGAGTTCTGCGTGTGAGAAAGAAAGTTGCAGATGCAATCTAATTCTTATTCTCTCTCCACAGGGTTCTTCTGAAGAGTTTGCTGAGAGAGGATGTTCGCGAGAACTCAGAATGCTGCTCAGGAGTTTCCAAGAAGATCAGGTAAGTGGTGCTGAAGCTTGCGTGCGTGCTTGCAAGAACGAGCCAGAAGTCGGGTCGAAGCGCAAGCACTTACAGGCATTGTCTTTTTTATTCCCTTTCTCTTAGGTACAGAGTTCGTGAACATGCATGCAGAGATTCAAGAGTAGAAGCCAAGGTAGGTGAAGATCGAGGATCGCAGTGAGCGTGTTGCTTGAAGCTACAGATGCAACACGAAGCACGGATCTGCCTTTGGGCGTGGCTTATATAGCCAACCACACCCAGAGGCTATAGCGTGCTACTAGAGTCACTGAAAGGCTGCCAGGGGCCATCTTGGGTATACAAGAAGTGTGGCTGAACCAATCAGATTCCCCAAGGGGGCCGGGGCCAATTGTAATATGTACCTGATTGTGAGAGAGTGGAGGGATGGATGCCAGTAAGGCGTGTCTAGTCTGCCAGGCTCTAACCCATCTTGCCACTGCCTGCTCTCCAGTATAAGTGACAATTTCCTT